>NC_133127.1:3616667-4320401 GCF_048418815.1 Hemitrygon akajei | reverse complement strand
AAAGAGAGAGCCCCTCTCTCCTTGTCTCGCTCCTGAATGAGAGAGCCCCTCTCTCCTTGTCTCGTTCCTGAAAGAGAGAGCCCCTCTCTCCTTGTCTCGCTCCTGAATGAGAGAGCCCCTCTCTGCTTGTCTTGTTCCTGAATGAGAGAGCCCCTCTCTCCCTGTCTTGTTCCTGAATGAGTGAGCCCTCTCTCCTTGTCTCGTTCCTGAACCAGAGAGCCCCTCTCTCCTTGTCTCGCTCCTGAACCAGAGAGCCCCTCTCTCCTTGTCTCGTTCCTGAATAAGAGAGCCCCTCTCTCTTTGTCTCGTTTCCTGAACCAGAGAGCCCCTCTCTCCTTGTCTCGTTCCTGAACCAGAGAGCCCCTCTCTCTTGGTCTCGTTCCTGAACCAGAGAGCCCCTCTCTTCTTGTCTCGTTACTGAACGAGAGAGCCCCTCTCTCCTTGTCTCGCTCCTGAATGAGAGAGCCCCCTCTCTCCTTGTCTCGTTCCTGAATGAGAGTTCCCCTCTCTCCTTGTCTCCGCTCCTGAATGAGAGAGCCCCTCTCTCCTTGTCTCGCTCCTGAAAGAGAGAGCCCCTCTCTCCTTGTCTCGCTCCTGAATGAGAGAGCCCCTCTCTCCTTGTCTCGTTCCTGAAAGAGAGAGCCCCTCTCTCCTGTCTCGCTCCTGAATGAGAGAGCCCCTCTCTGCTTGTCTTGTTTCCTGAATGAGAGAGCCCCTCTCTCCCTGTCTTGTTCCTGAATGAGTGAGCCCCTCTCTCCTTGTCTCGTTCCTGAACCAGAGAGCCCCTTCTCCTTGTCTCGCTCCTGAACCAGAGAGCCCCTCTCTCCTTGTCTCGTTCCTGAATAAGAGAGCCCCTCTCTCTTTGTCTCGTTCCTGAACCAGAGAGCCCCTCTCTCCTTGTCTCGTTCCTGAACCAGAGAGCCCCTCTCTCTGGTCTCGTTCCTGAACCAGAGAGCCCCTCTCTTCTTGTCTCGTTACTGAACGAGAGAGCCCCTCTCTCCTTGTCTCGCTCCTGAATGAGAGAGCCCCTCTCTCCTTGTCTTCGTTCCTGAATGAGAGTTCCCCTCTCTCCTTGTCTCGCTCCTGAATGAGAGAGCCCCTCTCTCCTTGTCTCGTTCCTGAACGAGAGAGCCCCTCTCTCCTTGTCTCGTTTCTGAATGAGAGAGCCCCTCTCTCCCTGTCTCGTTCCTGAATGAGTGAGCCCTCTCTCCTTGTCTCGCTCCTGAATGAGAGAGCCCTCTCTCCTAGTCTCGTTCCTGAATGAGAGCCCCTCTCTCCTTGGCTCGCTCCTGAATGAGAGAGCCCCTCTCTCCTTGTCTCATTCCTGAATGAGAGCCCCTCTCACCTTGTCTCGTTCCTGAAAAGAGAGAGCCCCTTCTCTCCTTGTCTCGCTCCTGAATGAGAGAGCCCTCTATCCTTGTCTCGTTCCTGAAAGAGAGAGCCCCTCTCTCCTTGTTTTCGCTCCTGAATGAGAGAGCCCCTCTCTCCTTGTCTCGTTCCTGAACAAGAGAGCCCCTCTCTCCTTGTCTCGTTCCTGAACGAGAGAGCCCCTCTCTCCTTCGTTCCTGAAATGAGTGAGCCCCTCTCTCCTTGTTCTGGTTCCTGAACCAGAGAGTCCTCTCTCCTTGTCTCGTTCCTGAACAGAGAGCCCCTCTCTGCTTGACTCGCTCCTGAACGAGAGATCCCCTCTCTCCTTGTCTCGCTCCTGAATGAGAGAGCCCCTCTCTCCTTGTCTCGTTCCTGAACCAGAGAGTCCCTCTCTCCTTGTCTCGTTTCTGAACCAGAGAGCCCCTCTCTCCTTGTCTCGTTCCTGAATGAGAGCCCCTCTCTCCTTGTCTCACTGCTGAACGAGTGAGCCCCTCTCTCCTTGTCTCGCTCCTGAATGAGAGAGCCCCTCTATCCTTGTCTCGTTCCTGAAAGAGAGAGCCCCTCTCTCCTTGTCTCGCTCCTGAATGAGAGAGCCCCTCTCTCCTTGTCTCGTTCCTGAACAGAGAGCCCCTCTCTGCTTGTCTTGTTCCTGAACGAGAGGATCCCCTCTCTCCTTGTCTCGTTCCTGACTGAGTGAGCCCCTCTCTCCTTGTCTCGTTCCTGAACGAGAGAGCCCCTCTCTCCTTGTCTCATTTCCTGAATGAGAGCCCCTCGCTCCTTGTCTCGTTCCTGAACGAGAGAGCCCCTCTCTCCTTGTCTCTCTCCTGAACCAGAGAGCCCCTCTCTCCTTGTCTCTTTCCTGAACCAGAGAGCCCCCTCTCTCCTTGTCTCGCTCCTGAACGAGAGATCCCCTCTCTCCTTGTCTCGCTCCTGAACCAGAGAGCCCCTCTCTCCTTGTCTCGTTCCTGAATAAGTGAGCCCCTCTCTCCTTGTCTCGTTCCTGAACGAGAGAGCCCCTCTCTCCTTGTCTCGCTCCTGAACGAGAGAGCCCTCTCTCCTTGTCTCGCTCCTGAACCAGAGAGCCCCTCTCTCCCTGTCCTCATTCCTGAATGAGAGAGCCCCTCTCTCCTTGTCTCGTTCCTGAATGAGAGAGCCCCTCTCTCCTTGTCTCGCTCCTGAAAGAGAGAGCCCCTCTCTCCTTGTCTCGCTCCTGATGAGAGAGCCCCTCTCTCCTTGTCTCGTTCCTGAAAGAGATAAGCCCCTCTCTCCTTGTCTCGCTCCTGAATGAGAGAGCCCCTCTCTGCTTGTCTTGTTCCTGAATGAGAGAGCCCCTCTCTCCCTGTCTCGTTCCTGAATGAGTGAGCCCCTCTCTCCTTGTCTCGTTCCTGAACCAGAGAGCCCCTCTCTCCTTGTCTCGCTCCTGAACCAGAGAGCCCCTCTCTCCTTGTCTCGTTCCTGAATAAGAGAGCCCCTCTCTCCTTGTCTCGTTCCTGAACCAGAGAGCCCCTCTCTTCTTGTCTCGTTCCTGAACCAGAGAGCCCCTCTGTCTTGGTCTCATTCCTGAACCAGAGAGCCCCTCTCTTCTTGTCTCGTTACTGAACGAGAGAGCCCCTCTCTCCTTGTCTCGCTCCTGAAATGAGAGAGCCCCTCTCTCCTTGTCTCGTTCCTGAATGAGAGTTCCCCTCTCTCCTTGTCTCGCTCCTGAATGAGAGAGCCCCCTCTCTCTTGTCTCGTTCCTGAACGAGAGAGCCCCTATCTCCTTGTCTCGTTCCTGAATGAGAGAGCCCCTCTCTCCCTGTCTCGTTCCTGAATGAGTGAGACCCCTCTCTCCTTGTCTCGCTCCTGAATGAGAGAGCCCCTCTCTCGTTGTCTCGTTCCTGAACCAGAGAGTCCCTCTCTCCTTGTCTCGTTCCTGAACCAGAGAGTCCCTCTCTCCTTGTCTCGTTCCTGAACCAGAGAGCCCCTCTCTTCTTGTCTCGTTCCTGAACCAGAGAGCCCCTCTCTCTTGGTCTCATTCCTGAACCAGAGAGCCCCTCTCTCTCTTGTCTCGTTACTGAACGAGAGAGCCCCTCTCTCCTTGTCTCGCTCCTGAATGAGAGAGCCCCTCTCTCCTTGTCTCGTTCCTGAATGAGAGTTCCCCTCTCTCCTTGTCTCGCTCCTGAATGAGAGAGCCCCTCTCTCCTTGTCTCGTTCCTGAACGAGAGAGCCCCTATCTCCCTTGTCTCGTTCCTGAATGAGAGAGCCCCTCTCTCCCTGTCTCGTTCCTGAATGAGTGAGCCCCTCTCTCCTTGTCTCGCTCCTGAATGAGAGAGCCCCTCTCTCCTTGTCTCGTTCCTGAACCAGAGAGTCCCTCTCTCCTTGTCTCGTTCCTGAACCAGAGAGCCCCTCTCTCCTTGTCTCGTTCCTGAACCAGAGAGTCCCTCTCTCCTTTTTCTCGTTCCTGAACCAGAGAGTCCCTCTCTCCTTGTCTCGTTCCTGAACCAGAGAGCCCCTCTCTCCTCTGTCTCGTTCCTGAACCAGAGAGTCCCTCTCTCCTTGTCTCGTTCCTGAAACCAGAGAGCCCCTCTCCTCCTTGTCTCGTTCCTGAACAAGAGAGCCCCTCTCTGCTTGTCTTGTTCCTGAATGAGAGATCCCCTCTCTCCTTGTCTCGTTCCTGAATGAGTGAGACCCTCTCTCCTTGTCTCGCTCCTGAATGAGGGAGTCCCTCTATCCTTGTCTCGTTCCTGAAAGAGAGAGCCCCTCTCTCCTTGTCTCGCTCCTGAATGAGAGAGCCCCTCTCCCTTGTCTCGTTCCTGAACAAGAGAGCCCCTCTCTGCTTGTCTTGTTCCTGAACGAGAGATCCCCTCTCTCCTTGTCTCGTTCCTGAATGAGTGAGCCCCTCTCTCCTTGTCTCGTTCCTGAACGAGAGAGCCCCTCTCTCCTTGTCTCAATTCCTGGAATGAGAGCCCCTCGCTCCTTGTCTCGTTCCTGAACGAGAGTGCCCCTCTCTCCTTGTCTCTCTCCTGAACCAGAGAGCCCCTCTCTCCTTGTCTCTTTCCTGAACCAGAGAGCCCCTCTCTCCTTGTCTCGCTCCTGAACGAGAGATCCCCTCTCTCCTTGTCTCGCTCCCTGAACCAGAGAGCCCCTCTCTCCTTGTCTCGTTCCTGAGTAAGTGAGCCCCTCTCTCCTTGTCTCGTTCCTGAACGAGAGAGCCCCTCTCTCCTTGTCTCGCTCCTGAACGAGAGAGCCCCTCTCCTCCTTGTCTCGCTCCTGAACCAGAGAGCCCCTCTCTCCCTGTCTCATTCCTGAATGAGAGAGCCCCTCTCTCCTTGTCTCGTTCCTGAATGAGAGAGCCCCTCTCTCCTTGTCTCGCTCCTGAAAGAGAGAGCCCCTCTCTCCTTGTCTCGCTCCTGAATGAGAGAGCCCCTCTCTCCTTGTCTCGTTCCTGAAAGAGAGAGCCCCTCTCTCCTTGTCTCGCTCCTGAATGAGAGAGCCCCTCTCTGCTTGTCTTGTTCCTGAATGAGAGAGCCCCTCTCTCCCTGTCTCGTTCCTGAATGAGTGAGCCCCTCTCTCCTTGTCTCGTTCCTGAACCAGAGAGCCCCTCTCTCCTTGTCTCGCTCCTGAACCAGAGAGCCCGTCTCTCCTTGTCTCGTTCCTGAATAAGTGAGCCCCTCTCTCCTTGTCTCGTTCCTGAAACCAGAGAGCCCCTCTCTTCTGTCTCGTTCCTGAACCAGAGAGCCCCTCTCTCTTGGTCTCATTCCTGAACCAGAGAGCCCCTCTCTTCTTGTCTCGTTACTGAACGAGAGAGCCCCCTCTCTCCTTGTCTCGCTCCTGAATGAGAGAGCCCCTCTCTCCTTGTCTCGTTCCTGAATGAGAGTTCCCCTCTCTCCTTGTCTCGCTCACTGAATGAGAGAGCCCCCTCTCTTCCTTGTCTCGTTCCTGATCGAGAGAGCCCCTCTCTCCTTGTCTCGTTCCTGAATGAGAGAGCCCCTCTCTCCTTGTCTGGTTCCTGAACGAGAGAGCCCCTCTCTCCTTGTCTCGTTCCTGAATGAGAGAGCCCCTCTCTCCTTGTCTCGCTCCTGAATGAGTGCCCCTCTCTCCTTGTCTTGTTCCTGAATGAGAGAGCCCCTCTCTCCTTGTCTTGCTCCTGAATGAGAGAGCCCCTCTCTCCTTGTCTCATTCCTGAATGAGAGAGCCCCTCTCTACCTGTCTCGTTCCTGAATGAGAGAGCCCCTCTCTCCTTGTCTCATTCCTGAATGAGAGAGCCCCTCTCTACCTGTCTCGTTCCTGAATGAGAGAGCCCCTCTCTCCTTGTCTTGCTCCTGAATGAGAGAGCCCCTCTCTCTTTGTTTCGCTCCTGAATGAGCGAGCCCCTCTCCTTGTCTCGTTCCTGAACAAGAGAGCCCCTCTCTGCTTGTCTTGTTCCTGAACGAGAGATCCCCTCTCTCCTTGTCTCGTTCCTGAATGAGTGAGCCCCTCTCTCCTTGTCTGGTTCCTGAACTAGAGAGCCCCTCTCTCCTTGTCTGGTTCCTGAACTAGAGAGCCCTCTCTCCTTGTCTCATTCCTGGAATGAGAGCCCCTCTCTCCTTGTCTCGTTCCTGAACGAGAGAGCCCCTCTCTCCTTGTCTCTGTCCTGAACCAGAGAGCCCCTCTCTCCCTTGTCTCATTCCTGAATAAGAGAGCCCCTCTCTCCTTGTCTCTTTCCTGAACCAGAGAGCCCCTCTCTCCTTCAATCGCTCCTGAACGAGAGATCCCCTCTCTCCCTGTCTCGTTCCTGAACCAGAGAGTCCCTCTCTCCTTGTCTCGTTCCTGAATGAGAGAGCCCCTCTCTCCTTGTCTCGCTCCTGAATGAGAGAGCCCCTCTCTCCTTGTCTCGTTCCTGAATGAGAGAGCCCCTCTCTCCTTGTCTCGCTCCTGAATGAGAGTGCCCCTCTCTCCTTGTCTTGTTCCTGAATGAGAGAGCCCCTCTCCCCTTGTCTTGCTCCTGAATGAGGAGAGCCCCTCTCTCCTTGTCTCATTCCTGAATGAGAGAGCCCCTCTCTACCCTGTCTCGTTCCTGAACGAGAGAGCCCCTCTCTCCTTGTCTCGTTCCTGAATGAGAGAGCCCCTCTCTCCTTGTCTCATTCCTGAATGAGAGAGCACCTCTCTCCTTTGTCTCGTTCCTGAATGAGAGAGCCCCTCTCTCCTTGTTCTCGTTCCTGAACCAGAGAGCCCCTCTCTCCTTGTCTCATTCCTGAACCAGAGAGCCCCTCTCTCCTTGTCTCGCTCCTGAACCAGAGAGCCCCTCTCTCCCTGTCTCGTTCCTGAATGAGAGAGCCCCTCTCTCCTTGTCTCGATCCTGAATGAGGGAGCCCCCTCTCTCCTTGTCTCGTTCCTGAATGAGAGAGCCCCTCTCTCCCTGTCTCGTTCCTGAATGAGTGAGCCCCTCTCTCCTTGTCTCGCTCCCTGAATGAGAGAGCCCCTCTCTCCTTGTCTCGCTCCTGAACGAGAGATCCCCTCTCTCCTTGTCTCGCTCCTGAACCAGAGAGCCCCCTCTCCTCCTTGTCTCGTTCCTGAATAAGTGAGCCCCTCTCTCCTTGTCTCGTTCCTGAACGAGAGAGCCCCTCTCTCCTTGTCTCGCTCCTGAACGAGAGAGCCCTCTCTCCTTGTCTCGCTCCTGAACCAGAGAGCCCCTCTCTCCCTGTCTCGTTCCTGAATGAGAGAGCCCCTCTCTCCTTGTCTCGTTCCTGAATGAGAGAGCCCCTCTCTCCTTGTCTCGCTCCTTAAAGAGAGAGCCCCTCTCTCCTTGTCTCGCTCCTGAATGAGAGAGCCCCTCTCTCCTTGTCTCGTTCCTGAAAGAGAGAGCCCCTCTCTCCTTGTCTCGCTCCTGAATGAGAGAGCCCTCTCTGCTTGTCTTGTTCCTGAATGAGAGAGCCCCTCTCTCCCTGTCTCGTTCCTGAATGAGTGAGCCCCTCTCTCCTTGTCTCGTTCCTGAACCAGAGAGCCCCTCTCTCCTTGTCTCGCTCCTGAACCAGAGAGCCCCTCTCTCCTTGTCTCGTTCCTGAATAAGAGAGCCCCTCTCTCCTTGTCTCGTTCCTGAACCAGAGAGCCCCTCTCTCTTGGTCTCGTTCCTGAACCAGAGAGGCCCCTCTCTTCTTGGTCTCGTTACTGAACCGAGAGAGCCCCTCTCTCCTTGTCTCGCTCCTGAATGAGAGAGCCCCTCTCTCCTTGTCTCGTTCCTGAATGAGAGTTCCCCCTCCTCTCCTTGTCTCGCTCCTGAATGAGAGAGCCCCTCTCTCCTTGTCTCGTTCCTGAACGAGAGAGCCCCTCTCTCCTTGTCTCGTTCCTGAACGAGAGGAGTCCCTCTCTCCTTGTCTCGTTCCTGAACCAGACAGCCCCTCTCTCCTTGTCTCGCTCCTGAATGAGAGAGCCCCTCTCTCCTTGTCTCGTTCCTGAACCAGAGAGCCCCTCTCTCCTTGTCTCGCTCCCTGAACCAGAGAGCCCCTCTCTCCCTGTCTCGTTCCTGAATGAGAGAGCCCCTCTCTCCTTGTGTCGCTCCTGAACGAGAAGAGCCCCTCTCTCCTTGTCTCGCTCCTGAATGAGAGAGCCACTCTCTCCTTGTCTCGTTCCTGAATGATGAGAGCCCCTCTCTCCTTGTCTCGCTCCTGAATGAGAGAGCCCCTCTCTCCTTGTCTCGTTCCTGAACGAGAAGCCCCTCTCTCCTTGTCTCGTTCCTGAACGAGAGAGTCCCTCTCTCCTTGTCTCGTCCTGAACGAGAGATTCCCCTCATCTCCTTGTTTCGTTCCTGAAATGAGAGCCCCTCTCTTCCTTGTCTCGCTCCTGAACGAGAGCCCCTCTCTCCCTGTCTCGTTCCTGAACGACAGAGCCCCTCTCTCCTTGTATCGTTCCTGAATGAGAGAGCCCCTCTCTCCTTGTCTCGTTCCTGAATGAGAGAGCCCCTCTCTCCTTGTATCGTTCCTGAATGAGAGAGCCCCTCTCTCCTTGTCTCGTTCCTGAACCAGAGAGTCCCTCTCTCCTTGTCTCGTTCCTGAACCAGAGAGCCCCTCTCTCCTTGTCTCGCTCCTGAACGAGAGACCCCCTCTCTCCTTGTCTCGCTCCTGAATGAGAGATCCCCTCTCTCCTTGTCTCGTTCCTGAATGAGAGAGCCCCTCTCTCCTTGTCGCACTCCTGAATGAGAGAGCCCCTCTCTCTTGTCTCATTCCTGAACGAGAGGGCCCCTCTCTCCTTGTCTCGTTCCCTGAACGAGAGAGCCCCTCTCTCCTTGTCTCATTCCTGAACCAGACTGCCGCTCTCTCCTTGTCTCATTCCTGAACCAGAGAGCCCCTCTCTCCTTGTCTCATTCCTGAACCAGACAGCCCCTCTCCTCTCTAGTTCCAGAGCCCCCCCATCTCGACTGGGCTCAATTCTGTTGACTGGAGCCGGACTATCTGCCCTTGGAGGCAGGACTGGGTCTCCTGAAGGCTGCAGTTTACCCCCGTACAAGCCTGAAGGCTGCAGTTTACCCCGTACAAGTCTGCTTTCTCATTGGCCGCTGGCCTGGGTGAATCTGGGGTTTGGACACCAAGCTGAAAACGTGCCCTCTTGCAATAACTAGACCATACAATGATCCTCCCTTCCTTCCAGTTCATGGAAGGGTTATGCTGGGACAGCCAAGGGTGCCCGAGGATCAGGGGAAAGTGAGGAGATTCGATGATATAGAAACAAATGTCCTCTGCATGTTCCCCATCCTCATCTACAAAACCGACATCTGCTGTGAGATCTGCCCAGAGCCAGGAGGATGTCCACCCAGGTCATGGACCGGCTCAACTCCTGCAGCCCACAGAGAGGAAGTCATCACCCTGACAAAGTGGTGTCAGGAAAACAACCTCTCCCTCAGTGTCGCAAAGACAAAGGAGCTGGTTGTGGATTACAGGAGGAATGCAGACAGGCTAACCCCTATTGACATCAATGGATCTGGGGTTGAGAGGGGTGAACAGCTTTCAGTTCCTCGGTATACACATCACCGAGGATCTCACTGGTCTGTACATACTGGCTGTGTGGTGAAAAAGGCACAACAACGCCTCTTTCACCTCAGATGGTTGAAGAAGTTTGGTGTGGGCCCCAAATCCTAAGGACTTTCTACATGGGCACAATTGAGAGCATCCTGACTGACATCATTACTGCCTGGTATGGGAACTGTACTGCCCTGAATCGCAGGACTCTGCAGAGAGTGGTACGGACAGTCAGTGCATCTGTAGTGTGAACGTCCCACTACTCAGGACATTTACAGAGACAGGTGTGTAAAAAGGGCCCGAAGGATCATTGGGGACCTAAGTCACCCCAACCACAAACTGTCCCAGCTGCTACCATCCGGGAAACGGTACGGCAGCCTAAAAGCCAGGACCAACAGGCTCCAGGACAGCTTCTTCCACCAGGCCATCAGACTGATTAATTCACACTGACACAATTGTACATCTATGCTATATTGACTGCTGATTGAGTCCACTCTGCCATTCCATAACGGAATCAGGATCAGGTTTATTATCACCGGCAAGTGTCATGAAATTTGTTCACTAAGCAACAGTTCAATGCTATAGATAATATAGAAGAAGAACAAATAATAATAATAAATAAATAGCAGTATATTGAATAGATTAAAAATTGCACAAAAACAGAAATAATATATATTAAAAAAGTGAGGTAGCGTTCACGGGTTCAATATTCATTTAGGAATTGGGTGGCAGAACATTTCACACGATACAACTGTATTTCTAAGCTATATTGACTGTCCTGTTGTACATACTATTTATTGCAAAATACTATAAATTGCACATTCAGACGAAGATGTAACGTGAGAATTTTTACTCCTCATTTATGTGAAGGATGTAAGAAATAAAATCAATTCAAATTCAACTGAAATTAGCCGATTTCGATCCTTGTTTTTGATGTTTGTTAAACAAGAAAAAGCTTGCTCACACATGTAAGGAGTTGAAAACGGCAGCAAAATGTTTGTTGCTTTCCTATGAATAGTGGGAAACTCTTCATTCGCAGAAATTCAGAAGTTGTCTAGGAACAGATCAGTAAATCTCATCTTAAGTGCTGGATCTGACTGCAGCTCACAAAGTTCTTCCTCTTCTCTCAATGTCAAGTTCTCAGGCTAAGCAGAAGATTCAGAGAAAGGGTCACTCACCCAGTCATACATTTATGCTGAAAGGGAGGGAAAATGCTGTTCAGTTTTGTTCTGCAGTTCTTCCTGGTGGTTTTCAATAAGTCCTGAGATCTTGTGATATCGTTCTTCACTCTCAGGCCCAAGCAGCAGTGGAAACATTCAAGATTTCCTTTTGTAACATGTTTTTTCCAAAGATTCAGTTTCCCTTTAAGACCATAGGATATAGGAGCAGAATTAGGCCATTTGCCCCATTGAGTCTGTACCATTCAATCATGGCTGATCCTTTTTCCCCTCCTCAACCCCATTACCCGGCATTCTCCCTGTAAACTTTGATGCCATGTCCAATCAAGAACTTATCAATCTCTGCTTTAAGTACACTGAATGACCTGACCTCCACACTGCCTGTGGTAACAAATGCCAAAAATTCACCACCTCTGGCTAAAGAAATTTCTCTGCATCTCTGTTTTAAATGGACACCCCCTCTATATTGAGGCTGTGCCCTCTTGTCCTAGACTCCCCCACCATGGGAAACATCCTTTCCACATCTACTCTGTCTAGGCCTTTAAACTTTTGAAAGGTTTCAATGAGATCCACCCCTCATCCTTCTGAATTCTGGTGAGTACAGACCCAGAACCATCAAACGTTCCTCGTATGATAATCCTTTAATTCCTGGAATCATCCTTGTGAACTTCCTTTGTTTAGAAAAGAGTCTGAACATTTATTTCTACTACTGAAGTGTGTGACCATGCATTTTCCAACATTGTATTTCATTTGCCACTTTCTTGCCCATTCTCCTAATCTGTCTAAGTCTTTCTGCATCCTACCTGTTTCCTCAACACTACCTGCCCCTCCACCAATCTTCATATCATCTGCAAACTTGGCAACAAAGCTCTTGATTCTATCATCAAAATCATTGACATACAGCATAAAAAGAAGTGATCCCAACACCGACCCCTGCGGAACACCACTAGTCACTGGCAGCCAAACAGAGGAGGATCCTATTATTCCCAGTCACTGCCTCCTACCAATCAGCCAATGCTCTAACCATGTTAGTAACTTTCCTATAATACCATGGAGTCTTAACTTGTTAAGCGGCCTCATGTGTGGCACCTTGTCAAAGGCCTTCTGAAAGTCCAAATATACAACATCCACTGCATCCCCTACTTGTAATCTTCTCAAAGAATTCCAACAGGTTCATCAGGCAGTATCTTCCCTGAAGGAAACCATGCTGACTTTGTATTATCTTGTCCTGTGTCACCAAGTACTCCATCACCTCATCCTTAACAATTGACTCTAACATCTTCCCAACAACTGAGGTCAGGCTAACTGGTCTATAATTTTCTTTCTGCTACCTTCCTCCTTCCTTAAAGAGTGGAGTGACATTTGCAATTTTTCAGCCCTCTGTCACCATACCAGAGTCCAATGATTTTTGAAAGGTCATTGCTAATGCCTCCACAATCTCCACCACTACCTCTTTCCGAACCCTAGGGTGCTGTTCATCTGGTCTGGGTGACTCATGTACACTTTGGTCATCAGTTTTTTAAACACCTTCTCGCTTGTAATAGTAACTGCACTCACTTCTCTTCCTTCACACAGTACAACATCTGGCACGCTGCTTGTATCTTTCACAGTGAAGACTGATGTAAAATACTCATTTACTTCATTTGCCATCTCCTTGTCCCCTGTTATTATTTCACCAGCCTCTTTTTAAGCTGTTCCATATCCTCTCATATCTCTTTTATTTTTACATAACTTGAAAAAACTTTTACTATCCACTTTGATATAGTTTACTTGCATCCTTTCATATTTTATCTTTCCCATTTAGTTGCCCTATGTATGTTTTTAATCCTGTCTTCCTAGTAATCTTTGCTTTGTTGTATGCCCTCTCTTTTGCTTTTATATTAGCTTTCACTTGCCTTGTCAGCCATTGTTGTACTATTTTGCTATTTGAGTATTTCTTCATTTTTGGAATACACATGTCCTGCACCTTCCTAATTTTCCTAGAAAATCACACCATTGCTGCTCTGCTGTCATCCCTGTAAGCAGCTCTTTCCAATTCACTTTGGCCAACTCCTCTCTCATACCACTGTCATTTTCCTTACTCCACTGAAATACTGCTACATCAGACTTTACTTTCTCCCTGTAAAATTTCAAGTTGAACTCAATCATAATGTGATCACTGGTACCTAAGGGTTCTTTTACCTTAAACTCCCTAATCCACTCCAGTTCATTATGTAATACCCAATCCAGTTTAGCTGATCCCTAGTAGGCTCAATGACAAACTGCTTATAAAAAGTTATCTCATAGGCATTCAAGAAACTCACAAACATGAGATCCATTACCAATCTGATTTTCCCAATCAACCTGCATGTTAAAATCTCCCATGGTTGTCATAACATTGCCCTTTTGTCATGCCTTCTCTATTTCCTGTTGTAATCTGTGGTCCACATACCAGCCTGTATACAACTGCCATCAGGGTCCTTTTACCCTTGCAGTTTCTTAACTCAACCCACAAGGATTCAACATCGTCCGATCCTATGTCACATCTTTCCACTGATTTGATGCCATTCTTTACCAGCAGAGCCACATCATCCCCTCCGATACAACGTGTAACCTTGGACATTCAGCTCCCAACTACACCTATCCTTCAGCCACGATTCAGTGATGGCCACAGCATCATACCTGACAATCTTTAATAGTGCAACAAGATCATCCACCTTATTTCTTATACTCCATGCATTGAGATATAACACCTTGAGTTTGTATTTGCTACTCTATTTGATTCTGCATCCCTAATGCACTGATACTCACCCTGCTGGCTGCAGTTTTGTCCTATCATCTGCCCACCCTTCCTGACAGTCTGATCGCATGCTCTCTATGTTTTTTTTACTATTCATCCTATCTTGAGTCCCTGCACTTTGGTTCCATCCCCCCCCCCCCCGCCAAATTAGTTTAAACCCTCCCAACAGCTCATACAAACCTGCCCATGAGAATATTGGTCCCCCTCGGGTTCAGGTGCAACCCATCACTTTTGTACAGGTCATAACTCCCCCAGAAGAGATCCTAATGATGTGAGAACCTGAAGCCCTGCCTCCTGCACCAGCTTCTCAGCCACGCATTTATCTGCAAAATCATCCTGTTTCTACCCTCACTAACGTGTGGCACAGGCAGCAATCCAGAAATTACTGCCCTGGAGGACCTGTTTTTCAGCTTTCTACCTAGCTCCCTAAATTCTCTTTTCAGGACCTCATTGCTTTTCCTTCCAATGTCATTGGTACCAATATGTACCAAGACATCTGGCTGCTTCCCCTCCCTCTCCAAAATGCTGTGGACATGATCTGAGATGTCCCTGACCAAGAACCCAACAATCTTGTCACTTGAAATCAGATCACTTTCTCCAGGGCCTTGCAGAGACTTGTTCAACTGGTTCCTATGATGAAAAATGTCTGCTAAGCAGGCTGGTTTCTGCAGCCTTTCTTCATCTTCAAAGCACTCAGCAAAAGCTGGCCTACTGCTTTCTTGAAAGTACTCCTGAAATTCACCTTCCAGCTCAAACACCCTGTTAGGAACTCTTCCTCTGCTGAGCCACTGGATTTCTGTATGTAGCAGGAGACTGGTGTGTTCTTTGTCCAGCTTTTCACACAGTTTTTTAAACATTCTCGACTGACTGGTCTTTGTTTAATAAAAGTTAACCATTGTTGTAGCATCATCCAGAATATTTTTCATTTCATCTCCAAAAGTTTTTGACATCAGCGCCTCTCAGTGAAGGAAGCAGCGTGTTGTGACGAAGTCAGGATGTTCTTGTTTTGACAAGAGAAACAAAACCTCTCATGGAGCTAACCATTGATGGGCACCATCGGTACAGATGGCAACACGGTTCCTCCAAGACAGACCTTTTGTTTCCAGATATGAAGACAAAACATAAGTTCTGCTACTAAAAAACTTGTTTCCTGAATCTTTTTAAGAACATAAGAACACAAGAAGTAGGAGCAGAAGTTCACCATCTGGCCCATCGAGCCTGCTCCGCTATTCAATAAGATCATGGCTGATCTGGCCATGGACTCATCTCCACCTACCTGCCTTTTCCCCGTAACCCTTAATTCTCCTACTATGCGAAAATCTATCCAACCTTGTCTTAAGTATATTTACTGAGGTAGCCTCCACTGTTTCATTGGGCAGAGAATTCCACAGATTCACCACTCTCTGGGAAAAGCAGTTCCTCCTCATCTCCATCCTAAATCTACTCCCCTGAATCTTCAGGTGATATTCCCCTAGTTCTAGTCTCATCTACCAGCGGAAAGAATTTTCCTGCCTCTATCTTATCTATTCCTTTCATAATTTTATGTTTCTATAAGATCTCTTCTCATTCTTCTTAATTCCAGCGAGTACAGTCCTAGGTGACTCAATCTCTCCTCATAATCTCACCCCCTCTTCTCTGGAATCAACCTGGTGAACCTCCTCTGCACCACCTCCAAAGCCAGTATATCCTTCCTCAAGTCAGGAGACCAGAACTACATGCAGTGCTCCAGATACAGCCTTACCAGTACCCTGTACAGTTACAGCATAACCCCCCTGCTCTTAAATTCTATCTCTGAATGAGGGCCAGTATTCTTTGCCTTTTTGACAGCCCACTGCACCTGCAAACCAACCTTTTGTGATTCATGCACAAACACTCCCAAGTCCCTCTGCACAACAGCATGCTGCAATCTTTTACCATTTAAATAATAATCTGCTCTTCCATTTTTCCTCCCAAAGTGGATGACCTCACATTTACCAACATTGTACTCCATCTGCCAGACCCTTGCCGACTTAACCTATCTATATCTCTCTGCAGACTCTCCATATGCTCTGCACAATTTGCTTTTCCACTCAATTTAGTGTCATCAGCAAACTTAGATACACTACACTCGGTCCCCTCTTCCAGATCGTTAATGTATATCGTGAACAGTTACGGGCCCAGCATCGACCTCCTGCAGCACACCGCTCACCACTGATTGCCAATCAGATTAACCACCATTTATCCCAACTCTCCGCTTTCTATTAGTTAACCAATCCTCTGTCCATGCTAATACATCACCCCAACTCTACGCATCCTTATCTTAATGGATAAATTTTTTATGTGGCACCTTATCGAATGCCGTCTGTAGATCCAAGTAAACAATGTCCATCTGTCCCCACTATCCACTGTGTTCATTATATCCTCAGAAAACTCAAGTAAGTTTGTCAAACAGGACCTGCCTTTGCTGAATCCATGCTGTGTCTGCCTGATGGATCCATTTCTTTCCAGATGCCTCACTATTCCTTCTTTAATGATAGCTTCAAGCATTTTCCCAACTACAGATGTTAAAATAACTGGCCTGAAGTTACCTGCCTTTCGTCTACATCCTTCTTTGAACAGTGACATTCACCATCTTCCAATCTGCTGGGACCTGCCCAGTACAGAGAATTTTAGCAAATCATCACCAAACCTCTACTATAACTTCAGCCATTTCTTTCAATACCGTGGGATGCATTCCATCAGGACCAGGGGACTTGTCTATCTTCAGGCCCAAAAGATTGCTCAGCAATACCTCTTTAGTGATAGCTATTGTATCGAGGTCCTCACCTCCCATCACATCCATAACATCTCTCCCTGGCATGTTAGGCTTGTTCTCCACCGTATAGGTTGACACAAAATAGTCATTCAAAGCCTGAGCTATTTCATCATTAAACAATATCAATTCCCCCTTATCGTCCTACACTCACTTTGGCTACCTTTTTCTGCTTTATATAATTGTAAATGAAATTAGTATCCATTTTTATATTATGTGCTAGTTTATTTTCATAATCTATCTTCCCTTTCTTTATTGCTCGTTTAGTGGTTCCTCATTGCTTTTTAAAGTTTTCTAAGTCTTCCAGTTTCCCATGACTCTTGGCAACTTTGTATGCATGAGCTTTCAATTTGATGCCTTCTTTTATTTTCCTAGTTATCCAAGGCTGGCTCTCCCCACCCTTACTGTCCTTGCTTTTAACTGGAATATACTTTTATTGAGCACCATGAAAAATCTCTATGAAAGTCTTCCACTGTTTCTCAACTGTCCCAGCTGGTGGGATGAGTTACAGGGCAAGACAGGCGTGGTGCAGTTAAAACAGAAAGCGATAAATACTGGACTGAAAGTGTTGACACCAAGAGAGAGAATTTGTAGAATGTCTAAGGGATGGCTTTTTAGGACAGCTTGTTGTTGAGCTCACTAGGGGATTGACTGTGCTGGATTGGGTGTTGTGCAATGATCCGGAGGTGATAAGAGAGCTTAAGGTTAAGGAACCCTTTGGGAACAGTGATCACAATATGATCGAGTTTGAACTTTGAAATTTGAGAAGGAAAAACTAAATTCCAATATGCCAGTATATCAGAGGAATACTGAAGGAAATTACAATGGCATGAGAGGGGAACTGGCCAAAGTTGACTGGAAAGGGACACTAGCAGGAAGGACAGCAGAGCAGCAATGGCTGGAGTTTCTGTGAAAAATGAGGGAAGTGCAAGTCAGATATATTCCAAATAAGAAGAAATTTTCAAATGGCAGATGGACTCTGCCATGGCTGACAAGTAAATTCAGAGCCAAAGTAAAAGCAAAAGAGAGGGCATACAAGGAAGCCAAAGCTAGTGGGAAGATAGGGGATTGGGAAGCTTTTAAAATCTTGCAGAAGGAAACTAAGAAGGTCATTAGGAAGGAAAAGATTAATTATGAAAGGCAGCTGGTAACTAATATCAAAGAAGATACTAAAAGCTTTTTTAAGCATATAAAGGGTAAAAGAGTTGAGGGTAGATATCGGACCAATACAAAATGACGCTGGAGATATTGTAATGAGAGATGCAGAGATGGCAGAGGAACTGAATGCGTATTTTGCATCAGTCTTCACAGTGGAAGATGTCTGCTGTATACCGGACATTCAAGAGTGTCAGGGAAGTGAAGTTTGTGCAGTGAAAATTACAACTGAGAAGGTGCTCAGGAAGCTTAATGGTCTGAGGGTGAATAAATCTGGACCTGATGGAATGCACCCTCAGGTTCTGAAGGAAGTAACTGGAGAGATTGTGGAGGCATTAACGATGATCTTTCAAGAATCGATAGATTCTGGCATTGTACCAGATGACTGGAAAATTGCAAATGTTACTCCGCTATTTAAGAAGGGTGGGAGGCAGCAGAAAGGAAACTATAGACCTGTTACCCTGACATCAGTGGTTGGGAAGTTGTTGGAATCGGTTGTTAGGGATGAGATTACGGAATACCTGGAGGCACATGACAAGATAGGCCAAAGCCAGCATGGTTTCCTGAAAGGAAAATCCTGCCTGACAAACCTACTGCAATTTTTTAAGGAAATTACAAGCAGGGTAGACAAAGGAGATGCGGTGGATGTGGTGTACTTGGATTTTCAGAAGGCCTTTGACAAGGTGCCGCACATAAGGCTGCTTAGCAAGATAAGAGCCCATGGAATTACAGGGAAGTTACTAGCATGGGTGGAAAATTGGCTGGTCGGCAGAAAACAGAGAGTGGGAATAAAGGGATCCTATTCTGGCTGGCTGCTGGTTACCAGCGGAGTTCCACAGGGATCGGTGTTGGGACCGCTGCTTTTTACGATGTATGTCAATGATTTGGACTATGGGATTAATGGATTTGAGGCTAAATTTGCCGATGATACAAAGATAGGCGGAGGAGCGGGTAGTGTTGAGGAAACAGAGAGCCTGCAGACAGACTTAGATAGTTTAGGGAAATGGGCAAAGAAGTGGCAAATGAAATACAATGTTGGAAATTGTATGGTCATGAACTTTGGTGGAAGAAATAAACAGGCAGACGATTATTTAGATGGGGAGAGAATTCAAAATGCAGAGATGCAAAGGGATTTGGGAGTCCTTTGTGCAGGATACACTAAATGTTAATCTTCAGGTTGAGTCAGTGGTGAAGAAGGCAAATGCAATGTTGTCATTCATTTCTAGAGATACAGAATATAAGAGCAGGGATGTGATGTTGAGGCTCTATAAGGCACTCGTGAGACCACACTTGGAGTATTGTGTGCAGTTTTGGGTTCCTTATTTTAGAAAGGATATACTGACATTGGAGAGGGTACAGAGAAAATTCATAAGAATGATTCCAGGAATGAAAGGGTTACCGTATGAGGAACGTCTGGCAGCTCTTGGGCTGTATTCCCTGGAGTTCAGGAGAATGAGTGGGGATCTCATAGAAATATTCTGAATGATAAAAGACCTGAACAGATTAGATATGGCAAAGTTATTTCCCATAGTAGGTGAGTCTAGGACAAGAGGGCACAACTTCAGTATTGAATGACGTCTATTTAGAACATAGATGCGGAGAAATTACTTTAGTCAGAGGGTGATAAATTTGTGGAATTTGTTGCCATGAGTGTGTGTGCAGGCTAAATCACTGGGTGCATTTAAGGCAGAGATTGATAGGTTCTTGATTAGCCAGGGCATCAAAGGGTACGTGGAGAAGGCAGGGGAGTGGGGATAACTGGAAGAATTGGATCAGCCCATGATTGAATGATAGAGCAGACTCAATGGGCTGAATGGTCATATAGCCTGTGTTCCCAGTCTACCCTATCCAATTCCTCCCTCATGTCTTTGTAGTCTACCTTGTTTAGGCATAATACACTGGTTTTAGATGGGTCAATTGCACCCTCCATTTGTATGAGAAACTCAATCATACTGTGATCACTCTTTCCAAGAGGGTCCCTAGCTACAAGATTGCTAATTTTACCTGTCTCATTGCACAGGACCAGATCTGAGGTAGCACGTTCCCTTGTAGGTTCAGTAACCACCTGTTCAAGAAGGCCATCACGATGCATTCTATGAAGTCCTCTTCAAGTCTGCCTTGACCAACTTGATTCATTCAATCTACGTGCAAGTTAAAGTCCCCCATGATAACTGCTGTTCCATTTTTACGTGCCTCAGATATTTCTCTGCTTTTGCCTGTGCCACTGTAATATTATTATTTGGTGGCTGATAGACAACTCCCACCAGTGATTTTTTTCCCCTTTACTATTCCTGATCTCTACCCAGATGGAATCAACATTCTGCTCCTTAGATCTTACATCGTCTCTCACTGTTGCCCTGATCTCATCTTTAATTAAGAGATGTTGCCCATCTCCCCTACCTTCCTGCCTATCCTTCTGTATTACCTGATATCCTTGGATATTTAATTCCCAATCCTCTCCACCCTGCAACCACTTTTCTGTAATGACCATTAAATCATACCCCTTTATACTGATTTATGCCACAACTTCACTGACCTTGTTACAAATACTACGGGCATTCAGATAAAGTGCCCTCACACTCATTGTGCCTTAAAAATCTGGTAATCTTTGTCTCTTTTGCACTTGTCTTTCCTGCACTCCACCCTTACTTCTCTCTTTTTTAACTTTTGCTTTTACTTTATCCACACTTTTCTCTTTTACTTCATCCATACTTTTCCAATCTGTTGAACACCACTCCCCCCCCCCCCACTACTATTTAGTTTAAAGTCTACAGTGCTAGTTATGTGATTCACTGGGATCCAGGTCCCATCACGGTTCAGGTGGAGCCTGTCCCATTGGTACAGCTCCCTCCCTCCCCAATACTGATGCCATTTTCCCATGAATTCATACCCACTTCTCCCATACCAATGCTTGAGCCAAGCATTTAACTCTAATATTCCTGACCCTATTCCAATTTTAATGTTGCTCGGGCAGTAATCCAGAGATTACCACCTTTTTGATTCTGCTTTTTAATGCAGTCCCTATCTGCTCAAATTCTTTCTACGTCATTGATCCCCACGTGGACCACAACAACTGGATCTTTCCCCTCCCACTGCAAATTCCTCTGCTGGTCAGATACGATGTCCCAAACCCAGTCATCAGGCAGGCAACACAGTTAACAACACTTTTAACAAAATTGCAAACACACTCCGTCTTCCATGAACTCTATCATTTCTCACACAATCATAACTATTCATTACAAAATCTAGTGCTGGGTTAAGTCATATTTCTTATGCAGACTCGTTACTTCCAGTTTCTCAGAAAAATCCCTCACGTAACTCTTAAATTCCTGTCCATTAGCTTTTAAACTTGTTGTATTCATAGAACATAGAACAGAAAGCACAGAAATTTACAGCACATTACAGGCCCTTTGGCCCAAAATGTTACCTACTCTAGAAACTGCCTAGAATTTCCCTACTGCATAGCCCTCTATTCATCGAAGCTGCATCTACCTGTCTATGAGTCTCTGAAAAGACCCTGTTGTATCCACCTCTACCACCATCACTGGCAGTGCATTCAAAGCACCAACCACTCTCTGTGTCAAAAACTTACCTCTGACATCCCCCTTGTACCTACTTCCAAGCACCTTAAAACTATGCCCCCCCCCCCCGCCCCACCACCGGTGTTAACCATTTCAGTCCTGGGAAAATGCCTCCGGCTATCCACATGATCAATGCCTCAACCCAATGAGTAAAAGCCAAGTTCACTCAACCTATTCTCATAAGGCATTGTCTCAAATCTAGGCAATACCCTCACAAATCTCCTCTGCACTCTCTCTGTAGTATCTACATCTTTCCAGTGGTGAGGTGACCAGGACTGAACACAGTACCCCAGGTGGGGTCTAATTAAGGTCAAAGGTCCAACTTAATGTCAGAGAAATGTATACAATATACATCCTAAATGTTTTTTCTTCGCAATACATCCACAAAAACAGAGGAGTGCCCCAAAGAATGAACGACAGTTAAACGTAATAACATCAAAGTCCCCCCCAGCTCCCCTCCCTCCCGTGTGTAAGCAGCAGCAAGCAATGATCCCCGTCCCCCCCACCAGCAAAAACACATCAGTGCCCAGTGAGCACTCAAGCGGGAGTGAAGCAACAGCAAAGACTCAGACTCGCAGTTACCCCAAAGACTTCACCCGGCATTCAACATACCACAGGCTCCCTCTCTCCCTAAGAAGGTCTTACATAGCTGTAAAGTTTCATCACAGCTCTTGGACTCAATCCCACGATTGATGAATGCCAACACACCATATGCCTTCTTAACAACACTGTCAACCTGACCAGCAGCTTTGAGTGTCCAATGGACATGGACCCTAAGATCTCGCTGATCCTCCACACTGCCAAGAGTCCTACCATTCACATTATATTCTGCCTTCAAATTTGACCTTGCAAAATGAACCACTTCACTCTTATTTGGTTTGTTTCCATCTGTCATTTAGCCCAGTTTTGCATCCTATCAATGTCCCACTGTAACCTCTGACAACCCTCCAGACTATCCACAGCATCCCCAACTTTTGTGACATCATCAAACTTATTAATACACCCTTCTACCTCCTCATCCAGGACGTTTCCGAAAATCACAAAGAAGAGGGGTCCTAGAATCGATCCCCACAGAACACCACTGCTTACCAACCTCCAAACAGAATATGAACCATTTACAACTACCATTTGCCTTCTGTGGGCAAGCCAGTTCTGGATCCATAAAGCAAGGACTCCTTGAATCCCATGCTTCAATACTTTCTGAATGAGCCTTTCATGGGGAACTTTATCAAATGTCTTACTGAAATCCATATACACTTCATCTACTGCTCTATCTTCATCAATGTGTTTTGTTACAACCTCAAAGGACTCAATCGGGTTTGTAATGCATGACCTTCCCTTGACAAAGCCATGCTGACTATCTCTAATCAGATTTTGTCTCTCCAAATGCTCATAAATTCTGCCTCTCAGGATCTTCTCCAAGTAAGTTGAAGTAAGACTCACTGGTCTATAATTTCCTGGGTTATCTCTACTCCCTTTCTTGAACAAGGGAACAATATTTGCAACCTTCCAATTCTCTGGTACTTCTCCTGTCCATATTGATGATGCAAAGGTCATTGCCAGAGGCTCAGAAATCTTCTCCTTCATTTCCCACAGAAGCCTGGGGTATATCTCATCCAGTCCTGGTGACTTATCTAACTTAATACCATTCAAAAGCTCCAGCTCATCCACTTTCTTAATGTCTGTACTCTCAAGCATTTCAGTCCGCTGTAAGTCATCCCCACAATTGCCGAGGTCCTCTTCACTGGTGAATACTGATGCAAAGTATTCATTAAATACTTCCACTACCTCCTCTGACTCCAAGAACATGTTTCCACTATTTCACCTGATTGGTCCTATTCTCACATGGTTCATCCTCCTGCTCTTCACATAATTGCAGAATGCCTTGGGGTTTTCCTTAACCCTACTTGGCAAGGTCTTCTCATGGCCCCTTCCAGCTCTCCTAATTTCATGCTTGAACTCTTTCCTGGCACCCTTGTAAGAATGCCTTGTAAATGTTCCTTGAACATTTGCCACATTTCTGCCGTGCATTTCCCTGAGAACATCTGCTCCCAATTTATGCTCACAAGTTCCTGCTTAATAGCATCATATATTCCCCTACCCCAATTAAATATTTTCCCAAATTGTCTGTTCCTATCCCTCCCCAGCGCTATGGTAGAGGAGATAGAGTTGTGATCTCCCACTGAGAGATCTGACTCCTGTCCAGGTTCATTTCCCAATACCAGATCAAGTACATCCTCTCCTCTTGTAGGCCTATCTACATATCATGCCAAGAAACTTCCCTGAACACAACTAACAAACTCCACCCCATCTAAACCCCTTGCGCTATGGAGATGCCAATCAATATTAGGAAAGTTAAAATCTCCCATCACAACAACCCTATTATTATTGCACCATTCCAGAATCTGCCTCGCTATCTGCTCCTCGATGTGTCTCTTATGTAACAAGCTGTAAGGGTTCACTGTTGATGTAATGGTTTTTCTGTAGCAGTAATATTTTGTGTTATGACTGAAGAAAACAGGACTGTGAATGCATGTTAGCCAATCAGGATTTTGTTGCTCTGTCTTGTGATTCTGGAAGCAGTCGATTTTGCGGGCTTTTGCCAGAGGGAGAAAGAGAGATTAAGTGGGAAGACATGAATGGAGAGATTTGGTAGACTGCCGGATGGGGTGGACTCCAAGCAGGAGTCTGAAGGTCAGTGACCCTCGGAGGAGACTGATGGTGAAAGAAGGACTACTGAGTGAGCTCCAAATTGTGCACAGACGGTTTAAGTAAGATTTGGGCCATTTTTTGCTATTGTGACCACAGTGCTATTGGCCTGGCTGCTGCTGCCCTGCTCAGATAAGTCACCCCTCCTCAGCAGTATCCAAAGGGGTATACCTGTTGCTGAGGGGAATAGCCACAGGGGGACCCTGCACTGACTTTTCTCCCTTTCCCTCTCCTGGTGTTCACCCATCTACTGCTCAATTTCCACACTCTGGGTGTAACCACCGGCTCAAATGTCTTTTCTATCAATTGCTCTACCTCCTGGATGATCCCAAGTTCATCCAACTCCAGCTCCAGCTCCTTAATGCCGTCTTTCAGGAGCTGGAGTTGGCTGCACTTCCCACAGGTGTAGTCATCAGGGAGACTATAAGACCATAAGATATAGGAGCAGAAGTAGGCCATTCATCCCATCGAGTATGCTCTGCCATTCAATCATGGACTGATCCAATTCTTCAAGTCATCCCGACTCCCTTAAACGCACCCAGTGACTTGGCCTCCACAGCCGCTCGTGGCAACAAATTCCACAGATTTACCACCCTCTGGCTAAAGTAATTTTTCCACATCTGTTCTGAATGGACATCCTTCAATCCTGAAGTTGTGCCCTCTTATCCTAGACTCCCCTACCATGGGAAATAATTTTGCCATATCTAACCTGTTCAGGCTTTTTAACATTCAAAATGTTTCAATGAGATCTCATTCTCATTCTCCTGAACTCCAGGGAATACAGCCCAAGAGCTGCCGGATGTTTTTCATATGGTAACCCTTTCATTGCCATATCTGCCATCCTGCCTGCACCGTACAATGAGCCACCAAGACCAAATCAGCAATAACAAAAGGGAAAAGCTAACCCTTCTGCCCTGTTTCTTTGGCCTCAGCCTCTTCTCGTCAAAGCCTCTTGAGTCAAAGGCTGACACTCCTATTCTCACCACTAGCCTACTCCCAACAATGGCCACCCCGCTTGTCCCTTCTGTACTTTTACTTAATTCACTGTGCCCTGCCCTGCCACTGAGTGGGCTGCTGGAATGAGCCTGAATGCTCGTGAAGGTTTCCTTTTAAACAAGCTTCACCGACCTGTGAGAAACCTCATCGAAGTGCTATCGACCATTTCCCCATTCCTCACAGCTTTCAATCATTTTATCTGTCACCAATCCTCCTCTTGTGGGATACTGTAGCGATGTACTACATACAGAGCTAGAAACAACAACACGCAGTCGGTAAGTCATTTCGAGACTAGTTTATTCAAATTTTGTGGCGCTGGCTTTTAATCCCTAGTTCCTGCCTTCTCTGGGCGGAAATGACATCAGAGGTGCATTACCAAAGTCTCTCCCCGCGCGTGGGCTATTTGTGAGCTGGTTCGCCTGCGCAGAAAGTGGATCGCCACAATACCATCTTTCCTGACAAGGGGGATCATTCTGCTTGGCAGGTGAGAGTTGTGACTATGAAACAATCTCAGGTCTGGGCCCTCCTCTGTGGAGGTTGAAGGTGTTGAATCTGAGACTGCGGGAAGTGGTTCTGACAGTCATAGTGCTTTTCTTCCTTTCCCTTTATCTAGTTGGTGCATCTGGAACTTGGGAAGGTGCGTTTACTTCACTGGAGTATTCTCTTGTTAATCCTTCTGTGCTCCCTTTACGATCTAATCTCTCCTCTGTTTCTGCATCCACACCATCACCTGACAATCCCTCTGCTTTCACATCTCCCTTGACTCCTTTCTTTTTGTCCTCTGTTGGGCAACGGTTCATGGTGTTTGGCACGGAAACAGTTGTGCATCATCCAGTACCTTTCCTAATTCGCTTTCAGTTCAAGTTATTGCAGGGGATGTGACATACAAATGGTGGATAGATCTCCAATAATAACCATAACTATAAGACATAGGAGCAGAATTAGGCCATCTGGTCCATTGAGTCTGCTCTGCCATTCAAAAATGGCTGATCTTTTTTTTTAATCTCCTCTCAACTCCAGTTCCCAGCCTTCTGCCCCCAAACTTTTGATGCCATGTCCAATCAAGAACCTATCAATCTCTGCCTTAAATACACTCAATGACCTGGCCTCCACAGCTGCATGTGGCAACAATTTCACCATCCTTTGGCTAAAGAAATTTCTCCACATGTATGTTTTGAGAAGGCACCCCTCTATCCTGACGCTGTGCCCTCTTGTCCTAGACTCTCCCACCATGGGAAACATCCTTTCCACATCTACTCTGTCTGAGCCTTTCAACATTCGAAAGGTTTCAATGAGATCCCCCCCCCCCCATCCTTCTGAATTCCAGTGAGTACAGACCCAGAGCCATCAAACATTCCTCATATGATAGCCCTTTCATTCCTGGAATCATCCTTGTGAACCTCCTCTGTACCCTATCCAATGCCAGCATATCTTTTCTAAGATGAAGGGCCCAAAATCGTTCACAATACTTCAGGTGAAGCATCACCAGTGTCTTGTAAAACCTCACATCCTTGCTCTTGTATTCTAGACCTCTTCAAATGAATGCCTACAATGATTGCATTTGGCTTCCTCAATACTGACTCAACCTGAAAGTTAACCTTCATGGTGTTCAGCTCAAGAACTCCCAAATCCCTCTGCATCTCAGATTCCTGGATTTTCTCCCTGTTTAGAAAATATTCCGCACATTTATTTCTACAACCAAAGTGCATGATAATGCATTTTCCAACATTGTATTTCATTTGCCACTTTCTTGCCCATTCTCTTAATCTAAGTCCTTCTGCATCCAATCTGTTTCCTCAACACTACCTGCTCCTCCACCACTCTTCGTATCATCTGCAAACTTGGCAACAAAGCCGTCATCTAAATCATTTATATACAGCATAAAAAGAAGTGATCCCAACATTGACCCCTGTGGAACACCACTAGTCACTGGCAGCCAACCAGAAAAGGATCATTTTATTCCCACTTGCTGCCCCCTACCAATCAGCCAATGCTCTAACCATGTTAGTAACTTTACTGTAATACCATGGGCTCTTAACTTGGTAAGCAGCCTCATGTGTGGCACCTTGTCAAAGCCTTCTGAAAGTCCAAGTATACAACATGCACTGCATCCCCTTTATCTCTCCTACTTGTAACCTCCTCAAAGACAGACAGACAGACATACTTTATTGATCCCGAGGGAAATTGGGTTTCATTACAGTCGCACCAACCAAGAATAGAGTAGAAATATAACAAAATAAAACCAGAAATAATTAAATAATAATAAGTACATTATGCCAAGTGGAAATAAGTCCAGGAGCAGCCTATTGGCTCAGGGTGTCTGACACTCCGAGGGAGGAGTTGTAAGGTTTGGTGGCCACAGGCAGGAATGACTTCCTACGATGCTCAGTGTTACATCTCGGTGGAATGAGTAGAATGAGTTCCAATAGGTACATTAGGCAAGATTTTTCCTGAAGGAAACCATGCTGACTTTGTCCTATCTTGTCCTTTGCAAGAATGTCTTTCTGGAGGAAAACACTTCAGCAAAGTGGACTTAGCTGATGCTGACCTACTGATGGAGATGGAAGAAGAGTCCAAAGTGTTTCTGACTTAAAAGCTTTATCACTATAATATGCTTATTTTTGGAGTTGTCTCTACACCTGCAGTGACAGAAAGCTATGGACCAGGTGTTGCAAGGCTGCCCAAGCTCTCAGTGTTACCTGGATGACATCACTGTTACCTGTGAGGATGACAAGGAACTTCTCCAAAACCTCAGGACAGTGTTAAAAAGATTAGAAGGTTCTGGGCTCAGAGCATAACATGGCGAGTGTGAATTCTTTAAACCGAGCATCACTTACTGTGGTGACACCATAAGACCATAAGATATAGGAGCAGAACCAGGACATTCAGCCCATCGAGTCTGCTCCGCCATTCAATCATGGGCTGGTTCAGTTCTTCCAGTCATCCCCACTCCCCTGCCTTCTCGCCATACCCTTTGATGCCCTGGCTAATCAAGGATCTATCTATCTCTGCCTTAAATACACCCAATGACTTGGCCTCCACAGCCGCTCGTGGCTACAAATTCCATAGATCTACCACCCACTGATTAAAGTAGTTTCTCCACATTTCAGTTCTAAGTGGACATCCTTCAATCCTGAAGTTGTGCCCTCTTGTCCTAGAATCCCCTACAATGGGAAATAACTTTGTCATTTCCAATCTGTTCAGGCCTTTTAACATTTGGAATGTTTCTACAAGATCCCCTCTCATTCTTCTGAACTGCAGCGGGTGGTAATAAGATGTGTAAGAACATGATTGGAGAGAGTTCTGAGCATGCACAGGGATGATAGAATGATCGAGAACCATGGTATTGTAAAAACATTGTGGTTGCTGTTAAATAAAAATTCTATTTCTGCCAGAAGATGGTTCTTTATTAGTAACCCACAGTATGTATGAATATAAAGAACACAACATGGTGTCAGAAGTCAGTCTGGAAGAATAATACGTTACCTAACACGGGAGAATCGAAGATAATTTTCTGGAAAAAGTGTTTGGACTATTTTGGTGTTTGCTAACAGTTTTATAAATGGAAGGTTTGCAGCCTTCACTGACACTTCAATTGTCTGGGAACGTAACTGAGAACTGGAGAAAATTTAAACAACATTTTGAATTGTATTTATCGGTGATTGATGTGGTTCGAAAACCGGAAAAATCCAAAGCTGTGTTTCTACTTCACTTAATAGGTGATGACGCAATTGAGGCATATAATCATTTTATTTTTGAAAATGGAGATAATATAAAGTTAAAATCGACAATGGACAAATTTGAAGCATTTTGTATACCAAAGAGTAATGTGACGTATGAGCAGCATAGATTTTTTACATGTAAGCAGAGAGCTGGTGAAACTATTGATCAATATGTTACTGAGTTGAGACACAGGAGTAAAACATGCGAGTTTGGAGAACCGACAGACTCTCTCATTAAAGACAGAATTGTTTGTGGCATTCTGGATAATGGTCTGAGAGAAAGACTGTTAAGAGAACAAGACTTAGACTTGGAAAAAGCTTTGATGCTCTGCAAAGCTTCGGAAACCATAATGTCACAGGCTAAAGAACTTTTCATTGAGAACTGCAATGTAGACACTGTGAGGAAGCGCAAACATATTAGAAAAAATAACAAAATGACAACAAAACCATCAGAGAGCAAGACGTCATCTGAGAGAAAAAAGCTATGTGATCGCTGTGGGTGGCAGCATCTGCCAAAACAGTGTCCAGTGTATGGGAAAATGTGTAACGACTGCGGTAAGAGTAATCATTTTTCACACTTGCGGAAGTAGAAAGAAAATAAAACAAGTAAATGCAGTGCCTGAAAATGAACTTGAAGAGTTTTATATTGATGTGCTTTGTGAAAACAAACAAAGTAAGAATGACTGGACTATTCCATTGCCAGTGAACCAAAACAATATTCTGTTTAAACTTGATACTGGAGCACAAGTAAATATTCTTGCAGAATCTGAGTTTAATTCATCAAGTCTGACCAAAGTTACATAAGACAAATATAAAAATGACTGGGTATTCAGATGCAGACATTCCAGTTAAAGGAATATGTGTGGCAAAAGTATCACACAAAAATATTATGCACACACTTTCATTTGTGGAGGTGTTGAAGAATGTACAGTCAATACTGGGTTTATCTACTTGTGAGAGACTGAATTTGGTGAAAAGAGAAATTAGTCCTGGATAGTGACACAGAGTCAGAATACAGTGACTTAATGAAAGAGTATGAGGACTTGTTCAAAGGGCTTGGTTCAAAGGACAGGAGAGCACACGATTAAAATTGACAACACAGTATCATCCATAGCACATCCATGTAGAAAAGTGCCTTTTGCATTAAGTCATCAAGTGAAAACAGAGCTTGACAGAATGGAACAGCTAGGAATCATTAAAAAAAAAACTGATGAACCGACTGAATGGGTCAATTCACTTGTCATTGTTGATAAGAAAAATGAAAAACTGAGGATTTGTTTAGATCCAAGAGACTTGAATCAAGCCATTAAAAGAGAGCATTTCAAATTGCCTACTCATGAACAAATTATGTCACAGTTTGCTAATGCAAAGTACTTAGTAAATTAAATGCATCCTCTGGATTCTGGCATCTTAAACTAGATGAACCGAGTTCAAAGTTGTGCACCTTTAACACTCCTTTTGCCAGATACTGTTTTCTTCAGCTTCCATTTGGAATTGCATCAGCTCCTGAAGTGTACCATAAAACCATTCACATGCTATATAGGCACATTGAGGGTGTGGATACATCCATGGATGATATTATTGTTTGGGGATCATCTAAAGAAGAGCATGATGCCAGACTCAGACAAGTCTTTGAGGTAACATGCAAGGCAAACCTGAAGTTGAATAAAGACAAATGTCAGCTAGGCATGACGGAACTTACCTTTGTGGGTGATATCATCAGCAATGAGGGTGTGCGTCCTGATCCACTGAAGGTTTCTGCTATTGAGAACATGCCAAGACCGCAATGTAAAAAGGATGTTCAAAGGTTCATGGGAATGGTCAACTACATGGGAAAATTCATACCCAATCTTTCGGAACAGCTTGCTCCATTGAGGCAGCTAACAGAAAAGAGAAATGAATGGAGCTGGAATCATGAACAGGAGAAGGCATGGCAAAATCTCAAGAAAGTGCTCACCAAAGAACCTGTGTTTAATTTCTATGATGCTGAAAGACCCATCAAAATCTCATGTGATGCATCTCAAGCAGGCTTAGGGGCAGTATTACTCCAGAAACATGATAAGGATTGGCTACCAGTGGCATATGCATCTCGTTCATTATCTGATCCAGAATCAAGGTATGCCCAAATTGAAAAAGGATTGCTCAGTATTATGTTTGCTTGCGAGAGATTTCATCAGTTTGTGTCAGGGCAATCTATAGATGTTGAAACTGATCATAAGCCTCAGATTGCATTGTTTCGCAAACCTTTAAGTGACTGTCCTTTGTGAATTTTGAGAATGATGATCAAGTTGCAAAGATATGCATTGAATGTGTCATACACACCTGGAAGATTCATGTACACGCCTGACACACTTTCCAGAGCTGTGGATCCAACAACAAAAGACAGTCACAGGGATGCTGTTGATGTTCAGGCATTTGTTGATATGATCATAGAGACTGTTCCTGTTGCTCCCGAAAAGTTGGAACTGCTGTGTCTTGAGACAGAGAAGGACAAAATTCTCAGTCAGGTAGTACAAGTGGTGATGGATGAATGGTAAGATAATAAGCATGACTGTTCCTTAGAAGTACAAGAATATTGGAACCACAGATCAGAACTTCCTGTTGTGGATGGAATATTGTACAAAAGGTAGTAGAATTGTGATCCCTAAAAGTCTCCGAAAAGAAATGCTTGGGAAAATTCATGAAGGCTACCTAGGTGTTAAAAAATGTAAGAGAAGGGCACAGGAAGTGATGTTTTGGCCCAGGATGAATCAAGAAATTGCAGAATTGGTGCTTTCTTCTCAAATAGATAGATAGATAGATAGATACTTTATTCATCCCCATGGGGAAATTCAACTTTTTTCCAATGTCCCATACACTTGTTGTAGCAAAACTAATTACATACAATACTTAACTCAGTAAAAAAAAATATGATATGCATCTAAATCACCATCTCAAAAAGCATTAATAATAGCTTTTAAAAAGTTCTTAAGTCCTGGCGGTAGAATTGTAAAGCCTAATGGCATTGGGGAGTATTGACCTCTTCATCCTGTCTGAGGAGCATTGTATCAATAGTAACCTGTCACTGAAACTGCTTCTCTGTCTCTGGATGCTGCTATGTAGAGGATGTTCAGAGTTATCCATAATTGACCGTAGCCTACTCAGCGCCCTTCGCTCAGCTACCGATGTTAAACTCTCCAGTACTTTGCCCACGACAGAGCCCGCCTTCCTTACCAGCTTATTAAGACGTGAGGCGTCCCTCTTCTTAATGCTTCCTCACCAACACGCCACCACAAAGAAGAGGGCGCTCTCCACAACTGACCTATAGAACATCTTCAGCATCTCACTACAGACATTGAATGACGCCAACCTTCTTAGGAAGTACATTCGACTCTGTGCCTTCCTGCACAAGGCATCTGTGTTGGCAGTCCAGTCAAGCTTCTCGTCTAACTGTACTCCCAGATACTTGTAGGTCTTAACCTGCTCCACACATTCTCCATTAATGATCACTGGCTCCATATGAGGCCTAGATCTCCTAAAGTCCACCACCATCTCCTTGGTCTTGGTGATATTGAGACGCAGGTAGTTTGAGTTGCACCATATCACAAAGTCCTGTGATATGCCTTAAATACCAACCTAGCAACCCTAAGGAGCCACTGCATCCACATCCTAGCCCTCCGAGACCTTATCAGAAGGTAGGTGTTGATATTTTTGTAACTGACAAACATTATTTATTAATAACAGAATTGCATCCTGAAGTGTGTGGTCTGAGCAGAACAACTGCAGAGAATGTAATTACATGCATTAAATCAGTTTTTTCCAGACATGGTCTACCTGATGAAGTTTTCACAGACAGTGATCCATAATTCAACGGTGAATGCATGAGACATTTTGCTCATGAATGGGGCTTTGTTCATACACCATCTAGTCCATTTTTCCCTCAGTCCAATGGATTAGTTGAGAAGTTGGTAGGAATTATCAAGAAACTGATGCACAAAGCCAAAGATAGCGGAGGTGATTTTTATGAAGATTTGTTAGACTATCGCAGTACTTCACTTGAATGTGGATTTTCACCAGCTCAGCTCTCGATGGGACGCCGTTTGAGATCCAATCTGCCAATAGATGAGAGCCTTCTGAGAACAGAGGGAGGTGAACAAGTGAAAAAATGGAAAGATGAACACAAAGCAAAGCAGAAAACATACTTTGACAGATGTTCTCGTCCATTACCCGAACTGCACCAAGGAGATGAAGTGAGGATACAAGACAAAATGAACACATGGACACAGAAAGCTACAGTACTTGAAGAAATACAACCAGATCATAGATGGCCCAAACAGAAGAAGGAACAGTGTTAAGAAGAAATTGCAATGACCTTAAGAAAGAGCCAACTTCAGAGTTTCAGTTAATTGATGCAGACCAGACAAAACACAGAAATAACAATGAAACACAAGAACTGTGTGAACTGTAGAAGGTCTACCCGTGTTCATAGACTCCCAGATAGACTGATAGAGACATGTTAAATTATGCATTTGCTCTGGTCAATGTTGCTAATTGTTTTTCTTTTTAAGGAAAGGAAGATGTGGTGATATGATGTGTCAGAACGTGATTGGAGAGAGTTCTGAGCATGCACAGGGATGATAGAAAGATCAAGAAACATGGTATTGTAAAAACATTGCGGTTGTTGTTAAATAAAAGTTCTATTTCTTCCAGAAGATGGTTCTTTATTAGTAACCCATGATACATATGAATATAAAGAACACAACAGAGGGAATACAGCTCAAGAGCTGCCAGATGTTCCTCATATGATAACCATTTCTTTCCTGGAACCATTCCCGTGAATCTTCTCTGAATCCTCTCCAATGTCAGTATGTCACTTCTAACACAAGGAACCCAAAACTGCACACAATACTCCATGTGGTCTCATGAGTGCCTTATACAGCCTCAATATCACATCCCTGCTCTTGTCTTCTATACCTCTACCTCAAATGCAATGTCAACATTGCATTTGCCTTCTTCACAACTGACACAAACTGGAGGTTAACCTTTATGGTATCTTGCACAAGGACTCCCAAGTCCCTTTGCATCTCAACATTTTGAATTCTCTCCCAATCTAAATAATAGTCTGCTCATTTATTTCTTCCACCAAAATGCATGACCATACACTTTCCAACATCGTATTTCATTTGCCACTTCTTTGCCCATTCCTCTAAGCTATCTAAATCTCTCTGCAGGTTCTCTGTTTCCTCAACACTACCCGCTCCTCCGCCTATCTTTGTATCATCGGCAAATTTAGCCTCAAATCCATTAATGCCATAGTCCAAATCATTGACATACATCGTAAAAAACAGAGGTCCCAACACCGACCATTGTGAAACTCCTCTGGTAATCAGCACCCAGCCAAAATAGGATCCCTTTATTCCCACTCTCTGTTTTCTGCCGACCAGCCAAAGCTCCACTCATGCTAGTAACTTCCCTGTAATTCCATGGGCTCTTATCTTGCTAAGCAGCCTCATGTGCGGCACCTTGTCAGAGGCCTTCTGAAAATCCAAGTACATCACATCTACTGCATCTCCTTTGCCTACCCTGCTTCTAATTTCCTTAAAAAGTTGCAGCAGGCTTGTCAGGCAGGATTTTCCTTTCAGGAAACCATGCAGGCTTTGGCCTATCTTGTCATACGCCTTCAGGTACCCCTTCTTCTGGCTATCTATCCCATAGGATGATGATGTTTCCTTTCAGTCACTTAGTGGGGTGACCCCACTCCTCAGAAAGGAACAGCGTATGAGTGAATGGATTTTAGGTGAGTAGGGGGTTGCACAGGTCCAGACCTATCCTCTCGACATCATCTCCTGGATCCAGCAGCATGGTGGGGTCCAAGACGGCTGGGGGAAGTTCTGTTGCAGTGAATGGGCAGACCATGCTTCAATGCAAGGGATGCCCTTTCCACGCTTCACAGCATGTGTTTGCTAGATGGCCACTGACCCTATGAGCAGTTCACCCCTTAATCTCATCCCTAACAATCAATTTCAACAAATTCGCAACCACTGATGTCAGGCTAACAGGTCTATAGTTTCCTTTCTGCTGCCTCCCACCCTTCTTAAATAGCTGAGTAACATTAGCAATTTTCCAGCCATCTGGTAGAATTTCAGAATCTATTGATTCTTGAAAGATCATCGTTAATGCCTCCACAATCTCTCCAGCTACTTCCTGCAGAACCTGAGGGTGCATTCCATCTGGTCCGGGAGATTTATCCACCCTCAGACCATTAAGCTTCCTGAGCACCTTCTCAGTTGTAATTTTCACTGCACAAACTTCACTTCCCTGACACTCTTGAATGTCTGGTATACTGCAGATGTCTTCCACTGTGAACACTGATGCAAAATACGCATTCAGTTTTTCTGCCATCTCTGCATCTCTCATTACAATATCTCCAGAGTCATTTTGTATTGGTCCTATATCTACCCTCAACTCTCTTTTACCCTTTCTATACTTAAAAAAAGCTTTTAGTATCTTCTTTGATATTAGTCTCCAGCTTCCTTTCATAATTCATCTTTTCCTTCCTAATGACCTTCTTAGTTTCATTCAGCAAGTTTCTAAAAGCTCCTCAATCCTCTATCTTCCCACTAGCTCTGGCTATGCCTCTCTTTTGCTTTTACTGTGGCTCTGACTTCACTTGTCAGCCACGGTAGTGTCCTTCTTCCATTTGAAAATTTCTTCTTATTTGGAATATATCTGTCTTGCACTTATTTTTCACAGAAAATCCAGCCATTGCTGCTCTGCTGTCCTTCCTGCAAATGACCCTATCCAGTCAACTTCGGCCAGTTCCCCTCTCAAGCCATTGTAATTTCCTTTATTCTGCTGAAATACCGACACATTGGATTTTATTTTTTCCCTTCTCAAATTTCAGTGTCAACTCAATCATATCGTGATCACAGTTCTCTAAGGGTTACTTAACTTTAAGCTCTCTTATCACCTTTGTGGTTGTGTGTGGTGGTAATAATCTTCTGAGGTGTGTGTATTTCAATGCGAGGAGTATTGTGGGAAAGGCAGAAGAGCTGAGGGCTTGGATTGACACGTGGAATTATGACATCATAGCCATTACTGAAACTTGGTTACAGGAGGGGCAGGACTGGCAGCTCAATGTTCCAGGGTTCCGATGTTTCAGACGTGATAGAGGCAGAGAGATGAAGGGTGGGGGGTGGCTTTGCTAGTCAGGGAAAATATTACAGCAGTGCTTTGGCAGGACAGATTAGAGGGCTTGTCTGCTGAGGCCATATGGGTGGAGCTGAGAAACAGGAAAGGTATGACCACATTAATAGAGTTGTATTATAGACCACCCAATAGTCAGCAAGAATTGGAGGAGCAAATCTGCAGAGAGATAACAGACAACTGCAGGAGACACAAAGTTGTGATTGTAGGGGATTTTAATTTTCCACACATTGATTGGGACTACCATACTGTTAAAGGTCTAGATGGGTTAGAGTTTGTGAAATGTGTTCAGGAAAGTTTTCTAAATCAATATATAAATGTACCAACTAGGGAGGATGCAATATTAGATCTCCTATTAGGAAATGAGTTAGGGCAGGTGACGGAAGTGTGTGTAGGGGAACACTTTGGTTCCAGTGATCATAACGTCAGTAGTTTCAACTTGATCATGGATAAAAATAGATCTGGTCCTCGGGTTGAAGTCCTAAACTGGAAAAAGGCCAAATTTGAAGAAATGAGAAAGGATCTAAAAAGCGTGGATTGGGACAGGTTGTTCTCTGGCAAGGGTGTGATTGGTAAGTGGGAGGCCTTCAAAGGAGAAATTCTGAGAGAGCAGAGTTTGTATGTTCCTGTCAGGGTCAAAGGCAAAGTGAATAAGAATAAAGAACCTTGGTTCTCGAAGGATTTTGGAACTCTGATAAAGAAGAAGAGAGAGATATATAATATGTATAGGCAACAGGGAGGAAGTAAGATGCTTGAGGAGTATAAAAAGAATAAAAAAAATACTTAAGAAAGAAATCAGGAGGGCTAAAAGAAGACATGAGGTTGCTTTGTCAGTCAGGGTGAAGGATAATCCTAAGAGCTTCTACAGGTATGTTAAGAGCAAAAGGATAGTCTGGGATAAAATTGGTCCTCTTGAAGATCAGCGTGGTCGGCTATGTTTGGAACCAAAAGAAATGGGAGAGATATTAAATGTTTTCTTTGCATCCTTATTTACTAAGGAAACTGGAATGGAGTCTATGGAAACAAGGCCAACAAGTAGGGAAGTCATGGAATTTATACAGATTAAAGAGGAGGAGGTGCTTGCTGCCTTGAGGCAAATCAGAGTAGATAAATTCCTAGGATCTGACAGGATATTCCCTTGGACCTTTAAGGAGACTAGTGTTGAAATTTCAGGGGCCCTGGCAGAAATATTTAAAATGTCGATATCCACGGGTCAGGTGCTGGAGGATTGGAGGATAGCTCATGTAGTTCCATTGTTTAAAAAAGGCTCAAAAAGTATGCCGGGAAATTATAGGCCAGTAAGTTTGACATCGGTAGTAGGTAAATTATTGGAAGGAATACTAAGAGATAGGATCTACAAGTATTTGGATAGACAGGGACTTATTAGAAAAAGTCAACATGGCTTTGTGTGTGGTAGGTCATATTTAACAAATCTATTAGAGTTTTTCGAGGAGGTTACAAGAAAAGTGGATGAAGGGAAGGCAGTGGATGTTGTCTACATGGACTTCAGTAAGGCCTTTGACAAAGTCCCACATGGGAGGTTAGTTAGGAAGATTCAGTCGCTAGGTATACATGGAGAGGTAGTAAATTGGATTAGACATTGGCTCGATGGAAGAAGCCAGAGAGTGGTAGTGGAGGATTGCTACTCTGAGTGGAGGCCTGTGACTAGTGGTGTGCCACAGGGATCAGTGCTGGGTCCATTGTTATTTGTCAACTATATCAAATGATCTGGATGATAATGTGGCAAATTGGATCAGCAAATTTGCTGATGATATAAAGATTGGAGGTGTAGTGGGCAGTGAGGAAGGTTTTCAAAGCTTGCAGAGGGATTTGGACCAGTTGAAGGAATGGGCTGAAAAATGGCAGATGGAGTTTAATGCGGACAAGTGTGAGGTATTGCATTTTGGAAGGTCAAACCAAGGTAGAACATACAAGGTAAATGGTAGGACACTGAGGAGTGCAGTAGAACAGAGGGATCTGGGAGTACAGATACATAATTCCCTAAAAGTGAGATAGGGTTGTAAAGAGAGCTTTTGGTACACTGGCCTTTATAAATCAAAGTATTGAGTATAAGAGTTGGAATGTAATGGTGAGGTTGTATAAGACATTGGTGAGACTGAATTTGGAGTATTGTTTGCAGTTTTGGTCACCTAATTACAGGAAGGATATTAATAAGGTTGAAAGAGTGCAGAGAAGGTTTACAAGGATGTTGCCGGGACTTGAGAAACTGAGTTACAGAGAAAGGTTGAATAGGTTAGGACTTTATTCCCTGGAGCATAGGAGAATGAGAGGTGATTAGATAGAGGTGTATAAAATTATGATGGGTATAGATAGAGTGAATGCAAGCAGGCTTTTTCCACTGAGGTCAGGGGAGAAAAAACCAGAGGTCATGGGTTAAGGGTAAAGGGGGAAAAGTTTAAAGGGAACATTAAGGGGGGGGCTTCTTCACGCAGCGAGTGGTGGGAGTGTGGAATGAGCTGCCAGGTGAAGTGGTGAATGCGGGCTCACTTTTGACATTTAAGAGAAACTTGGACAGGTATCTGGATGAGAAGGGTTTGGAGGGATATGGCCCAGGTGCAGGTCAGTGGGACTAGGTAGAAAAATGGTTCGGCCCAGTCAAGAAGGGCCAAAAGGCCTGTTTCTGTGCTGTAATGTTCTATGATTCTATGGTTCTTTGGTTCATTGCACAACTCCCAATCCAGCACAGCAAACCCCCTAGTGGGCTGAACAACAAGCTGTTCTAAAAAGCCACCCCTTAGACATTCTACAAATTCTCTCTTGATGTCCAGTACTGGCCTAGTTTTCCCAATCCACTTTCACGTTAAAATCCCCAATGATTATCATGACATTACCCTTCTGACATGCCTTTTCTATCACACGATTGATGCACAAGGATTACACAAAGGTGCTGAGAAAATTCAAGCACAGGTGGATGCCCCAAGGCCAAAGGATATATCACAGTTGCAGTCCTTTTTAGGATTTGTCAATTACTGTAACAGGTTCCTGCCAAATCTGGCTACTGTGCTCCACCCAGTGAACTCATCACTGCAGATCAGGAAGAAATGGCAATGGACAAGGCCGTGTGAGGTGCCTTTCAAAAAGGTAAAGGAAATGGTGAGATCAGACACTGTACTAACACATTATAATCCACATCGTCAGTGAAGCTTGCCTGTAGCACCTTGTCTGATCTATAGGTAGAGTCATATCACACGTTATGAGCGATGGACAGGAATGACAAATAGCCTTTGCATATGTTCCTTGCCAGACCATTCATGGGCACAGATTTCTTGGTCGTAGTGGATGCAGCTACAAATTGGTCTGGAGTGTTCCCAGTCATCTCCACTACAGCTTCGCCCACTGTTGGTCTATTGAGTAGTCTTTTTGCAAGGACTGGTGTTCCACGACACTTAGTCAGTGACAATGGACCACAGTTTGTGGGGAAATCCCTAAAAATGAATGGAATAAAACATTTTACATCCGCACCGCACCACCCAGCTACAAATGGCTTGGTGGAAAGGAAAGGTTTGTCCGGAACACACCACACAACAGAATCTTACCAATTGGTAAGGGAGCCGACTGGATTCGAACTTAGGACGTCTCACCCCAAAGTCCAATGCTGATGCCACTACGCCCCCAGTGTTAAATGGGTGGGATGCTGGACAGTACAGCTTGTTGGGATGGAAGAATCTTTTCCATGCTGTACCTATAAATAAGGATAAAAATCAAGCCTCTATTGACTGTAATAAACACAGGAAATTCTGCAAATGCTGGAAATGCAGAGTAATGTAACACACATACACAAAATGCTGGAGGAACTCAGCAGAAAAAGCAACGTCTATGGAATGGAATGAAGAGTTGATATTTTTGGCCAAGACCCTTCATCAGGACTGGAACAGAAAGAAGGAGAAGCCAGAAAACTGGTGGTGGTGGGGGGCGGGGGAAGGAGTACATCCAGAAGGTGATAGGTGAAGTCAGGTGAAGGGGAGAAGAGGGGAATGAAGTGAGAAGCTAGGAGATGATAGCTAGAAAAGGTACAGGGCTGAAGAAGGAATCTGATAGGAGAAGAGAGTAGACGATGGGAGAAAAGGAAAGGGGGAACTGATGGGGGGAACTGATGGGGAGACAGAACTGATAGGTAGGTGAGAAGAAGAGGAAAGAGACGTAAGAGGGAAGCTAAAATGTAATAACGTGTAAAACAGTCATATATTTATTTCCAATATGTAATCTATAAGCAGGTTATATGGATACTGGATGCAGTGATAATCACATGTCCTCTGAGGATGAGAATTTTAAACTTGTGTTAGGGATATTACACTCAGATCTATCATGCATAGCACTGATTCATTACAACATGGTTATTCAATTATTTATTGAAATTTTAAAAATTTTACCAATTTCCTCCTTACACAATCCACAACCAACAACTCACTAGCCCTGCTGTTCCAGGGTCGTCCCTCAAATTCACTCTCGGATCTCCTCAAACCCAATCTCAGGAGGAGGATGCAGGACAAGCAGATGAGACAAACTAAAGACTCCTCAAAGAGGTTCAGTGTTTCACTCCTGGACAAACAGTCTTGGCGAGTGACTACAGAGGTTATCAAAACTGGGTAAACCATATAACCATAAAACAATTACAGCATGGAAACAGGTTATCTCGGCCCTTCTAGTCCATGCCGAACGCTTACTCTCACCTAGTCCCACTGACCCGCACTCAGCCCATAACCCTCCATTCCTTTCCTGTCCATATACCTATCCAATTTTACTTTAAATGACAATACCGAACCTGCCTCTACCACTTCTACTGGAAGCTCATTCCACACAGCTACCACTCTCTGAGTAAAGAAATTCCCCCTTGTGTTATCCTTAAACTTTTGCCCCCTAACTCTCAACTCATGTCCTGTTGTTTGAATCTCCCTTACTCTCAATGGAAAAAGCCTATCCACGTCAACTCTATCTATCCCCCTCATAATTTTAAATACCTCTATCAAGTCCCCCCTCAACCTGCTACGCTCCAAAGAATAAATAGATAGATAGATAGATAGATAGATAGATACTTTATTCATCCCCATGGGGAAATTCAACATTTTTTCCAATGTCCCATACACTTATTGTAGCAAAACTAATTACATACAATACTTAACTCAGTATAAATATGATATGCATCTAAAATCACCCTCTCAAAAAGCATTAATAAATAGCTTTTAAAAAGTTCTTAAATAGTTTACTAAAATACATTGAATGGTAACTTAAGCTCAGTCCTAACCCCGGCACTTTAACACTTTAAAGAGCTAACTTGTTCAACCTTTCCCTGTAACTTAGGTGCTGAAACCCAGGTAACATTCCAGTAAATCTTCTCTGTACTCCCTCTATTTTGTTGAAAACTTACCTATAATTTGATGACCAGAACTGCACACAATACTCCAAATTTGGCCTTACCAATGTCTTGTACAATTTTAACATTACATCCCAACACCTATAGACAATGCTCTGATTTATTAAGGCCAGCATACTAAAAGCTTTCTTCACCACCCTAACCACATGAGATTCCACCTTCAGGGAACTATGCACCATTATTCCTAGATCACTCTGTTCTACTGCATTCTTCAATGCCATACCATTTACCATGTATGTCCTATTTGGATTATTCCTACCAAAATGTAGCACCTCACACTTATCAGCATTAAACTGCATCTGCCATCATTCAGCCCACTCTTCTAACTGGCCTAAATCTCTCTGCAAGCTTTGAAAACCTACTTCATTATCCACAACGCTACCTACCTTAGTATCATCTGCATACTTACTAATCCAATTTACCACCCCATCATCCAGATCATTAATGTATATGACAAACAACATTGGACCCAGTACAGATCCCTGAGGCACACCACTAGTCACCGGCCTCCAACCTGACAAACAGTTATCCACCACTACTCTCTGGCATCTCCCATCCAGCCACTGTTGAATCCATTTTATTACTTCAATATTAATACCTAATGATTGAACTTTCCTAACTAACCTTCTGTGCGGAACATTGTCAAAGGCCTTACTGAACTCCATATAGACAACATCCACTGCTTTATCCTCATCAACTTTCCTCGTAACCTCTTCAAAAAATTCAACAAGATTTGTCAAACATGACCTTCCACGCACATATCCATGTAGACTGTTCCTAATCAGACCCCGTCTATCCAAATAATTATATATACCATCTCTAAGAATACGTTCCATTAATTTACCCACCACTAATGTCAAACTGACAGGCCTATAATTGTTAGGTTTACTCTTAGAACCCTTTTTAAACAATGGAACCACATGAGCAATATGCCAATCCTTCAGCACCATCCCCGTTTCTAATGACATTTGAAATATTTCTGTCAGAGCCCCTGCTATTTCTACACCAACTTCCCTCAAGGTCCTAGGGAAAATCCTGTCAGGACTGGGAGATTTATCCACTTTTATATTCCTTAAAAGCTCCAGTACTTCCTCCTCTTTAATCGTCAAAGTTTCCATAACTTCCCTACTAGTTTCCCTTACCTTACACAATTCAATATCCTTCTCCTTAGTGAATACTGAAAAAAGGAATTCATTCAAAATCTCTCCCATCTCTTTAGGCTTCACACATAGCTGTCCACTCTGATTCTCTAAGGGACCAATCTTATCCCTCACTATCCTTTTCCTATTAATATAACTGTAGAAACCCTTCGGTTTATTTTCACCTTACTTGCCAAAGCAACCTCGTATCTTCTTTTAGCTTTTCTAATTTCTTTCTTAAGATTCTTCTTACATTCTTTATATTCCTCGAGCACCTCATTTACTCCATGCTGCCTATATTCTTTGTAGATATCTCTCTTTTTCCTAACCAAGTTTCCAATATCCCTTGAAAACCATGGCTTTCTCAAACTTTTAACCTTTCCAATCAACCTAACAGGAACATAAAGATTCTGTACCCTCAAAATTTCACCTTTAAATAACCTCCATTTCTCTATTACATCCTTCCCATAAAACAAATTGTCCCAATCAACTCCTAAATCCTTTCGCATCTCCTCAAAGTTAGCCTTTCTCCAATCAAAAATCTCAACCCTGGGTCCAGTCCTATCCTTCTCCATAATTATAATGAAACTAATGGCATTGTGATCACTGGACCCGAAGTGCTCCCCAACACATACCTCCATCACCTGACCTATTTCATTCCCTAACAGAAGATCCAACACTGCCCCTTCTCTAGTTGGTACCTCTATGTATTGCTGCAAAAAACTGTCCTGCAGACAGAATTCATTGCCTCATATGACTGTGGAGACAATCGTTGGGTATGTTTAAAGTGGAGGTTGATAGGTTCTTGATTAGTAAGAAGTGAAAGGTTACGGGAGAAGGCAGGAGAATGGGTTTGAGAGGAATAATAATTCTGCCATGATGGAATGCCAGAACAGATTCAATGACTTCATTCTGTACCTGTGCCTCCTCGTCTTATGAAAGCAAAACTATAGTTGGTAAATACTAATCTAATGTATATGAATTATTAATCTTAGGTATTGAGCAAGATCATAAAGTAATACCACTCATCAGTACAGGCCAGGGAGCATGCGGATGGTGGGAAGTTATTGGAAGGCTACACTGATTTTCTGGAGTATGTCTGTATTTCCACAAGTACAAGTTCTGGGTGGTTGGGTGAAGATACATCTCTACCAAAGGAGCTGTAAGGCACTCCTGCCCTCTGCTAGTCAGCAGGTCACCCTAGGGCAAAGTGTAGAACCTACTTAGAGGCCCCAATCATGGTCACATGAACCCATGGGAGCAGGTGGTGGATGGTCATATGAGCAGTTGGTGCTTATCACCAGTCCTGGTCATGTGACCACTGGCACCAGGCAGACAATCTCTGAAGGGTATTGATAATGGCTGAGGTCACCTGTCTTGTAAAGACACTGCCCAGAAGAAGGCAATGGCAAACCACTTCTGCAGAAAGAAATGCCAAGAACAATCATGGTCATGGGACCGTGATCACCAACATCAAATGACATGGCACACAATGACAGCAATTTCTGAAATGTTGACCTTTTCTGAACACAGCAAGGTCACAGCAGCCAGTTGTATCTTCAGCCATGAATCATGAGATAATGTGAATGTAAAAACTCCCCCCACCCCCGGTCCCGAGTGACGAGGATCTTGTTCACTCCCAGCTTCCGGCATATTGAATCTTGGACATTCTTCATCCCTTCTCTCACACTGAACTTCAACACTTGGTCCTGTCCTACACCAGGATATTAATGTGAACAGAACATGGAACAGTACAGCACAGGATCAGGCCATTTGGCCCACAATGTCTGTGTTGAACGTGATGCCAAATTAAACCAATCATCTTCTGCCTGTACATGATCCATTGCCTGCTGGTTCCTGTGTCTATCTAAAAGCCTCTGTCGTATCTGTTTCTACCCCTACCCCGAGCAGCCTGTTCCAGACACTGACCCCTCTCTATATAAAAAGACATGCACATCTCCTTTAAACTCCACCCCCACCCCACCTGAATGTTCGTCCTCTCGGATTGGACTGTTGTATTTTGACTCACATTTAGCTCGACAGTTCCACGGCTTTCTGATCACAAAGTGAACTTCACTGGTGAACCCTATTCCCAGTTAAACACAACACATGATAGAACATACCAGACAATGACTGACCAATAACTGTTGTCTTTATTGATCAGGATTTGTTCAAGGAGTAATTACACAGTTCAAACGTTAACTATTTAGTTACACATCTCTTTAGTTTACTCTCACAACTTCCAAATCCCCCCGCCCCTGTTCAGGTGTCCCCCACCCCAGATGAACCTGGCCAGGGTTCACCGTGAGTTCTTCTCCGAGTCCCTGACTCAGGGTCTTCTTCACTGGTTGCTCTCCTGAGTCAGTGCTGTCAGTGATCTTGTCCGGCACCGTTTTATACGTTTCTTCCCAAAGCTCTCAGACATTCAGATTTATTTATCAGATCTACATTGAAACATACGGTGAAATGTGTGTTTGCATTCACAACCAACACACTGAAGGATGTGCTGGAGGCAGCTCACAAACGTCACCAGACTTTCCGGTGCCAAGATAGCAAACCCAATGTTCAGCAGGAAAATACAACCGGCAGCAACAACAATAACAGCAAAACAAGCCCCTTTTCCACACTCCGACCCCTCCCCTTCACACACACAGGCAGCTTTTCTTTGGTCCCAGACTCTGACTTACAGATATTGGTCCTCCAGCCTCAGTCCCTGGCATGGACTCACAGACATTGTCCCTCGATCTCCAGACAGGGCAACCCTGGGGATTCTGCCTTCAGGCCTTGATCTCTGGACTTGCCAGTTTTGGTGTTTGATCTTCGGACCACCCTATGGACTTGCCGACATTTGGCCTTCAAACTTGGGCGATGCCTTCTGGTCGTTCTATCCTCTGGGTATCGACCCCAGGACTCACTGATCACAGGACTTTGACCTTTGGATCTCACCCTCTTGTCCATGTGGACCTCCAACCCAAGACTCACTGAGTGGGATTGCTAACCCCCATCCTTTCCACCAGCTGAACTGACCTTCGACTGTGGAGTGCTCTGACCTGGACTCTGAACACCAGCTCCTGCTCTGTGTCCCTGAACCCTAACCCCTAACTCCCCAAGTGTCCCCCCCCCCCGCACAAAGAAATGCTAAACAAAGACAAAAAGCTGTAAAAAACTGAGTCTGAGCCTCGACCTCGACAGAGTTCACAGCTCGGAGCCATCTAGATTGGTGAGAGATCCCCTCCCTCTCCTCAGGAGAATGTTTCTAGAACTATTCCCAGCATCCACATCTCAAACTTTCTCTATCACACCTCCTTCCCCTACTCCTCTCCATCCCCCTCCCATCTACCATCCATCACCCCTTATCATTAATGATCCCTCTCCCCCTCTATCATCCACCATCCACCATCCCTCCTCCCTCCACCACCTACCATCCCCTATCATTAATGATCCCTCTCCCCAACTATCATCCACCCTCTACCATCCTCTTCCCTTCACCATCCATCATCCCCTACCTCCTCCACCATCCTCATCCTCAACCTTTCCCCTTCCCCTCCCCCTACTTCCTCCCCTCCCCACTCCCCTCCTGATCCTCCTCCTCCTTCTCCTCCTTCCTCTCCCCAGGTAGAGTCATTCACAAGCCAGGAGTTATGGGATCTGAAACATGACTGCATGGATTCAGAATTGGCTTGCCCATCGAGGGCAGGGTGGGGAGGTGAGGGAGGGTATTCTGCCTGGAGATCCGTGACCAGTGTGTTCCATGGGGATCTGTTCTGGGGTCCCTGCTCTTTGTGGTTTTTACAAAGGACTTGGGTGAGGAAATGGAAGTGGGGTTAGTGACTTTGCAGATGACATGAAGATTGGTGGAGTTGTAGATAGTGTAGAACGCTGTCGTAGGTTACAATGGGACATTGACAGGGTGCAGAGCTGGGCTGAGAAGAGGCAGATGGACTTCAATCCAGAAAAGTGTCAGGTGATTCATTCTGGAAGGTGAAATGTCAAGACAGAATACAGGATTCATAGCCGTGTCGAGGAACAGCGGGATCTTGGGGTCCAAATCCATAGATCCCTCAAAGCTGCTGTTAGTTGACAGGGTGTTTAAGAAGGCGTGTGGTATGTTGGCCTTCACTCGTCAGGATATTGAGTTCAATAGCTATGAGGTCATGTTGCAGCTCAATAAACCCTGGTTAGACAACACTTGGAATATTATGTTCAGTTCTGGCTGCTAATTATAGGGAAGGTGTGGAAGCTTTAGAGAGGGTGCAGAGGGGATGAAGCAGGATGTTGTCTGGAATAAAGACCAAAAGATCATAAGACAGAGGAGCAGAATTTGGCCATTTGGCCCATCGAGTCTGTTCTGCCATTTAATCATGGCTGATCCTTTTTTCCCCTCTTCAACACCACACCCCAGCCTTCTCCCTATGACTTTTGATGCTGTAGCCAGTCAAGAACTTATCAATATCTGCCTTAAATACACCAAATGACTTGGCCTCCAAAGTTGCATGTGGCAACAAATTCCACAAATTCACTCTTTGATGCCAGCATATGTTTTCTTCAGTGAGGAGCCAAAATCTGTTCACAATACAGAAGGTGAGGCCTCACCAGTGCCTTTTAATCCTCAGCATCACATCCCTGCTCTTGTATTCTAGACCTCTTGAAATGAATGCTAACATTTCCTTCCTCCCCACTGACTCAGCCTGCAAGTTCACCTTTAGGCTGTTCTGCAGAAGGACTCCAAAGTTCCTTTGAAACTCAGATTGTTGCATTTTCTCCCCATTTAGAAAACAGCCTGCACATTTATTTCGACTACCGAAGTGCATCACCATGCAGTTTCCAACATTGTATTTCATGAGTGAGCTTGACTTTTCTCTTTGAAGACAATGAGGAAGAGAGGTGATTTGATAGAGGTGTAGAGGATGATAAGAGCCATGGATCGACTGGACAGCCGGAGACATTTTTCTGGGGGTGGGGGGAATGGCTCATATGAGGGAGCCTAACTTTAAAGTTTTGGGGAGAAAGTACAGGAGAAGTAAGTTATTTTTACACAGAGAGTGGTGGGTGTGGAACACACTCCTGGGCTGGTGGTAGAGGCAAAGGCATCAGGGGCATTTGATAGACTCTTAAATACACATGGGTGATAGAAAAATGGAGGGCCATGTGGGAGGGAGGGGTTAGATTGATCTTGAAGATGTTTAAGTTGTTGGCACAATATCACGGGGAAGAGGCCTATACTGTGATACACTGTTCCATGTTCCAATGTTGAAGTTCCAGATAGTTGGGATGTTCCAGGATTTCCCAGATTCTGGAATAGGCCCCGCTGATTGGAAAACTACAAATGTAAGGATCCCATTTCAGAAAGGACGGAGGTAGAAAGCAGGAAACTCAGTGTTTTGATGTCTGTCACTGGGAAAATGCTGAACACACACTGAAGGAGCGATGACAAGGTGTTTAGAAAATCTCACACGGTCAAACAGAGTCAGTGACAATGAAAGAACTGCAGAGGCTGGAAATCTGGAAATGCTCAGCAGGTCAGGCAGCATCTGAGGGAGGAGAAACAGTGTGTGAGCAGAGTGCTTTATTCAATGTGCTGAAGGGAATGAGCTGCCTGCTGAAGCTGCTCAGTGATGTCTGCTGGGAACACACGGGTCTGCAGGGACTGGAATCTGGGATGAAAAACGAGCTGCTGGAACTCAGTGGGTCAGGTCAGCAGACCACAGACTCTCTGAACTCCTCCAGAATGGAGGGAGAGAGGAAACAGTGAGCTACCAAACTGTTAGCCTGTCACCGGCATTCGGAGAAATGGGGGAATCTACAACGAAGGATATGATATCAAGGTCATTGGAAAATATTATGAGTGAGTTGAGTCAGCCTGGATTAATGAAATGGAAGTCACATTTGACTGATCTTTCAGAGGTCTTTGGGGAAGTATCGAGTGAAGTCGTTCAGGGGGGACCAGTAGATGTGATGTATTTGGATTTTCAGAAGGTTATTGATGAGGTCTCTCAGTGAAGGTTGGTGAACAAGTTTAGAGCACATAGAGTTGGGAGAGAAGACGAGAACACTTGGAACTGGGAGAGATTTCCAGCATGGACTGAACATTAGTTAACATAGAGAAAGGAAATGGTAGGAAGGAATGGTTCCTTCTCACATGACTGGTCTGTGATCCGTGGGGTGTTTCAGACAGGGATCAGTGCTTGGGCCCCAGTTATACCAGTCAATTATTTCCCTGAGGAGACCAAAAGTAACATTTCCAAGTTTACTGAAAAGGGAAAGTGAGTAGAGATGAGGGAAAAAGATTCTCCACCCTGGAGCTGTGAGAGAGGCTCAGGGATTGGCTGGCTCAAAAACAAGATCAGCATATTTCTGGGAATGAGAGGGATCAGGGATATCAGGATAAGGGTGGGAATAGTGTTGATGTAGAACAAAGGGACTGGAAATAGAGAGCCATTGAAAGTGGCATCACAGGTAGATAGGGTCATAAAGAGAGTGTTTGGTGCATTGTCCTTCATAAACCAGGACACTGAGTACAGAAGTTGGGATTTGGAAGTTGGACAACACTTTGGAGAGGCCTAATTTGGAGTATTGTGTGCAGTTCTGGACATCTACCCACAGGAAAGTTATTAATAAACTTGAAAGAGAGCAGAGGCAATTTACAAGGATGTTGCTAGGACTTGAGGACCTGAGTTATGGGGAAAGGGTGAGTAGGTGAGGACTTTATTGACCATGAGGGCAGGACTATGAACATAGGAATGAAATATTCCTTCTGCTCTGCTAATTATTTTGATGATTTGTGATTGGATTTGGATTTGAACACACTTTGTTTTATTCTGTCCAATCCTTCCGACACAGTTTCCCTTTGTCTGTCTCTCACTGAGTAATGCCATTTAAAGGGACATTACCAAGACTGAATGGTTGTATTATACGTCTTGTCCATTTCTTCCCTCACCACCTCCCAGTCAATGTTCCAGCTTCCATCGATCTCTGCAGGCTTTGCTCCGTATTCATCAGCAAACTGCTGATTGAAAATGTAGAAAACCTTCTTCCAATAGGATGCTGCCTGTGCGGAAATTTCCCGTTGGATAATCCAGGATTTGTAGTAATCATTGACTGTTCGATAATCTTTGTAGGGATGGAATTCCCAATTTGTGTCTTTATTTTGGAATGATCTATCACTTGTGACTGAAGCTGTGCAGATACCCATTGCAAGACGTTCACTGTCTATCAATTGACATCTGTTGAGTCCTCTAGGTCTGTGCTGTTTACTGGAGTGTTGTGAGTGTACCGGGGTCTCTGAGTCACAGAAAACCCCACAGAAAGGACATTTCTTTGTACAATTGAATAACCCTTTGAACAACTCCTCCCTGGGTTTCATGGATAATTCTTCAATCTTCGCTTTGACGTCCCAGCCTTTTACCTCACGGAGGAGTTTCTGCTCCACCTCTTCAATACATGGCAGAATGGCTTCTGCACATTTCTTGCCATCACTGCCACTCTGAAACAGAATGAGTTTCATCTCATCTTTGGGCATCGAGATTCTTGTGTTTAACTTTTCAACAAATGTGTTTAGGAAGCTCTGAGCATTTCCAGCAAAGTTCTGCTTCACTGCATCCTGAACAATGTCCTTAGCTTGCCCAGTGATCTCTGTGAGGATTTCTTTAGCCAGACGGGTAAATATGCTCTCTCCATCGCGTTCTGTCTCGCAGTGTTTAATAACTTGCTGATGGAGCCAGTCTTTGGCGAAATTCTCAAAGTCTCTGATGTACCGGAGATATTCATCAAATTGATGTGTTTGTTTCAGGTGGACCAGGAGGGCCACAGTGAAGTTGTTGCGGAGACTGTACTTTCGCTCAGGGTCATGTTTTTTCATATCATCCACGATGTTCACGCTGAGAGTCTTGAGGGTGGCGTCTCGGAGAGCTGGCAAGAAACAATATCGTGCAAATCGTTCTGTTTGTCTCAGGTTCTCATCCTGCTCTCTGTAAATATCCATAAAGAGATCAAAGTATTTACTTTTCATGTTTTCCAGTCTTTTCCGTGGGTCGTGTTTGTCGATGAACCTCCTGTGCATCTCCTGGAATCTTGGTGCAGCGTAACCACACAGGTGAAGTTTAAACTCGGCCTTGAAAACCTCAGACATTGAAACGTATTGATGTGAAATATTGTCAACTTTTCCCCCTATCATGTTCAAAAGATCAATGCAATATTTATTGTCATAATCCATGTCCTTTTTTGTGATGTCAGTGATCCAATGTCTGCATTCATCCTCGATGAGCTTTGTAATCATTGCTGCTTGATTGAGATCTGATTTCAATCTGGATGGAATGAGTTTACTTGTACCCCATCTCCAATATGACGCATTGATGTGTTTCACTTCAATCTGAAAGTACTGGGTCCCCAGTTCACAGAGATTTTTACCTTTTAGCCTTTCATTAATCACCCTCCCTTGAGGTTTTGTTTCCTCTCTGAGAACATCTTCAATCTCCTGTTCAATGTTTCTTTCTCTGCAGGGCTGATACTCCAGCTGAGACAGTGTATCTTCCCACATCTTGTCAAATTGATTTTTCAATTCCTGTTGACCCAACTCCTGATTTGCTGCTTTACACTTCCATAAAAGCTCCTTAACCTGTTCTCCAATCTTCTCCTGAAAGTTATTACAAATATCATCCACTCCCTGCAGTCCCACCCGTCTATTCACGGCATCTTTACATCTCTGCATTGAATCGTGCTGAAGTCGGCTGTATAAACTGGAGATGCTGAGCTTAAATTCCTCTCTGTATTTCTCCATCAGATGCATGTTATCAGCCCCACTTTCATACAGAGCTTGTAGTTTATCCAAAGTGTCACCCTCCCTTTTGTTCATCTCTGTCCTCATCTCCCTCTCCAGATTACGGAGCAGTTCGGTGAGATCTCCCCTGGCATTGCTGATTCTGTTTTCAGCCTCATTTCCCCAGGGGTGAGTGAATTTGCGGAGTTCCCACTCCCAGTCCTTGTACTTCATGGAGAGGTGGTTGTAAGCCTCTGCGACCAGACTGTTCTGGAAGCTAAAAATGAAATTTTCGTGTTTCACCTGCTCCCAAAGCCCAGCCATCCATTTGATAAAGTCCGGGATAGTGAAAGCTCCTTGGCATCGGCTCTGTTGGATTAGACACTGAATTAGGTTCTTCTTCAGTTGGGAGACGTGTTCACTGTAGCCGGTGTTGACTGCAGCCATTGGGGGTGTACCATGCCACAGACCAGGGATGTACCAGTTGTCCTTGTCAGCATCATAGTCCATCACATCCCGGAACGTTACTCGGTCTACCTTCTCCAGCTTTGCTGCAGCCTCTGTCATCTTATCCAGCTGCTCCAGGAGTTTCTGACGGCCTCTCAGATTCTGATCGTGCACACTCACATCGCCGACGTTCTGGTGAACAAATACACACTTTGGCCTTTTTCCTGTCTCCCTCATGCGGATTAAGGAATGAACAACAATCTGTAAAATATCTTTCATCTCTGACAGATTTTCCATCCCGATGTTTACCAAAGTGAAGTTGCTTAATCCAACCACGAACGTTGCCAGCTCATTGTCGTGCTCGTAGCTGTCTGTCAGTGTTGCGAGTTCTGGGGCTCTCAGCCCCTCTGTGTCAATGACCAGGATGAACTCACAGCCCAGCTCCTCGGCCAGGCTCCCTGTGACTTTGATCAACTGCATGTAGGCCCCTCGAGTACATCGGCCGCTGCTCACAGCAAACCGCAAACAGAACATTGTGTTGAGGAGTGTGGACTTGCCCGTGCTCTGAACTCCAATCACTGTCAGCACAAACACTCGGCAAGCTCTTCTCACTTTGTCGGCCACTTCTGTGAGTACGGCAGTGATCCATGGAATGGGAACGTTGGAAACGTCTCCATCGATGAGTTCCAGTGGGAACCCTTCCAGCAACAGTTCAGCAGCAACACGTGGGAACTGCGACACCTCTGGGTGGATCTGTGTCCTTCGGGTGACGTTGTGTCGAGTCACTGAAAGTTCATAAACCTGGCCAAGTTCCCTCATGAAATGCTCGAGTCCCAGGGAACTATCAGACATCTTCTGATCCAATTCCTTCAGTTCCTTCACCTTCTGCTTTGAGTCTTTGCACAGTTCTTTATAAATTCTACGCAATCCTGCCATAATTTCCTGTGATTTACTGTCCAGTTCCAGCTTCAGCCACTGTAGTGAAATGGCTCTGTCAACCCCACCATGACGGGTGAGGTGTTCAATGAACAGCCGCATCTCTTCCGACAGACTCTCTCTGAGCTGAGCTTCCCGGATTCTGTTCTTCTCCCGGTCCAGTTCGTGGTTATACACTTCTGTGGTTCTATCCCCACGGAGTTTCATCCGAGATTTCTCTTTTTCAACTTTAGACAACCCTTGCCAGGGCTCTCCATGAAAGGGCAACACTCTCCTTTTATACCCAGTAATGTCTCCTGAGTCAAGTCTGTCCAGTATTTTGGTCAGTTCCTTGGCTCGTTGTATTTCAGGTTGACGTTCATCGACCTCAATCCCACTTTCCATCGCAATGTCAGCCATTTTCTCCAGGCTCAGCAAGGTCTGGTCCCTGTCCCTCATTAGAATTACTTGTTTGATCTGAGAACGGAGCTTTTCCACAAGTTTAGCCTCATTTACATTTGCCCGAAGAATGCATTGTTGAGGTTTTAACTTTAGATCTTTGAACAGATTCTTCACCTGCTCACGGGTTATGTGTTGCTGATTGATGTGGGTGTTGAATATGAGAAAGAGTTTTGCTGGTGACTGTGTGAGAGAGGTGAGGAATTCTCGTTCCTTCTCACTGATAACGTCAATGAAAATAAAGAGAGCAGCAGATACTTTTGCCAGAAACCGAGCGTTTCCCTGGAAAGTTTCAGCATCGCCTCGGAGGTTAATGAATGCAGCAGCCTCTGGGAAAATATCCGTGTTACTCTTCCCAGAAGGGAGATACCAGCTGATCTCAGCCATTCCATCGGATATCCTGCGGGGCACATTCCCACATTTCATCTCGGAGTGCAGGAAGATGTTCTGCTGCAGCTGTGCCTGACTCAGGGTGAGATTGAGGATTCGGGATTTGGACACTGTGCACCTTCCCAGTCTGAGGAAGGACACCGTTGGCATGGCTGCTGTCACGATGGGCACCTCCACCATGGGACTGCTGTCTGTCAGAGAATGTGGGCACCATGTTTTAACAATGGGCCTCATGGCCCAGAGGAGAAGGGTGGCACCAGGCCCTTCTGTGGGTCCCCTCACCTTGTCCATGGGGTGACTGTGTGTGTCTGGCATCAGAAAGGGTAATGCAAACTGGCACAGAGACATCTTCAGCATCAGTTCCTGCTGGAGAGAGTGGTCAGCACAGAGGAAAATGGCAGCAATGATATCCAGAGGATTCATCCCAGAAACCACTGATGCTGTAACTTCAAGGACATCACTGAAGTCTTCATGGTTATTGCCTTCTCCTTTGGAGGACAGATCAGGTGGCCAGTCGGGATTCCTCGCCAGTGAATTGGCTGAGAGGATCCTTTGGAGAAATCGCCAGGGAAGATCTTCTGTTCGAGTTGGTTTGCTGTCATCCAGTTTATCCTGGGACACCTCCCGCACGGTCTGAAGAGACAGTTTGTGAGGATAATGATCCTGTAATCCCAAATCCTTTACAATTTGAGGGGAGGTGAGATTTTCAGACCCATTATTTCCAGCTGGTAAAATGTTCGTCATCATCTCTGATACGCTCTGTGTTCTTCTGAAATCTCTGTTATTTTTCTTGGGGGTGGGAGGGTGGGGTAATTTGGGGATAGGTGTCCTGTTCTTTATCTTATTTATGGTTTTGACTCTATTCCAGTCCAGGATATTTCCTGTGCCTGATGTCCTGTTGGAACACACAGTTCCTGTCCCAGGATCTCAGGGCTGAATGGTTCCGTGTCTCTGGCTGGTGATCCTCTGTCAGGTCTCGTTGTCCTGGCACGGTGTGTACTGAGTACAGTCGGTAGGTGATCACCATGGCAACCTAGAATTGGTCAGCACAATTATACCTGCCCTTGATGACACCACAACAAGAGGACTGGATACAAACTTGTTCTCCTTAGTAAATGAACGATGTACTTTCTCTCGAGGGAGTGTAGTGAAGATTCTGCAGATTTTTTCCCTGGGTTGAAATCAGAGAATCGTTGAAATACTCAGCAGGTCAGGCAGCATCTGTGGAGAGAGAGAGAGGGTCAGTGTTTCAGGTCCATGTGTTGGTTGTTGACTACAGGAGGGCACGGAGCGACCACTCCCCACTGAACATCGACGGCTCCCCAGTAGAGATTGTTAAGAGCACCAAATTTCTTGGTGTTCACCTGGGGGAGAATCTCACCTGGTCCCTCAACACCAGCTCCATAGCAAAGAAAGCCCAGCAGTGTCTCTACTTTCTGCGAAGGCTGAGGAAAGTCCATCTCCCACCCCCCATCCTCATCACATTCTACAGGGGTTGTATTGAGAGCATCCTGAGCAGCTGCATCACTGCCTGGTTCTGAAATTGCACCACCTCGGATCGCAAGACCCTGCAGCAGATAGTGAGGTCAGTTGAGAAGATCAACAGGGTCTCTCTTCCCACCATTACGGACATTTACACTACACGCTGCATCCACAAAGCAAACAGCATTATGAAGGACTCCACGCACCCCTCATACAATCTCTTCTCCCTCCTGCCGTCTGTGAAAAGGCTCTGAAGCATTCGGGCTCTCAGGACCAGGCTATGTAACAGTTTCTTCTCCCAAGCTATCAGACTCCTCAATACCCAGAGACTGGACTGACACCAACTTACTGCCCTCTACTGTGCCTATTGTCTTGTTTATTATTTATTGTAATGCCTGCACTGTTTTGTGCACTTTATGCAGTCCTGGGTAGGTCTGTAGTCTAGTGTTGTTTTTTCTGTTGTTTTACATAGTTCAGTGTAGTTTTTGTACTGTTTCATGTAGCACCATGGTCCTGAAAAATGTTGTCTCGATTTACTGTGTACTGTACCAGCAGTTACGGTCCAAATGACAATAAAAAATGAGTTGACTTTGACTTTGGTGAGTCTGTCATATCAGAAGTTGAGCTGATCATCCCTCTGTTCACTGGGGGTTAGAAGAATGAGTTGTGATCTCACTGAACTGAGGACAGAGTTTAACATTGCTGGATACAGGGAGGATGTTCCCACTGGCTAATGAGTGTAGGATCAGGGCACAGGCCGACTGTAAGGAGTGGGCTGTTCATGACCGTGATGAGGGAAATGTCCAAGTCTCCACACAAATAGAACATAGAACCAGAACATTACAGCAAAGTGCAGGCCCTTCAGGACCCAATGTTGTACCAACCTTTTATCCTGTCTGAGATCGATCTCACCATCCCCCAGCCCAGCAGTATCAAAGAGGTATACTTGTTACTGAGGGTCTGTTGACTCACCTTATTTCTCTCGGTGGTCACCCACCTACAGTCTGACTCTGTTCTCTGGATGTGACCACCTCAGGATCAGTTTCATCCTAATGTTATCTATCCTCATGCTTTTTCAAAAGTTCCAGAATATCCTCTTTCTTAACATTAACGTGTTTCAGCATATAAGCCTGATTTACACTATCCTCACAAATGCCAAGGTCCCTTTCACTAGTGAACACTAAAGCATAGTAACACACAAAATGCTGGTGGAACGCAGCAGGCCAGGCAGCATCTATAGGGAGAAGTACAGTTGATGTTTCGAGCTGGGACTTTTCATCAGGTTCTGACGAATGGTCTCAGCCGGAAACATCGGCTGTACTTCTTCCTATAGATGCTGCCTGGCCTGCTGCGTTCCACCAGCATTTTGTGTGTGTTGCTTGAATTTCCAGCATCTGCAGATTTCCTCTTGTTTGCACTGAAGCATCGTGTTCATTAAGGACCTCACTAGCTCCTCTGTCTCCAGGCATGTGTTTTGTCTTCTATCCCTGACCAGTCCAATCGATATGTAGTTGTGCACAGACACAACAAATTTGTGACGAGTACGAACCTGAATGTCAGAAAATATCAGGACAATTACGGCACGATTACGGGTCGAGACAGCGAGAAGAAAGAATTAAGCAGTACAGGGCAGCCACAGGCTCTAACAAAGGCATGAGAAACAGTGCATTGTACACAGTGAAAGACATGCTGAATTTAAGGAAATATAACATGGCAATGGCTTCATTTGGGGAAATTGACAAATTTGATAGCGCCAAAGAAGGATGGGATTTGCATATTCAGAAGGTTAAACTGTATTGTAACACTAACAACATGGAGGAACAAAAGAAAGCCTCTACACTTCTTAGCTTAAAGGGCCCAAGAACGTATAGTCTCTCACCCAATTTAGTAACCCCTGCAAAGCCAGTAAGCAAGATGTTCAACAAAATTGTTACAATTTTACAAAATCACTTGAGTCCTAAACCACTGGTACCAGCTGAGAGATTTTGATTTTACAAAAGGAGCTAGTCAAATGATGAAAGTCTTTCTGAATACATTGCAGAACTGTGCAAATTTTCCCAGTTCTGTGACTTTAGAGACAGACTTTCTGATGCATTAAGGCACAGGTTTGTTTGTGGCACGTATAGTCAAAGCACTTAAAAGAGGCTACTGTCAGAAAGAGACCTAACCTTAGAACGGGCATTGACCATTGCAACATTGTTAGAGACTGCAGCAAAGGATGCAGCAGAACTACAGAAAAGGAGGCTAGAATGTGAAGTGCACAAAATGTCCCTGAATGATGCAAAAAACCAAAATTTTAACAAATGTGGTAACTTCTCCCATGATGCAAATGATTGTTGGTTCAAGGAAAATGTTTGCAGGAAGTGTCACAGACAAGGCCACATCGAGAGAGTGGGCAAGGTGGACAAAAAGCACAACTGAGTGAAAAGTGTCAAACACAAAACTAAGCAAATGCATAACGTGACTGAATGTAAAACAGAATCAGACAACATAGAATCTGACAAAGGTGAGCTGTCATGCCTAGAACTGCATAGTATTACTGAAGCAGATCACAATATAATGAGCATTGACTTGTCACTAGCCTTTCTACAAATGGAGTTTGAGGAAACAAGCAGGAAGTTCCTCAAAATCAACACTCACTTGGGACTGTTCCAGTATAATCGTCTCTTCTTTGGCGTCATTACTGTCCCAGCAATTTGGCAAAGAGCAATGGACCAAGATATCCCAGGAATACAATGTTATCTTGATGACATCATTATGACTGTCAAGAATGATGAAGATCACCTCCAGAACCTTGGCAAAGTGCTGACCAGGCAGAGTGAGTATGGTCTGTGGACAAAGAGACATGAAATGTGAGTTTTTCCAAGAATGAAATCTCATATTGTGGACATAGAAAACCATAAGACCATAAGATATAGCAACAAAAGTAAGTCATTCTGCCCATCAAGTCTGCTCTGCCATTCAATCATGGGCTGATCCAATTCTTCCAGTCATCCCCACTCCCCTGTTGTCACCCCCTACCCTTTGATGCCCTGGCTAATCAAGAATCTATCTATCTCTGCCTTAAATACACCCAATGATTTGGCCTCCACAGCACTCGTGGCAACAAATTCCACAGATTTACCACCCTCTGGCTAAAGTAATTTCTCCGCATCTCAGTTCTAAATGGACATCCTTTTATCCTGAAGTTGTGTCCTCTTCTCCTAGAATCCCCTACCATGGGAAATAACTTTGCCATATCTAATCTGTTCAGAACTTTTAACATGTGGAACATTTCTCCAAGATCCCCCCCCCCCCCCATTCTCCTGAGCTCCAAAGAATATAGCCCAAGATCTGCCAAACATTTCTCATACGGTAAACCTTTCATTCTTGGAATCATTCTTGTGAATCTTCTCTGAACCCTCTCCAATGTCAATATATCTGTTCTTAAATAAGGAGCCCCAGAACTGCACACAATACTCCCAAGTGTGGTCTCACGAGTGCCTTATAGAGCCTCAACATCACATCCCTGCTTTTATATTCTATACCTCTAGAAATGAATGCCAACATTGCATTCACCTTCTTCACAACCGACTCAACCTGGGGATTAACCTTTTGGGTATCTTGCACAAGGACTCCCAAGTCCCTTTGCATCTCTGCATTTTGAATTTTCTCCCCATCTAAATAATAGTCTGCCTGTTTATTTCTTCCGCCAAAGTGCATGACCATACACTTTCCAACATTGTATTTCATTTGCCCATTCCCTAACCTAAGTCTTTCTGCAGGCTCTCTGTTTCCTCAACACTACCTGCTCCTCCACCTATCTTTGTATCATTGCCAAATTTAGCCACAAATCCATTAATACGTTGGTCCAAATCATTGACAAGCAGGGCTTACATAAGTCCAAGAGAATATTGAAGCAGTGCTACAGGCACCCAAACCGGAAAATGTGTCACAACTCAGGTCATACTTGGGCCTTGTAAACTACTACCACCAGTTTAACCCACACTTTGCTACAGCACTGTATCCATTGAATGCACTGTTACTGACAGGAGCAAAGTGGAGATGGTTAGAAAAATGTGAAATTGCATTCAAGGAAACAAAGAGTCTAATAACATCAGATGAGCTGCTCACTCATTATGACCCATCCCTGCCCATCAGACTGGTGTGCGATGTGTCCTCATGGCATTGGAGCCATTTTGTCACATTTTGTGAAAGATGGATCTGAATGTCTGATTGTGTTTGCTTCAAGATCACTCACGAGCGCAGAACGTAACTTCATAACTTCAGGCCTTTAGTCTAGTATGGGGAATAAAAAAGTTCCTCCACTACCTCTATGGATAAAAGTTTATACTCGTGACAGATCACCAGCCCCTTTAGTCCATTTTCAATCCCAGGAAGGGAATTCCCAGATACGATGTTGGGCACTATTCCTAGGAGCCCACTCTTATGACACAGAGTTCATGGGTACCAAACAAAACAGCAACGCTGATGCCTTGTCACGTCTTCCACTAGTGGCAACTGAAGAAGAAATATCTTCTTACTGTGACCCAGCAGAGGTAATCCACAGAGCATTGGTGGGGAGTTGACGGTAACAAATTCCAGAATTAAAGAGAATCAAGGAATGACCCAACATTGTCAGAAGTCTATGAAATCATGGTGCAAGGATGGTCAGCTCATGGTAACTTTATGCTTCCAGAGATCTCAGTTAGACAAGACCAACTGTCAGTATGTCAAAGAACACTAATGTGTGGATCTCGTGTTGTGGTTCCCTCTAATCTGCATACTGGAGTGTTAGAGAATCTGCATGAAAGTCATCTGGGTACAGTCAAGATGAAGAGTATCACCCGGAGGTACGTGTGCTGGCTGGGAATAGATAAACAGATTGAAGACTCAGCCAAAATATGTTTGGGATGCTAAAAAGTTCAAAATACAGCCCCACAGACACTGTTACACCCATGGGAGTGGCTGTCATCACCACAGGAAAGAGTACATATCGACTTTGCTGGGCTACTCATGGACTCCATGTTTCTGATTGCTGTGGATGCTCATTCAAAGTGGCCAAAGGTTATACCAATGAAGTCAACCATGTCAACAAAGACCGTCTCTATCCTGAGGACTATCTTTGCCAGAAATGGCTTACCAGAACAAATTGTGAGTAACAATGGACCAAAATACATGTCAGAAGAATTCTGACTGTTCATGAAGAAAAATGGCATCAGATATTTCATGTCAGCTACTCACCACCCAGCAACGAATCGGTTAGCTGAAAGGCTTATCCAAACCTTCAAGAAGTCCATTAAAGCGATGGACAAGGACATTTCTCTACAGCACAAGATGGACAACTTCCTTTTTGTGTATTGGAAGTCTGTTCATGCGATGACAAATCAAACACCTGCAATGCTGTTCATGAACAGGAATCTGAGATCTCACATAGACCTCCTGAAACCAGATCTATGGAACGAGGTGCAGAATAAACAGTTCAACCAGTTGCCAAGTGAAGCAGCAAGGAGCTTCAAGATTGGACAGTGCATATTGGAGATCAGACATGGTTTTGTCATGTGGACCAGATACTGGAAGCCCAACTGAAGAACACATTTGAGTCGATTGCATCCAACAAGATGGACACATTACAGTCACCAGACTTGCCTCTCAGTGATGATGTCAAAACACCTCCCAAACCTGATGCCACAGGTCCAGAGATGCAACAGGAATGTTATCATCGACAAAACACTTTTCAAACCTAATGCCACAGGTCTAGAGACACGATGGGAACGTTATCATCGAAAAACTGCTCCCAAACCTGATGCCACAGGTCCAGAGACGTGACAGGGATGTTATCATTGACAAAACACCTGCTGAATTTGATGCCACAGGTCCAGAGACTCTATCCTCAAAGAAACTGAAAAGACTGAACCTTTAGAACTGTGAAGTTAGTTATGGACTGTTATTGTGAAAGCATGTTTATTTGGAATATGGGTTTATGAGAGGGAAATTGAACATATACTGTTTTATGTTGCATTAATCTAAAGGAGAAGGAAGTGTAATGTATGGATCTATTTCTTTTAGAGCAATGACCCCTCTTTAGCACTACATATGGATTGTTGTCTATGCATGCACACGTCCCTCTCTTTCTCACTCTCTCTCACTGCTATGTGAATACACTAGTTAAAGCCGTCTACCACGTGCATGCTTTTATTTTAAATGATTTGTAGTTGTACACAGACATAACAGTGTCCTGTGGTCTGAGACTCCCTGAGCGTAGGAAAGGTACTCTTGATATCCACTCTTTCAAGGCCTTGCAACAGTCCATAGGTTTCAATTAGATCCTGTCTCATTCTTCTGAATTCTAGTGAGTGCAGAACCAGAGCCATCAAACGCTCCTCATCTGATAAACCTTTCATTCCAGGAATTATTCTTGTGAACCTCCTTTGAGCCCACACCAATATCAGCACATTCTCTCTTAGATAAGGGGCCCAAACCACTCACAATACTCTAAGTGAGGCCTCGCCAGCATCTTATAAGGTCTGAACATTACATCCTTGCTTTTATATTCTAGTCCCCTTGAAATGAATGCTAATATCGTATTTGTCTTTCTCACCATCCTCTAAACCTCCAGATTAATCATTAGGGAACCCCACAGAAGGACTCCCGAGTCCCCTTGCACATCAGATTTTTGTGTTTATTTTTCCAGAGAAAATAGTCTATGCTTTTATTTCTTCTACCAAAGTGCATGACCACACACTTGCCGACATTGTATCCCATCTGCCACTTCTTTTCCCATTCTTCTAATCTGTTTCAGTCCTTAAGCAACCTTCCTGCTTCCTCAACCCCCTCCACCTATCTTTGTATCATCTGCAAACTTGACACAAAGACATCAATTTCATCAACAAAGTCATTGATGTATATATGTAAAAAGAAGTGGTCCCAGCACAGACTCCTGTGGAACACCACTAGTCACCAGCAGCCAATCAGAAAAGGCTCCATTTATTCTCACTCTACCTCCTGCCAATCGGCCATGCTCCATCCATGCCAAGATCTTTCCTGCAATACCATGGGCTTTTAACTTGTTAAACAGCCTCGTATATGGCATCTTAGAAACATAGAAAACCTACAGCACAATATAGGCCCTTCAGCCCACAAAGCTGTGCCGAACATGTCCTTACCTTAGAAATTACTAGGCTTACCCATAGCCCTCTATTTTTCTAAGCTTCATGTACCTATCTAAATGTCTCTTAAAAGACCCTATCGTATCCGCCTCCACCACTGCCGCAGGTAGCCCATTCCACACACTCACCACTCTCTGTGTAAAAAACTTACCCCTGACATCTGAAGGTCAAAGACCTTCTGAAAATCCAAGTACACAACGTCCACCGATTTTCCTTTGTCTATCCTGCTTGTTATTTTTTTAAAGAATTCTGACAGATTTGTCAGGCAAGATTTTCCATTGAGAAAACCATGCTGACTTTGGCTTATTTTATGATGTGCCTTCAAGTACCCTGAAACTAAGTCAAGTCAAGTCACTTTTATTGTCATTTTGACCATAACTGCTGGTACAGTACAAAGTAAAAATGAGACAACGTTTTTCAGGACCATGGTGTCACATCCTTAACAATTGACTCCAACATCTTCCCAGCCACTGAGGTCAGACTAACTTGTCAATAATTTCCTTTCTACTGCCTCTCTCCCTTCTTGAAGAGTGGAGTGACATTTGCAATTTTTCAGTCCTCCAGAAGCATGTAAGAATCTATTAATTCATGAAAGATCACTTCTAATGCCTCCACAATCTTTTCAGACACTTCTTTCAGAATCATGGGGTGTAGATCACCTGCTCCAGGTGACCTATCTACCTTCAGACCTTTCACTTTTGGTATCTCCTTTGACATTATTGGCTAACTTATCTTTGTATTTCATCTTATCCTTTTTTTGTGAATTTTTTCATTGGTTCTGTTGGTTTTTAAAAGCTTCCCAATCCTCTAGCTTCTCACTATTTTTTACTCTATCAGATGTCCTGCCCTTGGCTTTGATTTCTCTTGTCAGACACAGTTGTGTCATCCTGCCTTGAGAATACATCTTCTTCTTGAGATGTATCTATCCTGCACCTTCCAAATTGCTCCCAGAAATTCCAGCCATTGCTGCTCTGATATCATTCCTGCTAATTAATTTTGGCCAGCTCATCTCCTATGGCTCTGTGTTCCCTTTACTCCACTGTAATACTGAGACACAGCCAACTTTAGCTTCTCCTTCTCAAAATGCAGGATGAATTCTATCATATTATGATCACAGACTCCTAAGGCAGCCACAATTTCGTAGTTCCAAGTACAGACCCGTGCTAAGAAGTTCATCACATTTGTTCATGATGGATCTTGCATTGAACTGGACAGACATTAATCCATCCCACCAACGACAATTTTGCCCTGTCAACTTCCTATCTTTCCTCACAGTCTCTCTACACGTTGCATCTAACTGTACACCAACTGTCCCATCCTCTCACCTATTATTGTTACTCCCATCCCCCTGCCAGATTAGTTTGAACTCTCCCCAACAACCTCTAGTGGGTAGTTGAAACACCCAGCTCTCTCGGTCTGGTGGGACCCAAGTCAAAGCGACCCTCGATGTACGGATTTCAAGAAAGGTGGTTTTCTCACTACTGAGTCCATTTTCTTGATAGCGAGGGGCTAACAACTGTGTTTCAAGAGATGCCCAGTAAAAAGAGGTTTCACAAGTCAAGCCTTCCCAGAGGAGATCACATTGATCCACTAATCTGCCGAGTTGGAGATCGCAGAGTTGCAGACAATTATTTGTGGAATTTACGTGCCAGGCTTAGAGTGACCAGGACCAGTTTGGACTTGAATGCTGAGTGGGAGATTGCTTAGGTTATTAGTAACATGGCAAAGGCCAATAGAGAGGTGTAAGTGGAACAGCCATGGTGTGTGTTTCTATGTAAGAAATATTGTAGGAAATGCAGATGATCTCCTGAATGGATCAACACCTGGAATTACGATATTGCAGACATTAGTCAGACTGTTGCAGGAGGTACAGTACTGGCAGCTCAGTATTCTGGGATTCCTCTGTTTTAGACATAGTAAAGCCCATATAACCATATAACAATTACAGCACGGAAACAGGCCATCTCGGCCCTTCTAGTCCGTGCGGAATGGTTACTCTCACCTAGTCCCACTGGCCCACACTCAGCCCATAACCCTCCATTCCTTTCCTGTCCATATACCTATCCAATTTTACTTTAAATGACAATACCAAACCTGCCTCTACCACTTCTACTGGAAGCTCATTCCACACAGCTACCACTCTCTGAGTAAAGAAATTCCCCCTCATGTTACCCCTAAACTTTTGCCCCCTAATTCTCAAATCATGTCCTCTTGTTTGAATCTCCTCTACTCTCAATGGAAAAAGCCTATCCACGTCAACTCTATCTATCCCCCTCATCATTTTAAATACATCTATCAAGCCCCACTCAACCTTCTATGCTCCAAAGAATAAAGACCTAAATTGTTCAACCTTTCACTGTAACTTAGGTGCTGAAACCCAGGTGACATTCTAGTAAATCTTCTCTGTACTCACTGTATTTTGTTGACATCTTTCCTATAATTCGGTGACCAGAACTGCACACAATACTCCAAATTCGGCCTCACCAATGCCTTGTACAATTTTAACATTACATCCCAACTCCTATACTCAATGCTCTGATTTATAAAGGCCAGCATACCAAAAGCTTTCTTCACCACCCTATCCACATGAGATTCCACCTTCAGGGAACTATGCACCATTATTCCTAGATCACTCTGTTCTACTGCATTCTTCAATGCCCTACCATTTACCATGTATGTCCTATTTGGATTATTCCTATCAAAATGTAGCACCTCACACTTATCAGCATTAAACTCCATTTGCATCTTTCAGCTCACTCTTCTAACTGGCCTAAATCTCTCTGCAAACTTTGAAAACTTACTTCATTATCCACAACCCATAGTGCGGAAAGGGATTATAGTAAAGGGAAAGGAGTGGTATTATTAGTCAGGGAAAACCTGCCCCTGTGATCTGTCAGGACAGATTGGAGAATTCATCTGGTGAGGCTTTATGGGTGGAACTGTGGAATAAGAAATGTATGACCACATTAATGGGGCTACATTACAGACCACCCAACCATCCATGGGACTTACAGGAACAAACTTGTAGAGAAATCACAGACTGTTGTAAGAAAAATGTTTGTTATAGTTGGCGGTTTTAAATTTCCATATATTGACTGGGACTCCCTTAGAGTAAATGGACTAGGTGGGATAGAGATTGCCAAATATAATTATATATAATATATAATAATATATGTATAATCATTTGCATATATAATTATCTGGATAGACAAGGTCTGATTAGGAACAGTCAATATGGATTTGTACATAGAAGGTCATGTTTGACAAATCTTATTGAATTTTTTGAAGAGGTTACTAGGAAAGTTGATGAGGGTAAAGCAGTGGATGTTGTCTATATGGACTTCAGTAAGGCCTTTGACAATGTTCCGCATGGAAGGTTAGTTAGGAAGATTCAATCGTTAGGTATTAATATTGAAGTAGTGAAATGGATTCAACAGCGGCTGGATGGGAGATGCCAGAGAGTAGTGGCGGATAACTGTATGTCAGGTTGGAGGCCGGTGACTAGTGGTGTGCCTCAGGGATCTGTACTGGGTCCAATGTTGTTTGTCATATACATTAATGATCTGGATGATGGGGCGGTAAATTGGATTAGTAAGTATGCAGGTGATACTAAGATAGGTGACGTTGTGGATAATGAAGTAGGTTTTCAAAGCTTGCAGGGATATTCAGGCCAGTTAGGAGAGTGGGCTGAAAGATGGCAGATGGAGTTTAATGCTGATAAGTGTGAGGTGCTACATTTTGGTAGGACTAATCAAAATACAACATACGTGGTAAATGGTATGGCATTGAAGAATGCAGTAGAACAGAGTAATCTAGGAATAATGGTGCATACTTCCCTGAAGGTGGAATCTCATGTGGATAGGGTAGTGAAGAAAGCTTTTGGTATGCTGGCCTTTGTAAGTCAGAGCATTGAGTATAGGAGTTGGGATGTAATGTTAAAATTGTACAAGGCATTGGTGAGGCCAAATTTGGAGTATTGTGTATAGTTCTGGTCACCGAATTATAGGAAAGATGTCAACAAAATAGAGAGAGTACAGAGAAGATTTACTAGAATGTTACCTGGGTTTCAGCACCTAAGTTACAGAGAAAGGTTGAACAAGTTAGGTCTTTATTCTTTGGAGCGTAGAAGGTTGAAGGGGAACTTGATAGATGTATTTAAAATGATGAGGGGGATAGATAGAGTTGACGTGGATAGGCTTTTTCCATCGAAAGTAGGGGAGATTCAAACAACGGGACATGAGTTGAGAGTTGTGAGGCAAAAGTTTAGGGGTAACATGAGGGGGATCTTCTTTATTCAGAGAGTGGTAGCTGTGTGGAACGAGCTTTCAGTAGAAGTGGTAGAGGCAGGTTCAGTATTGTGATTTAAAGTAAAATTGGATAGGAAATGAATGGAGGGTTATGGGCTGAGTCCGGGTCGGTGGGACTAGGTGAGAGTAAGTGTTCGGTACGGACTAGAAGGGCCGAGATGGCCTGTTTCCGTGCTGTAATTGTTATATGGCTATATGGTTATAAATGTGCTCAGCAGAGTTTCCTAAATCAGTACATAGAAGTCTCAATGAGAGAGTGTATGTTACTTGATCTGCTCTTTGGGAACGACACAGGGCAGGTGATAGAAGATTGTGTAGGGGAACACCTTGCATCTAGTGAAGACAATACCGTTAGTCTCAAATTAAATATGTAAAGATAGGTCAGACCATGGATTGAGATTCTAAATAGGAGAAAGGCCACTTTTGATGGTGTCAGAAAGGATCTGGAGTGGGTCATGCTGTGGTAAGACCATAAGACATAGGAGTAGACTTAGGCCATTTAGAAATGTCTTCTCCAACATTTCATCATGGCTGATCCATTTTTCCTCTCAGAGCCTGCAATGTACCCTCCAACTAGGATAGGCCTTACACAGAGAATGGCAGGGCACTAGGAGTGTGGTAGAACAAAGGGACCTTGGAAATCAGATCCATAATTCATTGAAAGATAGATAGGTTTGTAAAAAATATCTTTTGCCACATTAGTCTTCATGAATCAAAGTTTTGAGTACAAGAGATGGCATGTTATGTTGAAGTTGTATAAGACGTTGGTGAGGCCTAATTTGAAGAATTGTGTGCAGTTTTGATCACCTACCTACAGGAAAGATGTAAATTACATTGAAAGAGTATGAAGAAAGTTTACAAGTATGTTTCTGGGTCTGGAGTTACTGAATTATAAGGAAAGATTGAATAGGTTGGGACATTATTCCTTGGAACATCGAAGATTGAGGTATATAAAATTATGTGGGGTATAGATGAGGGTAAATACAAGCAGGCTTTTTCCATTGAAGTTGGGTGGGACTAGTTTAAGGGGAACACAAGGGGAAACATCTTCATTCAGCAGGTCATGAGAGTGTGGAATAAGCTGCCAACACAGGTGATGCATGTGAGCTTAATTTCATTGTTTTAGAGAAGCTTGGGGAGATACATGAATGGTTGGGGTATGGAGGGCTGTGGTCCCGGTGCAGATCGATGGGAGTAGGTTGGATGATCCAAAGGGCTGTATTTTTCTATGACTCTATATCTGCAGGAGGTGCACCCAACTTCAGCTCCTGACTGACCAGGACAAGGAACTGGAACTGGAGCTGGATGTTCTGAGGACAATCTGAGAGGCTGAAAATCTCATGGATGAGACTTTTACTGAGGTGGTCACACCCAGAGTGCAGGCTTCTGGTAGAAGATGGGTGACCAACAGGAGAGGTAAAGGGAGTTATCAGTTCCCATGGTCATGCACTTTGGTGGAAGAAATAAATGTGCGGACTATTTTCTAAATGGGGAGAAAATCCAAAATCTGAGATGTAAAGGGCCTTGAGAGTCCTTGTGCAGAACACCCTAAAGGTTAACTTGCAGGTAGTGTCAGTGGTGAGGAAGGCAAATGCCATGTTAGCATTCATTTCAAGAGGTCTAGAATAGAAGAGAAGGGATGTGATGCTGAGGCTTTATGAGGCACTGATCCGGCCTCACTTGGAGTATTGTGAACAGTTTTGGGCCCCTTATCTTAGAAAGGATGTGCTGACACTAGAGAGGGTTCAAAGTAGGTTCAGGAAAATGATTTTGGAATTAGAAGGCTTGTCATATGAAGAGCATTTGATGGCACTGGAATTCAGAAGAATTAAGAGTGACCTCATTGAAATCTTGGAGGGCCTCAATAGAGTGAATGTGAGAGGATGGTTCCTATGGTAGGAGAGTCAATGACCAGAGGACACAGCCTCAGAATAGAGATGAGGAGGAATTTATTTCATTAGAGAGTGGTGAATCTGTGGAATTTGTTGCCACAGGAGGCTGTGGATGCCAAATCTTTACATATATTTAAGGCAGAGGTTGATAGATTCTTGATTGGTCAGGGCAAGAAGGGAAATGGGGAGAAGGCAGGAGATTGGGGCTGAGAGGAAAATTGGATCAGCCATGATGAAATGGTGCAGCAAACGGGATGGGCAAAATGGCTTAATTCTGCTTCTCTCACTGATGGTCTTATGGTCTTATTTCAAAAGATCTCTCTCTCAGGGCCCAGCACATAAGTGCAATTGTGTAGCAAACATGGCAGTTGCTCTACTTCCTGAGAAGTTTCTGAAGATTCAGTATGTCATCTGAAACTTTGACAAAGTACAATAGATTTCTGGTGGAGAATATATTAATGAGATGGATATTGGCCTGGTGTGGAAACAAAAATGCCTTTGAATGGAAAATTCTTCAAAAAGTAGTGGATGCAGCCCAGTCCATCATGGGTTAAGACCTCCCCAGCATTAGGCATGTCTATACAAGCATTGTCACAAGAAAGCAGATTCCATTATTAGGCCCCCCACCACCGCCACCCAGGACATTCTCTCTTCACGCTACTGCCATCAGGTAGAAGGTACAGGAGGCTCAGGCCTCACAGCTCCAGGTTCAGGAATAGTTATCTCCCCTCAACCATTAGGCTCTTGAACCAGTGGGGTTTAACTTTATTCGTCCCATTATTGAACTGTTCCCATAACCTATGGACACACTGTTGTTGACTCTTTATTTCATGTTCCCAATATTTATTGTTTATTCATTTATTATTGTTATTTCTTTTTTTTTTGTATTTGCATAGTTTGTTGTCTTTTGCAAATTGGTTGTTTGTCTGTCCTTTTGGTCTTTCATTGATTCTACTATGTTTCTTCAATCCCCGTCACTTTCTGTAAGGAGTCTGTATCTCCTCCCCATGACCATGTGTGTTTTCTCTGGCTGCGATGGTTTCCTCCCACAGTCCAAAGATGTGCCATTTGGTTGGATAATTGGTCATTGTAAATTGTCCTGTATCGTGTGGATAGTCAGAGGCTTTTTCCCAGGGCTGAAATGGCTAACACAAGAGGGGACAGTTTGAAGGTGCTTAGAAGTAGGTACAGTGGAGATGTCAGGGGTAAGTTGTTTACGCAGAGATTGGTAAGTGAGTGGAATGGGCTGCTGGCGACAGTGGTGGAGGCGGATATGATAGGGTCTTTTAAGAGCATCTTGGATAACTACATGGAGCTTAGAAAAATAGAGGGCTATGGGTAACCCGAGGTAAATTCTCAGGTAAGGACATGTTCGGCACAGCATTGTGGGCTGAAGGGCCTGTATTGTGCTGTAGGTTTTCTATGTTTCTATGATTAGGCTATTAGGCTATGTTTCTATTAGGCTAGGGTTAAATTTGGGGATGCTGCCTGGTGTGGCTCAAAGTGCCGGAGAGACCGATTCTGTGCTGTGTCTCAGTGAATAAATGAGTAAATTTACTGTGAATGCCCACAAAAAATGAATCTCAGGGTTGTATATGGTTACATATTTGTACTTGCATAATAAATTTACCTTGAATTTTAACTTTGGCTGAAAATTGCAAATGTCATTCCACTTTTAAAAAGGAAGGAGGCAGAAGAAAGGATATTATAGGCCAGTTAGTCTGACTTTATTAGTTGGAAAGATTTTGGAGTCCATTATTAAGGATGAGATTTTGGAATATTTGGAAGCACATGATAAAGTAGGTTAAAGTCAGCATGGTTTCCTCAAGGAAAAATCTTACCTGACAAATCTTGTGGAATTCTTTGAGGAAATTCCAGCAGGATAGACAAAGGGGAATCGGTTGATGTTGTGTATTTGGATTTTCAGCAGGCCTTTGAGAAGGCGGCACATATGAGGCTGTTTAACAAGCTCTGAGCCCATGATATCACAGGAAAGATTCTAACATGGATAAAGCAGTGGCTGATTGGCTGGAGGCAAAGAGTGGGAATAAATGGTGCCTTTTCTGGTTGGCTGCCAGTGACTGGTGGTGTCTCATGGTTATGCATATTGGGACTACTTCTTTCCACGTTATGTCAGCGATGTGGATGGTGGAATTGATGATTTTATGGCCAAGTTTGCAGACAATATGAAGATAGGTGGAGGTGCAAGTAGTGTTGTGGATGCAGGCTGTCTTCAGAAGGACTTTTATACATTGGGAGAATGGGCAAAGAAGTAATAGTTGGAATATAATTTGGGGAAGTGTATGGTCATGCACTTTGGTAGAAAGAATAAAGTCATGGCACAAACATGAGTACATCTGCAGATGCTGGAAATCCAAGACATCACATGCAAAATGCTGCAGGAACTCAGCAGCCCAGGCAGCATCTATGAAAAGGAATAAGCAGTCAACGTTTCGGGATGAGACCCTTCATGAAGACTGGCGATAAAGATGAGGTCAGAGTAAGAAGGTGGGGGGAGGGGAGGAAGATATTAGATGATGGTTGAAACGGAGAGGGGGAGGAAGTTGATTGGTAAAGAGTTAAAGGGCTGGAGGATGAGGAATCTGATAGGAGAGGGAAGAAATGGAAGGAGGAGGAGCACCAGAGGAAGGCAATGGGCAGGTAAGGAAAATTGTGTGAGAGGGAAACAGGACTGGGGAATGGTGGATAGGTGGGTAGAACTTCGATAAATTGATGTTCACACCATCATATTGGTGGCTAACCAGACAGAATACAAGATGTTGTTCCTCCACCCTGAGTGTGGCCTGATCACTGCAGTAGAGGAGGCCATGGACTGACATATTGGAATGGGCATAGGAAGTAGAATTGAAATGAGTGGCTACAGGAGATCCCATTTTTCTGGTGAATGGATTGTAGGTGCTCAGTGAAGTGGTCTCCGAGCATCGACGTTGGGTCTCACCGACATACAGGAAGCCACACCGGGAGCACTGAATACGGTAGATGACCCTTACAGACTCACAGGTTATGGCGTCTCACCTAGAAGGACTGTTTGGGCCCTGAATGGTAGTGAGGGGGAAGGGGTAGGGGCAGGTGTAGCACTTGCCCCACTTGCAAGGATAAGTACCAGGAGAGAGATCAGTGGGGAGGGATGAGTCAACAAGGGAAAGTGGAAAGTGGGGACGGTGGGAGAAGATGTGCTTGGTGATGGGATCCCGTGGGAGATGGTGGAAAGTACGGAGAATTATGTGCTGTACGTGGAGGCTGGTGGGGTGGTAGGAGAGGACGAGAGGAGCCCTATCCCTGGTAGCGTGGTGGGAGGTTGGGGTGAGGGCAGACGTGCATGAAATGGAAGAGATACGGATGAAGGCAGCATTAATTGTGGAGGAAGGAAATCCCTTTCTTTGAAAAAGGAGGACGTCTCATTACGTTTGGAAATAAAAACCTTATCCTAAGAGCAGATGTGATGGAGATGGAGGAACTATGAGAAGGGATGGCAGTTTTACAGTTGACAGGGTGGGAGGAGGTATAGTCCAGGTAGCTGTGAGAATCAGTAGATAGACTTTCTCCAGAGATAGAGACAGATCAAGGAAGGGGAGGGAGGTGTCAGAAATTGACCACGTAAATTTGAGGGCACAGTGGAAGCTGGAAACAAAGCTGGTGAAGTTGACGAGCTCAGCAAGGGTACGGGAAGCATCACCAACGCAGTCGTCCATGTAGCATAGGAAGAGTTGGGGAGTGGTACTGGTGTCGGCTTGGAAGATGGACTGTTCCACATAGCTGACAAAAAGGCAGGTGTCGAGGACATCTTCAAAAGCAGATGCCTTAAGAAGGCAGCATCCATCATTAAAGACCCTCTCCATCTGGGACAAGCTCTCCTCTCATTGCTACCATCAGGAAGGAGGTACAGGAACCTGAAGACCTACACTCAATGTTTCAGGAGCAGTTTCTTCCCCTCTGCCATCAGATTTCTGAACGGTCTATGAACCCATGAACACTACGTCACGATCTTGCTCTCTTTTGGCACAACTGTTCTGTTTATTATTGTAACTTAATGTAATATTTTTATGTGATGAGTGGTGTACCACGAGGAATTGTTCCTGGGACATTTGCTGTTCTCTACTTATACAAACAACTTGAGCATAAGACCAGAATTAGGCCATTTGGCCCATCCTGACTGTTTTACTAATCCACTCAACCACACTCCTGCCTTCTCCCTGTAACTTTTGACACACTTACTGGTTGCCATGGTAGCACAGAGGTGAGCACGATGGTATTACACCTTGGAGTTCAGAGTTCCATGATGGCATCATCTGTCAGGACTCACGTTACACCCTCCTCATGGGATGAGTGGGTTTTCTCCCACAGTTAGACATGCTGGGTAGGTGAGTTGGGAATTGTAAATTGTCCCGTGAGGTGGATAGGGTTAAATCGGGGTTCTCAGGTGTTACTACGGTGACCCACCTCGACGAGCTGGAAGGCCTCTTCCACGCTGTATATCAAAATTAATCTTTTGTACCTTGGCCCCAGAGGAAGGCTGTCTCATTCAGCTGTGTCCATGTATGCTTTGAAAGACAATTACACTGGATTTGATTTGAAATAAATAAAATAACCAGGAACCTGTGGATCTCCAGGCAAAATGCAGGGAAATAGGACCGGCTCAGGTGGGAATCTTGTTCGGGATGGATGAGTTGGTCCGGAGGCTCTATAACAATACGATGCTGTGCAGATTCGGGGAATTAAGAAGGCAGCAGAGGTGAGTGAGGAGGATCTGGGGGAGAGCAGTGGGACAGACCATTGCATATTTAGAGCCCACCTACCTTGTCGAGACCATTGGAAGAGCTGGAGGTGATGTCACCATTCAGGAAGTGATGTGTGTCAGTGGAAACAGCTGATTGGTGAGCAGCAAGGGTGGGTTGTTCACTGAAATAAAGACAAAGGCAGGGATGTTACATTGTAACAGGCAGTGTTTATCGATGTAGAATCTTGCTGGTGGTTTCATTCTCTCCATTACTTTCAGTGCCACACACTCCTGAGTGGAGAACAGGAGGATAGGTCAGATGAACACTGCTGGAGTGATGGTACGGGAGAGAGGGGTTTAGATTTCTACATCACTGAGAATGTTTTGGAGCAATGTGGGACCTTTACAAGCTGGATGGTTTGTGCCCAATCCAGGATCGAGCTGATACCCCTACAGGGAGCTTGCTGGTGCTGTTGGGGTGGGTTTAAGCTTATCGGACAGGGTGGGGGCACACAGAGACTATGACCAGCAGGGGGGATGATACTGTCAAATATAGAAAGTAGACGAGGTCACTCTAGTGGGCAGATCGGAGCTGGTTTAATAACACTCAGGGGCGGACTGCAGGGCTAAAATGCATCTGAGTAAATGCAAGGAGACTGACTGGTCAGGCATTGGGCAGCATTGGGAACATGATAGTCACAGAGATGGGACAAGAGCAGGACTTTTCTGGGGTACAGACACTTCAGGTGTGATGGGGAGGTATGAATAAGTAGAGTATTGATGAATGAGACCATCACTGCAGAAAGGAGGGAGGTTGTCCCAAAGGTTCCACATTAGAACAGGGTGATCACTTTGGTTGGAGTGTGTTACAGAGTTCACAACAGTCAGCAGCAGATGGAGGAGTCGATATGGAGACAGATCACAGAGATGAAAGAGTACTAGGGTTCAGGAGCTTGGAGACTTCAGCCTCTGTGTGAAAGGTCTACAGGGGAATGAACTGATAAACTGTGTCCAGGAGATCTCTGAGTCCATCTGAAGATGGTTCTACAAGAGATGCAGACACACTTGAGCTGCTCTTGGGGAATATCCCTCAGCATGGGGATGCTGTGTCCATGGGGGAGTATTATGGGGTCAGACTCCATAAGGATCACAGGAACAGTCTGGTGGGTTTAAAAGCAGAAGGGAAAGGTGGATAGGAGGGAGAAGATGACTGACCTCAAGCCAGTAGAAGCTTCCTCCTTGATCTGAATCCAATCACACTGCCTCACCAGTCACACTCTGTCAGAAATAATATTTGGTCGGAGGGTGAACGGAATTCCAGAGACAACAGTGAATCAGTGTAAACCAAACTGTAAAACAGTAAAAGGCAGAGTGAGCGATGAACCAGCTGTTTCTGTCAGTGACCCGGTCAGTGACTGACTGCTTCAGACTCTGCTGATACTGTATCCTGTTTACAGAGAGATTCAGAGCTTCCGCTTTCAACCCCACCCAGACCACATCCTTTGCTTTTCAGAGAAATCATGTGACTGTATGGAGTCAAACAGACCTTCAGCCTGTTGTCACGTGAAATTGGGTTTACAGCTTTTAGGAAATGCATTGTTATGAATTCAATCCACAGTACTTTGTCAAGGAACAGAAGACAGGTGGCAGAATCCATTTGCCAAATGTCAATGACCTAAACCCAAAAATTCCCTCTAACATTCCCTCCTCTTGGCCTTCCTGGACAAAATTAAATTTGTACTAGGAAAGGCCAATCTCGGAGGTACTCAAATAGGGCAGCAAAAGCGCCCTGTCTCAAAACACCCCCCCCCCCCAATTTGTGTGCCTCGATATCTATCCTAGCATTCCCTAAATGCTACCTTCAGATTCAGATTCAGATTCAGTTTATTGTCATTTAGAAACCACAAATGCAATGCAGTTAAAAAATGAGACAACGTTCCTCCAGAATGATATCAACAAAGCACATGACAAAACAGACTACTCTAGAAAATCCACATAACGTTTGGCAATCCCCAATCCAGAGTCCGGAGAGGCTGCTGCGTATTAATATTGAGCTACTGTCTTAGGGCGTTCCCTGGAAAGGAGCTCCAAACCCACCAGACAAAACAAGACCAAAAACTAAAACTACAAGACCTGCACAAAACCACATAATTACAACAGTGCAAACAATAGCATAATTGATAAAAAACAGATCATGGGCACAGTAAAAATAGTCCAAAGATGTTAAAGGACTATAAGTTCAAAAGAAATCACCACACAGTTTCCACAAGTCCCCAGGGTCCTGACAGACTCGCCATCCCACGCCGGCAGCAGAAGGGAATACCCCTGCTATGGACTTCCACGGCACCGCCCAACTCAGCCTCACAGACACAGCACACAATGAAAGCTCAGTCGAATCCAGCCTCGCAGACGTAGCACGCACAGAAAGCGACCTGACCGCATCGGAATTCGAGTCCGTAGAACCTCTGAGCCGATGACCATCCCCTCCGGCACAGCTTCTCCGAGCACCATCCTCTGCCAAGCGTACTAAGATGGCCCCGCCAACGGCCATCGGCAACGCGACCCCGAGGACTGGGGGCCTGTTCTTCCCAGCAGAGTCCCGGACCTCACAGCAGCAGCAGCAACGAAGAAGGTCTTCCTGGAGATTTCCCGATGTTTCTCCGTGCTTCCACATCCATTTTCAACTGATTATGATTGCGCATGGCACCCCACTTCACAAATAACTGATAATCAGCTTCGGAGTGGCCGCTGCAAGCTGTGTCGCGCCGCCATCTTTACCTACCAAACGTTAAGCAGAGAGGCTGTTCCAAGTCTTTAGAAATGCGGCTCCTTTCATGTGCCTGTTGGCTCTTTCCCTGCAGTAGACTGATTGCAGCTTAATCAGGTTCCTTTGTCTTCACCCCTTCATTCTCTGGTTGCTGAGGCTCTCTGTCCAGGAGCACCCACAGGCCCTCTCATTGATGTACAGGAAGGGGTTGAGGTGGCCTCTATGTAAATGTCTGCAAGGACCTCTCCCCAGTGACATCCCCTTCCGAAACGTCCGGTCGATCGCTGGCCCAACTGCTGACAGGGCCCAGCTCCTCAGACTGGGGGTGACTGCTTTCAGATGCCGTTTGCGGTCGGAAATGCCATCGAAGTGGTGGAACTTGCCGTCTCTGCTTTAACTTAAAAATCCCTCCCCATCTATTTTCCAATAATTTTCTATTCTGTCCTGTAAAATCATTCAACCAGCTTTCTTTACACAGTACCATTATCATCATACTTTAGCATGCTATTCATGGTTTTGCAACGCGCTCTCAGTGTCTTCTGCCACGCTCTCGGCGTTTTCTGCCTTTGCATTTCTTCTGGGTATGGTTTCAACAGCTGTGGTCAGGTGCTCTGTAATTACTTGGTTGCTGGGTACACTTGATTCCCCGCTCTGTCTGTGGGAGCAACAAGAGGGTGAGTTGTATGTTCAACCTGAGTCCAGTGTTTCCACTGGCTGCCTCGCAGAGTCTGCACACAGACACAAGTATCATGGGTTAAGAGTACCGTCTGTGGTCCTTTCCACCTAGGGGAAAACCCCGGCCTTTCCGGCAGCACCCTCGCCATGACCTGGTCGCCGGGCTGTGGAAGGATCATCTCCTTTCCCTCTGATCAAAGATTCGCTGCTGTAGTTTTGCTCGGTCCTTCAGCACTTTAAGTTGGTTACAAAGGTTTTTCACATACTGTGTCATTCTATTCCTGTAAGTCCCAGGCTCCCCACAACCCGTGGTTACCCCATAAGGAAGTTGCATTGTTCGACACATCAATAATTCGTAGGGGCTGAGACCCAATGTGCAGTTTAGGGTCGAGCACAATCTCATCAGGATTCCCGATAATATATCAACCCATGTCTTTCTTGTCTTGGTTATAGCTTTGGCTAATGCATTCTTGATTGTTTGGTTCATCCTTTCTACCATCCCTGAACTCTGGGGGTGGTAGGGTACGTGGAACCATTGTCGAATCCCTAGCAATTGGCACATTTCCTTCATCACCTTCCCCGTGAAATGTGCTCCCTGATCTGAATCCACCTGGACTGGGGTTCGCCACCTTGGGAGGATTTCCTGAACTAGGATCCAGGCAGCAGTGCTGGCAGTGCAGTCCCTTGTTGAGAAAGCCTCTACCCACTGGGTGAAGTGATCCATAATTACTAGACAATAGCTCTTCCCCCTGCTTTTCGGCAGGGGCCCTGTGAAGTCTATCTGGATGTTTTCCCAGAATGAATTTTCCCCTCGGCCGAGAATGAATTGCCAGCTGTAGCTTTCTGCCCTTACCAGGGTTATGTTGGGCACAAATGATAAAACGGTGGCAAAATTTCTCAACATCTCAGTCCTGCCGGAGTGTTGTGATCATGCTCTGGCTTCCCTGATGCATCGCCTCATGATATAACTTCAATAGTATCTGCCTAATACATGGTGGGGCCACCATGTCTCCTTCCTCCACCATGTCTGGTCCCTCCTTTGCCCCTCTTGTTGCGCCTTTTCTTTTTCCAGTGTTTCTATTAGTTTCTACATAGAAGAATACAGAGTACAAGAAAGTGTATATAAAAGGTCAAAAAAGATTTTTAAAAACTACCAATCTGTTCATAATAACAACCTCATTACCCGGTATTCATGCAAGTTAATCAATAGTTATATTGAAATATACTAATTTATTACAAAAAAAAGAATCTAATGCCTACCAAGACCGAAGCTGTTTATTAAGGAGAAAAGAAGGTAAAATACTTTCTCATATAATAAAAATTAATAACAGCCAACATCTGAGTTTAAACAATGAATTGAAAGTTTTGAAAATAATTCAGAGAAGGTCCCCACAATGTTTAAAAGTCTTGACGAGACTCAGAGATTGAACAACAAATCTTCTCTAAATCTAAACATGATATAACGTCACATAACCATTGAGCATGAGCAGGAGGAGAACCATCTTTCCATTTAAACAAAAGCATCCTCCTCGCTATAAGAAAGCTAAAGGCCAAAATATGTAAATCAGATGCCTTCAGCTTAATATCTTGTCATGCAACAACACCCAATAGGCCCGTCAGAGGGTTAGGCTTAAAATTGACTTAAAAAAGTAATGAAAAAGTTTGAAAAACTTCCGATCTTTTTCAAGATTCGGACAAGTCCAAAACATGAATTAATGAAGCTTCTCCATTATTACATCTGTCACAGTAGGGAGATACATCCGAATAAAAACGAGATAGCTTATCCTTAGTCATATGAGCTCTATGTACACCTTAAATTGTATGAGGGAATGACAAGCACATAGCAATGAAGTATTAACCAGTTTAAAATTTTCATTCTAAGCTTCCTCAGATATTGATGTCTGTAAATCTTGTTTCCAGAGATTCTGAATTTTGCCTGAAGGAACATTCCTCGTCTCCAGTAACATACCATAAATATTAGATATTGAACCATTATGAAAAGGTGTCAAACTAAAAATTACATCTATTAAGTTCTTATCTGAGCTTACAGGAAATGTGCATAATTAAGTCTCTGATTTGTAAATATCTAAAAAAGTGAGTTTTGGGTAAACTATATTTAGCTGACAATTGCTCAGATGAAAAAAAAAGTTTCCTCCAACAAACAGATCCCAAAAACATTTAATACCCAACCTGTCCCATTCCTTAAAAACTAAATCAGTCATGGAAAGTTTAAAAAAATAGAATAAATGGGACTTGAAAGGGAAAATCTCAATAAACCAAAATGTTTTCTAAATTGTATTCAGATCCTCAGAGTATGTTTAACTATTAAATTATCAGTTAGTTTACTTACAAATAAAGGAAGTAAGGATCCAAGAAGAGAAATAATAGAAAATTTATTAACAGAGTTAGCTTCTAAAGAGACCCATTCCAGACAGTCTGCACAATGAATATAATATAGCCAAAACGTAAGATATCATATATTAACTGCCCAGTAATACATCCTAAAATTAGGTAAGTCTAAACCTCCAGACTTTTTAGATTTTTGAAGATGAACTTTATTTAAATGAGGATGCTTATTTTTCCATATATAGGAAGATAAAATAGAATCAAGAGAGTCAAAAAAGGAGTTAGGAATAAAATAGGTAAAGCCTGAAAAAGATATATAATTTTAGATAGAATATTCATTTTAACAGAATTAATTCATCCAATCAATGATATTGAAAGAGGTGACCAATTTAATGATATCCTTTTTACATGATTCAATAAAGTAAGAAAGTTTTCTTTAAACAGTTGTTTGTAATTCTTGGTGACTGTTACACCCAAATGAGTAACTTGATTCCTTACAACTTTAAAAGGGAGATTAGTATTAATTAATATCAAATGATTTAAAGGAAATAATTTACTCTTATGTAGGTTCAATTTATATCCTGAAAACTGGCTAAGACAGGAGAGTAAAGAAAGTACACAAGATAACGAAGTCTCAACATTAGAGATAAATAGCAATATATCATCAGCGTAAAGCAAAATTTTGTGAGTAATACCTCTCCTTAAAATACCACGGATATCATTAGATTCTCGAAAAGCAATGTACAGCCTTGTCTAGTTCCATGATGATGTTTAAATGGTTTGGAATTTTGAAAATTAGTAAGAACCCAAGCAGAAGGAGATAAATAAAGTAATTTAATCCATTGAATAAAATCTGGTCCAAAATTAGATTTTTCTAAGGTTTTAAATAAATAATTCCATTCAAACCGATCGAAGGCCTTCTAAGCATCTAAAGATATCACACATTCTGATATCTCCTGGGAAGGAGAGTAAATAAAATTTAATACACGGCTTATATTAAAATGGGAATGTTGGTTTTTAATAAATCCAGTCTGATCATCAGAAATAATAGAAGGTAGAATATTTTCAATCCTATGAGCCACAACTTTGGAAAGGATTTTAGTATCAACATTGAGTAATGAAATTGGCCTCTATGAAAAGCATTCAGTTGGGTCCTTGTTCTTCTTTAGGATAAGCGAAATAGAGGCTTCATAGAAAAATTGAGGCAAGCTACCCAATTTGAAAGAATCCAAAAAGACTAAGTGTAACTTCAGTATAATTAATGAAGAAAAGGACTTATAAAATTCTCCAGAAAATCCATTTGGAACCAGAGCCTTCCTGGAGTGTAATGAACATATAGCCTCGGCAATTTCCTCATAAGAAATGGGTTGATCCATCTGTTTACAATTATCTGCAGAAAGTGCAGGGATATTTAATTAATCCAGAAAATTATTCATTAGAGTATTATCTTTAGGGAAATCAGAACTATAAAATTTAGAATAGAATTCTGTAAAGGTATCATTTATTTCAGAGTGATCAGCTGTCCTATCACCATTAGTTCTGCAAATTTCTTTAATTTATCATTTAACTACGGAAGTTTTTAATTGGTTGGCCAATATTTTACATTATCTCTGTGAATGTAAAATTGAGTTTTATCTTTAAGAAGCTGAGTTTCAATTGGATATGTTAACAGAAGATCATTTTTAGTTTTAACTTCAACATGTCTTTTATATAAAACAGGATCTGGAACTATAGCATATTTTTGACCTAATTGTTTCAATTGATTGGCTTCAATTATTTCTTTATTAGCTTTATATTAACACTGGCAATATAAAAAATGATTTGTCCTCTAATATAGGCCTTAAAAGTATCCCATACAATAAGATTAGAAGTCTCTTCCTTTTTATTCTCTTCAAAAAACAAAATAATGTGCCACTCTAGAAATTTAAAAAATTTCTTATCAGATAACAGAGTTGAATTAAAACGCTAAAATCTGTTTGTTTGAGGAAGACCAGGGAGATTTAAAGATAGAAATACAGGAGCATGATCTGAAACAGCAATATCTTTATATTCACAGGAATGAACTGATGAAATCATTTGACTATCAATAAAAAAATAATCAATCCTGGAATATGTATGATGAGCATGGGAAAAAAATGAGTACTGCCTATCTAAAGGATGTAAAAAATGTCAAGCATCAACTATACCACATTTCAATAAAAAAGATTGAATAAACAAAGCTGATTTATTAAGAGACGTTGGTTTAGGAGATGATCGGTTCAAAATTGGGTCTAGCCAGCAGCTAAAATCTCCTTCCATCATCAAAGAATAAAGACTCAGATCTGGTAAAAACAAAGAAAAAAATGCTCAAAGAATCCTGGATCATCTACATTTGGGGCATATACATTGGCAAATACTATTAATTTATAGTTTAGTTTTCCTGAAACTATAACAAAACATCCATTAGTATCAAACACTACTTTATGTTGGACAAAGGAAAGTGTATTATCTGTAAGAATCAAAACTCCTCTAGATTTGGCTTGAAAAGACCAATGAAAACAAAGTCCGTTCCAAGGGCTAAAAAAGCACAGATTTACACATTTGTGTATGTGAGTTTCTTGTAAAAAAAATAATAGGGATCTTAAATTTCCTAATATAAGCAAAAATTTTATTATGTTTAACAGGGTGATTTAACCCTTTCATGTTAAAACTGAGTAGATTAATAGTTTGGTCCATTTTTAAAATGTAAGTTAAAACCAACCCATAAACCTTGAGAAATGGTAACCAAGCAACAAGTTGGCTAAAAATTTTGAACACAGCTTTTGAGAAAAAAGACCCATACCCCCACCCACCTGCCAAAGAAAGAAGACCGACCAATAGAAAGCTGGCATCTATAACTACGGAACCCCCCCACCCCCCAAAAAAAACCTGGTGATCATTCCAATTAGTTTCAAGGTTATTTATATTCCAACCTAGACTAAACAATATTCAAACAAGAATTCAATTCTTGTATAATCAAAAATACAGTATTAAAAATACAAATTAGTTACAAAGGTTTACCAAACATAAAAGATACAATTATTCATACAGAAAGACATTAAACACTTAATCTTATATCTTCATGAAAAAACAGGCTAAGCTTTCAAATTTAAAAAATCTTTATGCTTCAGCATTCAAATGAAACTATTCAAAGGATCCATCTTTAAAGAGATTCTTGTGTAGCCAAGGGATGGATTAAAACCCTTGTTTAAAAAAATTCCAACAAAACTTGTTTAAACTTAGCACATTTCTGCATAACCTCATGCAAGTAGTCTTCGAGACTCTTAATATTCCACTCTATAATGAATCGTGCCTCTTCAATGGCATTTGTGAATTAAAAGTTTCTCATTTAATCTTGTGTCTTCATGTAAGGACAAACTAAACAGCTAGCCTTTGGATTTTAAAAACATTTGTGCTTCAGCAGTCAAACGAAACTATTCGAAAGGTCCATTTTTAAGTGTGATTCTGAGTCGAGCTGGTTAGCGAAGGGAAGGCTTGAAACCCTTGTTAAAAAACTCGGACATAACTTTTTTGAACTTAACACATTCCTGCATAACCTCAGGTGAGTACCGTAGATTCCGGATTTTAAGCCGCTACTTTTTTCCCACATTTTGAACAGCTTTGAACTTTGCGGCCAATAATCCGAAGCGGCTAATGCATGGTTTTTTTTCGTGCCGCCTCGTAAACATTTTGCCTCGTAATTGTACGATAAATCAAGCGCACTTTCACAATTAAATTATTGTAAATCAGTCATTTGTACTCACCCTCATCAACATGGAAAACACTCGAAGAAAAGCATTGTGCTGACTATTTAGTTTAAACTATATTTGTTTTCTGTACTACATCGCGGGATGCTATGACGTCACACCCGGTTTCGCGGTGTCTTGTGGGAAAATGCCGGTTTGCGATGAAACGGAAAGGAGGGGGGAGCGCATTACGCGAGCGGCTTTGGATCTGAGCGAACTCTGCTTTTAAATGCCGTTTGCGATGAAACGGAAAGGAGGGGGGAGCGCATTACGCGAGCGGCTTTGGATCTGAGCGAACTCTGCTTTTAAATGCCGTTTGCGATGAAACGGAAAGGAGGGGGGAGCGCATTACGCGAGCGGCTTTGGATCCGAGCGAACGCTGCTTTTAAGTTAAAGGTATCAATAACTTTTCCTGGTAGGCTGCAATATATATATTTTTTTACCAGTCGTTAGGAGATATTGGAATGTTGTTCAGTAAAGAAGTATACGCAACGTATATTTAAAAGTAGCCGCGTACGGGCACGGTTCGAAAAAAAGCATTTGCAATATGTATTTGTTTTTGTTACCATATGGATTTAATTAAAAGTTAAAAAAATCCTCACGTGTAATATCTTTCTGTGTAAATATCTCATATTACAACGTGGGACACCTGCGGCCGAAAATCCGGTGCGGCCTAAAATCCGGTGCGGCCTTTACAATTAAAAAAATGATTTTATTTCTAAAATTAGAGCCAGCGGCTTAAAATCCGGTGCGCTCTGTAGTCCGGAATCTACGGTAATCTTCAACAAATCCGATTTTACAACCATGATAGTCTATAATGCCTCTTTGATGAGATTCACGTATTAACAGTTTCTTTGTTTTAAATTCATGAAAACAAATTATTACTGATTTTCTTCTATCTCTGTTAGGAGGTCTAAACAAGGGAGACCTGAGAACTCGATCAATCATAGGCAAAGACGCCAAAATTTCCGGAAATAATTCTTGCAGAAAGTTTGCAAAGAATTCTGTAGGATGATTACCTTGAGTCTTCGGTTAATTCTTCAAGACCTGGAACCTGTAGGTTGTTCCTTCCACTTCTATGTTGATAATCTTCTGTCTTAACTTTTCATTGGACTTCGATTGCTTTTCACAAAGCTTTTATAATTCATCAACTTCCGTTTCCAGAGATGACAAAATTGCTTCATTATTTTTTATATATTTATCATGTTCATTAAGAGTTTGCTGAATAGAATCCAATTTACCATCTATTTGTTTAAATTCAGAGCCGAATTGTTGAAACTTCTCAGAGGCTACTCGTGTATGACTTTTTGCAGCAAATCCATAACAGAATCCAAAGAAGCCGGAGGATCATCCTTTTTAGCATCTCTGCTACCCCTTGTAGCCATAATGAAAAAATATCACACTAAGATAATTAAAGTTGGAGCAACGGCAGATTGCCTGTGTACTCCATCAGCCAGCACCAGGAAATCTCTTTGCCCCCTTTCTCCTCCATTTTTCCTTCTCTTCTGCTTCCACCTCTTCATATAATTTTACTAAACTGGCTTTTCTCATTCCTTTCTGCACGCTTGCAATTTCAATTGCTTCTTGTTCCTGATGGGCTGAGCTCAGGCCTTCCTTCAGCATTTTCAGGAAGACTGGGTCGTCCCTCCCTGGATTATCCAGCCCTGAACACTCCTCATATGCTCGATATTTATGTTCTGCATAAACCATGGCTGTCTCATCAACTTTTTGAATCACTGCCATTACCATTCCCCAGTTGCCCTCATCTCCCCTTTAAAAAAGCGATGTCTTTCTTCATTACTGGTGCTCCCGAAAGTTGCCATCCTGCTCCCCCGGGCCATACTATCCCAAATATTCCTCGGGGACTTCACTTTCACTAACACGTATATATCTTTAGGGTACATCTGGTGGATTTCAACCATTTCCTCGAACTTACTCCAGAATTCTGACTTCCAAATTCAGAATTCCAAATTTCCACATGCAATTTTAAGTGAGGGCAATTCAGACAAAATGCTCTGTTTCTCCCCAGGTGTGAAGGGCTTATGAATGGTCGTAATCAAGGTCAATGGGTGGCTCGGATCATCAGGGTTCTCAACCTGACATTCCCTGACCTCAATAGGTGCCATTCTGGTAGATCTATCTGGGTAAAACCTCTCCCTGAGATACCCCACCCTAATTCCCACATTACGCAAAATGTAAAAAACAGGAAACAGTTAAACAGTACCGTCGGTAACCACCCTTTGCAAATGGTGGCTCTGTCTCACCATGTTAACACGTAAAGTTCCCTCACTTACATAAACACACATGCACAATCACACACCACTTTTTTATCTACCAGTTCAGCTCTCCGTATTCACAATAACTCGTGTTCCCGTGAACCACCGACCCGAACAGATCCAAGTGTGAGTGCTATTTAGAAAAATACTCACCAACTTAGACTGCTGGCCACACAATGGGTCATGAGGCATCTCACTCCTGACACTGAATGTTGTCGCGTGAATGAAATCACCTGAGAGAGAGTTACTGGTAGATACAAAGCTTCTTTATTCAACACAACAAGGTACAGCAAGCATCATACAGAGACCCTTTGCTGGAAAAGGCCTGCTAGTCCAATGTGGGCTAGATATTTATTTGCTAAGCACAAAGGACAATTCATATTTACAAGTATAGACAATGTTTTTTTTGAAGCTTTCACACTTTTTGATGAAATCCGTTCCACCGGCTCCAGTAGCATTCCGGCTGGTATTGTTCCAAACTGAATCCACAAAACATTTATTTGGTATTTTACATGCTTAACATGAAGGACAATCAATATTTACAAAGTATAGATAAGGCTGTCTTTGAAACTACCCCCAGGCACCAGCGGCGTATTCCGGTATTCACACCTTTTAGGAACAGCATTGCTACAAATGAACTGGGTTTACAACTTTCAGGAAATGCATTGTTATGAATTCAATCCATAGAACTTTGTCAAACAGAACTGAAGACTGGTGGCTGAAGCCATTTGCTAAGGTTACATCCACACTACACCGGATAAATCTGTAACCAAAGCTTTTTCTCTTCGTTTTTACCCTTCGTCCACACTAAAACATCCCCTGAAACCAGAGCTTTTCAGAAACACTCTCCGAAGTGTGTATTTTTGAAAATGCTGGATTGGCCGGATCAGTGTGGACGGGGTAACCAGAGAAATCTGAAAACGCTATCAGACGGCAGCGCGCTATTTCATTGTTTTCTTGAATGCAACCTAACAATTTCAGAACAGACGGCAATGAGACTGAAGCCAGAAGAGTTAGAAACAGAGCAGAGTGAGACAGCAGAGCGGGAGCAAGGAGTGCTCGAGGTCAACAGACGACTGGAGATCGGATGATCGGAGGATCAGCCGTTGTAGGTAGGCCGAGACCGTCGGGCCTACCTGGACAGTACCTGAGGAGGAAGGTAAAACTGCGCAGGCGCGGGTGACGTCAGCGGTGAGCGCGGAGTTTAAAAAGAGGCCCACTTTCAGGAGCGGGCAGTGGAGTGCGTGGGAGCAGAGTGCTGGGCTTTGGCTCAGCGGGCTTCGGCGCAAGAGGACTTCGGTGAGAGGAAATCAGTGAGCCTGAGTACGTGCTTGCTGAGGTAAAAAAGGAAAGGTCGGTAGGTACTTTTTTTCATTTATTCTGACTAATCTGAGATCAGGTAATGGGGGAGACAGTTAGAGCAGTGGTGTGCTCCGTATGCAGTATGTGGGAGGTCAGGGTCAACACAGTTGTTCCTGATGACCACACCTGCAAAAGGTGCATCCAGCTGCAGCTCCTATCAGACCGAGCAAGGGAATTGGAGCAGGAGCTGGATGAACTACAGATCATTCGGGAGGCAGAGGCAGAGATAGATATGAGTTATCGGGAGGTAGTCACACCGAAAAGACAGGAGGTAGGCAAATGGGTAACAGTCAAGAGAGGCAGGGGGAGCAGACAGAGAGAGCAGAGCACCCCTGTGGCCATTCCCATCAACAATAAGTATACCGTTTTGGATACTGTTGGTGGGGATGACCTACCAGGAACAAGTTGCAGTGGTCCTGTCTCTGGCACTGAAGTTGGACCCTCGACTAGGAAGGGGAGGAAGGAAGAGAAGAGAGCGGTAGTGATAGGGGATTCTATAGTTGGGGGGCAGATAGGAGATTTTGTGGGGAAGATCGGGAGTCTTGGATGGTATGTTGCCTCCCTGGTGCCGGGGTCCGGGACATCTCAGATCGGGTGCAGGTTATTCTCGAGAGGGAGGGCAAGAACCCAGATGTTGTGGTCCATGTAAGGACCAATGACGTGGGTAGGATGAGTGAGGGGGTCCTGCGTAGTGAGTTCAGGGAGTTAGGTGTGAAGCTGAAGAGCAGGACCTCCAGGGTAACAATCTCAGGATTGCTACCTGTGCCATGTGCGAGTGAGGCAAGGAACAGAAAGATTGTACAGATTAATACGTGGCTGAGAGGATGGTGCAGGAGGGAGGGCTTCAGGTTTTTAGATAATTGGGCTTTGTTCCAGGGAAGGTGGGGTCTGTTCCGACGGGACGGTTTACACCTGAACTGGAGCGGTACTAACATTCTTGCAGGGAAGTTTGCTAGTGCTGCTCGGGGGGGTTTAAACTAAATTTGCAGGGGGCAGGGATCCAGAATGTGAGAGAGGATAGCAAGATGAAGAATAAAGGACAGGTGGGGACTACACGGTTCCGGAATATTAAGTGTGTAGTAGAGGAAGGTGAGGCGGACCAAATGATAAGGAGGACACATGTACAGAGGGATGGTCTGACGGAACATGGAGTTAAATGTGCAGAAAGTTTAAGTAAATTTAGGAAGGACAACAAAATTCAAGGGGCGTATAGCCCGATGGGAGTTCGGGGAGCTGGGTTAAGCACAATAGGCAGCGATTTCAACAGAGAGAGGAGAAATGGGCTAAAATTCTATATCTGAATGCACGAAGTGTCAGAAATAAGGTGGATGAGCTTGAAGCTCAGGTGCGAATGGGTAACTTTGATGTTGTTGGGATAACGGAGACACGGCTGCAGGGGGATCAGACCTGGGAAATGAACGTACAAGGGTATACGTGCTATCGTAGGGACAGAAATGTGGGCAAAGGGGGTGGGGTGGCCCTGTTGGTGAGGAATGAGATTCAGTCCTTTGCAAGGGGGAACATTGGATCAGGAGTGTGGATAGAACTGAGGAACAGTAAGGGCAAAAAGACCCTAATGGGTGTTGTCTACAGGCCCCAAAACAGTAGCATGGATATTGGGTGCAAGTTGAATAGGGAGTTAACATTGGCATGTGGCAAATGTAATGTCGCAGTAGTTATGGGGGATTTCAACATGCAGGTGAACTGGGAGAATCAGGTTGGTGCTGGACCCCAGGATAGGGAGTTTGTAGAGTGTCTACGGGATGCATTCTTGGAACAGCTTGTACGAGAGCCGACCAGGGACAAGACTATTCTGGATTTAGTGTTGTGTAATGAACAGGATTTGATAAGCGATCTTGCAGTAAAGGAGCCATTAGGAGGTAGTGACCATAATATGATAAGTTTTTATCTGCAATTTGAGAAGGATAAGGGCAGATCGGAGGTATCAGTGTTGCAGTTAAACAAAGGAGACTATGGAGCCATGAGGGAGGAGCTGGCCAAAGTTAAATGGACGGATATCCTAGCAGAAAAGACAGTGGAACAGCAATGGCAGGTATTCTTGGGAATAATGCACAAGGTGCAAAATCAGTTCATCCCCCGGAGAAGGAAGGATTCAAAGGGGGGAAAGGGGCCACAGTGGTTGACAAAGGAAGTCAGAGATTGCATAGCATTAAAAAAAAGAAGTATGACAGAGCTAAGGTGAGTGGGAAGACAGATGATTAGGAAATTTTTAAGGAACAGCAGAACTTAACTAAAAAGGCAATACGGGGAGAAAAAATGAGGTACGAATGCAAGCTAGCCAGGAATATAAAGGAGGATAGCAAAAACTTTTTTAGGTATGTGAAGAGAAAGAAGATAGTTAAGAACAATGTTGGGCCCTTGAAGAATGAATTGGGTGAAATTGTTATGGGAAACAGAGAAATGGCAGAAGAATTTAATAAGTACTTTAGATCTGTCTTCACTAAGGAAGACACAAGCAATCTCCCAGATGTATGGATGGGCCAAGGACATAGGGTAACAGAGGAAATTAAACAGATTGACATTAGGAAGGAAACGGTGATGAGTAAACTGATTGGACTGAAGGCTAACAAATCCCTAGGTCCAGATGGTCTGCATCCTAGGGTACTAAAGGAGGTGGCTCTGGAAATTGTGGATGCATTGGTAATCACTTTCCAATGTTCCTTAGATTCAGGATCAGTTCCTGAGGATTGGAGAATGGCTAATGTTATCCCACTTTTTAAGAAAGGAGGGAGGGAAAAAACAGAGAACTATCATCCTGTCAGCCTAACATCAGTAGTGGGGAAGATGCTAGAGTCCATTATTAAAGATGAAATAGTGGCATATCTAGATAGCAGTGATAGGATTGGGCCGAGCCAGCATGGATTTACCAAGGGAAAATCATGCTCGACTAATCTATTGGAGTTTTTCGAGGATGTAACCAGGAAGTTAGACAAGGGAGATCCAGTGGATGTAGTGTACCTCGATTTTCAGAAGGCATTTGATAAGGTCCCACATAGGAGATTGGTGAGTAAAATCAGAGCTCATGGTATTGGGGGGAAGATATTGACATGGATAGAAAACTGGTTGGCAGATAGAAAGCAAAGGGTAGTGGTGAATGGGTGTTTCTCGGAATGGCAGGTGGTGACTAGTGGGGTGCCACAGGGCTCGGTATTGGGACCACAGCTGTTTACGATTTACATCAATGATTTAGATGAAGGCATTGAGAATAACATCAGCAGGTTTGCTGATGATACTAAGCTGGGTGGCAGTGTGACGTGATGAGGATGTTAGGAGAATTCAGGGTGACTTGGATAGGCTGGATGAGTGGGCAGATACTTGGCAGATGACGTTTAATGTGAATAAGTGTGAGGTTATCCACTTTGGGAGTAAGAACAGGAAGGCAGATTATTATCTAAACGGTGTAGAGTTAGGTAAGGGAGAAATACAAAGAGATCTAGGAGTCCTTGTTCATCAGTCACTGAAGGTGAATGAGCAAGTGCAGCAGGCAGTGAAGAAGGCTAATGGAATGTTGGCCTTTATTATAAAGGGAATTGAGTACAAGAGCAAGGAAATCCTTTTGCATTTGTACAGGGTCCTGGTGAGACCACACCTGGAGTATTGTGTACAGTTTTGGTCTCCAGGGTTAAGGAAGGACATCCTGGCTGTAGAGGAAGTGCAGCGTAGATTCACAAGGTTAATTCCTGGGATGTCCGGACTGTCTTACGCAGAGAAGTTAGAGAGACTGTGCTTGTACACGCTGGAATTAAGGAGATTGAGAGGGGATCTGATTGCAACATATAAGATTATTAAGGGATTGGACAAGATAGAGGCAGGAAATATGTTCCAGATGCTGGGAGAGTCCAGTACCAGAGGGCATGGTTTGAGAATAAGGGGTAGGTCATTTAGGAGAGAGTTAAGGAAAAACTTCTTCTCCCAGAGAGTTGTGGGGGTCTGGAATGCACTGCCTCAGAAGGTAGTGGAGGCCAATTCTCTGGATGCTTTCAAGAAGGAGCTAGATAGGTATCTTATGGATAGGGGAATCAAGGGATATGGGGACAAGGCAGGAACCGGGTATTGATAGTAGATGATCAGCCATGACCTCAGAATGGTGGTGCAGGCTCGAAGGGCTGAATGGTCTACTTCTGCACCTATTGTCTATTGTCTATAAATGTACTCACCAAATACTTTGACCCATAACTTACTGAATGAATAAGTATACTCACTTTGCCCTGTTTTCTGTCCTTGCTCGTATGAAGGTGGTTTACCTATTTATGCAAGTACTTCTCTGACAACAGATGTGTAACAGCCTAATGTAACATTGTATGGAAATACAAGATAACACTGATGCAGACATGTTTTACACAATTAACAAGGTGCTTTATTAATGCAACAGTGTTAGTCAGTTTTTCAATGTTCGTCATCAGCCGGGTCAATCTGTCCGTGAACTCCCTGTCGGTTGCCGCCGTACGCTCCAGTATTTGTTTTTTTTTACTTTTAAGTTCTCCTGCGTGAAAGCCAACAGCTGTCCATCGTTTTAAGTTTTTCTAGTCTGTAACTACACAAACGCGCACTTTTACGGTGAGATTCAACAACAAACATGTCACTTGTTTTTGGGAGATGTGTCCTGTGCATGCGCAGGAGGAGGAGATTCACCAAAATCTCCATTTTAATGTGGACAGAGATATTTTTTAAAATGCATAGTGTGGACGCCTATCGTTTTTACGCGAAACTGGAGTTTTCAAAATTATCCGGTCTAGTGTGGACGTAGTGTAAGTGTGAATGACCTAAACCCAAAAAATTCACTCTAACAAGCGCAACATATTCGTGCTGACCAATAACTACCTGTCTGTACTGACCCAATTAACAGCTTAAATCCTCGAGACCTCTGACTTCTCTCTCCCCACCCACCCACCTCTCTCTTCCCACACCCCACTCCCTACACACCCTTCTCTCTCCCCCCACTCCCCAAACACTTCTTTTTCTCTCCCTCCCCACATCCCATACACACTCACCTCCCACCCACCCCTCTCCCAAATCACCATCAACCCATGTCTCTCTCACCACTCCTTACCCACCCTCCTCTCTACCCACTCCCTCCACCCACCCTCCTCTCTACCCACTCCCTCCACCCACCTCTCTCTTCCCAATCCCCAACCCACCTCTCTCACCAGTCCCCACCCACCCTCCTCTACCCACTCCCTCCACCCACCTCTCTCTCAATCTCCCACTGACAGCTCTCTCTGCATGCCCTACCCACCTTTCTCTCCCCAATTCCCACTTACTTCTCTCCACCCACCCCACACTTACTGACCTCACTGTTCTCACTTCCCATCCACCCCTATCTTCCTCCACACCCCACCACCCACCTCCCTCTACACTTTACACTCCCCACTACTCATCCACCCATCTCTCTCCCTACCCTCCTTTCCCTCCCTATTCCTGACTCACTCCTCAACGACCCATCTCTCTCCCCATTCCCCACTCGCCCTTCACTCTCTCCCTATTCCCCACCTACTCACCTCTCTTTCCACACTCCCCACCCAGCCATATGTCTCTCCCCACTCCCTACCTGCACACCTCCCTGTCCCCACTCACTAACCATCCACACTTCCCACCCACCCAGCATTCTCTGTCCCTTCCCATCCCACACACCTCTCTCCCCTCTCCCCACAACTCACCCACCACTCTCTCCACCCATCTCACTCTCCCCACTTCCCACCTCCTCACCTCTCTCACAAACACTCCATCCAGCCACCGTTCTCTCCACACTCCTGATTAACCCAACTCTCCCTCCCTTTCTCCCCACCCACCTCTCCCTCTACCCACTCGCCACCCACCTCTCTCTTCAAATTCCAGCCACTCTCTCCCAACCCCTCTACTGACCCATCTCCCTTTCCCTACTTTCTATCCACCCACCTCTCTCCCCAAACCCCCTTCCACACTCTTCTCTCCACTCCCAACCCACCCACTCCTCCCCACTTCCCACCCACAACCCAATCCACTACCCACCCAGCAGTCTCCCCATCCACAACTCTCTCCCAACCCACCCACCCCAGCCCTTTCTCCCCTCATCTACTTGCTCCCTCTCCCCACCCAGCCACACCCTCTCCCCACCCACCTCCCTCTGCCCATTCCACACCACCCACCTCTCCAAACTCTATCCCCCACCACCCTCTCCAAACTCTGTCCTCCCACCACCCTCTGCTCACTTCCAACCCACCCACCTCTCTTGCCCCACTTCCAGCCCCGCCTCTCTCCCTACACCCCACCCGCCTCTCTCCCTACACCCCACCCACCTCTCTTCCACCCCTCTCTCACCACCCCCCACCCACCCCAATCTCCCCATTTAGCCACCTACACACCTCCCTCTCCCCACCCACTCACCAATCTGTTCCCTCTCCCCACCCATGCACCTCTCTCTCTCCACTCCCTACCCATCTTTCTCTCCCCACACCCCACCCACCTACCCTGCTCTCCCTACCCACTCACTTCATTTTCCCCACCCCCCACCCATGCACCTCTGTTTCCACTTCCACCCACCTCTCTCCTCACACCCTACCCAACAACCCCGCTCTTCCCACTCCCCACCCACCCACCTTTCTCTCTTCACTCCCCACTGTCACCAGGTTCAGATATAGTCCAAGTGCGGAGTGAGAGACACTGAAATGGCTCAATATTTCACAGACTTTAATGCGGACAATGTTAAAGGGAAAAGAAAACAATAAAGGCTAGGCCAAACAAAACTCTCAAATGGAAAATGACGCCGACACTGTGGTTGAAAAGAACAACTAAGAATAAAATGAATACCGCTAGTCTTCAGAGTCCAGTTGACCCGAAAGTTCAATTTCTCAGACAAGGTGGAATGCAGGCAGCAGAGTGTAGCTATGTCCTGTCCAAGTCTCAACAAATACTATGATGGAATGAATGGAGTTGAATACTATCACAATAAGATAATAATTAGCTGACACGTGCATACTCACGAGTACAATTGCTGAATCTGCTGTGCTGCCGAACCCATGGTTGTGACAGGCCTCCCCCCCTCTAGGCGCAGCCCCTGAGGCGTCACAGACCCGTGTCCGCTGGAAGTCCCAGGTGAGGGAATTGTTCAAGATGCTGCTGCTGGATACGTGCCATGATGTGCACTGCCAATATCAGAGCCAAAGACTTCCATGTAGAGACAGAAACAAGAGCTTTTACAGAGGTAGCTCGACCAAGTGACACCGTGAGACAGATCATTGTCAAAGTGAGGACCCTCTGAATGGAACTAATCGGACATCTGCTTCAACAATAAAACTAACAATCCCTGAGCCTATCAAAATGAACTTAAACAGCAAGCACCAGAAACCCGCATTAGAAAGCAAGTTGCTCAAGAAAAACACAAGGAACTCTTAAACCATGAATAACTGTTAACCAGCTGTTAGCAATAATTACCCAATTCAGGTGATCCAAAAACCTCAGAGCCCAATGGTCCAATACCCTGCACAGGCCTGAAAGAGGATCCTCCTCCCTATAGCTGGCATCTCATGGCCCACGAAGACCTGAAAACTTGAGATCCAGGGATGACTCGGCACGCCTGGGAACCCCAATGGACTGAGACACCGGGGAACCTCTACTGAGATCAAGAAAACTCGGGTGGAGTTGAGAGGGAAACTTGTGAATCCTCGATGGGGAGGACATTGAAAAACCCTAAACACATTGAATAAGCCTTGTAAACGAACGGAAAAAAAAAAACCCTGGGGACATAGAGAAAAGTCCTCAGGAAACCTTGAAACCTGGAGGAGGAACCTTTTCAAGTCTTGCTCAGTGTTTTATCTTTCACAATTTGTCCAGAGGCAATTAGGATATACTATCAATTTTACAGAGCAAGATAGCATAGACTAGTTTCTTTCATTGCTATGCTAGCTGGTTCTCTGTAGATCTGTTTAGTTTGCCACATGAAAGTTGAATTTTCCCAGTCTGTACCATGACTTTCATCAAGAGGTTAAAAATACTTTTGATAGGGTTATTTTACTTGTGTATTTACACACTCCAGCCAGGGATCAGCTTTTGGAGTAGAGCTCTTCCAAAATTTACACTACTGATTTGAATGATGATTTGTTGAACCAATTGAAAAGCTTGTTTGAAGCACTCATTTGTTATGCAGATCTGAGTCACGGGACCACAAAGCTGGGAATCTGGCTACTTGTGACTTGAAAAGCTTGGAATGGACACCGGAGAAACTCAATGTAGACGAGAGAAGCTCGGTATGTAGACTCCGGACTCTCGAAATGTAGAGTCAGGACATGCACTGAGAACAAAGGCACCCTTTCCCCAAGCCACCAATGTCAAAACAACATTGTTCAAAAGTCATTGGGTCCATTACCTGACAAGATCCTTCTGTCACGATGGAAACAGAAACAAGAGTTCACACACAGGAACATTGTTGCCTCAATAACTGACCAATGAATTTCATGTGGCCAAGGTCAGCTGCTCTCCCTCTGCTGGGTCCATCTCGAGACTTGCTGTCACCCGGTGCGGACATGGCCCAAGTACGGAGTGAGAGACATGGACACGGGTCGATAGTTCACAGACTTTAATGTGAACAGCGTTAAAGGGAAAACCATGAATTCTAGGCCAAACAGGGCAGTTAACTAAAACTCCCAGATGGTGAGCGAAGCCTACAATGCAGCTTAAAAGAACAACTAGGAATAAAACGAATACCACTGGTCTTCAGAGTCAGTTGGAAACACAGAAACATAGAAAACCTACAGCACAATACAGGCCCTTCGGCCCACAAAGTTGTGCCAAACACGTCCCTAACTTAGAATTACTAGGCTTACCTATAGCCCTCTATTTTACTAAGTACCTATCTAAAAGCCTCTTAAAAGACCCTATCATATCCACCTCCACCACCGTTGTCGGCAGCCCATTCCACACACTCACCACTCTCTGAGTAAAAAACTTATCCCTGACATCTCCTCTGTACCTACCCTCCAGCCCCTTAAGCCTGTGTCCTCTTGTGGCAACCATTTCAGTCCTGGGAAAAAGCCTCTGACTATCCACTCAAAAAATGCCTCTCATCATCTTGTACTCCTCTATCAGGTCACCTCTCATCCTCCATCGTTCCAAGGAGTAAAGGCCGAGTTCACGCAACCTATTCTCATAAGGGATGCTCCCCAATCCAGTCAACATCCTTGTAAATCTCCTCTGCACCCTTTCTATGGCTTCCTCATCCTTCCTGTAGTGAGGTGACCAGAACTGAGCACAGTACTCCAAGTGGGGTCTGACCAGGGTCCTGTATAGCTGCAACATTACCTCTCAGCTCCTAAACTCAATCCCACGATTGATGAAGGCCAATGCATATATGCCTTCTTAATCACAGAGTCAACCTGTGCAACTGCTTTGAGCGTCTTATGGACTCGGACCCCAAGATCTCTCTGATCCTCCACACTGCCATGAGTCTTACCATTAATACTATGTTCTGCCATCATATTTGACCTACCAAAATGAACCACTTCACACTTATCTGAGTTGAGCTCCATCTGCCGCTTCTCAACCCAGTTTTGCATTCTATCAATGTCCCACTGTAACCTCTGACAGCCCTCCACATTATCCCCAACCTTTGTGTCATCAGCAAACTTACTAACCCATCCCTCCACTTCCTCATCCAGATCATTTATAAAAATCATGAAGAGTAAGGGTCCCAGAGCAGATCCCTGAGGCACTTCACTGGTGACCGACCTCCATGCAGAATATGACCTGTCTACAACCACTCTGCCTTCTGTGGGCAAGGCAGTTCTGGATCCACAAAGCACTGTCCCTTTGGATCCCATAGAAACATAGAAAATAGGTGCAGGAGTAGGCCATTCGGCCCTTCGAGCCTACACTGCCATTCAGTATGATCATGGCTGATCATCCAACTCAGAACCCTGTACCTGCCACCTTAACCCATGCCACCTTACACTCTCAATAAGCCTTGTATGGGGTACCTTCTCAAATGCCTTGCTGAAATCCATATACACTACATCTACTGCTCTTCCTTCATCAATGTGTTTAGTCACATCCTCAAAAAATTACATCTGGCTCGTAAGGCACGACCTGCCCTTTACAAAGCCATGCTGACTACTCCTAATCATATTATGCCTCTCCAAATGTTCATAAATCCTGCCTCTCAGGATCTTCTCCATCAACTTACCAACCACTGAGGTAAGACTCACTGGTCTTTAGTTTCCTGGGCTATCTCTACTCTCTTTCTTGAATAAGGGAACAACATCCGCAACCCTCCAGTCCTCGGGAACCTCTCCCGTCCCCATTGATGATGCAAAGATCATCGCCAGAGGCTCAGCAATCTCCTCCCTCACCTCCCACAGTAGCCTGGGGTACATTTCGTCTGGTCCCGGTGACTTATCTAACTTGATGCTTTCCAAAAGCGCGAGCACATCCTTTTTCTTAATATCTACATGCTCAAGTTTTTCAGTCTGCTGCAAGTCTGCACGACAATCACCAAGATCCTTTTCCATAGTGAATACTGAAGTAAAGTATTCATTAAGTACCTCTGCTATTTCCTCTGGTTCCATACACATTTTCCCACTGTCACATTTGATAGGTCCTTTTCTTTCATGTGTTATCCTCTTGCTCTTCACATACTTGTAGAATGCCTTGGGGTTTTCCTTAATTCTGCCTACCAAGGCCTTCTCATGGCCCTCTCTGGCTCTCCTAATTTCTTAAGCTCCTTACTAGTACCCTTATAATCTTCTAGCTCTCTAACATTACCTAGCTATCAGAACCTTTTGTAAGCTTTTCTTTTCTTTTTGACTGGATTTATTAGAGTCTTTGTACACCACAGTTCCTGTACCCTACTATAACTTGAAACGTACCTATACAGAGCTCTACACAAATATCCCCTGAGCATTTGCCACATTTCTTCTGTACCTTTCCCTGAGAACATCTGTTTCCAATTTAAGCCTCCAATTTCCTGCCTGATAGCCTCATAATTCCCCTTAGTCCAATTAAACGCTTTTCTAACTTGTCTGTTCCTAACTCTCTCCAATGCTATTATAATGGAGATAGAATTATGATCACTATCTCCAAAATGCTCTCCCACTGAGAGATCTGACACCTGACCAGGTTCATTTCCCAATACCAAATCAAGTACAGCCTCTCTTCTTGTAGGCTTATCTACATACTGTGTCAAGAAACCTTCCTGAACATACCTAACAAACTCCACCCCATCTAAACCCCTTGCTCTAGGGAGATGACAATTGATATTTGGGAAATTAAAATCTCCCATCACGACAACTCTGTTATTATTACACCTTTCCAGGATCTGTTTCCCTATCTGCTCCTCGATATCCCTGTTACTATTAGGCGGCCTATAAAAAACACCCAGAAAAGTTATGACCCCTTCCTGTTCCTAACCTCCACCCACAGAGACTCTGCAGACCATCTCTCCATGGTGGTCACCTTTTCTGTCCGTTGACCGGACAGTCCAATTTCTCAGGCATGGCAGCATGCAAGCAGCAAAGCATTGCCGTGTCCTGTCCAAGTCTCGACAAATATAACGGAATGATTGGAGTTAAATACTATCATAATGAAATAATAATTACCTGACACATGCATATTCATGAGCGCTATTGCTGTATCTGCTGTGCTGACGAATCCATGGTTGTGACACCCACATCTCTCCCCACCACCTCTCACTCCCCAATGCCCACCCACCTCACTCTCCCCACTTCCCATACACCCACATCTACCTCCCCTCACCCCACCCACCCACCTAACTTCCCTCTCACCAATACCCAGCCACCTCTCTCCCCACTCCACCCAGCACTCTCTCACCCCACTCACCTCCCTCTCCCCACTCCCCACATATCTACCCCTCTCTCCACTCCCAAATCTCTCCCCACTTCCCACCCACCTACATCTATCTCTCCTATCCCCTCCCATCCACATTTTCCCCTCTTCCCACCCCTCATTACCCACCCACCCATCATTTTCGCTCCACTCCTTATTCACCCATCCTTTCTCCCCTCTCCCCACCACCCACCTCTCTCTCCCCACCCTAGAGCAACTCTGCTTTGCCCGTCTACTCAGTGCTCATTTCTCTCCCCTCCTCCCCTCTACAACCCCCTAACTCACCCATCCCTCTCGACCAGCCTCTGCCCCACTCCCATTACACCCCACACCCCAGCCCTCTCTGACCATCTCTTTCTTCCTCACTCCTTGTCCCCGTCTCCCCACGTCTGTTTCCTGATTCAATCCTCTCCATCTCCAGCACTGACTGAGAGTCACTGACTTGAATCACTATCTTTGTTTCTGTCTCTGCAGATGCTGCCCGACCTGGTGAGTCTGAGCAGACGTTTCCAATTTTACCTCAGATTCCCAGTGTCTGCAGTTTCCTTTCGATGCTGCTGTTCACCGAAGGTTCGTGGTGTGGGACACACACAATGTATCCGTAATTCAGTAAACCAGAAATCAAATCTGGGACAAGTGACAAAGGTAAGGATGACTGGAAACAATTAAAGGAGAAGCCCTCTGGTCCTACTTGTCACTATTGTAAGAAACCTGGTCATGTTATGGCTAACTGTTTCCTTCTGAAAAAGGAGGGAAAGGAGGCAGCTCCAGATGCCTGTGTACAAAATCTTGAAATTCCTGTGAACCCACAGGGTTCTGAACATTCTGATGAAGCTCTGTCAAAGGCTAAAACGTCTGGTCAGGTTAGGAAAGAATTCCTTCATTTTATGTCAGATGGGTTTGTTTCAGTAAAGGAAGGGTCAACTCTGGTACTGGTGAAAATTCTTTGAGGTACTGCAGCTTCTCAGTCACTAATGTTAGATAGTGTCCTAAAGTTTGATGATGAGACAGCCCCTGGTGAGGTAAACCTTATTCGAGGTATTGGGTGTGACATTGTTCCTGTACCTCTGCATAAGGTAATTTTGAAGTCAGGGTTAGTTTCAGGACTTGCTAAAATAGGACTATGACCCAGTTTACCAGTGGAAGGTATTTATTTGTTAGGGAATGACCAGGCAGGAGGTAACGTTGTTCCTGCAGTGCAGCTGACAACTAAGCCAATCAATGATGATTCAAAGATAGAACCTAACATTTATCCCTCATGTGCAGTAACTCGAGCTAGGGCCAAGAAACATGCCAATGTAAATGATCCTGTGTGGCATGATTAAACTACTCACAATAGCCCAAATAGGGAATCAGATTTTGAAGACTTGTCAGGGACTTTTCTGCCTTCATTGTTTCATCAGGATCCAAGTATTAAATAAAGATTTATCTCTGTCTAGGAAGGAGTTTATAGCAGAACAGAGCAGAGACCCTGAGGTTGAAGCTTTAAGAGAAACAAACTCTCTCTGGTGAGGAGATTGACAAAGTGCCAGTAGGGTTTTATTTCAAAGACGGAGTGTTACTGAGGAAGTGGAGACCACCTGATGTTCCTGCAAGTGAGGAATGGGCAATTGTTCACCAGGTTGTAGTTCCTAAAGCCTATAGGAATGAGATTTTAACATTGGCCCATAATAAACCCTTGGGTGGCCATCTAGGTGTGAAGAAAACTGTGAACAAAGTTTTAAAGCAATTCTTCTGGCCCAGTTTCAGGAAAGATGTTGCAACATCTTGCAGGACTTGTCTCACTTGTCAGGTTGGGGGTAAACCTAATCAGATCACCCCAGTGGCCCCACTGCAGCTTATTCCTGCATTTGGTAAACCCTTTTCTAAAGTTATTGTGGATTGAGTTGGCCCATTGCCAAAGACTAAAGCTGGAGATCAGTATTTGCGAACTATCATGTGTTCAGCATCTAGATTTGCAGAGGCAATACCTCTCAGAAATATAAAAGCCAAAACCGTGTCAAACGCTCTTGTAAAGTTTTTTACTTTATTTGGTTTGCCTAAAGAAATTCAGTCTTATATCAGGATTATTCTAGCAGGTAGTCTACAAACTTGGAGCCAAACAAATTACATCATCTGCTTATCATCCAGAATCCCAAGGGGCCTTAGAGAGATTCCATTCTACCCTCAAAACCATGATTAGGACATTCTGTATTGAAAATGAGAAGGGTTGGGATGAGGGAGTTCATTTGCTTTATTTGCAGTAAGGGAATCAGTGCAAGAGTCCCTAGGCTTTAGTCCCTTTGAACTTGTGTTTGGTCACCTGGTCCGAGGACCTGTGGCATTGTTAAAGGAACAATGAGTTAACAATGACCTGTATGTTAATTTGCAAGATTATGTTTTGAAGTTCAAGGACAAATTGAAAAGGGCTTGCAACCTAGCAAAGGAAAATTTAATATCAGCCCAGGAAAGAATGAAAACTTGGTATGATAAACAAGCCAAAATGAAATCATTCAAGCCAGGAGATAAAGTGCTTGTTTTGTTTCCTGTACTAACAAACCCTCTACAAGCTAAGTTTCATGGTCCCTATGAAATCGTGGCTAAAGTTAATGAACAAACTGCAGCTGTGGCATTTGCTGTAAACAAAGATGGATGTGAGCTGTCTGGAAATTCATTAGCTGATCCATCTGAGGCCTATTTTAAACCAAACATTATTCCAGCCAGATTGACAAATTCGACTATTTTGGAAAATATTGATGAAAAACTGGCTCATTTACAGCCACAGCAAGAAGCACAGTGGCCTTACATGATGTAGATGTGGGTAATAACAAACCTATAAAACAACATCCATATCATATGAATATTGAAAAATGTAAGCTTTCTGAACAAGAAATTGAGTATATGTTAGAAAATGATTAATGAAACTCCAATTCAACAATGGAGATTGACTTTGTGGTATGATTATGATAATTCACCATAAAGGCAAGGATAATGTAATTGATTAAAATCTGGAAAAACAAAAGCTGCGATGCAGATGTTAATCTTGCAATGTAATTTTAATAATGGAGCGGAATTTAATATTTGTATATGCTCCTGCAATACGTTGTATTAGTTTGTAGTGTGCTGTATGACAACATATAAGTATTGTTCCACATATTGTAGATTGTAGTTAAAATTATGCTCTAGCAGATCAAAATTTTCTCTTCTTGGGGTGAGGCATTACGTATCCACAGTTCCGTTTTCCTGAGAGTCCATAGTTTCATTTATTGTGAGCGTCACATGTCCCCAGTTTCGTTTTACTTTGAGTCCACGTTTCGTTTCTATGAGTATGACCTTATGACGTATGCTGATGGTATAAAAGAAATATGGACATTTTGTTGAGAAGGGAGTCAGAGGAAAGAGAGAGAGTGAAGACTGCAGACTTCGAGCTGCCCGGGAACAGCTCACGATCGAGAAGGATAAAGTCTAAAGCTTACCCATACCCAAAGAATTGGGTTAATCAGCGAAACACTGTGCATTGTGGAGACGTATCTGTCCTTCGTATGATCCATGGGTGTGAAGTTCGTGACAGTCACTTTGTGAAATCGCTCTTCGTGGACTTAAGAACAGTATTCCTCAGCAGGGTCTTTGGTAACTGTTTCTTCATTTGCTAGCTATAGATCCTTGGAATTCATTGTGATCGCCTTGTTGCTGCATTGTGAATCCACAAATCTCTCCTCTCACCTATTTTGTGAATTACTGGGACTATCTGAACTGCCACTGTAAGTCTGTGCTTGAGTAAGATTTGTTAAGAACGGGTTCTAAGTTTGACTGTTTGGGAGCTATAAATGCATAACACTGTTAACTTCTATTTAAGAAAGTAGTTAATTTAATTTTCTATATTTTTGAGAGGATGTAAATAAATATAATGGTTTTAATATTAAAACCCGACTCAATTTGTTATCTCTTGCTGCTGGTACATTACGAAATTGTGATACTATGTTGCCGAGAGTCAGGGTCTTGTGCTTTGGCTCTTGGTAGGGTCATCCCTACCAAACAGGTTAACAAGTGGAGACCAGACTAAGAGTAATCCACCGTTCCTTCAGGCTTGGGAGTTCAGCTCAGGGCCAACAAACCTGGATGGTCAAAAAAAATAGTTAGGGAAACAGCGTTCTTGTGTTTTTGCTCTCATGTCTTATGGTCTTATGGTAAAGTTGATTCTACAAATAATGAACAATAATGGTCCCAGCATTAACCCTTGTGGCATACCACTCAACACAAATCTGCTGTCCAAGAAACACCTTCCTCTGGCTTCAATTCTCACCCTCTGCTTCTTCCCATCGAGCCAGTTATGAATTAGTTGACTTACCACCCTTGGATCTCTCAAAACCTTGTCTTCTAGACTAGCCCTGTATGTATCTCATTCTTTCCATCAAGGAGGAGGTACAGGAAAGACCCACACTCAATGATTTAGGAGCAAATTCCTCCTGTTGAGCCAATTATGAATTAGTTGACTAGCCTCCCTTGGAGCTCACAAAACCTTATCTTCTAGACTAGCCCTGCCTGGATCTCATTCTTTCCATCAGGGAGGAGGTACAGGAAAGACCCACACTCAATGATTTAGGAGCAAATTCCTCCTGTTGAGCCAATTATGAATTAGTTGACTAGCCTCCCTTGGAGCTCACAAAACCTTATCTTCTAGACTAGCCCTGCCTGGATCTCATTCTTTCCATCAGGGAGGAGGTACAGGAAAGACCCACACTCAATGATTCAGCAAGCCAATTATGAATTGGTTGACTATCTTCCAAGAGCAAGATAGTGATGCTATGTTTGTGTGTTCATGGACCATTCAGAACTCTGATAGCAGAGATGAAGAATCTTTTCCTAAAACATTGAGTGTGGGTCTTCAGGCTCCTGAACCTCCTCCCTGACGGAAACAATGAGAAGAGGGCTCGTCCCAGACGGTGAGGTTCCTTAATGGTGGATGCTTCCTTCTTAAGGCATCTGTAGAAATTTGATAGAATTTTTGGAGACAAACAAGTTTCCTCAAACTCCTAATGAAATATAGTCACTAGTGTGCTTTTTTGTAATTGCATCAATATGTCAGGTCAAGGATAAATCCTCTGAGACGTTGACAACCAGGAACTGGAGACTGCTCACCCTTTCCAATGCTGATCCCTCAACAAGGACCGGTGTGTGTTAACACCACAAGACCTTCAGACAGACCAGCACAATTAGGCCATTCAGCCCATCAAGAATGCTCAACCATTCCATCATGGCTAATTTATTAACCCTGTCAACCCTATTCTCCTGCATTATTCCTGTAACCATTCATGCCCTGACTAATCAAGAACCTATCAATCTCCAATTTAAATATACTCAATGACTTGGCCTCCACAGCCATGTGTGGCAAAGAATTCCAACAGATTTGTCAGGCAAGACTTTCCCTTGAGGAAACCATTCTCACTATGGTACCTCAAAACTACATCCTTGACAAATGACTGCAATGTCTTCACAATCACTGAGGTCACTAACTAGCCTATAGTTTCCTATTTTCTGCCTTGCTCCCTTCTTGAAGAATGGAATGATATTTGCAATTTTCCATTCCTCTGGAAGCATGCCAGGATCAATTGATTCTTGAAAGATCACTACCAATGTCTCCATAGTCTCTTCAGTCACCTCTTTCAGAACCCTGGGGTGTATACCATCTGGTTCAGGCGACTTATCTACCTCCAAAACTTTCAGTTTCCCAAGAACCTTCTCCCTAATAATGGCAACATCACACACTTCTTCCCCTGACAAACTGGAACTTCCAGCATACTGCTGGTGTCTCCCACAGTGAAGACAGCTGCTAAATACTTCTTCAGTTCATTCACCATTTTCTTGTCCCCTCTCGCTCCAGCATCATTTTCCAGCAATGCGATATCTACTCTCACCTCTCTGTTACACTTTATGTATCTGAAGAAACCTTTGGTATCCTCTTTAATATTATTGGCTAGCTTACTTCCGTATTCCATGTTTTCCTTCTTTAGACAGACACAGACAGACAGACATACTTTATTGATCCCGAGGGAAACTGGTTTCATTACAGCCGCACCAACCAAGAATAGAGTAGAAATATAGCAAAATAAAACCAGAAATAATTAAATAATAATAAGTAAATTATGCCAAGTGGAAATTAGTCCAGGACCAGCCTATAGGCTCAGGGTGTCTGACACTCTGAGGGAGGAGTTGTAAAGTTTGATGGCCACAGGCAGGAATGACTTCCTATAATGCTCAGTGTTACATCTCGGTGGAATGAGTCTCTGGCTGAACGTACTCCTGTGCCTAACCAGTACAAATTGGAGTGGATGGGAGTCATTGTCCAAGATGGCATGCAACTTGGACAGCATCCTCTTTTCAGACACCACCGTCAGAGGGTCCAGTTCCACCCCCACAACATCACTGGCCTTACGAATGAGTTTGTTGATTCTGTTGGTGTCTGCTACCCTCAGCCTGCTGCCCCAGCACACAACAGCAAACATGATAGCACTGGCCACCACAGACTCGTAGGAATCCTCAGCACCGTCCGGCAGATGTTAAAGGACCTCAGTCTCCTCAGGAAATAGAGACGGCTCTGACCCTTCTTGTAGACAGCCTCAGTGTTCTTTGACCAGTCCAGTTTATTGTCAATTCATATCTCCAGGTATTTGTAATCCTCTACCATGTCCACACTGACCCCTTGGATGGAAACAGGGGTCACCGGTGTCTTAGCCCTCCTCAGGTCCACCACCAGCTCCTTAGTCTTTTTCACATTAAGCAGCAGATGATTCTGCTCACACCATGTGACAAAGTTTCCCACCATAGCCCCTGTACTCAGCCTCATCTCCCTTGCTGATGCATCCAACTATGGCAGAGTCATCAGAAAACTTCTGAAGATGGCAAGACTCTGTGCAGTAGTTGAAGTCCGAGGTGTAGATGGTGAAGAGAAAGGGAGACAGGACAGTCCCCTGTGGAGCCCCAGTGCTGCTGAACACTCTGTCTGACACACAGTGTTGCAAGTGAACATACTGTGGTCTGCCAGTCAGGTAATCAATAATCCATGACACCAGGGAAGCATCCACCTGCATCACTGTCAGCTTCTCAACCAGTTGAGCAGGGCGGATCATGTTGAACGTACTGGAGAAGTCAAAAAACATGACCCTCACAGTGCTCACCGGCTTGTCCAGGTGGGCATAGACACAGTTCAGCAGGTAGATGATGGCATCCTCAACTCCTAGTCGGGGCTGATAGGCGAACTGGAGGGGGTCTAAGTGTGGCCTAACCATAGGCCGGAGCTGCTCTAGAACAAGTCTCTCCAGGGTCCTCATGATGTGGGAGGTCAATAGTTGGGGGGCACAGGATTTGAGCACCCTGGGGCTGACACCATCCGGGCCTGCAGCCTTGCATGGGTGGAGACATTTCAGCTGTGAAGCCCACCATGGTGGTTTCAGGTGGGGGAGGGGTGTAGTCATGAGAGCAGGGTGGGGGACTGTGAGGAGAGTGGAGTATGTGTTGGTTGGGGCCCGCCAACAGATGAATCATGTGGGGGATGGGCAAGGGGTTACAGTGTCCCTGATTTTCTTTGTATTATGATTATCTTTAGTTTTATTCTATTGGTGTTTAGAAATTTCCCAATAAGAACATAAGAAATAGGAGCAGGAGTAGCTCATCCGGCCCATCGAGCCTGCCCCGCCATTCAATTAGATCATGGTTGATCTGTCCTTAAACTCAGCTCCATCTACCTGCCTTTTCCCCATAACCCATAATTCCCCTACTATGTAAAAATCTATCTAACTGTATCTCAAATATATTTAGTGAAGAAGCCTCAACTGCTTCCCTGGGCAGAGAATTCCACAGATTCACCACTCTCTGGGAAAAACAGTTTCTCCTCATCTCCGTCCTAAATCTTCTCCCCTGAATCATGAGGCAATGTTCCCTAGTTCTAGTCTCACCTACCAATGGAAACAACTTTCCTACTTCTATCTTATCTATCCCTTTCAAAATTTTGTATGTTTCTATAAGATCCCCTCTCATTCTTCTGAATTCCAGAGAGTATAGTCCCAGGCGACTTAATCTCTCCTCATAGGTTAACCCCTTCATCCCTGGAATCGACCTGGTGAATCTCCTCTGCACTGCTTCCAAAGCCAGTATATCCTTCCTCAAGTATGGAAACCAGAACTGCACACAGTACTCCAGGTGCGGCCTCACCAGTACCCTGTATAGTTGCAGCATGACCTCCCTGCTCTTGAATTTAATCCCTCTAGCAATGAAGGCCAACATTCTATTTGTTTTCTTAATAACCTGTTGTACCTGCAAGCCAACTTTTTGCGATTCATGAACAAGTACTTCCAAGTCCCTCTGCACAACAGCATGCTGCAATCTTTCACCATTGAAATAATAATCTGCTCTTCTATTATTCCTTCCAAAGAGGATTATCCTGCATTTACCAACGTTGTATTCCATCTGCCAGACCTTGGCCCACTCACTTAACCTATCTATATCCCTCTGCAGACTCTCCACATCCTCTGTACAATTTGCTTTTCCACTCAGTTTAGTGTCATCAGCAAATTTTGCTACGCTACACTCAGTCCCGTCTTCCAAATCATCAATACAAATGGTAAACAGCTGTGGGCCCAGCACCGACCCCTGCGGCACCCCACTCACCACAGACTGCCAACCGGAGAAACACCCATTTACACCAACTCTCTGCCTTTTATTGGTTAACCAGTCCGGTATCCATGCCAATACACTTCCTTCGACTTCATGCATCCATATCTTCTTTATAAGTCGTTTGTACGGCACCTCATCGAACGCCTTCTGGAAATCCAAGTATATGACATCCACCTGTTCCCCTCTATCCACTGCACTCATTATGTCCTCAAAGAACTCCAGTAAGTTTGTCAAACAGGACCTGCCCTTTCTGAATCCATGCTGCGTCTGTCTAATGGAACCACTCCTTTCTAAATGTTTCGCTATTTCTTCCTTAGTGACAGCTTCAAGCATTTTCCTGACTACAGATGTTAAGCTAACTGGCTTATAGTTGCCCATCTTTTGCCTACATCCTTTTTAAAAAAGTGGCATGATATTTGCTGTCTTCCAATCCGCCGGGACCTGCCCAAAGTCTAGAGAATTTTGGTAAATGATTACCAATGCATCTACTATAACCTCCGCCAATTCCCTCAGCACCCTGGGATGCATCCCATCAGGACCAGGGGACTTATCTACCTTCAGTCCCTCTAGTTTGCTCATTACTATCTCTTTAGTGACAGTGATTTTATTGAGGTCCTCACTGCCCATTTCATACATAGCATCCTCTTTAGCATATTAGACGTGTCCTCCACCGTGAAGACCAACACAAAATAGTTATTCAAAGCCTCATCATTTCCTTATCACCCAATATCAATTTCCCCTTCTCGTCTTCCAAGGGACCTACGTTGACTTTAGCCACCCTCTTCCATTTATATATTTATAAAAACTTTTGCTGTTTTTATATTTTGTGCTAATTTACTTTCATACTCTATCTTCCCTTCCCTTATTTCTTGTTTAGTTGTTCTCTGTTGCTTTTTAAAGTTTTCCCAATCCTTTATCTCCCACTACTCTTTGCGACTTTGTACGCCTGAGCTTTTAATTTGATACTATCTTTTATTTCCTTAGTTATCCAAGGCTGGCTCTCCCCACACTTACTGTCCTTACCTTTGACTGGAATATACTTTTGTTGAGCACTGTGAAAAATCTCTCTGAAAGTATTCCACTGTTCCTCAACTGTCATACCAAATAGCCCATGCTCCCAATCCACATTAGCCAACTCCTCCCTCATCCTGTTGCAGTCTACCTTGTTCAAGCAGAATACACTAGTTTTAGATCTAACTATTTCATCCTCCATCTGAATGTAAAATTCAATTATACTATGACCACTCTTTCCAAGAGGATCCCTGACTACAGGATCATTAATCTTACCTACAAACACGTTGGAGGAATTCAGCAAGTCGGGCAGCATCTGTGGAAACGAGCAGTCAAAGTTCCGGGCCGAGACCCTTCTTCAGTCCTGACAAAGGGTCTCGGCCCAAAACATTAACTGCTCATTTCCACGGATGCTGACCGACCTGCTGAGTTCCTCCAATGTGTTTGTACATGTTGATTTGACCGCAGCATCTGCAGTGTATTTTGTGTTAATCTTACCTGTCTCATTGCACAGGACTAGATCTAAGATAATATTTTCCGTTGTAGGTTCACTAACATGCTGCTCAAGAAACCCATCACGAATGCATTCTATGAAGTCCTCCTCAAGACTCCCTTGACCAACCTGATTCACCCAATCTAGGTGGAAGTTAAAATCCCCCATGACAACTGCCATTCCATTCTTACAAGCCTCAGTTATTTGTTGGTTAATCACCTCTGCCACTGTAATATTTTTATTAGGTGGCCTGTAGACAACACCCACCAGTGATTTTTTTCCCTTTACTATTCTTAATCTCTACCCAGATGGAATCAACATTCTGCTCCGTAGATCTTACATCGTCTCTCACAATCACCCTGATCTCATCCCAAATCAACAGTGCCACCCCACCTCCTCTGCCTTCCTGCCCAACTTTCTGTATTACCTGATACCCTTGGATATTTAATTCCCAGTCATCTCCACCTTGCAACCAGGTTTCTGTAATGGCCACTAAATCATACGCCTTGGTACTGATCTGTGCCAGAAGTTCACTAACCTTGTTTCTAATACTATGGGCATTTAGATAAAGTGCCCTTATACTCATTGTCCTTTTAGAATCTAGTGAATATGCAATTTTTGCTTTTTACTTTTATGCACTCTACTCTTATTTTTTTCTTCACTAATGCTAGCTTAGGTCTCTGCATCACTTCCCTCTTCTTTTTTGGGTTCCCATCCCCCGGCCATATTAGTTTAAAGCCTCCCCAACAGCACTAGCAAACAATCTCCCTAGGACATTGATCCCAGCCCTGCCCAGATGCAGACCGTCCGGATGGTACTGGTCCCACCTCCCCCAGAAGCGATTCCAATGTCCCAAGAATCTGAAACCCTCCCTCCTGCACCACCGCTCAAACCATATATTCATTCTAGCTATCCTGCTATTCCAACTCTGGCTAGCACATGGCTCCAGTAAAAATCCTGAGATTATTACCTTTGAAGTCCTACTCTTTAATTTATCTCCTAACTCCCTAAATTCAGCTTGTAGGACCTCATCCCACTTTCTTCCTATATCATTAGTACCTACATACACCATGACAGCTGGCTGTTCATCCTCCCCTTTCAGAATGCCCTGCAGCCTCTCTGAGTCATCTCTGACCCTTGCATCCGGGAGGCAACACAGGGGAGTCCCATATGTGGCCACAGAAGCTCCTCTCTATTCCCCTTACCATGGAATCTCCACAACAACAGCTCCGCCACTCTTTTTCTTGCCCTCATGCGTAACAGAGCCACCCACGGTGCCATGATCCTGGCTACTGCTGCCTTCACCTGATGAGCCATCTCCCCCGGCAGACTCCAAAGTGGTATATCTGTCTTGGAGAGAGATGACCGCAGGAGACTCCTGTACTACCTTCCTGCTACTACTCTTCCTGTTGGTCACTCATTTCCTATCTTTCCTTAGATCCTTAAACTGCGGTGTGACCAACTCAGTGAATGTGCTGTCCACAACGTTCTCAGCATCTCGGAGGCTCCAAAGTGAGTCCATGTGCAGCTCCAGTGCCTCCCTGAGTTACCCCATGGCACAGGAGGAGCATGGCACGGGTCTGAGCTCACCTGCCATGTCAGAGCAATGGATGTTAGTGGAAGAGGACCTCAGGAGAAAGGGAAGAGCTCACTGGGGAAGTCGAAGGCGAATCAGTTCTTCACCGAAGCCCCGTTTGAGCCAAAGCCCACTCACTTTGCTACCCTCTCACTCCGCTGCCCGCTGTATATAGTGGTCTTCTTTTTAAACTCTTCCCGCTCTCTACTGGCTGACCCCCAGTAGTAAAATGCCTTCTCTCCGAAAATCCTTTCAGATATTCCACTCGCAGTCTTCTTGATCCGAATCTGAAACCGCTTTAGAATCCTTGCCTTTTTAAACTCTTCCTGCTCTCTACTGGCTGATATCATGTGCCTGTACAGTCTTGTCTCTCTTTACCCCGAGTAATGAAATGTCGTCTCTCCAAAAATCCTGATTTTTGGTTTTGACTTCTCCTGTCAGTCCTAGTTATGTCATCCTGCCTTTAGCATTCTTCTTCCACTTTGGGAAGAAATCCTGCACTTTCCAAATTCGTCCCAAAAATTCCAGCACTGACTGCTCTGCCATCAACCCTGCCAGTGTTCTTTTCCAACCAATTTTGGCCAGATCCTCTCTCATGCCTCTGTAATTCCCTTTACTCCACAGTAATACTGATACATCTGCCATTCGCTTCTCCTTCTCGAATTCCAAGGTGAATTCTGTCATATTGTGATCACTGGCTCCTGAGGGTTCCTTTGCTTTAAGCTTTCTAATTAGTTCTGGTTCATTGCACAACACCCAATCAGAATAGCTGATCCTCTGGCTTAAAAGTCATCTCATACATACTCTGGAAACACCCCCTCTTGGGATCCTGTACCAATCTGATTTTCCCAAACTACCTGCATGTTGAACTCCCCCATGACTGTCATAACATTGCCACTTTGGCATGCTTTGGTAGCTCAAGTTGTAATTTGTAAACAATATTTTCTGACTGTTTGGGGGTCTGCATATAATTTCCATCTGAGTTTTTTTTACCCTTGCAGTTCCTTAGCTCTACCAACAATGATTCAAAACTTTCTGACCCTATGTCACCTCTTTCTAATGATCTGAATTCATCTTCTCCAAAAAGAGCCACGCCACCCCCTCTGCATGTCTGCCTCTCCATTCGATACAATGTGTATTTTCCCCTCCTTCTCCTGACCGTCACCCCGGTACCTGCTTCCTGTAACTCAGGGGGTCACTGCCTCCCTGTAACTCCTGCCTATCACCTCCTCATTCTCCTGTTTGAGCTGAAGGTCATCGAACTGCAGCTCCAGATCCTCAACACATTTTCTGAGGAGCACCTGGTGCAGGTGTGGTTATCTGGGAGAATGGAGGTCTCCCCTATCTCACACACAGAACAAAACACTGTCCCTGGAGCCATTCTCTCTGCACTACTGTGCCCCAACATGAGCAATGAATAATTAAGAATAAAAGGAGAAACTTAACAGATGCTGATCTTACGCAAGCATAATCTTGCCCAAGCCCAATGAGCCAAAGCCACTCTGAACACTGACCCACTCACAACAACGGCCGCTCTGTTTGTGCTTGAATTATTTTCATTCACTTTCTCTTATGAATCCTGCTCAGTGATTAGTTGCTGTCCAGCTCTGAGAAACTGCCATGAAGTTCTGCCTTGTTAATCTTGAGAGTGGACCTGATTGAAAAGCTAGCTCTCTTCTCATGCTCCCTCTCAATACTCTTTTGGAGGTTTGTGAAGTTTCGGCCTGTCATATAAAACTTTGACACACTTCCATTGATTTGTGGTGGAGAGTATATTGACTGGTTGAATTATGGTTTGGTAGGGGAACACCAAAGCCTTTGAATGGAAAGGTCCACAAAAAGCCGTAGATATGGCTGATCCCATTACGGGTACATTGTGTGTCCCACACCACGAACCTTCGGCTAACAGCAGCATCGACAGGAAACTGCAGACACTGGAAATCTGAGGTAAAATTGGAAAATACTGGAAAGACTCACCAGGTCGGGCAGCATCTGCAGAGAGAGAAACAAAGATAATGATTCAAGTCAGTGAGGTTTGCCAGTGCTGGAGATTGAGAGGATTGAATCAGGGAACAGACAGACAGGGATAAGAGTGCTGAAGAAAGAGCTGGCCAGAGAGAGCTAGGGGTGGTGTGTAATGGCAGTGGAGCTGAGGTTGATCAAGAGGGATGGGTGAGTTAGGGGGTGTAGAGAGGAGGTGGGGAGAGAAATGTCCACCGAGATGCATTGTATTGGTGAGGAGTAGGGAGAATGAGGTGAATGGATGGAGAGTGAGGAGAGAGAGGGGGTGGATGGGGAGTGCAAGCACCTCATTTGTTCCCTGCTGCCTTTACTTGCCTTGCACCTCTTCAATCTAACCATGGCACGAATATCTCTCACAAACTAAGGTTCCCTGTGTACATACATCTACTGATGCCTCTGGACACATCTTCAGAGATGTTACTGGAATCATCAGATGTTTCGGGTCTTTCAACATCATACACCCTTCTCCAGGTGACCCAGCCGGGGCTGATCAGACCCCAGCTTGTGTCCAGATGGCTGGCTACACATGACTCCATGGCTCCCCTCTCTTGAGCCACAGCCACCTTGAGGCCCTCTCTACCGCATCGGTGGTACTGCGGATGGCTCTCCTCTTCCTCTCTCCCTCGATGCCCAAATTGCTGTAGGCTCTGGCTAAGGAACGGGCTGCGAATCCCTTACAACCACCCTCCACTGGGAGACACCTCGCTCTCCATCCAGCCTGCTGGCAGTTGCTGACCAGTCCTGTGTACTTGGCGCTTCCTTTCAAAGGCCTCTTCCAAGCGATCTTCCCATGGGACTGTCAGCTCCAGCATCACCACCTGCTTCGTAGACTCAGACACAAGGACAATGTCTGGTTGCAGGGTGGTGGCTGCGATATGGTCGGGGAATTTCAACTGCCTTTCGAGGTCCACCAACAGCTGCCAGTCTCTTGTAGAGGTCAGGATATCTGCCGATGTTCTTTTGCCGGGTATTGGCTGCTCCCCAGCTCTGACAAAGGCAATGGTCTGCTTGGAGGGTCGGGACTGCTTCGCCCACTCCACTCCTGAGCCGATGGCTTCAGCAATGGTCTTCAGGACCTGATCATGCCTCCATCGGTACCGTCCCTCACCAAGTGCCCTTGTGCAGCCGCTGAGGATGTGCTCCAGGGTTCCTCGCTTGGAACACAGTGGGCACGCTGATGACTCTGCTTTGCCCCATGTGTGCAGGTTTGATGGGCTTGGAAGCACATCGTACACTGCCTGGATGAGAAATCGGATGTGCTGTGGCTCCACTTTCGAAAGCTCAGCCCAGGTCACTTTCCTCTCCACCGCATTCTCCCATCTTGTCCAAGCTCCCTGTTGCTTCATTCCCACCGCCTTGCAGGTTCTCCTCTCCTCCACTGCTGCTCTCACCTCCTCCTGAACTAGGCAGTGCCTTTCCTTCCCCCTGATGGTGTCCATTTGGGGAGTTGGAAAGGATCCTAGCCCAGCTCGGCCTCGTGTGACCACTCCCACCAGCCTCCTGTGATGCAGCCTTTCCTCTGCTTCCTGAACAGCTTCCTCCGCCCTCCACTTCCTGCCAGTCCTCACTTGGATCCCTGCTCTAGCCACCTTCGGATCACTGGAGTCCCTGTACTGTATCAGTTCTCTGGCTCTTGTTACCTTGAATTCCTCCTCCAGGGATTTGAAGGGCAGTTGCAGTTTATTGTGTCCATAGAGTGCGATGCTGCTCAGGCCCTTTGTCAGCCCCAGCCATCTCCTGAGGTGCTTGCTGACCCTCCTCTCTAAGGTTTCGACTGTCGAGATCGGAACTGCATAGACGAGGAGGGGCCAAAGGATTCTGGGAAGAATGCCATGCTGATACACCCAGGCTTTGAACTTCCCACGTAGGCCAGACTTGTCCACAGATTTCAGCCAGCCATCCAACTCAGTGCAGGTTGCCCGAAAGTGTCATGGTCCGGTTTGGATTCCCTTTAAATTTACCTGTTTGTGTTACGATCCGGACCGTTGACTCCTTGTTTCCCTTTAATTCCCTGTTTTCCCATGTCCCTTTGGCTTGGTGATTAAAGGCAATTTACTCTCGACTGAACCAGTAGTTTATAAGTCTCCGGCATTCGGCGCAAGAGCGTTATGGAGCGTTAACAAAGTCACCGAAGCTGGTGCGAGCCAACGTCATCTAGCCGGAGCCAACTAAGTTTCTTGCCGGAGCGAGGCAAGTCTCCTCCCGAAGCAAGGGCCAGCAAGCCGCCTTCCCTTGCCAGAGTGGGTCTGACAAGGTTAACCCGCCAGGGTGAGTCAGGAGCTCACTGCTGCTTGGAGTAAACTTGTGCCCAGTTATAGTGCCGTCTATCGTTGTGTGGTCTCTGTATCCATGTCCTGTGTTTAAAAGGGGTCCCGGCCCTGTGTCAAAAAGAGTCCCGACTCCATCCTGTGTCTAAGGAGGATTCCCTGCTCAGTGTTTTATGTCCTGTGTCTGAGTCTGTCCTGTGAATAGGAAGAGTCCCGGCTCCATGTCCTGCGTCTAAGGAGGAGTCCCGGCTCAGTGTTCTATGTCCCGTGTTCAAGTATCAAGTCCAAGCTCCGAGGTCCGTGTTCTGAGTCCTGGCTCCGATCCCCGAGCTTTAAGTCCTAGCCCAGACCCTGAGTCCCGGCCTAGTCCAGGGCCTGAGTCCTTGTCCATTACGCCTATTCCCGCTTCCACTTTGCTCTCCTTGATTTCTGTCTGTTCTATCCTTGTGTCACGGCTCTCCTTGTAACTAGTAATAAACTCTATTTTGTTCACCCTACAAAACGTATCTGTGCCCTGCATTTGGGTCCTCCCCCAGCACCCTTGCCCCCACATTGTGACAGAATGGATGCGTGTCCCTTAGAGAGCTGTCAAAAACCTTACCTAAGCTCTCGACTGGCTTTTCTGTGATGGTTGGGATGGCTGAACCTGCGACGCTGAACCAGAACTTGTTCTCCACCTTGCCTTTCCTCAGCACCATTGAACTTGATTTGGCTGGTTTGAAATGCATCCGGGCCCACTCCACCAGCTTTTCGAGCCCCTGCAGGATCCACCAGCAGCCTGGGACTGATTCTGTGGTGACTGTGAGGTTGTCCATGAATGGGTGGTTGCTGTTGAGCGGAATTTATTCTGGGCCCTCTGCACTCTGGTTCAGCAGACTTAGTGAACATGTTCATGGCGAGGGAGAACAGTGTCACTGAGATAGTGCACCCTGTGATGATGCCGATCTCCATCTTGTGCCAGCTCGATGTAACTGCTGAAGAGACCCTCACCCTGAAGTTGCTGTAATAATCAGTGATAAGTCTCTGATTCTGCTGGGGACGTGATGCTTGGTCAGTGTGAGCTGCACCAGCTTGTGTGGAATGGAGCCATATGCATTTGCCAGGTCGAGCCACAACACTGACAGGTTGTCCTTGTTCTCTCTGGCCTCCCTGATAAGCTGTGTCACCACACCGGTGTGCTCCAGACAGCCTGGCATCCCTGAAATGCCACCCTTCTGGACTGATGTATCGATATAGGTGTTCTTCGTTAGGTAGGCGCACAGCCTATTGGAAACGAGACTGAAGAAGATCTTCGCCTCAACGCACACCAGGGAGATGATGCGGAACTGGTCTATCTGGGCGGCGTTTTCCTCCTTCGGGATCCACACCGCTTCAGCCACTCTCCACTGGTCTGAGATCTTCCCCCTTCACAGGATCTTCCACAGAGGCAGCAGGAGTTTGGGGCAGTTCCTGTACACTCTGTACGAGGTGCTGCTTGGTCCCGGAGCTGAGCTTGCCCTTGCTTTGCGGATGACCTCTCTGACTTCCTTTAGCCGCAGCTCTGACATGTCGAACTGGACATCTGGTTCTGGGGGGTCTATTAGGATGTTACACTCTCCCAACTCCCGCTCTCCTTCAGGATCACTGTAAATCTTCTTCAAATGTTGGTCTATGTCTTCCTCCGAACAGGCCAATTTCCCTCTGAGCTTCTGCCCCAGCAACTCCTTGGTGAGCTTGAAGGGGTTTGCAATAAAACAGCACATTTTCGGGCCCTTTCACGCTGCCGTCTCCGATGCCACTCTGCTCAGTGGAGAACCCTGATCTTCTTTCGTAGTATGCACGTCAGCTGGGCTCCTCTTCTCCTGCCTCCTTGTACTGGGACTTCAGCTCCCACCAGACCCTTCATCCTCGCTTTGTGGATCTTCAAGCCGAGATCGTTCTTGCAGATTTTGCCACATGCACACTGCTTGCTCATAGTCATTTGTTCATTGCCTGTATCTGTTGCCGTCATGTCTGTCTGACTGGGGTGCTCATCCTCCCCCTCTCTTGGGCACCCCTGGGGGTATCTTTCCCTTAGAATCATCGTAGCCAGCCTGTTCTGCCCCGGTTGCCGTCTCTCCGAGCTGTCACTGACTCTCCAGTCATCACCGCTCTTTCCGTGGTTGTCACCCAGACTTTCCTGGCTGTCACTGATGAACTCAGGGTGTAAGCTGTGTACATGCATACACAGATGCCTCTGGACACATCTTCAGTGATGTTCCTGGAATCATCGGGTGTTTCGGGTCTTTCAACATCATACACCCTCCTTCCAGGTGACCCAGCCGGGGCTGATCAGACCCCAGCTTGTGTCCAGATGGCTAGCTACACACGACTCCATGGCTCCCCTCTCTTGAGCCACAGCCATCTTGAGGCCCTCTCTGCCACATCGGTGGTACTGCGGATGGCTCTCCTCTTCCTCTTTCCCTCGATGCCCAAATTGCTGTAGGCTCTGGCTAAGGAACGGGCTGTGAATCCCCTACAACCAACCTCCACTGGGAGACACCTCACTCTCCATCCAGCCTGCTGACAGTTGCTAACCAGTCCTGTGTACTTGGCGCTTCCTTACAAAGGCCTCTTCCAAGTGATCTTCCCATGGGACTGTCAGCTCCAGCATCACCACCTGCTTCGTAGACTCAGACACAAGGACAATGTCTGGTCGCAGGGTGGTGGCTGCGATATGGTCGGGGAACTTCAGCTGCCTTTCGAGGTCCACCAACAGCTGCCAGTCTCTTGCAGAGGTCAGGATACCTGCAGATGTTCTTTTGGTGGGTATTGGCTGCTCCCCAGCTTTGACAAAGGCAATGGTCTGCTGGAGGGTCGGGACCGCTTCGCCCACTCAACTCCTACGCTGATCTCTTCAGCGATGGTCTTCAGGACCTGATCATGCCTCCATCGGTACCATCCCTCACCAAGTGCCCTTGTGAAAGCACTGTGGATGTGCTCCAGGGTTCCTCACTTGGAGCACAGTGGGCATGCAGATGACTCTGCTATGTCCCATGTGTGGCATAGAGTCTGAGCAACATCGCACTCTACGGACGAGGAGAGCCATAGATTCACTTTCCTCTCAACGGAAACCTAAACCTGATAGCTTTGCCTTTCATTCTGACAGGAACATACAAACTCCATTATCTTTTGAAGACCTTCCTCTTAGGTCTTAGCCTGAGAATGGCAGCAGAAGTTGAACCACATGGTCCCTTATCTTTAGCCGAAACCAAAACATCGAGGCACAAGCACGTGGACGTCATCCCGTTAGAACAGCCAGAAGAGTTTAAAAGGAGACAGGTTTATAGAACAGACGCCAGAGGAGTGGGTGATGGAGACAGAGTAGGAGAGCTTTGGTTCAATAGTGCTTCGGCGATAACGGATTCTGGCGAGGTAGGTTACCTGTGTGGAATACAGACAGGAGGTATGTGTATAAGCCCAGTGTTCTGTGCTGGATGTCAGATGTGGGAAGTCCAGGAGACCACCAGCATCCCAGATGGCAACATCTGCGCGAGGTGTGTCGAGCTGCAGCTCTTTAGGGACCGCGTTAGTGAACTGGAGATGCAGCTCGATGACCTTCGTCTGGTCAGGGAGAGTGAGGAAGTGATAGATAGGAACTATAGGTAGGTAGTTACCACCAGAGCTTCAGAAGACAGATAAGTGGGTAACGGTCAGGAGAGGGAAAGGCAGGAGTCAGATACTAGACAGCACCCCTGTGGCTGTTCTTCTTAACAATAAGTACTCCTGCTTGAGTATTGTTTGGGGGGGGGCAGAATGGCCTAGCTGGGGGAAGCAACAGTGGCCGTGCCTCTGGCACAGAGTCTGGCCCTGTGGCTCAGAAGGGTAGGGAAAGGAAGAGGAAGGCAGCAGTAATAGGGGACTCTATAGTTAAGGGGTCAGACAGGCAATATGTGGATGCAGGAAAGAAACATGGATGGTAGTTTGCCTCCCGCGTGCCAGGGTCCAGGATGTTTCTGATTACGTCCACAACATTCCTAAAGTGGGAAGGTGAACAGCCAGAGGTTGTGGTACATATTGGTACCAATGACATAGGTAGGAAAAGGGAGGAGGTCCTGAAAACAGAGTTCAGGGAGTTAGGAAGGTCGTTGAGAAGCAAAAGTACCGTAGATTCCGGATTTTAAGCCGCTACTTTTTTCCCACATTTTGAACAGCTTTGAACTTTGCGGCCTTTAAAATGGAGCGGCTAATACATGATTTTTTTCATGCCGCCTCGTAAACATTTTGCCTCGTAACAGTAGACCAATAAAATTGATGAGTAGTTCACAGAGGTCCAATGAAATTGTACGATAAATCAAGCGCACTTTCACAATTAAATTATTGTAAATCAGTCATTTGTACTCACCCTCATCAACATGGAAAACACTCGAAGAAAAGCATTGTGCTGCCTTTATGGCAGTTATTTAGTTTATAATATTTTCGCTTAGTAATTCATTTTCTAGTTAAAGTTAGAAGAGTTTTAACTATATTTGTTTTCTGTACTACATCGCGGGATGCTATGACGTCACACCCGGTTTCGCCGCGTCTTGTGGGAAAAATGCTGTTTGCGATAAACGGAAAGGAGGGAGGGAGCGCATTACGCGAGCGGCTTTGGATCTGAGCGAACGCTGCTTTTAAATGCCGTTTGCGATAAATGGGATGGCGGAGCGAAAATGCTGCTTTTAAATTAAAGGCGATCAATAACTTTTCCTGGTAGGCTGCAGTATATATATTTTTTACCAGTCGTTAGGAGATATTGGAATGTTGTTCAGTAAAGAAGTATACGCAACGTATATTTAAAAGTAGCCGCGTTACGGGCACGGTTCGAAAAAAAGCATTTGCAATATGTATTTGTTTTTGTTACCATATGGATTTAATTAAAAGTTAAAAAATCCTCACGTGTAATATCTTTCTGTGTAAATATCTCATATTACAACGTGGGACACCTGCGGCCGAAAATCCGGTGCGGCCTAAAATCCGGTGCAGCCTTTACAAGTAAAAAATTGATTTTATTTCTAAAATTAGAGCCAGCGGCTTTTAATCAGGTGTGCTCTGTAGTCCGGAATCTATGGTAGTAATCTCAGGATTACTGCCTGTGCCACTTGACAGTGTATATAGGTATAGCTTGAGGTGGAGGATAAATGCGTGGCTGAGGGATTGGAGCGGGGGCTGGGATTCAGATTTCTGGATCATTGGGACCTCTTTTGGGGCAGCTGTGACCTGTACAAAAAGGATGGGTTGCACTTGAATCCCAAGGAGGACCAATATCCTGGCGGGGAGGTTTGCTAAGGTTACTGGGGAGAGTTTAAACTAGAATCGCTGGGGTGTGGGAACCAAAATGAAGGGATGGAGGAAGAGGCAATTGGCTCACAAATAGAGAAAGCTTGTAGACAGTGCGAGAAGGATAGGCAAGTGATAGAGAAGAGACATGTTCAGATCAACGGTTTGAGATGTGTCTATTTTAATGCAAGGAGTGTTGTGAACAAAGCGGATGAGTTTAGAGCGTGGATCAGCACTTGGAGATATGATGTTGTGGCCATTACAAAGAGTTGGATGGCTCAGGGGCAGGAATGGTTACTTCGAGTGCCAGGCTTTAGATGTTACAGGAAGGACAGAGAGAGAGGCAAAAGAAGTGGGGGCGTGGCACTGCTGATCAGAGATAGTGTCACGGCAGCAGAAAAGGAGGAGTCATGGAGGGTGGAGGTTAGGAACAGGAAGGGGTCAATAACTCTACTGGCTGCTTTCCACAGACCACCCAGTAGTAACAGGGGCATCAAGGAGAAGATAGGGAGACTGATTCTGGAAAAGTGTAATAATAAGAGTTGTGATGGGAGATTTTAATTTCCCAAATATCGATTAATACCTCCCTAGAGCGAGGGGTTCAGATGGGGTGGAGTTTGTTAGGTATGTTCAGGAAGGATTCCTGACACAATATGTAGATAAGGCGACAAGAGGAGAGACTGTACTTGATTTGGTATTGGGACATGATCTTGTTCAGGTGTCAGATCTCTCAGTGGGAGAGCATTTTGGAGAGAGTGATCATAATTCTATCTCTTTTACCATAGCATTGGAGAGGGACAGGAACAGACAAGTTAGGAAAGTGTTCAATTGGAGTAAGGGGAATTATCCGGCTATCAGGCAGGAAATTGGAAGCTTAAATTGGGAAGAGATGTTCTCAGGGAAACGTACAGAAGAAATGTGGCAAATGTTCAGGGGATATTTGCATGAGGTTCTGTACAGGTACGTTCCAATGAGACATGGAAAGGATGGTAGGGTACAGGAACCGTGGTGTACAAAGGCTGTTGTAAATCTAGTCAAGAAGAAAAGAAAAGCTTATGAAAGGTTCAAAAAACTAGGTAATGATAGAGATCTATAAGATTATAAGGTTAGCAGGAAGGAGCTGAAGAATGAAATTAGGAAGCCAGAAGGAATACAGGTCCATAGTTCATTGAAAGTTGTATCACGCATCAATAGGGTTGTAAAGAAATCCTTTGTACATTGGCCTTCATAAACCAAAGTATTGTGTACAGGAGATGGGATGTTTATCGAATTGTATAAGACATTGCTGAGGCTTAATTTGGAATATGGTGTTGAGTTTCGGTCAGCTACCTACAGGAAAGATATAAACAAATGTAACGCTTACGTGATCGGTTGGCGTATGTCTAGGGGAAAATTCGTCCACCTGCCAAACCGCGCCTCCCATATACATGGATGCTGTGAAATTCACGCTAATACAAACTCGCACACACAATATCAAGCGCACACCAGGTACGTTTACAGAATACACGTTATAAATCTGATGGAACTAAGTGATTAATAACGATACAATATATATGAAGGGAAAGAAAATAAAGTAAAGGCACCAAAACTTAGCAGAGTTCAGTCAACTAATGCACATCGTTGAAGCTCAAACATCGAGTCTTCTGACCACTCTTCGATCTTCTCTGACCTCCACGACTTGCGCACCTGGGACCACTCTCGATGATCAACTAGCAGTGCCACACCCGTCCGCCTTCCTCACAGTCTTCTTCCCGACCCCCAAAAATCCATGAAATCACAACTCACAGACCCACAAGAGAAAATAACATCTAACCCAATTGGTTAACAAATGAATACAATCCCACGTTATCAGTAACTATAACCCAAACAAGCTTCGAGAAGCTTCTGCAAGAAAAGCACTCTCTCATCAGTTAGCATAACAAAGAAACATTTTTACTTTTAACAAACAAAGAAGCCATTTTGGTTAACATACGCAGTAAACAAGGTTGATAGATACTGAGAAAATTTACAAGGATGTTGCTGGGTGTGGAGGACCGGAGTTATAAGGAAAAACTGAATGGGTTTGCACTTTATTCCTTGGAATGTGGAATATTGAGAGAATATTTGAAAGAGGAATACAATATTATGAGGGGTACAGACAGGGTAAATGCAAGCAGGCTTATTCTACTGAAGACTGGGTGGGACGATCCTGGAGGTCATGGGTTAAGGGTGAAAGGGGAACATGGGGGAAACCTTTTCACTCAGAGGGTGGTGAGAGTGTGGAACAAGCTACCAGTGCAAGCAGTGCGTGCGAGCTCGATTTAAACATTTAAGAGAAGTTTGGATAGGTACGTGGATGGTAAGGGTATGGAGGGCTATGGTCCACGTGCAGGTCGATGGGAATAGGCTCGACACGGACTGGATGGGCCAAAGGGCCTGTTTCTGTGCTGTACTTTTCTATGACTCTATGATAGGGAGATTGGTGGTGTTGACAGCATATAAAACTGACAAAGAATGCAGATCAGATCTGGATTATCGATGAGATGCTGATATGAGTAGAGAACTGGCAGATGGACAATAGACAATAGACAATAGACAATAGGTGCAGAAGTCGACCATTCGGCCCTTCAAGCCTGCACCGCCATTTTGAGATCATGGCTGATCATCTACTATCAATACCCGGTTCCTGCCTTGTCCCCATATCCCTTGATTCCCCTATCCATAAGATACCTATCTAGCTCCTTCTTGGCCTCCACTACCTTCTGAGGCAGTGCATTCCAGGCCCCCACAACTCTCTGGGAGAAGAAGTTTTTCCTTAACTCTGTCCTAAATGACCTACCCCTTATTCTCAAACCATGCCCTCTGGTACTGGACTCTCCCAGCACCTGGAGCATATTTCCTGCCTCTATCTTGTCCAATCCCTTAATAATCTTATATGTTTCAATCAGGTCCCCTCTCAATCTCCTTAATTCCAGCGTGTACAAGCCCAGTCTCTCTAACCTCTCTGCGTAAGACAGTCCAGACATCCCAGGAATTAACCTCGTGAATCTACGCTGCACTTCCTCTACAGCCAGGATGTCCTTCCTTAACCCTGGAGACCAAAACTGTACACAATACTCCAGGTGTGGTCTCACCAGGGCTCTGTACAAATGCAAGAGGATTTCCTTGCTCTTGTACTCATTTCCCTTTGTAATAAAGGCCAACATTCCATTAGCCTTCTTCACTGCCTGCTGCACTTGCTCATTCACCTTCAGTGACTGATGAACAAGGACCCCTAGATCTCTTTGTATTTCTCCCTTACCTAACTCTACACCGTTCAGATAATAATCTGCCTTCCTGTTCTTACTCCCAAAGTGGATAGCCTCACACTTAGTCACATTAAACGTCATCTGCCAAGTATCTGCCCACTCACCCAGCCTATCCAAGTCACCCTGAATTCTCCTAACATCCTCATCACATGTCACACTGCCACCCAGCTTAGTATCATCAGCAAATTTGCTGATGTTATTTTCTATGCCTTCATCCAAATCGTTAACGTAAATGGTAAACAGCTGTGGTCCCAATACTGAGCCCTGTGGCACCCCACTAGTCACCACCTGCCATTCCGAGAAACACCCATTCACTGCTACCCTTTGCTTTCTATCTGCCAACCAGTTTTCTATCCATGTCAATATCTTCCCCCCAATGCCATGAGCTTTGATTTTACCCACCAATCTCCTATGTGGGACCTTATCAAATGCCTTCTGAAAATCGAGGTACACTACATCCACTGGATCTCCCCCGTCTAACTTCCTGGTTACATCCTCGAAAAACTCCAACAGATTAGTCAAGCATGATTTACCCTTGGTAAATCCATGCTGGCTCGGCCCAATCCTATCACTGCTATCTAGATATGCCACTATTTCATCCTTAATAATGGACTCTAGCATCTTCCCCACCACCGATGTCAGGCTGACAGGTCGATTGTTCTCTGTTTTCTCCCTCCCTCCTTTCTTAAAAAGCGGGATAACATTAGCCATTCTCCTATCCTCAGGAACTGATCCTGAATCTAAGGAACATTGGAAAATGATTACCAATGCATCCGCAATTTCCAGGGCCACCTCCTTTAGTACCCTAGGATGCAGACCATCTGGACCTGGGGATTTGTTAGCCTTCAGTCCCATCAGTCTACTCATCACCGTTTCCTTCCTAGTGTCAATCTGTTTCATTTCCTCTGTTACCCTATGTCCTTGGCCCATCCATACATCTGGGAGATTGCTTGTGTCTTCCTTAGTGAAGACAAATCTAAAGTACTCATTAAATTCTTCTGCCATTTCTGTTTCCCATAACAATTTCACCCAATTCATTCTGCAAGAGCCCAACATTGTTCTTAACTATCTTCTTTCTCTTCACATACCTAAAAAAGCTTTTGCTATCTTCCTTTATATTCCTGGCTAGCTTGCGTTCGTACCTCATTTTTTCTCCCCGTATTGCCTTTTTAGTTAAGTTCTGTTGTTCCTTAAAAACTTCCCAATCATCTGTCCTCCCACTCACCTTAGCTCTGTCATACTTCCTTTTTTTTAATGCTATGCAATCTCTGACTTCCTTTGTCAACCACTGTGGCCCCTTTCCCCCCTTTGAATCCTTCCTTCTCTGGGGGATGAACTGATTTTGCACCTTGTGCATTATTCCCAAGAATACCTGCCATTGCTGTTCCACTGTCTTTTCTGCTAGGCTATCCGTCCAGTCAACTTTGGCCAGCACCTCCCTCATGGCTCCATAGTTTCCCCTGTTCAACTGCAACACTGACACCTCTGAGCTGCCCTTATCCTTCTCAAATTGCAGATAAAAACTTATCATATTATGGTCACTACCTCCTAATGGCTCCTTTACTGCAAGATCGCTTATCAAATCCTGTTCATTACATAACACTAAATCCAGAATTGTCTTGTCCCTGGTCGGCTCTCGTACAAGCTGTTCCAAGAATGCATCCCGTAGGCACTCTACAAACTCCCTATCCTGGGGTCCAGCACCAACCTGATTCTCCCAGTTCACCTACATGTTGAAATCCCCCATAACTACTGCGACATTACATTTGCCACATGCCAATGTTAACTCCCTATTCAACTTGCACCCAATATCCATGCTCGGCCAGATCTGAAGCTGCACCCTGGCAGATCAAAGAGACAGTACACTGCCAAAGACAGGTGTTGATGGGCAGAGGGATCTTGGGATCCGAGTTCATAGCTCCCTGAAAGTGACTACACGGGTTGACACAGTGGTGAAGAAGGCGAACGGTCTGCTTGGGTTTAGTCATCAAGGCATTGATTCAAAAGTCAGGAAGTTATGTTGCAGCTTTATAAAAGTCTAGTTGGGTCACATCTGGAGTATTGCACACAGTTCCCCATTCCTGAAAGAATATCGAGGCTTTGGAGAGGGTGGAGGGTGCAGAGGAAGTTTACCGAGATGTTGCCTGGTTCAGAGGGTATATGCTATAATGAGGGATCGGACAAACTTGGGTTGTTTTCTCTGGAACAGCAGAGGTTGACGGGAGATCTGACAGAGGTCCATAAGATTATGAGAGGGCATATATTTAAGGTGAGAGTGGGTAATTGCAAAGGAGATGTGAGGGGCAAGTTTTTCAATGAAAGAGTGGTGGGTGTCTGGAATACGCTGCCCGGGGTGGTGCTAGAGACAGATACAAAAGGGACTTTTAACAGATGTTTAGACAGGGACATGGATGTGTGGAAAATGGAATGATATGGACATTGTGTAGGCAGAAGAGATTAGTTTTGTTAGCCATTAGATTACTCATTTAATTGGTTTGACACAACATGCTGGGCCAGGAATCCTGTCCCTGTGCTGTACTGTTTGATTTTCCATGTTCTGTAGATGATACTTCTACTGTCGTCCCAGCAGCTGTAACCTGGCATCTCAGTTCCTGTACTCAGTGATCGGACTGACGAAAGCAAGCATGCAAACACATTCTTCACCACCCTGACTCCCTGCTTGCCCTCTACTTGTATATATTTGTACTCTTAGGACTCTCTGTTCTATAAGCCTCTCCAGGGCATTGTGCAATTCCTGTCCTGAATTAATTTAGTAAAATTCACCACTTCTCATTTGTCCTATTTCAATTTCAACTCCCAATCATTGGCCCAAATTTTCCAAAAGTGCCACTCAACTTTTGTCTGCACAAGTACTGTGTGGGAGTCAATCTTTTAATGGTATGGACATGATGGACAGACACCCCCTGGAAGAATACACACCATGGATTGGCATGGATGAGGGCAAGTATGTTTCTTCCTCAGTCAAGACGTCCAGCGGTTGTATCCTTTAGGACTTATCCAGCCTAGTGGTGCTACCAGAGCCTGATGGACATTGAAATCTCACCCAGCGTACATTCAGTGACCTCGCTACTTTCAGCATTTCTTCAGTGTGGTTCAACATGGAGAAACAGAGTGAAGACAGTCAATGGAGATCAGGAGGGGCTTTTGACCTGATGCCACGAGACCTCATGGATTCCAATGTTAATACTGAGCATTCCCATGGCTGCCCACACCTTACTGTACCTCCACCCACCCAGGGTTTCATAGACTTTTACAGCATGGGAACAGGCCATTCAGCCCAACTGGCCCATGCTAATCAAACTGCCCCATCCATGCTAGCCCATTTGTCATTATTTGGCCCATAACCTTCTGAACCTTTCCTATCCATGTGCTGTGCCTGTCCAAATGTCTTTAAAAGCTGTTATTTTTCCTTCCTCAACCACTTCCTCCAATTTCCCATCCTTTGGGGTCTCCGCCTGAAACATCAAATCTTTACTCATTACCATAGATGCTGCCGAGTTCCTCCAGCTTTTCTGTGTGTTACTTTGGATTTCCAGCATCTGTAGAATTTCTTGTGTTTGTGTAAAATAATTGTGTTTCAAGATCATCTTAAATCTTTCTCCTTCCTCCTAATACCTATGTCCTCTCTAGTTCTTGATTCCCCACCTCTGGGAAAAGCTCAGTGTCTACAATCAGCCTATGTTTGCCCCTCATGACATTATACACCAATATCAGATCAGCTCTCAGTCTCCTGTTCTCTCAGAAATAACCTTTTAGCCTGTCCAACATCTCTCTCCATCAAATTCCACCAGCATCCTTGTCAATCGTCCCCGCACTCATTCCAGTTTAAAAGCAAACACAATACTACCATCTTCTCAAAACTTCTCAAAGCTTCAAGACCTCACCCTCAATACCTCCTTGTGCACTTGGATCCTCGATTTCCTCACTTGTAGACCCCAGTCTTCTCCACGATCTCCATCAGCACTGGTGCACCACAAGGCTGTGTGCTCAGCCCCTGCTCTACACTTCTGACTGTGCAGTTAAGCACAGTTCCAATGCCATATTTAAGTGTCATTGGCCGAATCAGGAGTGGTGACGAATCAACATAAAGGAGAGAGATTGAAAATCTGGCTGAGTGGTGTCACAGCAACAGCCTCTCACTCGATGTCAGCAAGACCAAGGAGCTGATTATTGTCAGGAGGAGGAAACCAGAGATCCACGAGCCCGTCCTCATTGGGGGGTCAGAGATGGAGAGGGTCAGTAACTTTAAATTCCTTGGCCTTATCATTTCAGAGGATCTGTCCTGGGCCTGGCACGTAAACACCATTAAAAAGAAAACACAGCAGTGCCTCTACTTTTTCAGAAGTTTGTGAAGGTAAAGTATGTCATCTGAAACTTTAAGAAACTTCTATAGATGTGTGGTGGGGAGTTTATTCACTGGTTGCATCATGTTCCGGTATGGAAACACCAGCACCCTCATATGTAAAAAAAGTAGTGGATATGGCCCAGTCCATCACGGGTAAAGCCCTCCCCACCACTGAGCACATCAACACAGAGCACTGTAGGAAGAAAGCAACATCCATTATAGAAACATAGAAAACATCCAGCACAATACATGCCCTTCGGCCCACAAAGCTGTGCCGAACATGTCCCTACCTTAGAACTACCTAAGCTTTATGCATAGCCCTCTATTTTCCTAAGCTCCATGTAGCCATCCAGGAGTCTTTTTAAAGACCTTATCGTTCCCACCTCCACCACCGGCAGCCCATTCCACACACTCACCACTCTCTGCGTAAATAAACTTACCCCTGACATCTCCTCTGTGCCTTCTTCCAAGTACCTTAAAACTATGCTCTCTCGTGCTAACCATTTCAGCCCTGGGGAAAAAGTATTTTGCATCAGTCTCCACGGTGAAGACATCAGCAGTACGGTGGAAGTTCTGGGTGTCAGAAGGCACAAAATGTATGAAGGTACCTTAACTGGAGAGAAGGTTCTTGGAAACTGAATGGTCTGAAGGTAGATCAGAAATTTAAGGACAGGTTACATAAAGCTTGTAGCTTAGCCAAGGACAATTTAAAATTGGCTCAGGAGAAAATGAAAACTTGGTATGATAAAGAAGCTAGGATGAGGATGTTTAAGCCTGGAGATAAGGTGTTGGTTCTTTTCCCAGTGCAAACGAATCCTTTACAAGCTAGATTTCATGGTCCTTATGAAATTGTGTCTAAAATCAATGATGTGGATTACGTGATAAAAACTCCAGATCGTAGAAGGTCAACACAACTTTGCCATATAAATATGATAAAACCATATTTTGAGAAACAATCTGATACTGTGATTGTTGTGGTTAGTGAGAATGAGTTTGATTTAACTAGGAACATGATAGATGATTCATCTGAATTTCATTCTAAATCCAACATTGTTTCTGTTAGGTTACCAAATTCAACCATTCTGGAAAATATTGATGAGAAACTAGCACATTTACAGCTAGAGCAGAAACAACAGATGAAGGAATTAATTTTTAAATATAAGGATTTGTTTCCAGATGTTCCGAGAAGGACTACTATAGCTTCACATGATGTAGATGTTGGAGATGCCAAACCTATTAAACAACACCCATATAGGATGAACATAGAAAAATGTGAACTTGCTGAGAAAGAAATTGAATATATGTTAGAGAATAATATTATTAGACCTTCTAACTCGAATTGGAGTTCACCCTGTGTTATGGTGCCAAAACCAGATGGTAGTATTAGGTTTTGTACGGACTATAGGAAGGTGAATGCTGTAACGAAAGCAGATGCATATCCAATTCCTAGAGTAGATGATTGTGTAGATAAAGTTGGAAAAGCAAAGTTCCTTACAAAGATTGATTTATTGAAAGGGTATTGGTGTGTTCCATTAACGGACAGAGGTAGAGAGATTTCTGCACTTGTAACTCCATCTGGGCTATATGAATATAATGTTCTTCCATTTGGGATGAAGAATGCCCCAGGTACTTTCCAGAGGATGATTAACTCTGTGATTCAGGGATTGAAAGATACTAATGCTTATATTGATGATTTAGTGACAGGAAATGATACTTGGGAAGCACACATTATTGCGGTGGAGAAATTGTTTGAAAGGCTTTCAAAAGCTAACTTGACTATTAATTTAGCCAAGAGTGAATTTGGACATGCCATTGTAACTTACCTTGGTTATGTTGTGGGTCAAGGTAAGGTAGCTCCTGTTCAGGCAAAAGTTCGGGCAATTTTAAAGATTCCCACTCCAACGGGGAAGAAAACTCTCAGAAGATTCTTGGGAATGATAGGATATTATTGAAAATTTTGAAAGAATTTTGCTAATGTTGCCCTTCCATTAACTAACCTTTTGCAGAAGAATGTGAAGTTTGTGTGGACAGTGCCTTGTCAAGAAGCATTTGAAAAATTGAGAACAATGATATGTCAACAACCTGTGCTCAAGGCACCTGACTTTGAAAAACCTTTTTCATTAGCTGTAGATGCTAGTGATGAGGCTGCAGGAGCAGTATTAATGCAAAGGAATGAGGGTGATGAGGTTGATCATCCAGTAGCTTACTTTTCTAAGAAATTTAATAAGCATCAAAGAAACTATTTGACAATAGAGAAGGAATTGTTATCTCTTGTTTTAGCTTTAGAATATTTTGAGGTATATGTTGGTACAACTCAAAAACCACTTATTGTTTATACTGATCATAATCCGTTAGTGTTTCTGAGTAAGATGAAAAACAAAAACAGAAGATTATTAAATTGGAGTTTGATGTTACAAGAGTACAATATTGTGATAACTCATATTAAAGGTAAAGATAATGTGGTTGCTGATTGTCTATCTCGATGTTGAATGTACAATATAATTTTTTTTATGGAGTGGATTTTTTTTACAATTGTAACACTCCTACTGTATTGTAAGATGTTATATGATTATACTGTATTGTATATTGTGTATGTTATAAAATTTATACATTTGTTTTTCTTGTAAATAATTGTTGAAATTTTTGTTCTTGTCAGACCAAACATTTTTTTTGGAGGGAGGTGTTACGTACCCATGACACGTGACAGTGGTGTACTTGTCACGTGACAGGTGTTGAAGCTATACTGGACTTGATGTAATGGTCTTGTGATGGTGGAGTGACATCATTTTCCCGCCAGTAGAGGTCATGTGACAGTTTTTTTTTACAGGGTATAAAAGGAGGACCCCTCCCTGTGAGGAGGGGCAGTTCGTGGCTGGATTTGCCATGTTGACTTCATGCCACTGTGTGATTTAATGTTATGATGCAGTTTAGTTGAAAGATGAAGTTTTATCTAATGCCTAAAGTTTAAAAGGTCATTGCCAGCAGTTTCTTTATAATACTGCTAGTTGAGAATCAGTGGAGAGTGAAGACCGGAGTTCGGGAGTTAAAGATCGAGGAGAATCGATTTTGACAGTGAAACAGGTTCGACCTTGTTTGATCCTCATTCAGAAGGAATTTGTTGACTGTTCTCATGTTAATCCCTATGAATAATAGCAGAAAGGATTAGGAACAGTTTTGTAAAGGAAAGGTCAGTGCCTTTAAGCTGTTACATATCATCTTCATAAAATTCTTCGTGGGAAAAGTAGTTCGACTGGGAATTGCAACAACACGACGTGAAAGAGAATTTAAATCATCTTAAAAAGTCTCTCCCTTAAATGGACTGTAAGAGTTTTGAACTTTTGCAATACTACTTTGAAGAACTGTTTTTGCAACATCGCTTTAAGAACTGTTTGAGCTGCCGCACAGCAGTGAATTTCCGGTTACGTTAGAGATTTGTTTACTTTTGGGGGGTTTGTTTTCAGTGTTTAATAAATGTGTTATTTGTTATAAAAACCCCTGCCTAACTCATATATTTATTGTTGCTTGAATCCGTAACAGTCCCTTAACTGGAGAGAAGGTTCTTGGAAACTGAATGGTCTGAAGGTAGATCAGTCACGTGTAACAGATGGTGTACACCCCAGAGTTCTGAAAGAGGTGGCTGAAGAGATCGTGGGAGCATTCGTAATGATCTTTCAAGAATCAGAAGATTCTAGAATGGTTCTGGAAGACTGGAAAATTGCAACAGCAATTCCACTCTTCAAGAAGGGAGAGAGGCAGAAGAAAAGAAACTATAGGCCAGTTAGTCTGACCTCAGTGGCTGGGAAGATTATTAAGAATGAAGTCTTGGGGTACTTGGAGGCACATGACAAAATAGGCTGTAGTCAGCATGGTTTCCTCAAGGGAAAATTGTGCATGAGATACCTGGTGGAATTCTTTGAAGAAATAGCAAGCAGGAAGACAAAGGAGAATTAGTTGATGTTGTGTACTTAGATTTTCAGAAGGCCTTTGACAAGGTGCCACACATGAGGCTGCTTAACAAGATACAAGCCCATGGTTTTACAGGAAAGATCTTAGCATGGATAAAGCAGTGGTTGATTGGCAGGAGGCAAAGAGTGGGAATAAGGTTCCGGTGATGTTATCATCGAGAATGGCAGCTTAAGTCACTAGCTCCTCCGGAAAAACGCGTATTAAACCCCGTTAATCCATCAAATATAATATTTTTTGAAAAATATTTGAACTGAAAAGAGGGGCAAGAATGGGGAAAAGGAACAGAAATTAAAAAAAATCGACACTGCGGAGCCTGCGGCCGAGAGGAGTGCAGCGAGCGGCTCTCTGACCCGACCGCGTGCTAGCGAGGCGGACGCTTGAAATCCTGAAAGAGATCAGAGAGTTCCGGAAAGAAACAGAGCAGCAGCTCCATGATATTAAGTCACAGCTCGCCAGCATCAATCAAAAAATAGCGGTGGCAGAGACTCGAATTGAGAAGGTGGAAGATCGCGTTCAAAACGTGGAACAGATACTGAGTAAGACAATAAACAGTATTACTAAACAATTACTAAACAAACGAATTACTAAAGTGAAAATATTATAAACTAAACAAATGCCATAAAGGCAACACAACGCACCCCCGGGAAGTGATATTGGTTTCTTTCAGAAAATTACTGATATTATGGTAACGGAAACAGAAAATTTCCTGATATGTGGGGGAGACAAATTTACAATTACAACCAAACTTAGACTCTTCCAATAGAAAAACCTATGAAACAAAATCTTTACATAAGAAAGTTAATACAGTTTTTGAGGATGTTGGTTTAATTGATATATGGAGGGAGTTTTTCCCTGACAGAAGGGATTGCACTCATTATTCTGCTCCCCATTCTGTATATACAATAATACACTATTTCACAACATTTGGAAAAGACAAAGACAAAATAAACACATGTGGAATTGGGACAATAGATGTAAGTGACCATGCACCTATATATTTATCTGTTGATTTTGACCTACAACCAAGGAATGCTATTTGGAAACTAAATTCAAGTCTACTCAATGATCCGTACTTTAAGGAACAAATTAAAAAAGAAATTGGTCTCTACTTAGAATTTAATGATAATGGAGAGGTTTCACCTCCCATTTTATGAGATACTCTGAAGGCGGTCTTAAGAGGGAAAATTATAGCGATATCTTCATATAAGAAAAAAAAGGAATAAAACATTAGAGGAATTACAAAATAGGCTGAAGGAACTAGAGAAAAAACACAAATTGAATTTGGCACAGGATACATTAGGGGAAATTAAAAGAATTAGGAATGAAATAAATAGTTTGGCTACGCAAGAAATCAGGAAAAATTTAATGTTTCTGAAACAGAGACATTATGAAAGTGGATCGAAATCTATGAAAATACTGGCGTGGAAACTGCAAAAAAAGATAGTAGAAAATACAAATCATAGAATTATGGGCCCAAGAACGAAAATGATAAAAAATAAGCTAAGGGAAATTCAAGAAGCTTTTGAAGTGTTTTACAAAACTCTATATTCCAAAGTTCCAGGGGGAAGCACAACCCAAATTGACACCTTCTTGAATTCCCTAGAGTTACTCACTTTAAGCGAAGAACAAAATAGAACAACAACTGCTGACATAACTGAAGTTGAATTAAAAGCTGCAATTAGCAGGCTTAAGTTAAGCAAGTCACCAGGATCAGATGGGTATACGGCAGAATGGTACAAAGAATTTAAAAATGAGTTAATTCCTAAACTGGGCCTTAAAAAAGGCACAAATGCCACCCAGTTGGAAGGAAGCGATAATCTCAGCTATACCGAAAGAAAGCAAGGATAAAATGGAATGCGGGTCATTTAGACCAATATCCATTCTTAATGTAAATTATAGATTATTTACCTCCATCATTACCAAACGATTAGAGGAGTTTCTACCCATACTGATACATAACAATCAGACAGGTTTTATACGACAATGCCAGACACAAGACAGTATACGAAGGACAATTCACATTATGGATCATATACAAAAAAATAAAATCGAAGAAATAGTGATAAGCGTGGACGCTGAAAAAGCATTTGATTCAGTTAATTGGAATTTTCTTTACAGAGTTTTACATAGATTTTGTTTCCAAGACACAATTATTAAAACTATACAGACACTATGTGACAACCTTACTGCTAGGATTAAAATCAATGGATATTTATCAAATAGTCTTACCCTAGAAAGTGGCACGAGACAGGGTTGTGCATGGTCACCACTACTCTTCGCGTTATATCTGGAACCATTAGCTCAATACATCAGACAAAATGAAGATATCAGGGGAATTACTATTGAAGGGACAGAGCATAAATTGGCTTGTTATGCGGATGATATTTTGATCTATCCAGGGCAACCAACATACTCTTCACCTAAATTGATGCAATCCTTTGAACAACATGGTCAATTATCAGGATACAAGATCAACATAGATAAAACCCAATTACTTTCATATTACTATAGCCCACCAAGAGAAATTGAAAGTCGATACCCCTGGGCATGGCACACAGACTCTTTCAAATATTTGGGCATCATTATGCCAAAAGGTTTGGCAAAATTATCAGAATGTAATTATCAGCCTTTATATAAAAAAAATTAAGGAAGATGTGGCAAGGTGGAACCTGATTCTTTTTTTCAGTCTCAGTTCAAGGATTGAGTCTATTAAAATGAATATACTGCCCAGACTGTTATATCTCTTTCAGACCCTACCAATAGAGATTAATCAAAATCAATTCAATGAATGGAACAAGATGCTATCAAGGTATATTTGGCAGGGTAAAAGGCCTAGAGTTCGTCTCAAAACTTTGCAATTAGCAAAGGAAAAGGGGGGATGGGGTCTACCTTCTCTTAGAGATTATTATTTTGCAGCACAGTTGAGAGCTGTGTTATGTTGGTGCAACCCATCATATGACGCTCAATGGAAAAACATTGAGGAGCGGGTACTTCCCATACAAGCAATTTTGCCTGATAACAACCTGCAAAGGTACATAAATACTATTGACAACCCATGGGTGAAATTGACTCTTAAAATATGGAAAACCACTATAAAAGAATATAATCTAGAGGGAGATATTGCAATTCTTAAATGGTGTGCATCTGACTCAGATTTTACACCAAATAAATTGGATGCTAGATTTAAGGACTGGACAGCTAAAGGAATAACAGTTCTTTGCAACATAATGAAAGAAGGAACACTGTTGAGTTTTGAAATGCTTAAAGGGAAACACTTATTAGAAAAACAAGATTTTTATCGGTATTTACAGATGTGACAATATGTTAATAAGACACTTAAAAATGTAACCAAGGCAAGTACATGCTTGATAGAGCTCTTTAGAAAAGCATATAATTCAGATAATGGTAGTAGAATCATTTCAAGCATGTATAAGGGGTTGTCAAATCTTAAAACACATTCGACTTCATACATTAAAACAAAATGGGAGAAGGAAGGAGGGATAATTATATCTGAGGAAGAATGGACAACAATATGGAGGTATCAATGGAACTGTACCAGTTCACAGAAATGGAGGGAGTTTGGATGGAAAAGCTTGATAAGATATTTTATTACACCCTCTCAGAAATCCCATTATGATAGTAACCTCCCTGTTTACTGGAGAAATTGTGGAAATCAAAATGCAAATCATTATCATATTTTTTGGGACTGCCCTGTTATCAAAAACTATTGGAGGGGGATACACAATGCCCTATGAGACATCTTTAAATGTGAAATACCCTTAGAAAGTAAAACTATATATTTTGGATATATACCTCAAGAATGGTTGAAAAGAGATAAATATTTAATGACTATACTGTTGGTGGTTGGTAAAAAGACTCTTACTAGGAAATGGTTATCACAGGAGAGCCCAACTTTAAATACATGGATGGAATTACAATGGACATTTACAAAATGGAGAAGATAACAGCATCTGTTAACCATAAGCTGGAACAATTTGATTCATACTGAGAAAAATGGTTTAACTACATAATGCTTCATAGGCCTGATTTTATTCTCACAAATCAATGAATCTGTTGTGAAAAAAAGATCACTCCCTACTTGTACATAGTTCTTTCCTTTTGCTTGTTTTTTCTTTCCTCTCTTTTCTGTAAGTGTATACCTCAGATAAATACTTTGTGGAGATTTGTGATATATATGATTATATGATATATATATATATATATATATATATATGTACAATGTCTGAAATACATCCTATGGAAATGTTTGTTTGATGATGAACTTCAATAAAAAAAATTTACAAAAAAAAGAGTGGGAATAAAGTGAGCCTTTTCTGGCTGGCTGCGGGTGACTAGTGGTGTTTCACAGGGGTCTGTAAAGTGACCGATATCTTTCACGTTATATGTCAATGATTTGGATGATGGAATTGATGGCTTTGTTACAAAGTTTGCAAATGATATGAAAATAGGTGGAGGGACAGGTAGATTTCTTTGAGAAGTAAAGCTTCTTCTCAGGGTGGGTTTGAAGCTGAAAGCCCTGATTCTTTCAGAAAAACCGGGCTACAGTGAGAGCAGGCGAGGTGGGCAGGTTGCTAGTGCAGGAGTGTCCTGGGGTCCGTCCCCTCTCACACGGGTGCATTGTTTTGGTGACATTAGGTGTGGGGGTAGTGATGATCAGCCAGAAGTGAGGTGTAACAGGAGACAATTATGTGAAATACAGATGGCAGAGGACACAGGAGAGTGAGGGGTGGGTAGCGGTGTAAACGAGGATGAGGAGGGGGGGGTAGGAGACTGGGATTGATTTGGTAACTGGGATCATGATGGATCAGCATGGATATGATGGGCTGAAGGGCTGTATGACTCGATACAGTCACATGATTTCTCTGAAAAGGAAAGGATGTGGTCTGGGTGGGGTTGAAAGTGTAAGCGCTGAATCTCTCTATAAAACCAGGGTACAGTAACAGAGATCACACTGCGAGTCTGAATCAGTCAGTCACTGGCCGGGTCACTGACAGAAACAGCTGGTTCATCGCTCACTCTGCCTTTTGCTGATTTACAGTTTGGTTTAGACTGATTCACTGTTGTCTCTGGAATTCAGTTCACTCTCCTTCCATGTGTTATTTCTGACAGAGTGTGATCGGTGAGTTTCTGTGTGGTGTGATCGGAGACTCAGACACAACTCTGGCTGGGGGTGGGTGGGTACAGGGAGAGAGGAAGAGAGCAGTGAGGCTGGTAATCCACACGGGAACAATGAAAACGAGCTATAAAAGAAGTGCTAACGGAGTAGGCGTGGTCATATTGGGAAGGATATTGAGGTCAAAATGCTGTTGATGGGGTCACTGATCTGGCTTTGGTGAGTATCGGGCTTCAGGGGGAGCCTGAGCAGTGACCAGATGAGGTGTCTCTCAGTAGAAGGGACGAGGGGATAAAGGTTCTGGAGGTCAGGGCAGTGGTACTCTCCTCCTGCAGGGTGTAGGAGATCAGACATTTCCAATGTCCCAGTGACCACACCTACAGGAAGTATGTCTGACTGATGCTCCTGTCTGAGGTGGGGCCGTGGTTGGACTCACTGTGGGAGATCCAGGATGGAGAAACCTGGGAGACATTTAGTGGGGTGATCACAGCGCAGAGACAGAGAGGGGGGAGATGGGTGACCAGCAGGAGAGTTGGGCAGTCTGGTCATGTAGGACTGTTTTGATATCACTCCTCTCCCACATAAGTTTGATCGAGGCACGACTGCACAGGTGTGTGGACATCAGTGAGTTAGACCAGCAGGAAGAATTTAAAAGGAGAGCATTTTTCTTCAACGGTTTGATCAAGGCATGACTGCACAGGTGTGTGGACGTCAATGAGTTAAACCAGCGGGAAGAATTTAAAAAGAAGACAGCATTATAGAGCAGGCATCCGAGTAGAGAGAGTCAGAGTTGGAGGGCTTTGGCTCAACGGGGCTTCGGCGATAACGGGACGAGGTGAGGTAAGTTACTTGTGAAGATTGGAATAGGAAGTTTGAGGTGGTTCATTTTGGTAGATCAAATATGATGGCAGAATATAGTATTAATGGTAAGACTCCTGGCAGTGTGGAGGATCAGAGAGATCTTGGGGTCCAAGTCCATTGGACACTCAAAGCTGCTGCGCAGGTTGACTGTGTGGATAAGAAGGCGTATGGTGTATTGGCCTTCAATCGTGGGATTGAGTTCAAGAGTTGAGAGGTAATGTTACCGCTATATAGGAACCTGATCAGACCCCACTTGGAGTACTGTGCTCAGCTCTGGTCACCTCACTACAGGAAGGATGTGGAAACTATAGAAAGGGTGCAGAGGAGATTTACAAGGATGTTGCCTGGATTGGGGAGCATGCCTTATGAGAATAGGTTGAGTGAATTTGGTACTTTTATACTTGGAGCAACAGAGGATGAGAGGTGTATAAGATGATGAGAGGCATTGATCATGTGGATAGTCAGAGGCTTTTCTCCAGGGCTGAAATGGCTAACACGAGAGGACACAGTTTTAAGGTGCTTGGAAGTAGGTACAGAGGAGATGTCAGGGGTAGGTTTTTTTTTACACGCAGACAGTGGTGAGCGCGTGGAATGGGCAGTCAGCGACGGTGGTGGAGGCGGATACGATGGGGTCTTTTAAGAGACTCTTGGATAGGTACATGGAGCTTAGAAAAATAGAGGACTATGGGTAACCCTGGGTAATTTCTAAGGTAAGGACATGTTCGGCACAGCTTTGTAGGCTGAAGGGCCTGTATTGTGCTGTTGGTTTTCTGTTTCTACGTTCTAAGTACATTGTACTGGTTACCTGAGCAATGTGTTGATGATCACCCAGAGGTGACAGATTGTATGAGACGAGTGTGTGAAACAGATGGTAGAGGGACTGGGAGTGTGAGAGGTGGGTAGATGTGGTAACAAGGTCGGGGAGTGAGGTGGGTAGAGTGGGAGTGGAGGGTATTGGTAATTGGGATCAGTGTTGATATGTATTTACTAGTCAGCACACACAGGGCTGTTTGACTCGACACACACATGTTGCCTTTGATCAGCAGAAATGTGGTCTGTGCTGTGTTTGTAACTGAGGGATATGCAGAGCACACCAGGACTCCAACATGCAGAGCACTCAACTGAACTTCATTGACATCCCTGCTTGTACAGTATGTGAACTCCTCCCATGTGGGAGTGGTAACTGAGTGACATTGGAATAACCACTACATCTCCCCTTCTTGAAAAAATAAAAAACTAGGCATGTACTTCTTGTCTATAGAAATTATAGTCACTGAAATTGAGCAATTCCATTCACTTTAGCCAGTGCACATAACTTATGCTCCTTACATAAACATAACAAAGAATTGCCAACATTATAACTGTCCTTCTCTTTGTTTTTAATGGCCCCTCTCTCTCTCCTTTGTTCAGCAAATCCTTTATTGTCAACATTATTACTCTTTAAAAGCCCCTCAATCTAATGGAAGTCAGGGTAGACTACCTGAACACACCAGCAAAGTGAGAGGATTATTCTGTCTCTTCAGTTGCTTGCACGAAGCTATTCAGCCATGGAGTATATCTGTCTCGTGGGACAGATAAATGCCCGATCTGGTACAGGTTCCTGGAAGTGTTGGAACGGACGGAGATTCTTGAACAGGTGCATCCACCTCAGGAAAGTGGTCCTGGTTATAAAGATCAGGCCGCTCTATTTCTTCCTCTCCCTTTGAAGGTGCACGAGCACACGCCTGTTCCACCTGATTTCACCTGGTGATGTTCTGATCACAAACGATCGTCGTCCATGCTGCCGGACGATTGTTCCTTTGGTGAATTGGTCTGAAACCCAAACAGCTTCACCACTCCTGAGCAGTGACAAAGATTTTGCTCTGTGTCTGAGATCGTGCATGCTCTTCGTTCTCTCACACTGTGTTGTCTCAAAATTTCTCACTTTGTCTCAGTCTGGTCAGTGGGGTTGGAGAAGGGAAGGAAGGATGGGCTGGCTTGTTCTTGGGCTCTGGCCCATTGCCAGCTCTGATGGACTGTAGCCATTCACGATAAGCTCACAGTGCTTTGTAGGGCTCTTTTGCCTTCAATTGGAGACTCTTAACAGTTCACACTGCTCTTTGCATTTCTCCATTTGCCTGTGGGTACTGTGGACTGCTTGTCTGCTGGTTGAGCTGACAGACCCGAGCAAAGGCTTTGAATTCTGAGCAGCTGAATCATGGACCATTGTCTGACACGTGTCCCTGGAATTCCATGGTGATCGAATACAGCTTTCAGGTGCTGTATAGCTGCTGCTGAGGATGTAGAGGACAGCTTGGACACCTCAACATTCTCTGAGTAGTAATCCACAGCGAGAAGATATCTGTTTCTTTTCAGCTGAAAAATATCTGTGCCATGGAAAGTCCGGGAATTGTGTGGGACGGGGAGGTTCAGCATGATTTTTGTGCAGGTTTCCACATGCTTCACATTGATCCACATCCTCTCCCAGCTGTGATCAGACCAGGCCAGCACACAGACTGCCTTGCTCTTTGGTGACATTTTTCAATGCCTTGGTGTCCTCGGTGGATTTGACTGATGATTTTGGCGTGCATTGAAACAGGAATGACGAGTCTGGGGCCCTTTAGAAGCTGACCATCAAAAATGATGAGTTTGCCTCTTTCAAGCCAGTGAGGTCAGAGGTCATGAGCTCCTTTAGGAGACCGACCAGTCAGAGTGGGAGTACATGATGTGAGCTGATCTTTCAGTCAGATTCACGCTCAAGATGAAAAAGGCAGAACTTTGTGGCAGTTTTTCGGAGTTGGACTTGAACAATCAATGAGTGGGATTCATTAGAAAGGGCGAATAAAAATAACGCAAGTGCAAGTGGGGCGGCCATTGTGAGTGAGCCGGTGTTAGAGTGTCTTTAGCTCATCAGGCTTGGGCGAGGTAGAGTATCTGGCCAGTTTCATAATTCTTCATTCCTCATTTGTCAGAGCATTAGAATGGAGTGAGAATGAGTGTTCTGTCCTGTGTCTGGGATGTGGGAAGTCTGGGAGACCGCCAGTCTCCTGGATAAACACATTACTAAGTTACAGCTCCTGAGGGAATGTATTAAGGAAATGGAACTGCAGCTTGATGACCTTTGACTCATACGGGAGAATGAGGAGGTGATAGACATGAGTTACAGGGAGGTAGTCACTGGGAGACAGTCAGGGGAAGGAGGGGAAATGCACTGCTAGTGTAGAGTATACATGTGGCCGTTCCCCTCAATAATAAGTATACAACTTTAGATACTAGGAGATTCTATAGTCAGAGGTACAGAGACGAGGTTCTGTGCACACGATAGAGACACCGGGATGGTATGTTGCCTCCCTGGTGCCAGGATCAGGGATATCTCGGATCGTGTCCATGGCATTCTCAAGGGCAAGGGTGAGCAGCCAGAAGTCTTGGTACATATTGGCACCAGTAATATAGGTAAGAAAAGTGAAGATGTCCTGAAGAGAGATTTTAGGGAGCTCGGTAAAAAGCTGAGAAACAGGACCTCCGGGGTAGCAATCTCCGGATTGCTGCCTGTGCCACATGCCAGTGAGGGTAAGAATAGGATGAGTTGTCAGGTGAATGTGTGGCTGAGGAACTGGTGCATGGGGCAGGGGTTCAGATTTAGGGATCATTGGGATCTCTTCTGAAGAAGGTGACCTCTACAAAAGGGATAGGTTACACCTGAAGCCGAGGGGGTCCAATATCCTTGTGGGCAGGTTGGGTAGAGTTGTTCAGGTGGCATAGGGATGGGAATTGGAATGACAGTGCTGAAGATGAGGTAGTTAGTTTACAAACAGACGCAGTCAGTAGTGAGACTGCGAGCATGGAGAGGCTGATGACTGGGCAAAATTGCAGTCAACAGGATGAGTTGCAATGTAAAAGGCAGGCAAAATTGAAGAAGGTCAATACAGGACTGAAGGTGTTATATTTGAATAGGCACAGAGTATGGAATAAGGTTGATGAACGTGTAGCAGTTACAGATCAGCATGTATGATGTTGTAGGCATCACTGAGTCATGGCTGAAAGAAGATTGTAGCTGGGAGCTTAATGTCCAAGGTGTTATGAATGTGAAGCAACTCTGAGGGGCCAAAGGGTACAAAGTTGCCCCCTCCTTTTTGAGAATCACAAGATCGCTATTAATTTGGGTCTGGGACCTAGGAAATGAGAGAGAGACACATGGAATACACAAGGTTTGGAATGTGTCCTGGCCTCAGCGGAACGGAGCCACTGATAACGGCCATTGTCTCTTGGAGACGGAATTGTGTATTGAGTACTGTACTATTCATTGAAGCCCCTCAGGGGACGACCAGAGTGGTCTGGTTGAGGGATTGCATCATCCCAACCTGATTGACATCTGAGACCCCGTGAGTAAGGATAAAAGAGGGTCTGGGGAACAACCCCTTTAGATGCACCAGGAGAAACGCTAGAAATCCAGTGACAGCGTTTGATAGCCAAAGCCGGTGGGGCTTGTGTGCGTCCTCCCTTGCCTGGGGTGGCGGGCTCACCACGGAAGAACGGCTTAGCTAAAGGAAAGGTCACACTTGAACGGCCACACCAATGAGACACTGACGGATCGAAATCATAAAGGAAGGTTGGCAAAACCCATAGCAGTAACTGTTCCCATTCTATTCCTATTTCTCTCTCTCTCCAACAAAGTGCAACACAGCGACAACCAAAAGACGGCAGCTTGTGGAACTGCAGTGAACTGTACATTTCCATCGGGCAATTCATTATCCCCTAGACAACGATAGAGCTTATTTCTTATTGATTATTATTATACCCACACTTTTAGATTTAGTATTGACGACGTATATTATCTGTATATTTGCATTGATATTATTTTTGTGTATTTTTACTAATAAATACTGTTAAAAATAGTACCATCAGACTTCAACGGACGTCTCCATCTTTGCTGGTAAGTGACCCAGTTACGGGGTTCGTAACAAAGGATGCACATTGTTTTCTAAGGACGGCCAGGAAGGGTAGGGATGGACGGTGTCAAATCATTGTGGATAGAGTTAAGGAACTGCAAGGGTAAAAAGACCCTGATGGCAGTTGTATACAGACCCTCAAATAATAGTCGGGATGTTGCCTACAAATTACAATGGGAGATAGAAAATGGATGCCAAAAGGACAATGTTCCAATAGTCATGTGGGACTTCAATATGGAGATAGATTGGGAAAATCAGGTTGGTGCTGGTCCCAAGAGGAGGAATTTCTCAAATGCCTATGAGATGGGTTTTTAAAGCAACTCGTGGATTGGGTGTTGTGCAATGAACTGGAATTGATTAGAGAGTTTAAGGTAAAGGAACCATCAGCAGAAAGTGATCACAATGTGAGAGGATTCCCCCTGCAGCTTGAGAAGGAGAAGCTAAAGTCAGATGTATCAATATTACACTGGAGTAAAGGGAACTACAGGGGCTTTGGAAATGAACACGGATGGGTATGACAGCAGAGCAGGAATGGCAGGCATTTCTGGGAGCAATTCAGAAGGCACCAGATATACATCCCAAAAAGGAAGAAACATAGAAAGCCTTCAGCACAAGACAGGCCCTTCGGCCCACAAAGTTGTGCCGAACATGTCCCTACCTTAGAAATTACCAGGCACTAACTTTCGTTTATATTATTGGGCAGCCAATATACGTTGTGCTACCTTTTGGTCTTTTTTCCATGGCCAACCCGAGTGCCCTAATTGGGTGGCAATGGAGTCGAGCTCCACGAAAGAATTATCTATCTCTGCACTTCTTGGCTCTGTACTCCCTAGTAGTTTGTCCAGATTAATAGTTAATCCTCTTGTTAGACACACTTTGCGTATATGGGCTCAGTTTAGGAAATGTTATGGTTTCCATGGTTTTTCCTTTTCTAGCCCTATCTTACATAATCACCTTTTTTTACCTACTACGTATGACTCAGCATTCCATGATTGGTATCGGAAGGGCATTAGACATTTTAAAGATCTTTTTATTGATAATCGCTTTGCTTCTTTTCAACAGCTCTCTGCTAAGTTCAATCTGCCCAATGCTCATTTTTTTAGATATCTCCAAATTAGACACTTTATTATTCCTTTAATTCCTAACTTCCCTGAAATGCCTGAGAAAAATGTTATGGACTTATTTCTTTCTATTAATCCACTAGGTAAAGGTTTAATATCATTTATTCATGATAAATTAGCAGCCTTATGACGTGCCCCTGTGGATAAAATTAAAATGGCATGGGAGCATGATTTAAATACCTCCTTATCTGATGAGACTTGGGACTCGATTCTCAAATCGGTTAATTCAACCTCTCTTTGTGCTCGCCATTGCCTTTTACAGTTTAAGATTGTTCATAGAGCCCATATGTCTAAATCTAAATTACCTCGATTTTACCCTAACATTAGTCCGCTTTGTGATAAATGCAAAAGGGGCGAGGCCTCTCTCATTCATATGTACTGGTTTTGTCCTAGCTTGGAGAAATTTTGGAAAGATGTCTTCATAACGTTATCGTATATTCTGAATCACCACCTAGAACCTAACCCTTTAATTGCTTTGTTTGGTTTCTGGGGTGAGACAGATTTACGTCTGAGTTCGACTAAGTGTCGAATATTATCTTTTGCCTCTCTCCTGGCTAGATGTTTAATCCTCCTTAGATGGAGAGATGTTGCCCCGCCCACGCATGCTCAATGGCTTAACGACATTATGGCCTGCTTAGACCTTGAAAAAATTCATTATTCAGTTCTTAATTCGGATTTAAAGTTCCATAAGGTCTGGGGACCTTTTATTGAGTACTTTCATAACCTTCCTCTTAACTAAGGTTTTTTTTCAGTCCCTTGCTTTCAGCTCCTTTTTTTTTGGTAGTAGGCATTAATATCTTCTGTTGCTAAGTGTATTTACAGTTTTGGGGGTTTGATTGTCCTGATTTATATTCTCTATATTGTGTTGTGGTTGGTCTGGAGTTTTTTTTGTTGCAGGGCTTGGGGAGGATACTAATTTTACATGTCTTCAATTTGGGTGCTTTCTCAATTATCTTTCTTTGTATCATATTATTATTGTATGTTTATTTTTGCACTGTATCAATGTTCTTCATTTTGATCTGGGTTTTTTTTAATCTGTAGCTATGTAGAAAATGTATAAAAAAACTAATTAAAAAAAAGAAATTACCAGGCATACCTATAGCCCTCTATTTTACTAAGCTCCATGTATCTATCCAAAAGTCTCTTAAACAACCCTATTGTATCTGCCTCCACCACCATTGCTGACAGTCCATTCCAGACAATCACCACTCTCTGCGTAAAAAACTTACCCCTGACATCTCCTCTGTACCTACTCCCCAGCACCTTAAACCTGTGTCCTCTTGTGGCAACCATTTCAGCCCTGGAAAAAAGCCTCTGACTATCCACACGATCAATGCCTCTCATCATCTTATACACCTCTATCAGGTCACCTCTCATCCTCCGTCGCTCCAAGGAGAAAAGACCAAATTCACTCAACCTATTCTCATAAGGGATGCTCCCCAATCCAGGCAACATCCTTGTAAATCTCCTCTGCACCCTTTCTATGGTTTCCACATCCTTCCTGTAGTGAGGCGACCAGAACTGAGCACAGTACTCCAAGTGGGGTCTGACCAGGGTCCTATATAGCTGTAACATTATCTCTCGGCTCCTAAATTCAATTCCATGATTGATGAAGGCCAATACACCGTACACCTTCTTAACCACAGAGTCAACCTGCGCAGCTACTTTGAGTGTCCTATGGACTCGGACCCCAAGATCCCCCTGATCCTCCACACTGCCAAGAGTCTTACCATTAATACTATATTCTGCCATCATAGTTGACCTACCAAAATGTACCACTTCACATTTATCTGGGTTGAACTCCATCTGCCAATTCTCAGCCCAGTTTTGCATCCTATCAATGTCCTGCTGTAACCTCTGACAGCCCTCCACATTATCCACAACACCCCCCGACCTTTCTGTCATCAGCAAATTTACTAACCCATCCCTCCACTTCCTCATCCAGGTCACTTATAAAGATCACAAAGGGTCCCAGAACAGATCCCTGAGGCACTCGACTAGTGACCGACCTCCATGCAGAATATGACCCGTCTACAACCACTCTTTGCCTTCTGTGGGCAAGCAAGTTTTGGATCCACAAAGCAATGTTCCCTTGGATCCCATGCCTCCTTACTTTCTCAATAAGCTTTGCATGGGGTAGCTTATCAAATGCATTGCTGAAATCTATATACACTACATCTACTGCTCTTCCTTCATCAATGTGTTTAGTCACATCCTCAAAAAATTCAATTGGGCTCATAAGGCATGACCTACCCTTGACAAAGCCATGCTGGCTACTCCTAATCATATTATACCTCTCCAAATGTTCATAAATCCTGCCTCTCAGGACCTTTTCCATCAACTTACCAACTACTCACTGGTAAGACTCACTGGTCTTGTCACACTTGATAGGTCCTATTCTTTCACATCTTATCCTCTTGCTCTTCACATACTTGTGGAATGCCTTGGGGTTTCCCTTAATCCTGCCCACCAAGGCCTTCTCATGGCCCCTTCTGGCTCTCCTAAGTTCCTTCTTAAGCTCCTTCCTAGTAGCCTTATAATCTTCTAGATCTCTAACATTACCTAGCTCTCTGAACCTTTTGTAAGCTTTTCTTTTCTTGACTAGGTTCACTACAGCCTTTGTACACCACGGTTCCTGTACCCTGCCATAACTTCCCTGTCTCATTGCAACATACCTATGCAGAACTCCACACAAATTATCCCTTGAACATTTGCCGCATTTCTTCCGTACTTTTTCCTGAGACCATCTGTTTCCAATTTAAGCTTCTAATTTCCTGCCTGATAGCCTAATAATTCCCCTTACTCCAATTAAACACTTTTCTAACTTGTCTGTTCCTGTCTCTCTCCAATGCTATTGTAAAGGAGATAGAATTATGATCACTATCTCCAAAATGCTCTCCCATTGAGAGATCTGACACCTGACCAGGTTCATTTCCCAACACCAAATGAAGTACAGTCTCTCCTCTTGTAGGTTTATTGACATATTATGTCAAGAAACCTTCTTGCACACACCTAACAAACTCCACCCCATCTAAACCCTTTGCTCTAGGGAGATGCCAATCGATATTTGGGAAATTAAAATCTCCCATCACAACAACCCTGTTATTATTACACCTTTCCAGGATCTGTTTCCCTATCTGCTCCTCAATATCCCTGTTACAATTAGGTGGCCGATAAAAAACACCCATTAAAGTTATTGACCCCCTCCAGTTCCTAATCTGCACCCTCAGAGACTCCGTAAATGATCCCTCCATGGCGTCCATCTCTTCTGCAGCTGTGACACCATCTCTGATCAACAGTGCCACGCCCTACCTCTTTTGCCTCCCTCCCTGTCTTTTCTGAAACATCTAAAACCCATCACTTAAAGTAACCATTCCTGTCCCTGAGCCATCCAAGTCTCTGTAATGGCCACCACATCATATCTCCAAGTACTGATCCACGCTCTAAGCTCATCCGCTTTGTTCACAACACTCCTTGCATTAAAATAGACACATCTCAAGCCTTTGGTCTGAGCACATCCCTTCTCTATCACCTACCTATCCTCCCTCTCGCACTGTCTACAAGCTTCCTCTATTTGTGAGCCAACCTCCTCTTCCCCAGTCCCTTCAGTTCAGTTCCCACCCCCCAGCAATTCTAGTTTAAACTCTCCCCAGTAGCCTTAGCAAACCTTCCCGCCAGGATATTGGTCCCCCTGGGATTCAAGTGCAACCCGTTCTGTTTGTATAGGTCACACCTGCCCCAAAAGAGGTCCCAGTGATCCAGATATCTGAATCCCTGCCTCCTGCTCCAATCCCTCAGCCACGCATTTATCCTCCACCTCATTCTATTCCTAAACTCACTGTCACCTGGCACAGGCAGTAATCCTGAGATTATTACCTATGTGGTCCTGTTTCTCAACTTCCTTCCTAACTCCCTGTAGTCTTTTTTCAGGACCTCTTCCCTTTTCCTACCTATGTCACTGGTACCAATATACACCACAACCTCTGGCTGTTCTCCCTCCCACTGAAGGATATCTTGGATGCCATCCAAAACATCCTGGACCATGGCACCTGGGAGGCAAACTACCATCTGAGTTTCTTTCCTGCGACCACAGAATCACCTGTCTGACCCCCTAACAATGGAGTCCCTATCACTACTTCCTTCCTCTCCCTTTCCCTACCTTTATGAGCCACAGGGACAGACTCTGTGCCAGAGGCACGGCCACTGTTTCTTCCTCCAGGTAGGCTGTTTCCCCCAACAGTACTCAAACAGGAGTACTTATTGTCAAGGGGTACAGCCACTGGGGTACTCTCTAGTACCTGACTCTTCCCCTTCCCCCTCCTGACTGTTACCCACTTGTCTGTCTCTTGTGGCCGCAGTGTGACCGCCTGCCTGTAACTCCTTTCTATCACCTCCTCGTTCACCCTGACCAGACAGAGGTCATCGAGTATATATCGGTATAAGTAAAGTTTGCAAAATCATTTAAGCTCAGGTGGCAAGAGTTACAGTCTTATGATTGTACCTTGAAGTCTTCAGAAAGGTTCGGGAGGGTTTAAACTAATTTGCAAGGGGGATGGGGCCCGGAGCGATAGAGCAGTGAAAGAAGTGCATGGAGTAAAGCCAGATCTAACATATAGAGAGGCTTTGAGGAAAGAGCAGCTGAATAAAGGGTATAAACGTGGTAAGGTAGAAGGGCTAAAGTGTGCGTACTTCAATGCAAGAAGCATCAGGAACAAAGGTGATGAACTGAGAGCTTGGATACATACATGGAATTATGATGTAGTGGCCATTACGGAGACTTGGCTGGCACCAGGGCAGGAATGGATTCTCAATATTCCTGGATTTCAGTGCTTTAAAAGGATTAGAGAAGGGGGAAAAAGGGGAGGAGGGGTGGCATTACTGGTCAGGGATACTATTACAGCTGCAGAAAGGGTGGGTAATGTAGTAGGATCCTCTTTTGAGTCAGTATGGGTGGAAGTCAGGAACAGGAAGAGAGCAGTTACTCTACTGGGGGTATTCTATAGGCCCCCTGGTAGCAGCAGAGATACCGAGGAGCAGATTGGGAGGCAGATTTTGGAAAGGTGCAAAAATAACAGGGTTGTTATCATGGGTGACTTTAACTTCCCTAATATTGATTGGCACTTGATTAGTTCCAAGGGTTTAGATGGGGAAAAGTTTGTTAAGAGTGTCCAGGATGGATTCCTGTCACAGTATGTTGACAGACCGACAAGGGGAAATGCCATACTAGATCTAGTATTAGGTAACAAACCGGGTCAGGTCACAGATCTGTCAGTGGGTGAGCATCTGGGGGACAGTGATCACCGCTCCCTGACTTTAGCATTATCATGGAAAAGGATAGAATCAAAGAGGACAGGGAAATTTTAAATTGGGGAAGGGCAAATTATGAGGCTATAAGGCTAGAACTTGCGGGTGTGAATTGGGATGATGTTTTTGCAGGGAAATGTACCATGGACATGTGGTCGATGTTTAGGGATCTCTTGCAGGATGTTAGGGATAAATTTGTCCCAGTGAGGATGATAAAGAATGGTAGGGTGAAGCAAACATGGGTGACAAGTGAGGTGGAGAATCTAGTCAGGTGGAAGAAGGCAGTATACATGAGGTTTAGGAAGCAAGGATCAGATGGGTCTATTGAGGAATATAGGGTAGCAAGAAAGGAGCTTAAGAAGGGGCTGAGACGTGCAAGAAGGGGGCATGAGAAAGCCTTGGCGAGTAGGGTAAAGGAAAACCCCAAGGCATTCTTCAATTATGTGAAGAACAAAAGGATGACAGGAGTGAAGGTAGGACCGATTAGAGATAAAAGTGGGAAGATGTGCATGGAGGCTGTGGAAGTGAGTGAGGTCCTCAATGAATACTTCTCTTCAGTATTCACCACTGAGAGGGAACTTGATGATGATGAGGACAATATGAGTGAGGTTGATGTTCTGGAGCATGTTGATATTTAGGGAGAGGAGGTGTTGGAGTTGTTAAAATACATTAGGATGGATAAGTCCCCGGGGCCTGACGGAATAGTCCCCAGGCTGCTCCACGAGGCAAGGGAAGAGATTGCTGAACCTCTGGCTAGGATCTTTATGTCCTCGTTGTCCATGGGAATGGTACCGGAAGATTGGAGGGAGGCGAATGTTGTCCCCTTGTTCAGAAAAGGTAGTAGGGATATTCCAGGTAATTATAGACCAGTAAGCCTTATATCTGTGGTTGGAAAGCTGTTCAGAAAGATTCTTAGAGATATGGGCATTTAGAGAATCATGGTCTGATCAGGGACAGTCAGCATGGCTTTGTGAAGAGCAGATCGTGCCTAACAAGCCTGATAGAGTTCTTTGAGGAGGTGATCAGGCATATAGATGAGGGTAGTGCAGTGGATGTGATCTACATGGATTTTAGTAAGGCATTTGACGAGGTTCCACATGATAGGCTTATTCAGAAAGTCAGAAGGCATGGGATCCAGGGAAGTTTGGCCAGGTGGATTCAGAATTGGCCTGCCTGCAGAAGGCAGAGGGTTGTGGTGGAGGGAGTACATTCAGATTGGAGGGTTGTGACTAGTGGTGTCCCACAAGGATCTGTTCTGGGACCTCTACTTTTTGTGATTTTTATTAATGACCTGGATGTGGGGGTAGAAGGGTGGGTTGGCAAGTTTGCAGATGACACAAAGGTTGGTAGTGTTGTAGATAGTGTAGAGGATTGTCGAAGATTGCAGAGAGACATTGATAGGTTGCAGAAGTGGGCTGAGAAGTGGCAGATGGAGTTCAACCCGGAGAAGTGTGAGGTGGTACACTTTGGAAGGACAAACTCCAAGGCAGAGTACAAAGTAAATGGCAGGATACTTGGTAGTGTGGAGGAGCAGAGGGATCTGGGGGTACATGTCCACAGATCCCTGAAAGTTGCCTCACAGGTAGATAGGGTAGTTAAGAAAGCTTATGGGGTGTTAGCTTTCATAAGTCGAGGGATAGAGTTTAAGAGTCGCAATGTAATGATGCAGCTGTATAAAACTCTAGTTAGGCCACACTTGGAGTACTGTGTCCAGTTCTGGTCGCCTCAGTATAGGAAGGATGTGGAAGCATTGGAAAGGGTACAGAGGAGATTTACCAGGATGCTGCCTGGTTTAGAGAGTATGGATTATGATCAGAGATTAAGGGAGCTAGGGCTTTACTCTTTGAGGAGAAGGAGGATGAGAGGAGACATGATAGAGGTGTACAAGATATTAAGAGGAATAGACAGAGTGGACAGCCAGCGCCTCTTCCCCAGGGCACCACTGCTCAGTACAAGAGGACATGGCTTTAAGGTAAGGGGAGGGAAGTTCAAGGGGGATATTAGACAAAGGTTTTTCACTCAGAGAGTGGTTGGTGCGTGGAATGCACTGCCTGAGTCAGTGGTAGAGGCAGATACACTAGTGAAGTTTAAGAGACTGTTAGACAGGTATATGGAGGAATTTAAGGTGGGAGGTTATATGGGAGGCAGGGTTTGAGGGTCAGCACAACATTGTGGGCCGAAGGGCCTGTTATGTGCTGTACTATTCTTTGTTCTATGTTCTATGTTCTATGATGGTATATAAGAAAGTTCAGTTCAATCCACGGAATTGATGCGAGAGAGAGGTATTTACAATCCAAGTAAACAGGTGTTGTCGATCTTCCCGATGGCCCCTGAATCCTTCAAGTCAGCCAAATGTGACCACGCTACGGGTACCGTCTTCAAGTGGTGTAACTACCAACCCAGGCCAGGGTTAGACACACCGGTAGTTCCCACAGGGTCACCCTTACATGCACTGTGATAGCCACTGATCGATCTTTCTTGATCGACCCTCAACCCACCCTCGTGGGCACTCGAAGACCTCACTCTGTGACTCTTTCATCACCAGCCTCTATTCGTCTCCCCCGTGTGTCTGTTGAACGTGTTTAAATACACACACACTGAACAGCAGCCATCCATCATGTAACTCCTCCTCTCTCTCTCTGTAGCAACTCAGTCAGTTAGCAGTAGAAGACAGCTGCTCTTTGTAATGCTGTATTCAGTCTCTCTCTCTCTCTCTCTCTCTCTCTCTCTCTCTCTCTCTCTCTCTCTCTCTCTCTCTCTCTCTCTCTCTCTCTCTCTTTCCCTCCCTCCCTCCCTCCTTCCCCCCTTGAAGGCATAGTCCATAATGAATGAAACTTAAGATCCCATCACACTATGAGATCCTCCCTCATTCTCCTGAGCTCCAGGGATACAGCCCAAGCGCTGCCAGACGTTTCTCATATGCTAACCCCTTTATTCCTGGAATTATTCTTGTGAATCTGCAATCTCCAATGTCAGTATATCCTTTCTAATACAAGGAGCCCAAAACTGCACACAATACTCCAAGTGTGGTCTCACAAGTGCCTTATAGAGCCTCAAAATCACATCCCTACTCTTGTCTTCTCTACCTCTAGAAATGAATTCCAACATTGCATTTGCCTTCTTCACAACTGACTCAACCTGGAGGTTAACCTTTAGTGTATCTTGCAGAAGGACTCCCAAGTCCCTTTGTATCTCAACATTTTGAATTCTCTCCCCATCTAAATAATAGTCTGCTTGTTTATTTTTTCCAACAAAATACATGACCATACACTTTCCAACATTGTATTTCATTTGCCCATTCCCCTAGACTATCTAAGTCTCTCTGCAGGCTCTCTGTTTCCTCAACACTACCCACTCCTGCACCTATCTTTGTATCATCGGCAAATTGAGCCACAAATCCATTAATACCGTAGTCGAAATCATTGACATACATTGTAAAAAGCAGTGGTCCCAACACTGACCACTGTGGAACTCCGCTGGTAACCAGCAGCCAGCCAGTGTAGGATCTCTTTATTCCCACTCTGTGTTTTCTGCCAATCAGCCAACGGTCCACCCATGCTAGTAACTCCCCTGTAATTCCATGGGCTCTTATCTTGCTAAGCAGCTTCATGTGTGGCACCTTGTCAAAGGCCTTCTGAAAATCCAAGTACACCACATCTACTACATCTCCTTCGTCTACCCTGCTTGTAATTTCCTCAAAGAATTGCAGTAGGTTTGTCAGGTAGGATTTTCCTTCCAGGAAACCATGCTGGCTTTGGCCTATCTTGTCATGTGCCTCCAGGTACTCTGTATTCTCATCCCTAACAATCAATTCCAACAACTTCCCAACCACTGATGTCAGGCTAACAGGTCTATAGTTTCCTTTCTTCTGCCTTGCACCCTTCTTAAATAGCGGAGTGACATTTGCAATTTTCCAGTCATCTGGTACAATGCCAGAATCTATTGATCTTGAAAGATGATCATTAATGCCTCCGTAATCTCTCCAGCTACTTCCTTCAGAACCCAAGGGTGCATTCCATCACGTCCAGGAGATTTATCCACCCTCAGACCATTAAGCTACCGGAACACCTTCTCAGTCGTAATTTTCGCTGCACGTACTTCACTTCCATGACACTGTTGAATGTTCAGTATATTGCAGATATCTTCCACTGTTAAGACTGATGTAAAATACGCATTCAGTTCCTCTGCCAACTCTGCATTTCTCATTACAGTATCTCCAGCGTCATTTTCTATTAGTCCTTTATCTACCCTCAACTCTCTTTTACCCTTTATATACTTAAAAAAGCTTTTAGTATCTTCTTTGATATTAGTCACCAGCTTTCTCTTGTAATTGATCCTTTCCCTCCTAATGACTTTCTTAGTTTCCTTCTGCACGTTTTTAAAAGGTCCCCAATCCTCTGTCTTCCCACTATCTCTGGCTTCCTTGTATGCCCTCTCTTTTGCTTTGACTTTGGCTCTGACTTCACTTGTCAGCCATGGTAGTGTCCTTCTTCCCTTTGAAAATTTCTTCTTATTTGGAATATATCTGTCTTGCACTTCCCTCATTTTTCACAGAAACTCCAGCCATTGCTGTTCTGCTATCCTTCCTGCAAATGTCCCTTTCCAGTCAACCTTGTCCAGTACCCCTCTGAAGTCATTGTAATTTCCTTTATTCTACTGAAATACCGACACATTGGATTTTATTTTTTCCTTCTCAAATTTCAATGTGAACTCGATCATATTGTGATCACTTCCCGAAGGGTTCCTTAACCTTAAGCTCTCTTATCACCTCTGGATCACTGCACAACACCCAATCCAGCACAGCCAATCCCGTAGTGGGCTCAACAACCAGCTGTTCTAAAAAGCCATCCCTTGGACATTCTACAAATTCTCGCCTGAGGTCCAGTACTGCCTGGTTTTCCCAATCCAATTTCATGTTAAAATCCCCAAGGATTATCATGATATTGCCTTTCTGACATGCCTTTTCTATCACACGATTGATGCACAAGGATTACACAAGTGTGCTGAGAAAATTCAAGCAGTGGTGGATGCCCCGAGGCCAGGGTTTGCCTCATGTAGGGATGGAGAGTTGTTGTACCATCCAAGGTGAGAGCTGAAGTGTTGGAGGAACTACCTGCCTGTCATCCAGGTGTGGTTAAAATGAAAGTGTTGGCTTGATGCTTTGTCTGGTGGCCTGGGACAGATCAGCAGATTGACCAGCTTTCTATGCACTGTATGGGATGCCAACATGTCCAGAAGATGCCAAGAGCAGCACTGCCATCCCTGCATCGCCCTGGCAGAGGATTCATGTGGATCTTACCAGACCATTCATGGGCACAGATTTCTTGGTTGTAGTGGATGCAGCTACAAATTGGCCAGGAGTGTTCCCAATCATCTCCACTACAGCTTCACTCACTGTTGGTCTATTTGCAAGGACTGGTGTTCTAGAACACTTAGTCAGTGACAACGGCTAAGTCAAGCCAACACTTTCATTTTAACCACACCTAGATGACAGGCAGGTAGTTCTATTCACTGCCTCCTTCCGATACCTAGAATTCTGATGGCCTACTAGCACCTACGTAATTTGATTTTCTCAAAGAGTGTGTTGACTAGTCACACGTGATAAGACCGGTGCTACACAGAGCGATATCCATTTAGAACAGATATCAAGAGGAGTTTCTTTAGTCAGAGGGTGGTGAATCTGTCGAATTCATTGCCTGAGATGGCTGTGGAGACAATCGTTGGGTATGTTTAAAGCGGCAGTTGATAGGTTCTTGATTAGTAAGAAGTGAAAGGTTATGGGAGAAGGCAGGAGAATGGGTTTGAGAGGAATAATAATTCCACCATGATGGAATGCCAGAACAGATTCAATGACTTCATTCTGTACCTGTGCCTCCTCGTCTTATGAAAGCAAAACTATAGTTGGTAAATATTAATCTAATGTATATGCATTATTAATCTTAGGTATTGAGCAAGATCCTAAAGTAATACCACTCATCAGTACAGGCCAGGGAGCATGCGGATGGTGGGAAGTTATTGGAAGGCTACACTGATTTTCTGGAGTATGTCTGTATTTCCACAGGTACAAGTTCTGGGTTGTTGGGTGGAGATACATCTCTACCAAAGGAGCTGTAAGGCGCTCCTGCCCTCTGCTAGTCAGCAGGTCACCCTAGGGCAAAGTGTAGCACCTACTTAGAGCCCCCAATCATGGTCACATGAACCCATGGGAGCAGGTGGTGGATGGTCATATGAGCAGTTGGTGCTTATCACCAGTCCTGGTCATGTGACCACTGGCACCAGGCAGACAATCTCTGAAGGGTATTGATAATGACTGGGGTCACCCGTCTTGTAAAGACTCTGCCCAGAAGAAGGCAATGGCAAACCACTTCTGCAGAAAGAAATGCCAAGAACAATCATGGTCATGGGACCGTGATCACCAACATCAAATGACATGGCACACAATGATGGCAAGTTCTGAAACGTTGACCTTTTGTGAACACAGCAAGGTCACAGCAGTCTGAGAGAGATCCTAATTAAATACTACTCATCAGTAGAGGTTAGGGAGGATGCAGACAATGGAAATTTATTGGAAAGATACTCTGATATTCTGGAGTATGTCTGTATTTCCACATGTACAGGTTCTGAAACGTTGTCCTTTTTGAACTCTGCAAGGTCACAGCAGCCAGTTGTACCTCCAGCCTTGAATCATTAGATAATGTGAATGTAAAAATTCCGACTGGTCCCAAGTGACGAGGATCTTGTTCACTCCCTGCTTCCGGCCTCTCTCCCACATACTGAATCTCAGACTCATCTCCTTTAAACTCCACCCCCACCCCACCTGAATGTTCGTCCTCTCGGATTGGACTGTTGTATTTTGACTCACATTTAGCTCGAGAGTTCCACGGCTTTCTGATCACAAAGTGAACTTCACTGGTGAACCCTGTTCCCAGTTAAACACATCACATGATAGAACATACCAGACGATGACTGCCCAATAACTGTTGTCTTTATTGATCAGGATTTGTCCAAGGAGTAATTACACAGTTCAAACATTAACTATTTAGTTACACATCTCTTTAGTTTACTCTCACAACTTCCAAAACCCCCCGCCCCTGTTCAGGTGTTCCCCACCCCAGATGAACCTGGCCAGGGTTTACCGTGAATTCCTCTCCGAGTCCCTGACTCAGGGTCTTCTTCACTGGTTGCTCTCCAGAGTCAGTGCTGTCGGTGATCTTGTCCGGCACCTTTTTATACGTTTCTTCCCAAAGCTCTCAGACATTCAGATTTATTTATCAGGTCTACATTGAAACATACGGTGAAATGTGTGTTTGCATTCACAGCAAACACACCGAAGGATATTGATCCTCCAGCCTCCAGTCCCTGGCACAAACTCACAGACGTTGTCCCTTGATCTCCAGACAAGGCAACCCTGGGGATTCTGCCTTCAGGCCTTGACCTCTGGTTTTGCCAATTTTGGTGTTTGATCTTTGGATTTCACCCTATGGACTTGCCGACATCTGGACTTCAACCTTGAGCGATGCCTTCTGGTCGTTCCATCCTCTGGGTATCGACCCCAGGACTCACTGATCACAGGACTTTGACCTTTGGATCTCACCCTCTTGTCCATGTGGACCTCTAACCCAAGACTCACTGAGTGGGATTGCTAACCTCCATCCTTTCCACCAGCTGAACTGACCTTCGACTGTGGAGTGCTCTGACCTGGACTCTGAACACCAGCTCCTGCTCTGTGTCCCTAAACCATAACCCCCAATTCCCCGTCTGTCCCCCCAATGAACAAACGCTAAAAAAGGAACCCAAGAAGCAAAGCAAAATCATTTAAATCTGAGCCATGACCACGACAGAGATCACAGCTCAGCACCATTTGACTGGTGAGAGATCCCATCCCTCTCCTCAGGAGAATGTTTCTTGAACTCTTCCCAGCATCCATATCTCAAACTTTCTCTATCACACCTCCCTCCCCTACTCCTCTCCATCCCCCTCCCCTCTACCATCCACCATCCCCCAACATTAATGATCCCTCTCCCCCTCTATCATCCACCCTCCACCATCTCCTTCACCTCTACCATCCATCATCCCCTACCTCCTCCACCATCCCCCTTCCCCCTCCCCCTACCTCCTTCCCCTCACCACCTCCCTCCTCCCCCTCACCACCTCCCTCCTCATCCTCCTCCTCCTTCTTTCTCTCCCCAGGTAGACTCAGTCACAAGCCAGGAGTTATGGGATCTGAAACATGACTGCATGGATTCAGAATTGGCTTGCCCATCAAGGGCGGGGGGTGGGGGGGAGATGAGGGAGGGTATTCTGCCTGGAGATCCGTGACCAGTGTGTTCCATGGGGATCTGTTCTGGGGTCCCTGCTCTTTGTGGCTTTTACAAAGGACTTGGATGAGGAAATGGAAGTGGGGTTAGTGACTTTGCAGATGACATGAAGATTGGTGGAGTTGTAGATAGTGTAGAAGGCTGTCGTAGGTTACAATGGGACATTGACAGGGTGCAGAACTGGGCTGAGAAGAGGCAGATGGACTTCAATCCAGAAAAGTGTCAGGTGATTCATTCTGGAAGGTGAAATGTCAAGGCAGAATACAGGATTCATAGCCGTGTCGAGGAACAGCGGGATCTTGGGGTCCAAATCCATAGATCCCTCAAAGTCGCTGTTAGTTGACAGAGTGACTAAGAAGGCATATGGTCAGTAGGATATTGAGTTCAATAGCCATGAGGTTCTGGCCGCTCATTGTAGAGAAGGTGTGAAAGCTTTAGAGAGGGTGCAGAGGGGATGAAGCAGGATGCTGTCTGGAATAAAGAGCACATTTTATGAGACCATAAGATCATAAGACAGAGGAGCAGAATTAGGCCATTGGACCCATCAAGTCTGTTCTGTCATTTAATCATGGCTGATCTTTTTCTCCCCTCCTCAACCCCACTCCCTGGCCTTCTCCCCATGACCTTTGATGCTGTGGCCAATCAAGAACCTATCAATCTCTGCCTTAAATACACCCAATGATCTGGCCTCCAGCTGCCTGTGGCAAAAATTTCCACAAATTCACCACCCTTTGGCTAAAGAAATTTCTCTGCATCTCTGTTTTAAATGGACATCCCTCTATCCTGAGGCTGTACCCTCTTGTTCTGGACTCCCCCACCATGGGAAACATCCTTTCCACATCTACTCTGTCTAGGCCTTTCAACATTCAAAAGGTTGCAATGCCCCCCCCCCCCCCACCATTCTACTAAATTCCAGCGAGTACAGACCCAGAGCCATCAAACGGTCTTTGTATGATGACCCTTTCATTCCCGGAATCGTCCTGGTGAACTTCCTCTGAACACTTTTCAATGCCAGCACATCTCTTCTTAGATGAGGAGCCAAAAACTGTTCACAATACTCAAGGTGAGGCCTCACCAGTGCCTTTTAATCTTCAGCATCACATCTCTGCTCTTGTATTCTAGACCTCTTGAAATGAATGCTAACATTTCCTTCCTCCCCACTGACTCAGCCTGCAAGTTCACCTTTATGTTCTGCAGAAGGACTCCCAAATCCCTTTGAATCTCAGATTGTTGCTTTTTCCTCATTTAGAAAACAGCCTGCACATTTATTTCGACTACCGAAGTGCATCACCATGCAGTTTCCAACACTGTATTTCATGACTGAGCTTGACTTTTCTCTTTGGAGACAATGAGGATGAGAGGTGATTTGATAGAGGTGTAGAGAATGATAAGTGCTGTGGATCGAGTGGACAGCCGGAGACTTTTTTCTGGGGGGAAATGGCTAATATGAGGGAGCCTAACTTTACAATGTTGGGAGGAAAGTACAGGAGAGATGTCAAAGTTAAGTTATTTTTACACAGAGCGTGGTGGTTGTGTGGAACACTCTCCTGGGGTGGTGGTAGAGGCAGATAAACTGAGGGCATTTAATAGTCTCTTGGATAGGCACATGGGTGATAGGACAATGGAGGGCTATGTGGGAGGGAGGGGCTAGATTGATCTTGGAGTTGTTTAAGTTGTTAGCACAATCTCACAGGGAAGAGGCCTGTACTCTGATACACTGTTACATGATCCAATGTTGGAGTTCCAGTTTGCTGGGATGTTCCAGGATTTCCCAGAGTCTGGAATGGGCCCAGCTGATTGGAAAACTACAAATGTAAGGATCACATTTCAGAAAGGACGGAGGTAGAAAGCAGGAAACTCGGTGTCTTGATGTCTGTCTCTGGGACAATGCTGAACACACACTGAAGGAACGATGACAAGGTGTTTAGAAAATCTCACACGGTCAGACAGAGTCAGTGACAATGAAAGAACTGCAGAGGCTGGAAATGCTCAGCAGGTCAGGCAGCATCTGAGGGAGGAGAAACAGTGTGTGAGCAGAGTGCTTTATTCAATGTGCTGAAGGGAATGAGCTGCCTGCTGAAGCTGCTCAGTGATGTCTGCTGGGAACACACGGGACTGCAGGGACTGGAATCTGGGATGAACAATGAGCTGCTGGAACTCAGTGGGTCAGGTCAGCAGACCACAGACTCTCTGAACTCCTCCAGAGTGGAGGGAGAGAGGAAACAGTGAGCTACCAAACTGTTAGCCTGTCACTGGCATTCGGAGAAATGGGGGAATCTACAACGAAGGATCTGATATCAAGGTCATTAGAAAATATTATGAGTGAGTCGAGTCAGCCTGGATTAATGAAATGGAAGTCACATTTGACTGGTCTTTCAGAGGTCTTTGGGGAAGTATCGAGTGAAGTCGTTCAGGGGGAACCAGTAGATGTGATGTATTTGGATTTTCAGAAGGTTATTGAGAATGTCTCTCACTGGAGGTTGGTGAACAAGTTTAGAGCACATGGAGTTGGGGAGAGAAGACGAGAGCACTTGGAACTGGGAGAGATTTCCAGCATGGACTGAACATTGGTTAATGTAGAGAAAGGAAATGGTAGGAAGGAATGGGTCCTTCTCACATAACTGGTCTGTGATCCGTGGGGTGTCTCAGACAGGGATCAGTGCTTGGGTCCCAGTTATACCAGTCAGTTATTTCCCTGAGGAGACCAAAAGTAACATTTCCAAGTTTACTGAAATGAGAAAGTGAGTAGAGATGAGGGGCAAAGAGGCTGCAAGGGGTTAAAGACAGTAAGTGAGAGGGCAACAGCAGGGCAGATATAGAAAATGGGAAGAGATACAGAAACACTGACCATTGTTTAAACAGTGAGGGACTGGGAAATGTTGATGTTCACAGGGACCTGGTGACCTTGTACACCGGTCACTGGCAGACAACATGCACAGACAGCAGGCAGGTAAGATGGAAACGTTGGCCTTTAACGCAAGGGGATTTGAGGAATGGTGACTACAGAGAGTCTCGGTGTGACTGCACCCAGGGTTCTGGGGAAAGGGTTAGTGTCCTTGTCTGTAAAAGATGTTCCCGGCACAGGGGGAGAGCATCAGAGCTTCACCTGACCGGTTCCTGGGACGGCAGCTCTGACACGTGAGGAGAGACTGAGTCGGCTGGCCACCGACTCCTGGCAGTTTGGAGAATGAGGCAGGGCCTGGTGGATGTAAAGTCCTGAGAGGCTTCACAGGGTAGAGACAAGGAGGATGGTCTCTGTGACGGAGGGCTCCAGAGTGAGAGGGCAGAATGAGGGGGAGGCCATCTGGGACTGAAGTGAGGGTAGACATCTTCACCTGGATGATGAATCATTGGGATTCTCCACCCTGGAGCTGTAGAGAGAGGCTCAGGGATTGGTGAGATTAGTTCATAGGTTTTGGGTGAAATGTGAAATATTTATGGGGAACATGAGGGAGAACGTTTTCACTCAGAAAGTGCTGCACTTGTGGAAAGAACTGCCAGTGGAAGTCGTAGATGCTGGTTTAATAGTAAATTTTAAGGAATGTTTGCAAAGGACAATGAATGGGAGGCATTTAGAGGGATACGTTTCAGTTGCAAGTAGATGGCATGGACTAGATGGGACAAATCAGCCATGTCCTTAATGAATGACAGCATAGGTTTGATGGGTTGAACAGCCTGCTGCTCCTTGATATATCTTTAGAATCTCATTGAACATCCTACTTTCCAAGTGTCCCTCAATATCTCCTCTACCTTCTGAAATGTTTTTTTTTTAAATCGCTTCCTGGTCACTCTATCTCTCCAATCCCTCATCACTCCATCCCTTAATACCTCTTCACAGTATCCTTCAATCCCGCCTCATTCTATCCCTCAATTCCATCCAACGTATCCCTTGATCCTTCCTCACACTATCATTCAATCCCTCACCAACCTGTCAGTCCCTCTTTGGAGTTCCCCTGATCTCATCACTCAAAGCACCTCAATTCCAACACAAGATCCTCATTCACATGCTCCACCCTCACATTTAGTCCCTACCCTCTGGATATCTGTTACTCTCTCCAGAAATACTTCTCATTGATCTCTGATCGGATTCATCAACTATTCCAATTTGATAAACTATCAGTTGAAACATTCCTTCTGTTCTACTAATTATTTTTATGATTTGTGACTGGATTTAGATTTGAACACACAGTGATTTACACTGTCCCATCCTTCTGAGACAGACAGTTTCCCTTTGTCTGTCTCTCACTGAGTAACGCCATTTAAAGGGACATTACCAAGCATGAATGTTTGTATTAAACGTCTTGTTCATTTCTTCCCTCACCACTTCCCAGTCAATGTTCCAGCTTCCATCGATCTTTGCAGGCTTTGCTCCATATTCATCAGCAAACTGCTGATTGAAAATGTAGAAAACCTTCTTCCAATAGGATCCTGCCTCTGCGGAAATTTCCCGTTGGATAATCCAGGATTTGTAGTAATCATTGACTGTTTGATATTCCTTGTAGGGATGGGATTCCCAATTTGTGTCATTATTTTTGAATGTTGTATCACCTGCGACTGAAGTTGTGCAGATATCCGTTACAAGATGTTCACTGTCTGCCCATCGATGCCTGTTGAGCCCTTCAGGCCAGTGCTGTTTACAGGAGTGTTGGGAGTGTACCGGGGTCTCTGAGTCACAGAAAACCCCACAGAAAGGACATTTCTTCGTACAATTGAATAACCCTTTGAACAACTCCTCCCTGGGTTTAATGGATAATTCTTCAATCTTTGCTTTGACATCCCAGCCTTTTACCTCACGGAGGAGTTTCTGCTCCACCTCTTCAATACATGGCAGAATGGCTTCTGCACATTTCTTGCCATCACTGCCACTCCGAAACAGAACAAGTTTCATCTGATCTTCAGGCATCGAGATTCTTCTGTTTAACTTTTCAACAAACATGTTTAGGAAGCTCTGAGCATTTCCAGCAAAGTTCTGCTTCACTGCATCCTGAACAATGTCCTTAGCTTGCCCAGTGATCTCTGTGATGATTTCTTTAGCCAGATGGGTAAATGTGCTCTCTCCATCGCGTTCTGTCTCGCAGTGTTTAATAACTTGCTGATGGAGCCAGTCTTTGGCGAAATTCTCAAAGTCTCTGATGTACCAGAGATATTCATCAAATTGATGTGTTTGTTTCAGGTGGACCAGGAGGGCCACAGTGAAGTTGTTGCGGAGACTGTACTGTCGCTCAGGGTCATGTTTTTTCATATCATCCACGATGTTCACGCTGAGAGTCTTGAGGGTGGTGTCTCGGAGAGCTGGCATGAAACAAGATCGTGCAAATCGATCTGCTTGTCTCTGGTTCTCATCCTGCTCTCTGTAAATATCCATAAAGAGATCAAAGTATTGACTTTTCATGTTTTCCAGACTTCTCCGTGTGTCGTGTTTGTGGATGAACCTCCTGTGCATCTCCTGGAATCTTGGTACAGCGTAACCACACAGGTGAAGTTTAAACTCGGCCTTGAAAACCTCAGTCATTGAAAAGTTTTGATGTGAAATATTGTCAACTTTTCCCCCTATCATGTTCAAAAGTTCAATGCAATATTTGTTGTCATAATCCATGTCCTTTTTTGTGATGTCAGTGATCCAATGTCTGCATTCATCCTCGAAGGGCTTTGTAATCATTGCTGCTTGATTGAGATCTGATTTCAAACTGGATGGAATGAGTTTACTTGTACCCCATCTCCAATATGACGCATTGATGTGTTTCTCTTCAATCTGAAAGTACTGGGTCCCCAGTTCACAGAGATTTTTACATTTTAGTTTTTCATTAATCACTCTCCCTTGAGTTTTTGTTTCCTCTCTGAGAAGATTTTCAATCTCCAGTTCAATCTTTCTTTCTCTGCAGGGCTGATACTCCAGCTGAGAGAGTGTACTTTCCCACATTGTTTCAAATTCCTTTTGCAATTCCTGGTGTCCCAACACCCGATTTGCTGTTTTACACTTCCATAAAAGCTGCTTAACCTGTTCTCCAATCTTCCTGTGAAAGTTATTACAAATACCATCCACTCCCTGCAGTCCCACCCGTCTGTTCACGGCATCTCTACATCTCTGCATTGAATCGTGCTGAAGTCGGCTGCATAAACTGGAGATGCTGAGCTTAAATTCCTCTCTGTATTTCTCCATCAGACAAACGTTATCAGCCCCACTTTCATACAGAGCTTGTAGTTTATCCAGAGTGTCACCCTCCCTTTTGTTCATCTCTGTCCTCATCTCCCTCTCCAGATTATAGAGCAGTTCGGTGAGATCTCCTCTGGCATTGCTGATTCTGTTTTCAGCCTCATTTCCCCAGGAGTGAGTGAATTTGTGGAGTTCCCACTCCCAGTCCTTGTACTTCATGGAGAGGTGGTTGTAAGCCTCTGGGAACAGACTGTTCTGGAAGCTGAAAATGAAATTTTCGTGTTTCACCTGCTCCCAAAGCCCAGCCATCCATTTGATAAAGTCCGGGATAGTGAAAGCTCTTTGGCTTTTGCTCCATTGGATTAGACACTGAATTAGGTTCTTCTTCAGTTGGGAGACGAGTTCACTGTAGCCGGTGTTGACTGCAGCCATTGGGGGTGTACCATGCCACAGACCAGGGATGTACCAGTTGTCCTTGTCAGCATCATAGTCCATCACATCCCGGAACGTTACTCGGTCTACCTTCTCCAGCTTTGCTGCAGCCTCTGTCATCTTATCCAGCTGCTCCAGGAGTTTCTGACGGCCTCTCAGATTCTGATTGTGTGCACTCACATCGCCGACATTCTGGTGAACAAATATGCACTTTGGCCCTTTTCCTATCTCCCTCATGCGGATTAAGGAATGAACAACAATCTGTAAAATATCTTTAATCTCTGACAGATTTTCCATCCCGATGTTTACCAACGTTAAGTTGCTTAATCCAACCACGAACGTTGCCAGCTCATTGTCGTGCTCGTAGCTGTCTGTCAGTGTTGCAAGTTCTGGGGCTCTCAGCCCCTCTGTGTCAATGACCAGGATGAACTCACAGCCCAGCTCCTCGGCCAGGCTCCCTGTGACTTTGATCAACTGCATGTAGGCCCCTCGAGTACATCGGCCGCCGCTCACAGCAAACTGCAAACAGAACATTGTGTTGAGGAGTGTGGACTTGCCCGTGCTCTGAACTCCGATCACCGTCAGCACAAACACTCGGCAAGCTCTTCCCACTTTGTTGGCCACTTCTATGAGTACAGCAGCGATCCATGGAATGGGAACGTTGGAAACGTCTCCATCGATGAGTTCCAGTGGGAACCCTTCCAGCAACAGTTCAGCAGCAACACGTGGGAACTGCGACACCTTTGGGTGGATCTGTGTCCTTCGGGTGACATTGTGTCGAGTCACTGAAAGTTCATAAACCTGGCCAAGTTCCCTCATGAAATGCTCGAGACCCAGGGAACTATCAGATATCTTCTGATCCAACTCCTTCAGTTTCTTCACAGTCTGCTTTGAGTCTTTGCACAGTTCTTTATAAATTCTACGCAATCCTGCCATAATTTCCCGTGATTTACTGTCCAGTTCCAGCTTCAGCCACTGTAGGGAAATGGCTCTGTCAACCCCACCATGACGGGTGAGGTGTTCAATGAACAGCCGCATCTCTTCCGACAGACTCTGTCTGAGCTGAGCTTCCCGGATTCTGTTCTTCTCCCGGTCCAGTTCCTGGTTATACACTTCTGTGGTTCTGTCCCCACGGAGTTTCATCCGAGCTTTCTCTTTTTCAACTTTAGACAACCATTGCCAGGGCTCTCCATGAAAGGGCAACACTCTCCTTTTATACCCAGTAATGTCTCCTGAGTCAAGTCTGTCCAGTATTTTGGTCAGTTCCTTGGCTCGTTGTATTTCAGGTTGACGTTCATCAACCTCAATCCCACTTTCCATCACAATGTCAGCCATTTTCTCCAGGCTCAGCAAGGTCTGGTCCCTGTCCCTCATTAGAATTACTTGTTTGATCTGAGAACGGAGCTTTTCCACAAGTTTAGTCTCATTTACATTTGTCTGCATAATGTGTTGTTGAGGTTCTAACTTTAGATCTTTGAACAGTTTCTTCACCTGCTCAGGGGTTATGTGTTGCTGATTGATGTGGGTGTTGACTATGAGAAAGAGTTTTGCTGGTGACTGTGGGAGAGAGGTGAGGAATTCTCGTTCCTTCTCACCGATTACGTCAATGAAAATAAAGAGAGCAGCAGATACTTTTGCCAGAAACCGAGCGTTTCCCTGGAAAGTTTCAGCATCGCCTCGGAGGTTAATGAATGCAGCAGCCTCTGGGAAAATATCCGTGTTACTCTTCCCAGAAGGGAGATACCAGCTGATCTCAGCCATTCCATCGGATATCCTGCGGGGCACATTCCCACATTCCATCTGGGAGTGCAGGAAGATGTTCTGCTGCAGCTGTGCCTGACTCAGGGTGAGATTGAGGATTCGGGATTTGGACACTGTGCACCTTCCCAGTCTGAGGAAGGACACCGTTGGCATGGCTGCTGTCACGATGGGCACCTCCACAACGGGGCTGCTGTCTGTAGGAGAATGTGGGCACCATGTTTTAACAATGGGCCTCATGGCCCAGAGGAGAAGGGTGGCACCAGGCCCTTCTGTGAGTCCCCTCACCTTGTCCATGGGGTGACTGTGTGTGTCTGGCATCAGAAAGGGTAATGCAAACTGGCACAGAGACATCTTCAGCATCAGTTCCTGCTGGAGAGAGTGGTCAGCACAGAGGAAAATGGCAGCAATGATATCCAGAGGATTCATCCCACCATCCCCCGGTGCTGTAACTTCAAAGAAATCTCTGAAGTCTTCATCATCATCATCATCATCCTCACCGTCCGAGGGCAGATCCGGTGGCCATTCGGGATTCCTCGCCAGTGAATTGGCTGAGAGGATCCTCTGGAGAAATCGCCAGGGAAGATCTTCGGCTCGAGTTGGTTTGCTGTCCTCTGGTTTATCCTGGGACACCTCCCGTACAGTCTGGAGAGACAGTTTGTGAGGATAATGATCCTGTAATCCCAAATCCTTTACAATTTGTGGGGGGCTGAGTTTTTCAGACACATTATTTCCAGCCAGAAAAATGCCCGTCATAGTCTCTGATGCGCTCTGTGTTCTCCTGGAATCCCTGTTCTCTCATGGGTGTGACTGGTTCGGGGAGCGGCGTGCTGGTCGTGGTATTTTGGGAATAGGTGTACTGTTCTGTTTCTCAAATTCCCACAACGGTAAAATTTGTCTCCAATGATTTATCGTTTTGACTCTATTCCAGTCCAGGATATTTGCTGTGCCTGATGTCCTGTTGGAATACACAGTTCCTGTCCCAGGATCATAGGGCTGAATGTTTCCGTGCCTGTGACTGGTGATCCTCTGTCAGGTCTCGTTGTCCTGGCACGGTGTGTACTGAGTACAGTCGGTAGGTGATCACCATAGCAACCTGGAATTGGTCACAGAATTATACTTGGCCTCGGGGACACTACACCAGGAGGACTGGGTACAATCTTGTTGTCCTTAGCAAATGAACGATGCACTGTCTCTCGAGGGAGTGGAATGAAGATTCTGCAGATATTTTTCTTGGGTTGAAATTAGAGAATCGTTGAAATAGGTCAGTCAGCATCTGTGGAGAGAGAAACAGGGTCAGTGTTTCAGGTCCATGTGTTGGTGAGTCTGTCACATCAGGAGAAGTTGAGTCAACCAGCCCTCTGTTCACTGGGGGGTTAGAAGAATGAGTTGTGATCTCACTGAACTGAGGACAGAGTTTAACATTGCTGGATACAGGGAGGATGTTCCCACTGGCTAATGAGTCTAGGATCAGGGCACAGGCTGATTGTAAGGGGTGAGCTGTTCATGACCGTGATGAGGGAAATGTCCAAGTCTCCACACAAATAGAACATAGAACCAGAATGTTACAGCAAAGTGCAGGCCCTTCAGGACACAATGTTGTACCAACCTTTTATCCTGTCTAAGATCAATCTCACCATCCCCCAGCCCAGCAGTATCAAAGATGTATACTTGTTATACTTAATGTGAAAAAGACTAAGGAGCTGGTGGTGGACCTGAGGAGGGCCAAGGCACCGGTGACCACTGTTTCCATCCAAGGGGTCAGTGTGGACAGGGTGGAGGATTACAAATACCTGGGGATACAAATATTATTTAATTATTTATGGTTTTATATTGCTATATTCTACCTATTCTTGGTTGGTGCGACTGTAACAAAGCCCAATTTCCCTCGGGATCAATAAGGTATGTCTGTCTGTCTGTCTGTCTGTCTGTCTGAGGGTCTGCTGACTCACCTTATTTCTCCTGGTGGTCACCCACCTACAGTCTGACCCTGTTCTCTGGTTGTGACCACCTCAGGAACAGTTTCATCATCATGTTATTTATCCTCATGTTTTTCAACAGTAGGAAAGACAAATTAGTCCTGTATTCTCCCTTTTTGATCTTGTCCACCTTTTCAGTTGCAGCTCATCCTGTTGACTGCAATTTTACTCTATCATCTGCCTCTCTTTGCAAGGAGTTTCACTACACACTAAATATGTGTAGCGAGACAGGCAAACAACTAAATATATCAGGGATGGGGTAAGAAGGGGAGGAGGGGCATTAACGGAAGTTAGAGAACTCAATGTTCATGCAATCAGGTTGGAGGCTACCCAGCCGGTATATAAGGTGTTGTTCCTCCAACCTGAGTTTGGATTCACTTTGACAATAGAGGAGGCCATGGATAGACATATCAGAATGGGAATGTCTCTTGCAAAAAGCCTATCCCCTTCTCACAATTCCTCCGTCTCCACCGCATCTGCTCTCAGGATGACGCTTTTCATTCCAGGACGAAGGAGATGTCTTCCTTTTTTAAACAAAGGGGCTTCCCTTCGTTCACCATCAACTCTGCTCTCAAATGCATCTCTCCCATTTCCCGCACATCTGCCCTCACCCCATCCACCCGCCACCCCACTCGGGATAGGGTTCCCCTTGTCCTTACCTTCCACCCCACCAGCCTCCAGGTCCAACGTATAATTCTCCGTAACTTCCGCCACCTCCAAAGGGATCCCACTACCAAACACATTTTTCCCTCCCCCACTTTCTGCTTTTCGCAGGGATCGCTCCCTATGCGTCTCCCTTGTCCACTTGTCCCCCCCATCCCTTCCCACTGATCTCCGTCCTGGCACTTATCCTTGTAAATGGAACAAGTGCTACACCTGCCCTTACACTTCCTCCCTCACCACCATTTAGGGCCCCAGACAGTCCTTCCAGGTGAGGCGACACTTCACCTGTGAGTCGGCTGGTGTGGTATACTGCATCCGGTGCTCCTGGTGTGGCCTTTTATATACTGGTGAGACCCGACGCAGACTGGGAGACCGTTTCGCTGAACACCTACGCTCGGTCCGCCAGAGAAAGCAGGATCTCCCAGTGGCCACACATTTTAATTCCACGTCCCATTCCCATTCTGATATGTCTATCCGTGGCCTCCTCTATTGTCAAAATGAATCCAAACTCAGGTTGGAGGAACAACACCTTATATACCGGCTGGGTAGCCTCCAACCTGATGGCATGAACATTGACTTCTCTAACTTCTGTTAATGCCCCTCCTCCCCTTCTTACCCCATCCCCGACATATTTAGTTGTTTGCCTGTTCTCCATCTCCCTCTGGTGCTTCCCCCCTCCTTTCTTTCTCCTGAGGCCTCCCGTCCCATGATCCTTTCCCTTCTCCAGCTCTGTATCACTTTTGCCAATCACCTTTCCAGCTCTTAGCTTCATCCCACCCCCTCCAGTCTTCTCCTATCATTTCACATTTCCCCCTCCCCCCACTACTTTCAAATCTCTTACTATCTTTCCTTCCAGTTAGTCCTGACGAAGGGTCTCGGCCCAAAATGTCGACAGCGCTTCTCCCTATAGATGCTGCCTGGCCTGCTGTGTTCCACCAGCATTTTGTGTGTGTTGTTGTTTGAATTTCCAGCATCTGCAGATTTCCTCGTGTTTGCTCACTACACACTGCCTCTGTTTGTAAACCAACTACCCCATCCTCAGCATTATCATTCTGGTTCTCAAGCCCCTGACAAATTAGTTTAAATCCACCCAAATGTCTCATCCAACCCACCCACAAGGGTATTTGACCCCTCAAGTTCAGGTGTAACCTATCCCTTTTGTACAGGTCTTACTGGCCTTCGATCCCAATGATCCATAAGTCTGAACCCCTGCCCCCTGCCCCAGTTCCTCAGCCACACATTCACCTGCCAAATCATCCTATTCTTACCCTCACTGGCACGTGGCACAGGCAGAAATCCAGATATTACTACCCTGGAGGACCTGTTTCTCAAATTTCTACTAGCTCCCTAAAATCTCTTTTCAGAATCTCCTCACATTATCTATCTATGTCATTGGTGCCAATATGTACCAATAATGGCCACCATTTCACAGTTCCAAGTGCTCCAAGTTCATCACACTTGTTCCTGATCGATCTTGCACTGAAGTGGACACACATCAACCCATCCCACTGATAGCAATTTTGCCCTGTCAACTTCCTATCTTCCCTCACAGTCTCTCTACACATTGCATCTAACTGTACACCAACTGTCCATCCTCTCACCGATTACTGTTGTTCCCATCCCACTGCCAGACTGGTTTGAACCCTCCACAACGACCTCTAGCAAACTTACTGGTCACTCTCAAGTTCAGGTGTAACCCATCCTTTTGTTCAGGTTATGCCTTCCCCAGAAGAGATCCCAACGATCCATGAATTTGCCGAACGGGAGATCTCAGAGCGAGTTGGAGATGGCTCATTGTGGACTTTATGCACCAGTTGTGAAAAGCATGTCTACTGAGTGCACAGTCGTGGGGTGAATTGGAGACAGTTCCTTGGGAACTTTACACACCAGGTTTAAAAAGTGACCAGAAACTGTCAGAACTTGAACGCTGAGCAGGAGATTGCTTGAGTTATGAGTAACTTAGCAAGCGACAATAAAAAGAAGCAAGGTGCAAATGGAGCAGCCATTGTGTGTGTGGGCCAATGTCAGAGTGGTCAGGCTGTGGCTCAACAGGCTTTGCAAGATGAGGCAGTGGCTGGGGGTTCCTCTGTGACCATTCCCCTCACAACAAGTATACCCCCTTTGGATACTGCTGTGGGGGGTATGACCTATCAGGGCATAGCAGCAGCCAGTCCAGAGGCCCAGCGGGGAAGGGTACAGTCAGGTAGAGAGATAGTGATGGGAGACTCGATAGTTATTGAGTTAGACAGTGGATTCTGTGGCCATGAAAAGGATGCCAGGATGGTATGTTGCCTCCCAGGTGCTGGGGTCAAGGAGGTCTCAGAGTGGCTGCAGAATATTGTCAAGAGGGAGTGTGAGCAGCCAGATGTCATGGTGCCCATCTGTATCAATGACATAGATAGAGAGGGGGAAGAGGTCCTGTGCAGTGAGTACAGGGAGTTCAGGAGGAGGCTGAAGAGCAACATCTCCAAGGAGCAATGTCTGGATTACTCCCAGTGCCACATGCTGGTCAGGGCAGAAGTAGGAAGACAGTACTGATGTATGAGTGGCTGAGGAACTGGTGCAGGGGGCAGGGTTTCGGATCGCTGGATCATTGAGATCTCCTCCGGGGAAGGTATGACCTGTAGAGAAAGGATGGGTTACACTTGAACCTGAAGGATACAAATATCCCTGTGGGCAGGTTCACTAGAGCTGACGGGGAGGGTTTCAACTAATTTGGCAGGGAAGTGGGAACTGTAGTGATGGGGTAGTTGTATACTGGTAGATAATGTGTGTAGTGAGACTGGGAGGAAGGATAGGCAGATATTAGGCAAAAATTGCAGTCAGTGAGATGGGTTGAAGTGTGTCTATTTTCATGCAAGAAGTATCAAGGACAAGTGTGAAGAACTTAGAGCATGTGGGACAAAGGAATGGCACCAATTTCCAAGCACCTTAAAACTATGCTCCCTCATGTTAGCCATTCCAGCCCAGGGAAAAAGCATCTGGCTAACCACACACTAGGCTCTTGATTCAGTGGGGATAACTTCCCTCAACCTCACTCACCCCATCACTGAACAGCTCCCACAACCTACGGACGCAGTTGCAAAGACTCTTCACCTCATTTCCCAGTATTTGTTGCTTATTTATTTATTATTATCATTGCTTCTTTCTTATGTATCTGCACAGTTATTTTTGGTCATTTACACATTGGTTGTTTGTCTGTCCTGTTGGGTGCAGTCTTTCATCGATTCTATGATATTTCTACAATTCCTGTTACTTCCTGCAAGGAGTTTGTATGTTCTCCCCATGACCACGTGGGTTTTCCCCGGGTGCTCCAGTTCCCTACAAAACTCCAAAGATGTACCTGTTGACGGGTTAATCGGTCACTGTAAATTACACTATGATTAAGCTCGGGCTAAAGTTTAAGGATGAGGTTTTCAGTTGCTGACTGGAATGTGTCAAAAGGCCAGAAGAGCCTATTCCATGAATTTATCTCAGTCAGTAATGAAAGAAAGAAAACTGTGAACTTTGACTGGAAACTTGCAAATGTCACTGCTCTGTTTGAGAGAGAGGAAAAAGGAAATTATTAGCCAGTGAACCTGACTTCAGTGATTGGAAAGATGTTTGATTTCATTAAGGACGAGGTTTTGGGGTATTTGGAAGCACATGATAAAGTAGGCCAAAGTCAGCATGGTTTCCTTCAGGAAAAATCATGCCTGACAAATCTGTTGGAATTCTTTGAGGAAAGAACAGGCAGGATAGACAAAGGAGAGTCAATGAATGTTGTTTACTTGGAGTTTCACAAGGCCTTTCACAAGCTGCCTCACATGAGGCTGCTTAATAAGATAAAAGCTTATGGTGTTACAGGAAATATACCAGCATGGAGAGGATGTTGTCAAGGTGCTGGAGCAGGGATCCAATCATTCACACGGTGACATTAATTGAGTAACAAATCCTGAAGTGCAAACAAAAGTCTGCGTCAAAGTTCAGGTAGAGATCAAAACATCCAGAAAATCCAAAAACCAGAATCCGGAAACAGGCAGAGTCGATATTCAGACAGACAGACAGAGTTCAGATACAAATGTTGGACAGGCTCAGGAAAACTCACCAGCACAATCTGGCAACAAACAGGTGAAAACACAGGACTGAAATACACTGAGCAATAAACAGAGAGGCGGATGATAGGTGGAGCACAATGAGACACGGGTGGCAGCAATACAGATAACAATGAGAAACAGATGAGAGACGGAGTACTCAGTGATACAGGGGCCGGAGTAGAGCAGGAGTGGGGACAGGAGCACACGGCAAGACAAAACCACAGACTGACAGCTAGGGGGAAAACACAAAAAGATAGAGTTTAACTGACAGTATCCCACCCCCGCCCCCCCCCAGGCGCCTCCCGGCATCACGGCAGGTAGAGCTGGGTGCTGGCGATGGAAGTCCCTGACGAGAGAGGGGTCCAGGATGTTACGGGCGAGGTCCCAGCACCTCTCCTCAGGACTGTCGCCCTCCCAGTCCACAAGGTTCTGGAGGCCACGGCCCCGGCGACGAATGTCCAGCAGCTGACGCACCGTGAAGTCCTCTGACCCATCGATGAGCTGTGGGGGAGGGTGGTTTGGGGACAGGACACAGGGGGTGGCTCATGAAAGGCTTGATGCGGGACACATGGAAGGTGGGATGAAAGTGGCGAAGAGTGGAGGGGAGCTTGAGACGGACGGCAGTAGGGCTGATGACTTTAGCAATGGGAAAGGGGCTGATGAAGCAAGGGACGAGCTTGCAGGAATCCACCTCGAGGGGCAGGTCGCGGGTTGAAAGCCACACACGCTGTCCCTGGCGGTAACATGGGGCCTTGGAGCGATGGCGGTCAGTTGATGCTCGATCCTAGCGGAGGCAGGGCAAAGGACAGAGTGAGTGTGCCTCCAAGTCCGCTGACCACGGCAGAGGAATGCCTCGGCAGATGGAACGCCAACAGGAAACAGTGGAGGTTGGTAGCCAAGGCAGCACTCGAAAGGGGACAGACCGGTGGACGAGGACGGATGAGAGTTTATGGTGTACTCGGCCCAGGGTAGCTGCTGACTCCACACGGAGGGGTTCTGGGAGACCAGACACCGCAATACCGTCTCTAGCTGTTGGTTGGCCCACTCGGTCTGGCCATTGGTCTGTGGGTGGAATCCTGAAGACAGACTCACAGAGGCACCCAGAAGATTGTTGGGCAGCTTGCACCATGGCTTCAATGTCCCATTGCACTGCATTCACAAGACAGTGAGCAGGGAGGAAGACATCAGGGACCTCAGGGGTCTCAGAGGAGGGAAATCTTCAGGAAAGGGCATCAGGTTTTCCATTCTTGGAACCGGGGCGGAAGGACAGAGTAAATTAGAAGTCTTGAACAAAACAGGGACCAACAAGCTTGACGGAAGTTGAGACGTTTGGCTGCACGGGTATATTCCAGGTTCTTGTGATCAGTCGAGACTAAGAACGGCACCTTTGCTCCCTCCAGCCGATGCCTCCACTCCTCCAGAGCCAGCTTCACAGCCAGCAGCTCCCGGTTTCCGACATCGTAATTCCGTTCCGTGGGAGTGAGGCGGTGAGAGAAGGCGGCGCAGGGGAGTACCTTCTCATCCAAGCCGAGCGCTGAGAGAGAACAGTTCCTACACCAATGTCAGACACGTCCACCTCCACAACGAACTGCCGGCCGGTGTCGGGTGGAATCAGGATGTGGGCAGAGGCGAAACGTTCCCTCAGGTCAGAGAATGCTTTTTCAGCAGCCGGGGACCGGGAGAATCTGACAGCCGATGAGGTAAGAGCAGTGAGTGGTGCAGACAGTGTACTGTAGTCTCTGATAAAGCGGCGATAGAAGTTAGCGAAGCCCAAGAAGCATTGTAACTCCTGACGAGTTGAAGGTTGGGGCCATTTGACCACCGTCTTGACGTTGAGATACACAAAAACAAATTGTTTCAGCATGTCCCTGAGAATGTCATTTGCCAGGGCTCGGAAAACAGTGGGGGCACTGGTGAGACTGACTGGCGTGACCTCATAATGGCCTGAGGGGGTGTTGAAGGCAGACTTCCACTCATCCCCTTCACGGATGCGGACTAGCTGGTAGGCATTACAGAGATTAAGTCTGGTGAAAACTGAGGCTCCTTGTAGTAGTTCAAATGCTGAGATCATGAGTGGAAGAGGGTAACGGTTCTTAACAGTGACTTCATTCAGTCCCCGATAATCAATGCATGGATGCAAGGAGCCATCCTTCTCTTCAACAAAGAAAAGAAATGGCACCAGCAGGGGAGGAAGACGGCCGGATGATGCCTGTAGCCAGACACTCTTGAATGGACTTATTCATGGCTTCTGTTTCAGGTACAGACAGGGAATACAGGCAGTCCCTGGGGGAGATGTGCCAGGCAAAGGTCAATGGTGCAATCATGTGGACGATGAGGTGGCAGTGAAGTGGCCTGGGACTTGTTGAACACAGCCCTGAGGTCCATGTATTCAGGAGGGATGGCACTAAGGTCCGGAAATTCCTTGGGGGGGGGGGTGGGCTCTGAGCTTGGAGACAAGGAAAACAGCACGGCAGAGGCAGTGAGAGTGACAGAATGGGCTCCAGCCTACAATCTTGCGACTGCGCCTGTCAATGTGGGGGTTGTGTGACTAACCAGGGATGGCCCAGGACAATGGGAGCTTGAGGCGAGTCAGTAACATAAAGGGTTAACTGTTCACGACGGTTGCAGGATAAACTGAGACTCACCGGGGCCGTGACGTGGATCATGTTAGCCAGTCTCTGACCGTTCAAGGTGTTGGCCACCAGTGGTGACTGGAGAGCAGACGTGGGTAATCCCCACTGGGTAGCCAAGCCGGAATCAGTAAATCACCCCTCCACACCAGAATCGACCAAGATGGAGACCGCTCACTGTTGGACGCCCCACTCCAGAGAAGCAGGTATGAGAGTGAGTGGTGTCGAGGAGGGCCGGACAGGGGTCACGCTCACCAGTACGCCTCGTCCTACTCGTGAGTGCTTGGCTTTCACTGGGCAGGTGGAGATGAAATGGCCTGGTTGGCCACGGTACAGACAGGAGCAGGTGCTGATTCTCCTTTGTCTTACAGTCAGCGTCAGGCGGGTACGGGCTCTGGAATGGGAATTATAGATTGAGGCAAATGGCGGGGCAATGTAGACTGACGAAGTGCCCCAGGGACCCTCTGGAACCCCTCCCTCTGTGGCACTGTTGAAGGCGAACATCAATACGGTTGTCCAAATCCTCCAGGGCTTCAAAGGTGGCAGGAAGGTCCTGGGTGACCAGCTCATCTTTGATGTCTTCAGAGAGGCCGTTCAGGAGGGTGTGCCTCTGAGTTCCAGCCGCTGGAGGTGGCTAGGGTCCAGCATTCTATGGCGTAATCTGACACGGACCTGCACCCCGGTGCATGTGCAATATTTCACGGGCAGCCCCTCTCCCATGTTTGGAGCAATCAGACACTTCTGTCATCTCCTCAGAAAATAACTGAAAACTACTGCAGAAAGGGGAGCCTGCCTCCCAGACAGCTGTTTCTCATTCTCTCGCCTGACCCGACAGTCGGGTGATGACGTAGGCTGCCTTGGTTTGATCATTCGGAAATGTTGGTTGTAATTCAAAAATGAGGGTGCACTGGGAAAGGAAAGAGCGGCAGGTACCAGGCTCACCCGAGTACTTTTCTGGAGGAGGCAGACGGGGCTTTTGGAGGGGAGGAGCATGCGAGGACACGGAGGGCAGGGCAGAAGGTGCAGTCACAGAATGTTGATGAGTGCTCTGTGACAGCTGGAGTGACTGACTCTGGGCCACAAGATCAGCCACATTGGCAGAAAGTGACTGCACTGCCCTGAACACGGAGTCCAGTTGGTTCCAGTGTCTCACCAGCATCACTCCCTGTTGTTCCAGGGCAGCTCTCAGACGACCGGGGTCTGCTGGATCCATTCTGGCCAGATTGTACTGTCAGGACACTGGAGCAGGGACCCAATCGCAGAGCCAGTACTGTGTACACAGTGATATTAATTGAGTAACAAATCCCAAAGTACAAACAAAGTCAGTGTCAAATTCAGGTAGAGATCAAAACATCCAGAGAAATCCAAAAACCAGAATCAGGAATCAGGCAGAGTCAATATTCAGACAGAGTACAGATACAAATGCTGAAAAGGCTCAGCAAAACTCAGTGGCACAATCTGGCAACAAACAGGTGAAAAGACAGGACTGAAATACACTGAGCAATAAACAGAGAGGCAGATGATAGGTGGAGCACAATGAGACATGGGTGGCAGCAATACAGGTAACAATGAGAAATAGGTGAGAGGCAAAGTACTCAGTGATACAGGGGCTGGAGTAGAGCAGGAGCGGGGACAGGAGCGCACGGCAATACAAAACCACAGACTGACAGCTGGGGAAACACACAAAAAGACAGAGTTCAGCTGGAGGTACTGACAGATTGGCTGTTTGACGGGAGGAAAGGAGTGGGAATAAAGGGGAATTTCTCTGGTTAGCTGCAGGTGACCACTGGTGTTTCACAGGGATTGGTATTCGGACCGCTTCCTGTTACATTATATGCCAAAGACATGGATAATGGAATTGATGGCTTCGTGGCCAAGTTTGCAGACGATAAGAAGATAGGTGCAGGAAGGTGTTGAGGAAGATAGGTGTTGAGGAAGCAGGGGGTGTAGAAGGACCCAGATTGATTCGGAGAATGGACAATGAATCCATAGATGGAATACTCTGTTGGGAAGTGTATGGTCATGCACTTTGGTAGAAGGAATAAAGGAGTGGCTATGTTCTAAACTAGGAGAAAATTCAAAATACAGAGTGCAAAGGGACAAGAATGTATCCAAAAATGAAAGGGTTAATGCAGGAGGAGCTCTTGGCCTGTACTCACTGGAGCTTAGAAGAATGTGGAGGGGGATCTCATTGGATGGATGTCTAAGTGGAGAAGATGTTTCCTATAGTGGGGAATCTCGGATTTGAGGCTACAACCTCAGAAATATAGGAATGTTTATTTAGAATCAAAAAGAGGAGGAATTTCTTCAGCCAGAATGATGGTGAATCTGTGAAATTCATTGCCAATGACAGCTGTGGAGACCAAGTCACAATGTATTTCAAGTAGAGATTGATAGATTCTTGATTAATCAGGACATCAAGGGTTACAAGAAGAAGGCAGGAGACTGGGGTTAACAGGGTTAGTAAATCAACCATGATGGAATGATTGAGCAGTCTTGATGGGCTAATTCTGTTCCTCTGTCTTAAGGTCTTATCGAGGGACCAGCAGTGGAAAGAGTGAGCAGTTTCAAGTTCCTGGGCTTTAATAATCCAAGGGATAATCCAGAGGATTTATCTTTGGCTGAAGGTATTGATGCAATTACAAAGAAAGCACACAAGCAGCTTTATTCCATTCGGAGTTTGAGGAGACTTGATGAGTTTCCAAAGGCTCCAGCAAATTTCTACAGATGTACCCCGGAGAACAGTCTGACTGGGTGTATCACCACCTGGTATGGAGAGGCCAATGACCAGGTCTGGAATCAACTGCAGGAAGTTGTAAACTCACCCAGTGCCAACATGGCTCTAGCCTCCCAATATCGAGGACATCTTCAAAAGGTGATGCCTCATGAAGGCAGCGTCCATCATTAAGGATCTTTACCATTTTCTCATTACTACCATCAGTGAGGAGGTACAGGAGACTGAAGACTCACACTCAATGTTTCGGGAATAGCTTCTTTCCCTCTCCATCAGATTTCTGAACAGTCCACGAACACTACGTCACAATCTTGCTCTCTGAAGATAGTCAACCAATTCATAATTGGCTTGATGGGAAGAAGCAGAGGGTGAGCAAAGGAACCTGAGGAAGGTGTTTCTCAGAATGGAGACCTGTGATGAGTGGAGTACCACAAGGATTGGTGCTGGGACCTTTGTTCATTATTTATACAAACAATTTGACCATAAGACCAGATGACATAAGGGTAGATTGAAGCCATTCGGCCCATCAGGTCTGCTCTGCCATTTCATCATCACGATTTATTATTCCCTCTCAACTCCATTGTCCTGCCTCCTACCTGTAACCGCTGACACCTTACTGGGTGCCATGGTAACATAGGGGACAGCGTGATGACATTCTGTCACTATTCTGTCAGGATTCTGTATCTGGAATGTTTGGGTTATGTGGTGAACTACATATACCTGTCTGGACACGCCCCCCCCCGCTGACTGCTCCTGTGGCTCCTCCCACAGACCCCGGTATAAAGGCGATTGAGGCCTGAGCCCAGCCCTCAGTCTCCAGGATGTAGTGTTGTTCATTCTTCCAGTCAATAAAAGCCGATATCTCGCCTCCCGTCTCAGAGAGTTATTGATGGTGCATCAGGTTATAACTGTAGATAAGGGTGTAACTAACCAATGGAGAATTGTTATGCTATCTTGTATGTGTGAGCTGAGTGGGAGTTCGCGGTCTTTTTCGGGAGGCGAGCGAGGATGACGGACGTGTGAGGAGCAGACGGCAGTTCCAGGGCGGCGGATACTGGACGTCGGCAGTTTGGACGGTGGCTGAAAGCTCGGAAGGTCGTTGTGGATGGACAATAGACAGTAGGGGCAGGAGTAGGCCATTTGTCCCTTCTAGCCAGCACCGTCATACACTGTGATCATGGCTGATCATACACAATCAGTACCCCGTTCCTGCCCTCTCCCCATATCCTTTGACCCCGCTATCTATAAGAGCTCTATCTAACTCTCTCTTGAATGCATCCAGAGACTTGGCCTCCACTGCCTTCTGGGGCAGAGCATTCCACATATCCACCACTCTCTGGGTGAAAAAGTTTTTCCTCATCTCCGTTCTAAATGGCCTACCCCTTATTCTTAAACTGTGGCCTCTAGTTCTGGACTCACCCATCAGCGGGAACATGCTTCCTGCCTCCAGTGTGTCCAATCCCTTAATAATCTTATATGTTTCAATCAGATCCCCTCTCATCCTTCTAAATTCCAGTGTATACAAGCCCAGTCACTCCAATCTTTCAACATATGACAGTCCTGCCATTCCGGGAATAAACCTTGTGAACCTACGCTGCACTCCCTCAATAGCAAGAATGTCCTTCCTCAAATTTGGAGACCAAAACTGCACATAATACTCCAGGTGGGTTCTCACCAGGGCCCTGTACAGCTGCAGAAGGACCTCTTTACTCCTATTCTCAATTCCTCTTGTTATAAAAGCCAGCATGCCATTAGCTTTCTTCACTGCCTGCTGTACCTGCATGCTTGCTTTCATTGACTGATGTACAAGAACACCTAGATCTCGTTGTACTTCCCCTTTTCCTAACTTGACTCCATTTAGATAGTAATCTGCCTTCCTGTTCTTGCCACCAAAGTGGATAACCTCACATTTATCCCCATTAAACTGCATCTGCCATAGATTTGCCCACTCACCCAACCTGTCCAAGTCACCCTGCATTCTCATAACATCTTCCTGACATTTTACGCTGCCACCCAGCTTTGTGTCATCAGCAAATTTGCTAATGTTACTTTTAATCCCTTCATCTAAATCATTAATGTATATTGTAAACAGCTGCGGTCCCAGCACCGAACCTTGCGGTACCCCACTGGTCACAGCCTGCCATTCCGAAAGGGACCCATTAATCGCTACTCTTTGTTTCCTGTCAGCCAGCCAATTTTCAATCCATGTCAGTACTCTGCCCCCAATACCACGTGCCCTAATTTTGCCCACTAATCTCCTATGTGGGACTTTATCAAAAGCTTTCTGGAAGTCCAGGTACACTACATCCACTGGCTCTCCCTTGTCCATTTTCATAGTTACATCCTCAAAAAACTCCAGAAGATTAGTCAAGCATGATTTTCCATTCATAAATCAACGCTGACTCGGACTGATCCTTCTACTGCTATCCAAATGTGTCATAATTTCATCTTTTATAATTGACTCCAGCATCTTTCCCACCACTGATGTCAGGCTAACCGGTCTATAATTCCCTGTTTTCACTCTCCCTCCTTTCTTGAAAAGTGGGACAACATTAGCCACCCTCCAGTCAGCAGGAACTGTTCCTGAATCAATAGAACATGAACCGGATGGAACCCATCTACTAACCCATCACTAAGAAATAACTATAAAGTTGTAATCATTACTCCCCTTTGGTGTATTGTCTGATATTTGTGTTGCGAGCATGTACTGGGGGGGGGGGGGGGGGGGCTTTACATCGTATTCACACCAAAGTATTGCACTATGGGCGGGGCGACAGCAGTTCACCTGAGGCGAATGGGAGCAAACTGGGGGCACAGACGCTACGTAAATAAATAAAATAACAAGGAACTTGTTGATCTCCAGGCAAAATGCAGGGAAATAGGACAGGCTCAGATGGGAATCTTGTTCGGGATGGACGAGTTGGTCCGGAGGCTCTATAACAATATGATGCTGTGCAGATTTGGGGAATTAAGAAGGCAGCAGAGGTGAGTGAGGAGGACCTGGGGGAGAGCAGTGGGACAGACCATTGCATATTTAGAGCCCACCTACCTTGTCGAGACCATTGGAAGAGCTGGAGGTGATGTCACCATTCAGGAAGTGATGTGTGTCAATGGAAACAGCTGATTGGTGAGCAGCAAGGGTGGGTTGTTCACTGAAATGAAGACAAAAACAGGGATGTTACATTGTAACAGGCAGTGTTTATCGAGGAAGAATCTTGCCGGTGTGATCAATACACTCAATGAATGTGAGATGCATGTTCTCTGTCCAGGAGGAAGAGACGGCCCAGTGCAAGGGTGTCCATGACAGGAGAACTCCGTCCAGTGGAATGTTCCTGCTGCAAAAGGTGGAAACCAGGGGAAAGTAGCAACAGGAACGTTTGTGTGACCACAGCTGGGGAGGAAAAAGACAGACACAGCTGTCGTGACAGGGGACTCGGCTGTAAGGGGTGTAGACTGGGTGTAAACAAGCCTCTCAAATAGTATAACAAACGATCTGCTGTAGGAACTCAGCAGGTCAAGCAGTATCTGTGAGGGAAAGGAATTGTCAGTGTCAAAACCCAAAACATCGACAATCGATCCCCACCCTCTCCCCCCCACACAGATACAGCCTGACTTGTTCAGATCCTCCAGCAGTTTGTTGTCTCTCCACATTCCAGTATCTGCAGTCTCTCCTGTCTCTATAAAGCTGTTGCCTCCCTGGTGCCAGGGGCAGGGACGTTTCCGATGTCTGCAGGACGTCCTGAACAGGGAGGGTGAACAGCCAGTGGTGATGGGACTTTATACAACCTTGAGATTCGTCTCCTTACAGGTAGCGACAGAACAAACACCCAAAGAGTCCATCAAAACAAAAAAAGAATGTCAAAGACTGAATATGCAGGGGCAAAAAGCAATCAAAAGTAAGCAGATAGCATTCAGAAATTAAGTTGCTGAAGGTGAGTCCACAGAAGCCCGTTAGTTGCAGGCCACAGCCTCAGGTCAGTGTGAAGATGAGTAAACCTCCCGGAACAGAGAGCTGAACTGGCCCCCACTCCCCCCACCCCCACATCACACAGTGTCAGAGGGCAACTTCTCCCAGTCTGTCTGCATAACAGTTTAAATTCTTCTTCTTCCCATGCCTTTTCATTCTTTTTTAAAGGTAGCTGGGGTCTTGTCGGAGTCTGTGATCTACAGATGCACTCAGACTGAGCTCTGACCACCGACCAATCGAACATCAGAAGTTTGCGAGGAGGGGATTTCACTCGGGTCCACTGTCCAAGTAGAGATAGGCAGCGGCAGATCGCCACAGCAAAACTGAGCTCTGACCAGCGAGTGATCAGCGTTTGGGATTGATCAGCAAGAGCAAATTAAAGGAAGGCGGGCAAGCGGAGCGGCCATCATTGGAGTGGACAGAGTTAGAGTGGGGATCCTGAGGCTTCAGACAGGGAAAGCAAAGAAAAGAAAGATCCAGAAAAGTTGTTTTCACCCTTTCCTTCATTATATCTGCTCAGTGAGGACAGCAAAGATAACTGGCAGGAGAGCTGAATGCTCCTCTTACAGGATGTGGGAGGGCGGGAAGATCTCCAGTGTCCCTGACAACTACAACTGCGAGAAGTACTTCCAGCTGCAGCTTCTAACACTCTGTGTTAAGGAGTTGGAGCTGGAACTGGATGAACTCCGGATTATTCAGGAGGCTGAAGGGGTGATAGAGAGGACATATAGAGAGGCAGTTACACTCATGGTGTAGGACATCCATGATAGCTTTCTTGAGCATCTTGTTAGTATACCTACAAGGGAAAATACTCTCTTAGATCTAGTCCTGTGCAATGAGACAAGTAAGATTAATGATCTTGTAGTCAGTGATCCTCTTGGAAAGAGTGATCATAGTATGATTGAATTTCACATTCAGATGGAGGATGAAATAGTTAGATCTAAAACTAGTGTATTCTGCTTGAACAAGGGAGACTACAACAAGTTGAGAGAGGAGTTGGCTAATGTGGATTGGGGGCACCGGCTATTTGGTAGGACAGTTGAGGAACAGTGGAATATTTTCAAAGAGATCTTTCACAGTGCTCAACAAAAGTATATTCCAGTTAAAAGTAAGGACAGTAAGTGTGGGGAGAGCCAGCCTGGGATAACTATGGAAATAAAAGATAGTATCAAATTAAAAGCTGATGTGTACAAAGTCGCAAAGAGCAGTGGGAGACTGGAGGATTGGGAAAACTTTAAAAAGCAACAGAGAACAACTAAACAAGAATCTATCTATCTATCTATCTATCTATCTATCTAAGAAGTAAGGAAAGGGAAGATAGAGTATGAAAGTAAATTAGCACAAAATATAAAAACAGATAGCAAAAGTTTTTATAAATATATAAAGCGGAAGAGGGTGGTTAAAGTCAATGTAGGTCCCCTGGAAGACGAGAAGGGGAAATTGATATTGGGTGATAAGGAAATGGCTGAGGCTTTGAACGACTATATTGTGTTGGTCTTCATGGTGGAGGACACATCTAATATGCCAAAGAAGGATGTTATGGACGAAATGGGAGGTGAGGACCTCGATAAAATCACTGTCACTAAAGAGATAGTGATGAGCAAACTAGAGGCCCTGAAGATAGATAAGTCCTCTGGTCCTGATGGGATGCATCCCAGGGTGTTGAAGGAATGGTGGAGGTTATAGTAGACATGTTGGTAATCATTTATCAAAACTCTCTAGACTCTGGGCAGGTCCCAGCGGATTGGAAGACAGCAAATGTCACGCCACTTTTTAAAAAAGGATGTAGGCAAAAGATGGGCAACTGTAGGCCAGTTAGCTTAACTGTACTCGGGAAAATGCTTGAAGCTGTCATTAAGGAAGAAATAGCGAAACATTTAGAAAGGAGTGGTTCCATTAGACAGACACAACATGGATTCAGAAATGGCAGGTCCTGTTTGACAAACTTACTGGAGTTCTTTGAGGACATAATGAGTGCAGTGGATAGAGGGGAACAGGTGGATGTCATATACTTGAATTTCCAGAAGGTGTTCGATAAGGTGCCGCACAAGAGACTTATAAATAAGATACGGATGCAAGGAGTCAGAGGAAGTGTATTGGCATGGATAGTGGATTGGTTAACCAATAGAAGGCAGAGAGTTGGTATAAATGGGTGTTTCTCTGGTTGGCAGTCAGTGGTGAGTGGGGTGCCGCAGGGGTCGGTGCTGGGCCTACAGCTGTTTACCATTTACATCGATGATTTGGAAGAGGGGACTGAGTGTGGCGTAGCAAAATTTGCTGATGACACTAAACTGAGTGGAAAAGCAAATTGTACAGAGGATGTGGAGAGTCTGCAGAGGGATATAGAGAGGTTAAGTGAGTGGGCCAAGGTCTGGCAGATGGAATACAATGTTGGTAAATGCGAGATCATCTACTTTGGAAGGAATAATAGAAGAGCAGATCATTATTTAAATGGTGAAAGATTGCAGCATGCTGTTGTGCAGAGGGACTTGGGAGAGCTTGTGCATGAATCACAAAAAGTTGGCTTTCAGGTACAACAGGTTATTAAGAAGGCAAATGGAATGTTGGCCTTCATTGCTAGAGGGATTGAATCCAAGAGCAGGGAGGTCATGCTGCAACTATACAGGGTACTGGTGAGACCGCACTGGAGTACTGTGTGCAGTTCTGATCTCCATACTTGAGGAAAGATATACTGGCTTTGGAGGCAGTGCAGAGGAGGTTCACCAGGTTGATTCTAGGGATGAAGGGGTTAACCTATGAGGAGTGATTGAGTTGCCTGGGACTATACTCTCTGGAGTTCAGAAGAATGAGAGTGGATCTTATAGAAACATACAAAATTTTGAAAGTGATAGATAAGATAGAAGTGGGAAAGTTGTTTCCATTGGTAGCTGAGACTAGAACTAGAGGACATTGCCTCAAGATTCAGGGGAGAAGATTTAGGACAGCGATGAGGAGAAACTGTTTTTCCCAGAAAGTGGTGAATCTGTGGAATTCTCTGCCCAGGGAAGCAGTTGAGGCTTCTTTACTAAATATATTTAAGATACAGTTAGATAGGTTTTTACATAGTAGGGGAATTAAGGGTTAAGGGGAAAAGGCAGGTAGATGGAGCTGAGTTTACAGACAGATCAGCCATGATCTCATTGAATGCCGGGGTAGGCTCAATGGGCCAGATGGCCTATTCCTGCTCCTATTTCTTATGTTCTTATGACATGGGAAAATGGGTGACAGTCAGGCAGGGGAAAGGGGTTAATGAGCCAGTGCAGAGTACCCCTGTGGCCATGCCCCTCAACCACAGGTACATCACTTTGGATACCTTTGGGGAGGGTTAACCTAACAGAGGAAAATCACTGTGGCTGGAACTGGATGAACTCTGGATCATTCAAGAGGCTGGGGGAGGGGGGGATAGATTGGACATATAGACAGGTAGTTACACCCAAGGTGCAGGACACAGGAAACTGAATGACAGTCAGGAAGGGGAAAGGGGTTAAGGAGCTAGTGAAGAGTACCCCTGTGGCAATCCCCCTCAACAGGTATATCACTTTGGATACTGTCAGGAGAGGGGTGGGGAATGACCTAACAGAGGAGAGTCAGAGTGTCTCTGGCACTGAGTCTGCATCTGTGACTCAGAAGGGAAGAGGGGAGAAGAGGCACACTGTGGTGATAGGGGACTCATTAGGGGAACAGAAAGGAGGGTCTGTGAGTGGGAGTGAGATTCCCAGATGCTACGTTACCTCCCGGGTGCCAGGGTCTGGGACATCTGGGATCAGGTCCTCAGCATTCTGAAGTGGGAGGGTGAACAGCCAGAAGTCGTGATCCTTGTAGGTACCAATGACATGGGCAGGACAAGTGACGAGGTTCTGCATAGGGAGTTCAGGGAGTTACACGCTAAGTTAAAGAGCAGGACATGTAGGAAAAAAGGCAGGACCTCCAGTGTTGTGATGTCAGGATTGCTACCTGTGCCACGTGCCAGTGAGGCCGGAGGTAGGAAGATTACACAGTTTAACATGTTGCTAAGGAGTTGGTGTAGGAGGGAGGGTGTAAGCTTTTTGAAACATTGGGGTTTCTTCCAAGGAAGGTGGGACCCACACAGAAGGGACCGTTTGCACCTGAAATGGAGGGGGACGAATATCCATGTAGGAAGGTTTGTTAATGCTGCACGGTGGGGTTTAAACTAGAGTTACAGGGGGATGGGAATCAGAGTGCCAGAACAGTTAGTGGAGAGGTTGTGGAGACAGATGTTGTTAAGACGTCAGACACAGTCAGGAATCAAAAGGTTGAGCATGGTCCTGAGCTGCTGATATTTCAATGCAAGAAGAATCGTAGGAAAGGTGGATGAACTTAGCGTATGGATCATCACCTTGTAGCCGTTAGTAAGGCTGGGTGGCAGGAGGGGCAGGACTGGCAGCTCAATATTCTGGGGTTCCGTTGTTTAGACGTGACAGAGCAGGAGGAATTACAGGAGGAGGGGTGGCATCACTAGTCAGGGAAAATGTCACAGCACTGCTCCATCAGGACAGACTGGAGAACTTGTCTAGTGAGGTGTTAGGGGTGGAACTGAGAAATAAGAAAGCTACGAGCACATTAATCAGACTATATTACAGACTCCCAACAATCCTTGGGGTTTAGAGGAACAAATTTGTAGAGACATCACAGACTGTTTCATGAAACACAAGTAGAAGGTGATTTTAACTTTCCACATGTTGTTTGTGAATCCAATACTGTAAAAGGACTGGATGGGATAGAATTTGTCAAATGTGTTCAGGAAAGTTTACTTCATAGCAGTCCCAACGAGGGATCATGTGATACTCGATCTGCTGTGAGGGAATGAGACAGGGCAGGTGACAGAAGTCTGTGCAGGGTAGCACTTTGCATTCAGTGACCACAATGCCATGAGTTTCAAGGATAGGTCTGGTCTGTACGTTGAGATTCTAAATTGGAGAAAGGCCAATTTTGATGGTATCAGAGAGGATCTGGCAAGTGTGGATTGGGACAGGCTGTTTTCCGGCAAAGGAGTACTTGCAAAGCGGGAGGCCACTTTCAAGAGTTTTCAAGAGATATTGAGGCCCTGGTTGAGAAAAAGAGGAGGAGCCCAGCAGGTATAGGCAGGTAGGAACAAATGAGGTGCTTATGGAGTACAAGAAATGCAAGGGAACACTGAAGTAAGAAATCAGGAAACTAAAGAAGGCATGAGGTTGCTCTAGCAGACAAAGTGAAGGAGAATTGTAGGAAATTCTGCAGATACGTTAAGTGCAAAAGGATTGCAAGGGACAAAATTGGTCTTCTGGAAGATCAGAATGGTGATCCAGACGTGGAGCCAGAAGAGATAGGAGAGAACTTAAGTGGAATTTAGGTGCCTGTGTTTACTCAGGAGAAGGACACAGAGTCTATAGAAGTGAAACAAAGCAGCGTTGAGTTCGTGGACCCGATACAGATTACCGAGCAGGAGGGGTTTGCTAACTTGAGGCAAATTGGGGTGGATAAATCCCCAGGGACTGACAAGGTGTTCCCTTGGAACCTGCAGGAGGCAAGTGCAGACATTGCAGGGGCCCTAGCAGAGATATTTAAATCATCCTTAGCGACAGGAGAGGCACCAGAGGACTGGAGGATAGGTTGCTCTGTTGTTTCAAAAAGGATCTAAACAGAAACCAAGAAATGAAAGTCCGGTGAGTCTGACATCAGTTGTGGGAAAGTTATTGGAAGGTATTCTAAGGGATGCCCGACGCTTGCCCCCTAGGCCTGAGTCGACATATTTATATTCTAAGGGACTGGATATACAAGTATTTGGATGGACATGGAAAGATTAGGGACAGTCAGCATGGCTTTGTGTGTGGTAGGTCATGTCTAACCAATCTTATAGAGTTTTTGAGGAAGTTACCAGGAAAGTGGGTGAAGACAAGACAGTGGATGTTATCTACATGGACTTTAGTAAGGCCTTGGACAACATTCCGCATATGAGGCTGGTCAGAAAGGTTCAATTGCTTGGCATTTAGGATAAGGTAGTAAATTGGATTGGACATTGGCTTTGTGGGAGAAGTCAGAAAGTGGTAGTAGATGGTTGTCTCTCTGACTGGAGGCCTGTGTATATATATATCAATATCTATATCAACCAGCTGGATGATAAGGTGGTTAACTGGATCAGCAACTTTGCAGGTGACACCACGATTGACGATGTAGTGGACAGCGAAAAGCCTATCATGGTTAGCAGAGGGGTCTGGATCAACTGGAAAAATGACAGATGGAATTTAGTGCAAACAACAGTGAGTGTAACCAACCAGGATAGGTCCTGGGGAGAAAGGGATCAGCCATGATTGAATGGTGAAACAGTCTCGATGGGCCAAATGGCCGAACTCTGCTCCTACACCTTAAGGTCTTGTAGTCTTGGGTGTCAGGGAGCAGGAGTGAGTGCCATTGTTATTTCAAAGGTAAAAGTCATCTGGACCAGCGTTCTGAGAGAGGTTGCTGAAGAGATAACGGATGCATTGGTCATGACCTTTCGAGAATCACTGGATTCTGGCATGGTCCCGGAGGACTGGAAATTTGCAAATGTCACTCCACTCTTTGAGAAGGGAGGAAGGCGAAAGAGAGGAAATTATAGACCAGCTAGCCTAACCTCAGTGGTTGGGAAAGTGTTGGAGTCTATTATTAAGGATGAGGTTTCGGGTACTTGTAGACTCATGATAAAATGAGTCAAAGTCAGCGTGGTTTCTGTGAAGGGAAATTTTGCTGGACTCTTGTTGAAATTTTGTTAGAGGTCTTCAAGGAAATAACCAGCAGGGTGGACAAAGGAGAGGCAGTGAATGTCATTTACTTGGATTTTCAGAAAGCATTTGATAAGGGGCCACACATGAGACTGGTTAACAAGATGAAATCCTGTGGTGTTACAGGAAAGATACTGGCATGGACAGAGGAATGGCTGATAGGCAGGAGGCAGTGAGTAGGAATAAAGGGGGCTTTTTCTGGTTAGCTTATATTGACTAGTGATGTTCCTCAGGGGTCAGTATTGGGACTGCTGCTTTTCACATTGTTTGTCAATGAATTAGATAATATGAATTGATTGCCTTGTGGCAACGTTTGCAAATAATATGTAGATAGGTGGAGAGTAGGGGGTGCTGAGGAAGCAATGCGTTTGTAGCAGGACTTTGACAAATTGGAAGGATGGGCAAAAAAGTGGCAGATGGAATACAGTGTTGGGAAATGTATGATAATGCATTTTGGAAAAAGGAACAATAGATAGATAGATAGATAGATAGATACTTTATTCATCCCCATGGGGAAATTCAACCTTTTTTCCAATGTCCCATACACTTGTTGTAGCAAAAACTAATTACATACAATACCTAACTCAGTAAGAATATGATATGCATCTAAATCACTAACTCAAAAAGCATTAATAATAGCTTTAAAAAAAGTTCTTAAGTCCTGGCAGTTGAATTGTAAAGCCTAATGGCATTGGGGAGTATTGACCTCTTCATCCTGTCTGAGGAGCATTGCATCGATAGTAACTTGTCACTGAAACTGCTTCTCTGTCTCTGGATGGTGCTATGTAGAGGATGTTCAGGGTTTTCCATAATTGACCGTAGCCTACTCAGCGCCCTTCGCTCAGCTACCGATGTTAAACTCTCCAGTACTTTGCCCACGACAGAGCCCGCCTTCCTTACCAGCTTATTAAGACGTGAGGCGTCCCTCTTCTTAATGCTTCCTCCCCAACACGCCACCACAAAGAATAGTACAGACAATAGTACAGACTATTATCTGAATGGGGAGAAAATTCAAACATCAGAGGTTCAGAGGGACTTAAGGGTCCTTGTGCAAGACTCCAAGAAGGTTAATTCACAGGTTGAGTTTGTGGTAAAAAAAGGCAAATGTAAAGTAGGCATTTATTTCAAGAGGAATAGAATATAAAACCAAGGAGATGATGCTAAGCTTTTCTAAGACACTAGTCAGGCCGCACTGAGTACTGTCAACAGTTTTGGGCTCCATATCTCAGAAAGGATGTGTTGTCATTGGAGAGAGTCCAGAGGAGGTTCCCAAGGATGATTCTGGGAATGAAGGGGTTAACGTTTGAGCAGTGTTTGGCGGCTTTGGGCCTGTACTCACTGGAATATAGATCTCATTGAAACGTACTGAATGTTGAAAGGACTAGATAAGGTGGATGAGGAGAGGATGTTTCCTCTGCTGGGGGTATCTAGAACTAGAAGGTACAGCCTCAAAACTGAGGGGCAACCTTTTAGAACAGAGGTAAGGAGGGTTTTCTTTTGCCAGACAGTGGTGAATCTGTGGTTTGCTCTGCCACAGACTGTGGTGAATCTGTGGTTTGCTCTGCCACAGACTGTGGTGGAAGCTCAGTCCAATGTATATTTAACGCAGAAGTTGATAGTTTCCTGATCCGTCAGGGCATCAAAGGATATGGTAGAGGCAGGTGTATGGGGTAGAGTGGGATCCAGGATCAGCCATGATGAAATGGTGGAGTGGACTCGATGGGCTGAATGGCCTCATTCTGCTCCCGTGTGTTATGGCCTTACACTGTGGTTGGTAGGGCACTGAGGAGTGTGGTAGAACTAAGGGATCTGGGAATACAGGTCCATCATCACAGGTAGATAGGGTCGTTAATAAAGATTTAGGCACATTAACCGTCATAAATCAATGTACCGAGTACAGGAGATGGGATGTTATGCTGGTGAGGCCTGATTTGGAGTGTTGTCTGCAGTTTTGGTCACCTACCTGCAGGAAAGATGTAAACAAGGTTGAAGGAATGCAGAGAAAATTTACAAGGATGTTGCCGGGTTTGGAGGACAGGAGTTATAGGGAAAGATTGAATAGGTTCGGACTTTATTCTTTAGAACGTAGAAGATTGAGAGGAGATTTGATAGAGGTATACAAAATTCTGAGTGGTATTGAAATGGTTGGCTTTTTCCACTGAGGTTGAGTGGAACTACAACGAGAGCTCATGGCTAAAGTGTGAAAGGCAAGATGTTTAAGGGGAAACTTCACTCAGAGTGTGGAATGAGCTGCCAACACAAGTGGTCCATGCGAGCTCAATTTCAACATTTAAGCAAAGTTTAAATAGGTTATTGGATAGTAGGGTTATGGAGGGTGATGGTCCTGGTGCAGGTCGATGGGAGTAGGCAGTTCAAATAGTTTGAGAATGGACTAGATGGGCCAAAGGGTCTGTTTCTGTGCTGTAATTCTCTATGCCTCAGACTCTAACTGCCGTTCTTCACGGTGCTGAGTTCCCATCTTGGAGCTTGTTGATTGGTTGGATTTCGATATCTCCAGGAGTGACCTCGGGACGGGTGCCTTTAGGGTGCGGCTGCCGGAGGACTATGAACTCAGCAGTCTCTCTCTCTCTCTCTCCGTCTCCCTCTCTCCCCCTCCCCCCTGTCTCTCTCTCTCTCCCCCTCCCTCTCCCTCTCCCTCTCCCCCTCCCTCTCCCTCTCCCCCTCCCTCTCCCCTCCCTCTCCCTCTCCCTCTCCCCCTCCCTCTCCCTCTCCCTCTCCCCCTCCCTCTCCCTCTCCCCTCCCCCTCTCTCTGTCTGTCTGTCTGTCTCTCTCTCTCCCCCTCTCCCTGTCTGTCTGTCTGTCTGTCTCTCTCCCTTTCCCTCTCGTTCCCCCTCCCCCTCTCCCTCTCCCCCTCCCTCTCCCTCTCGCTCCCCCTCCCTCTCCCCCTCCCTCCCCCTTTCCCTTTCCCTCCCCCTCTCCGTCTCCCTCCCCCGTCTGTCTGTCCGTCTCTCTCCCTCTCCCCCACTCCCCCTCTCCCCCTCCCCTGCTCTCCCTCCCCACCCCCGTTTCCAATTTTACCTCAGATTCCCGTGTCTGCAGTTTCCTGTCGATGCTGCTGTTAGCCGAAGGTTCGTGGTGTGGGACACACAGGTTGTCACCGGAGAAATGAAGTCAGCTTTCTTCAGTCTGGAGAAATAATATCTGGAAGGAGGGTGAACGGAATTCCAGAGACAACAGTGAATCAGTCTAAACCAAACTGTAAAACAGCAAAGGGCAGAGTGAGCGTACCCAGGCTTATAGAGAGATTCAGAGCTTTCACTTTCAATCTCACTCAGACTACATCCTTTGCTTTTCAAAGAAATCACGTGACAGTCTGTACAGTCAAACAGACCTTCAGCCCAATATTTTCGTGCTGACTGGTAACCATCTGTCCGTACTGATCCCAATTAACAGTTCAAATCCTCAAAGTGTCTCTGTCTCCCCACCTCTCTCTCCTCTTCCAGTTTACCCACCTCTCTCTCTCCTCTCCCTACTCATTCACCTCTCTCTCCCCACTCCCCACCCACCTCTCTCTCTCCTCTCCCCACTCATTCACCTCTCTCTCCACTCCTGACCCACCTCTCTCTCCCCACTCCCCACCCACCTCTCTCTCTCCACTCCCCACTCATTCACCTCTCTTTCTCCACTCCCGACCCACCCACCTCTCTCTCCCCACCCACCTCTCTCTCTCCACTCCCCACTCATTCACCTCTCTTTCTCCACTCCCGACCCACCTCTCTCTCCCCACTCCCCACCCACCTCTCTCTCTCCTCTCCCCACTCATTCACCTCTCTCTCCCCACCCACCTCTGTCTCTCCACTCCCCACCTCTCCACTCCCGACCCACCCACCTCTCCACTCCCGACCCACCCACCTCTCTCTCTCCTCTCCCCACTCATTCACCTCTCTCTCCACTCCTGACCCACCTCTCTCTCCCCACTCCCCACCCACCTCTCTCTCCACTCCCCACTCATTCACCTCTCTTTCTCCACTCCCGACCCACCTCTCTCTCCCCACTCCCCACCCACCTCTCTCTCTCCACTCCCCACCCACCTCTCTCTCTCCTCTCCCCACTCATTCACCTCTCTCTCCCCACCCACCTCTGTCTCTCCACTCCCCACCTCTCCACTCCCGACCCACCCACCTCTCCACTCCCGACCCACCCACCTCTCTCTCTCCTCTCCCCACTCATTCACCTCTCTCTCCACTCCCGACCCACCTCTCTCTCTCCTCTCCCCACTCATGCACCTCTCTCTCTCCTCTCCCGACCCACTCACTTCTCTCTCCCCACTCCCCCATGCACCTCTCTCTCCCTACCCACCTCTCTCTCTCCCCACCCACCTCCCTCTCTCCTCTCTCCACCTCTCTCTCTCCACTCCCCACCTCTCTCTCCCCACTCATTCACCTCTCTCTCCCCACCCACCTCTGTCTCTCCACTCCCCACCTCTCCACTCCCGACCCACCCACCTCTCTCTCTCCTCTCCCCACTCATTCACCTCTCTCTCCACTCCTGACCCACCTCTCTCTCCCCACTCCCCACCCACCTCTCTCTCTCCACTCCCCACTCATTCACCTCTCTTTCTCCACTCCCCACCCACCTCTCTCTCTCCACTCCCCACTCATTCACCTCTCTTTCTCCACTCCCGACCCACCTCTCTCTCTCCTCTCCCCACTCATTCACCTCTCTCTCTCCACTCCCGACCCACCTCTCTCTCTCCTCTCCCCACTCATGCACCTCTCTCTCTCCTCTCCCGACCCACTCACTTCTCTCTCCCCACTCCCCCATGCACCTCTCTCTCCCTACCCACCTCTCTCTCTCTCCTCTCCCCACTCATTCACCTCTCTCTCTCCACTCCCCACCCACCTCTCTCTCTCCTCTCCCCACTCATTCACCTCTCTCTCTCCACTCCCCACCCACCTCTCTCTCTCCACTCCCCACTCATTCACCTCTCTCTCTCCACTCCCCACTCATTCACCTCTCTCTCCCCACTCCCCCTCTCACCTCTCTCTCTCCACTCCCCACTCATTCACCTCTCTCTCCCCACTCCCCCTCTCACCTCTCTCTCTCCACTCCCCACTCATTCACCTCTCTCTCCCCACACCCCCTCCCACCTCTCTCTCTCCACTCCCCACTCATTTACTTCTCTCTCCCCACTCCCCACCCACCTCTCTCTCTCCTCTCCCCACTCATTCACTTCTCTCTCCCCACTCCCCGCCCACCTCTCTCCACTTGACACCCATTCACACCCCTCTCCACTCCACACCTACCCACCTCTTTGCTCCCCACCCACTCATCTTTCTCTCCCCACTCCCCACCCACTCTCTCTTCCCACTCAACACCCACCCACTCACCCTCCTCTCTCTGTCCTCTCCCCACCGACCCACCTCTTCTCCACTCCCCAGCCACTCACCTGTCTCCCCCTCCACTTCCCATCTATTTACCTCTCTACCCACTCCCCATGCACTTCTCTCCCAACACACCCACCTTTCTCCCTCCTCTCGCCACCCGTCTACCTCTCTCACCACTCCCTACCCACCTCTCTCTCTCCCCACTCCCCATCCACCCCCTCCCTTTCCTCACTTTCCATCCATTCACCTCTCTCTCCCTACTCCTCACCCACACAATGAATCCCGGTGGACATTTCTCTCCCCATCTCCACTCTACACCCCCTAACTCACCCCTCCCTCTCGACCAGCCTCTGCCCCACTCCCATTACACACCACACCCCAGGCCTCTCTGACCATCTCTTTCTTCCTCACTCCTTATCCCCGTCTCACCACGTCTGTTCCCTGATTCAATCCTCTCCATCTCCAGCACTGACTGAGAGTCACTGACTTGAATCACTATCTTTGTTTCTCTCTCTGCAGATGCTGCCCGACCTGGTGAGTCTGAGCAGCCATTTCCAATTTTACCTCAGATTCCCGTGTCTGCAGTTTCCTGTCGATGCTGCTGTTAGTCGAAGGTTCGTGGTGTGAGACACACAATGTACCCATAATGGGTTCAGCTATATCTACGGCTTTTTGTGGACCTTTCCATTCAAAGGCTTTGGTGTTCCCCTACCAAACCATAATTCAACCAGTCAATATACTCTCCACCACAAATTAATGGAAGTGTGTCAAAGTTTCATATGACAGGCCAAAACTTCACAAACTTCTAAGAGAGTATTGAGAGGGAGCACGAGAAGAGAGCTAGCTTTTCAATCAGGTCCACTCTCAAGATTAACAAGGCAGAACTTCATGGCAGTTTCTCAGAGTTGGACTGCAACTAATCACTGAGCGGGATTCATAAGTGAGGGTGAATAAATATAATTCAAGCACAAGCGGAGCGGCCATTGTAGTGAGTGGGTCAGTGTTCAGAGTGGCTTTGGCTCGTCAGGCTTGGGCAAGGTCAAGCTTGCGTAAGATCAGCAGCTGTTACGTTTCTCCTTAATTGTTCATTCCTCACCTGTTGGGGCACAGTAGTATAGAGAGAATGGCTCCAGGGACAGTGTTTTGTTCTGTGTGTGAGATAGGGGAGACATCCATTCTCCCAGATAACCACACCTGCACCAGGTGCTCCTCAGAAAATGTGTTGAGGATCTGGAGCTGCAGTTCGATGACCTTCAGCTCAAACAGGAGAATGAGGAGGTGATAGGCAGGAGTTACAGGGAGGCAGTGACCCCTGAGTTATAGGAAGCAGGGACCTGGGTGGCTGTCAGGAGGAGGAAAATACACATCGTATCGAATGGAGAGGCAGGTAGGCAGAGGGGGTGGTTTGGCTCTGTTGGTAAAAAAATACACATCATTGGAAAGAGGTGACATAGGGTCAGAAAGTGTAGAATCGCTGTGAGTAGAGTTAAGGAACTGACAGGGTAAAAAGGCTCAGAGAGGAGTTATATGCTGACCCCCAAACTGTCAGAAAAATATTGTTTACAAATTACGACTTGAAGTACACAATGCATGCCAAAAGGACAATGTTATGATAGTCTTGTGGGATTTCAATGTGCAGGTAGATTGGGAAAATCAGGCTGGTGCAGGATCCCAAAAGGGGGATTTTCTAGAGTACGTATGAGACGGCTTTTAAGCCAGCTCATGGTTGAGCCCACCGGGGGGATCAGCTATTCTGGATTGGCTGTTGTGGAATGAACCAGAACTAATTAGAAAGCTTAAGGCAAAGGAACCCTCAGGAGCCAGTGATCACAATGTGACAGAATTCACCTTGCAATTCGAGAAGGAGGAGCTAATGGCAGACGTACCAGTATTACTGTGGAGGAAAGGGAATTACAGAGGCATGAGAGAGGAGCTGGCCAAAATTGACTGGAAAAGAACACTGGCAGGGTTGACGGCAGAGCAGCCATTGTTGGAATTTTTTGGAGCAATTTGGAAGGTTCAGGATTCCTTCCCAAAGGAGAAGAAGAATTCTAAAGGCTGGATGACATAACTGCAGCTGACAAGAGAAGACAAAGCTAAAAATCAGTGGTAAGTTAGAGGATTGGGAAACTTTTAAAAAGCAACAGAATAAAACTAAAAATAGTCATAAAGAAGGAAAACATGGAATATGAAGGCAAGCTAGCCAATAATATTAAAGAGGATGCCAAAAGTTTCTTCAGATACATAAAGTGTAACAGATAGGTAAGGGTAGATATCGGATTGGTGGAAAATGATGCTGGAGAAAGAGGGGACAAGAAATGGTGAATGAACTGAAGAAGTATTTTGCATCAGTCTTCACTGTGGAAGACACTAGCAGTATGCTGGAAGTTCCAGTGGGTCGGGGGGCAGAAATGTGTGATGGTGTCATGATTAGGGAGAAGGTTCTTGGGAAACAGAAAAGTCTAGAGGTAAATAAGTCACCTGGACCAGAAGGTATACACCACAGGGTCCTGAAAGAGGTGACTGAAGAGGTTGTGGAAAAATTGATAGGGATCTTCTAAGAATCAATTGGTTCTGGCATGCTTCCAGAGGAATGGAAAATTGCAAATGTCACTCTATTCTTCAAGAAGGGAGCGAGGCAGGAAAAACTGAAATTATAGGCCAGTTAGTCTGACCTCAGTGATTGTGAAGACATTGCAGTCATTTGTCAAGGATGTGCTTTTGGGGTACTTGAAGGTACATGTTGGAATTCTTTGCCACACATGGCTGTGGAGGCCAAGTCATTTAGTACATTTAAAGTGGAGATTGATAAGTTCTTAATTAGTCAAGGCATCAACGGTTACGGGAAGAAGGCAGGAGAATGGGCTTGACAGGGTTAATAAATTAGCCATGATGGAATGGTTTATCAGTCTCGATGGGCTGAATGGCCTAATTATGCTGGTCTGTCTGAAGGTCTTGTGGTGTTAACACACACCGGTCCTTGTTGAGGGATCAGCATTGGAAAGGGTGAGCAGTCTCCAGTTCCTGGTTGTGAACATCTCAGAGGATTTATCCTTGACCTGACATATTGATGCAATTATGAGGAAAGGATGTTAGTGACTATATTTCATTAGGAGTTTGGGGAGAATTGTTTTGTCTCTAAAGACTCAGATTTCTGAATGGTCCATGAACGCTATATCACTATCTTGCTCTCTGAACATAGTCAACTAATTCACAATTAGCTCAACAGGAGGAATTTGCTCCTGAATCATTCAGTGTGGGTCTTTCCTGCACCTCCTCCCTGATGGAAAGAATGAGATGCATACAGGGCTAGTCTAGAAGACAAGGTTTTGAGAGATCCAAGGGTGGTAAGTCAACTAATTCAAAACTGGCTCGATGGGAAGAAGCAGAGGGTGAGAGTTGAAGCCAGAGGAAGGTGTTTCTTGGACAGGAGACCTGTGATGAGTGGTATGCCACAAGGATTAATGCTGGGACCTTTGTTGTTCATAATTTGTAGAAATGATTTTACCATAAGACTCTAAGACGTAAGAGCAGAAACACAAGAAACACGTGTACAGTCCAAGCCCCTGAGCTACGTGCAAAGTGATGGTACGGCTCCTGGCAATCCAGTCTGTCATTCCACTGGTCGAACACTGGAGGGCAGCACTGCTGGACGAGGCTGGCCCCTAACCCAACAAGAATGCCACACGACACTGTCTCCAGCGTCGTCTCACCTGGACTGCAACAGCAGGCAAGCCCGCTTGAGGCCTAGTCCTTACTACAACCATTGTTCTTGGAATCTAGTATAGTCTCATGATCATACACATCACATTTTAAAAAGCAAAGAGCACCTTTGGTCGGCCTCCTAGAAGGAAATAGGACCAGCTCAGATGGGAATCTTGTTCGGGATGGACGAGTTGGTCCGGAGGCTCTATAACAATACGATGCTGTGCAGATTCGGGGAATTAAGAAGGCAGCAGAGGTGAGTGAGGAGGACCTGGGGGAGAGCAGTGGGACAGACCATTGCATATTTAGAGCCCACCTACCTTGTCGAGACCATTGGACGAGCTGGAGGTGATGTCACCATTCAGGAAGTGATGTGTGTCCGTGGAAACAGCTGATTGGTGAGCAGCAAGGGTGGGTTGTTCACTGAAATAAAGACAAAGGCAGGGATGTTACATTGTAACAGGCAGTGTTTATCGATGAAGAATCTTGCCGGTGTGATCAATACACTCAATGAATGTGAGATGTATGTTCTCTGTCCAGGAGGAAGAGACGGCCCAGTGCAAGGGTGTCCATGGCAGGAGAACTCCGTCCAGTGGAATGTTCCTGCTGGAAAGGGTGGAAAACAGGTGAAAGTAGCAACAGGAACGTTTTGTGTGACCACAGCTGGGGAGAAAAAAGACAGACACAGCTGTCGTGACAGGGGACTCGGCTGTAAGGGGTGTAGAGGGGCTTTCCACTGGGTGTAGACAAGCCTCTGAAATGGTATAACACACAATCTGCTGTAGCAACTCAACAGGTCAAGCAGTATCTGTGAGGGAAAGGAATTGTCAGTGTCAAAACCCAAAACATCGACAATCGATCCCCACCCTCTCTCCCCAACACAGATACATTAGTGAAACTTTTTGTTGGAGGGGTAGGACTGGCAGCTCAATATTCTGGGGTTCTGTTGTTTTAGACAAGGTAGAGTGATGTTAAAGTGGGAGGGATGGCATTACTAATCAGAGAAAATCAGACAGTGTTAGTCAGGCAGTGCTCTGACCAGACAGACTGGAGTGCTCGTCTACTGAGTCTATCTGTCTGGAACTGAGGAATAAGAAATGATGAGCACATTCCAGGGATTATATTTATAGACCTCTCTATTGTCAGCAGGATTTGGGGGATAAATCTGTAGACAGATAGCGGACTTTTGCAAGAAAAACAAGGTTGTGTTAGGTGATTTTAACTTCACACATATTGACTGAGACTCCTATACTGTAAAAGGATTGAATGGCATAGAGATTGTCAGATTTGTTCAGGAAAGTTTCCTTAATCAATATGTAGAGTTCTGAGCTCGAGAGTGTGTGACCCTGGACTTCCTATGAAGGAAAAGGAACACGTACAAATTCAAATTTAATTGTCATTCAACCATACGTGAAAACCCATGAATGCAGCCAAACGAAGCAGCTTTTCACCAGCGCCTCGGTGTAAAACACCTCGTCACACTCAGTAAAATACAGTCACACAAAAAAATGTTGTCCAAGTTCCTGAGTCCATGAATGTTGCAGCAGTCTGCACTCAAACTCAATAGAGCTTGTCTTCTACCGAGTGAAGACCAGGGGGCAGCATGGACTCCAGCTTGGACATCACACATCACCGCCTCCACACCGCCACATCAACTCTGACACCTCCGCCTCCGAATGAACGCATCAACTCCTACGCCTCTCCCCTGGGTGGTTGTAAACAGGCAACACTGCGGCTTGAGGCCCAGTCCTTGCTACAACCGAGGCTACGCAGCTCCCCCATGCAGGTCATAGAAGTGAGTGTACGGGGTCACTTTGGATCTGGTGCTCATAATTCCATTAGTTTCAAGTTCAGTATGGAGAATAGCGTAATGTTGTGTACTTGGGTTTTCAGACGGCTTTTGACAAGATACAACACAAGGCTGCTTAACAAGCTACGAGTCATGGTGTTACAGGAAAGATTCTAGCATGGATGAAGCAGTGGCTGATTGGCAGGAACCAAGAGAGGGAATCAAGGGAGCCTTTTCTGATTGGCTACTGGAGACTAGTGGTGTTTCACAAGGGTCTGTGATGGGATCAATTCTTTTTATGTTATATTCTATGATTTGGGTGATGGGATTGATGCCTTTGTTACAAGGGTTGCAGATGATATGACGATAGGTGGAAGGGCAGGTTGTTGTAAGGAGGTAGAGAGGTGACAGAAGGACTTAGATTAGGAGAATGGGCAAAGAAATGGCAGATGGAATACAGTGTTGGGAAGTGTAGAGTCATGCTCTTTGGTAGGAGTGGAAAGGGTTGACTATTATCTAAATGGAGAAAATACTAAAAAAAAGAACTAGTGCGTAAAGGGACTTGCGAGCCCTTGTGCAGGATTCCCTGAAGGTTAATTTTCAGATTGAGTCTGTGGTGAGGAAGGCAAATACGATGTTGGCATTCATTTCAAGAGGACTAGAATATAAAAGCAAGGATGTAATGTGAGACTTAATGAAGCATTGAGACTTAATGCTCACTTGGAGTATGGTGAGCAATTTAACACAGAAACATAGAAAATCTACAGCACATTACAGGCCCTTCGGCCCACAATGTTGTGCTGACCATGTAACCTACTCTAGAAACTGCCTGGAATTTCCCTACCGCATAGCCCTCTATTTTTCTAAGCTCCATGTACCTATCTAAGAGTCTCTTAAAAGACCCTAATGCCTCTACCACCATCACTAACAGTGCATTCCTCACACCCACCACTCTTTGTGTGAAAAACTTACCCCTGACATCCCCCCGTACCTACTTCCAAGCACCTTAAAAATATGCCCCCTCATGTTAGCCATTTAAACCCTGGGAAAAAGCCTCTGACTAGCCACACGATCAATGCCTCTAATCATCTTATACACCTCTATCAGGTCACCACTCATCCTCCGTTGCTCCAAGGAGAAAAGGCCGAGTTCACTCAACCTATTCTCATAAGGCCTGCTCCCCAATCCAGGCAACATCCTTGTAAATCTCCTCTGCACCCTTTCTATGGCTTCCACATCCTCCCTGTAGTGAGGCGACCAGAACTGAGCACAATACTCCAAGTGGGGTCTAACTAAGATCTTATATAGCTGTAACATTACCTCACAGCTCTTGAACTCAATCCATGGTTGATGAGGACCAACAAACCTTATACATTCTTAACAACACTGTCAACCTGCACAGCAGCTTTGAGTGTCTTTTGGACATGGACCCCAAGATCTCGCTGTATATCCACACTGACAAGAGTCTTACGATTAATATTATATTCTGTCTTCAAATTTGACATACCGAAATGAACCACTTCACATTTACCTGTGTTGAACTTCATCAATCACTTCTGAGCCCAGTTCTGCATCCTATCGTTGTCCTACTGTAATCTCCATCAGTCCTCCACACTATCCACAACACCTCCAACCTTTGTGTCATCAGCAAATTTACTAACCCATCCCTCCACTTCCTCATCTAGGTCATTTATAAAAATCACAAAGGGGAGGGGTCCCAGACCAGATCCCCGAGGCACACAACTGGTCACCATTCTCCATGCAGAATACGAAATATCCACAACCATCTTTTGCCTTCTATGGAGAAGCCAATTCTGAATACACAAAGCAAGGTCTCCTTGGATCCCATGCCTCCTTAATTTCTGAATGAGCCTGGCAAAGGAAACCTCATCAAGTGCTTTACTGAAATCCATATACACTGTATCCACTGCTCTACCATCATCAATGTGTTTTGTTACATCCTCAAAGAATTCAATCGGGCTCATAAGGCACGACCTGTCCATGTCAAATCCATGCTGACTATCCCTAATTAGATTATGTCTCTCCAAATTATCATATATTCTGCCTCTCAGGATCTTCTCCAAGAACCTGCTCACCACTGGAGAAAGACTCACTGGTCTATAATTTCCTGAGTTATCTCTACTCCCTTTCTTGATCAAGGGAGCCTGGTTTGCAACCTTCCAATTGTCTGGTACTTCTCTCATCCCTATTGATGATGCAAAGATCATCGCCAGAGGCTCAGCAATCTCTTCCCTCACTTCCTACAGTAGCCTGGGGTATATCTCATCCAGTCCTGGTGACATATCTAACTTAATGCTTTTCAAAAGCTCCAGCACATCCTCTTTCTTAATGTCTATACACTCAAGCATTTCAGTCCGCTGTAAGTCATCCCCACAATTGCCAAGGTCCTTTTCAGTGGTGAATATTGGAGCAAAGTATTCATTAAGTCCACTACCTCCACTACCTTCTCCCACTCCATGCACATGTTTCCACTCTCACTCCTGATTGGTCCTATTCTCCCATGGCTCATCCTCTTGCTCCCACATACCAGAATGCCTTGGGGTTTTTGTTAATCCTGCTCGCCAAAGCCTTCTCTTGACCCCTTCAAGCTCTCCTTATTTCATTCTTAATCTCCTTCCTGGATACCTTGTAATTTTCTGGAACTCTAACAGTACCTAGTTTCTTGAATCTTTTGTAACCTTTTCTTTTCTTCTTAACTAGATTTTCTACATCCTTTCTACACCATGGTCCTTTTACCCTACTGTCCTTTCCCTGCTTCAATGGAACACACCTATGTAGAACTCCATGCAAATGTTCCCCGAACATTTTCCATATTTTTGCTGTGCATTCCCCTGAGAACATCTGCTCCCTATATATTTTCCCAGGTTCCTGCCTAATATCATCATATATCCTCCCACCCCAATTAAATGTTTTCCCAAATTGTCTGCTCCTATCCCTCTCCAGTTCTATGGTAAAGGAGATAGAGTTATGATCCCTACCTCCAAAATGTTCTCCCACTGAGAGACCTGACACCTGACCAGGTTCATTTCCCAATACCAGATCAAGTACAGCCTCTCCTCTCGTTGGCTTATCTACATATTGTGTCAGGAAACTCACCGAACAAACTCCACCCCCTCTAAGGAGATGCCAGTCAATATTAGGAAAGTTAAAGTCACCCATCACAACAACCCAATTATTATTGCACCATTGCAGAATCTGCCTCATTCTACTGCTCGATGTCCCTGTTACTATCGGGGGGGGGGGGGGGGCTATAATAAAAACACCCAAAAAAACACCCAATATCCTTTGCTCTTCACTTGCTAAGCAGCTTCCTGTGCCGCACCTTGTCAAAGACCCTCTGAAAATCCAAGTACACCACGCCTACTGCATCTCCTTTGACTACCCTGCTTGTAATTTCCTCAAAGAATTGCAGTAGGTTAGTCAGGCAGGATTTTCCTTTCAGGAAACCATGCTGGCTTTGGCCTATCTTGTCATGTGCCTCCAGGTACGTCGTAACGTCATCCCTAACAATCGATTCCAACAACTTCCCAACCACTGGTGTCAGGGTAACAGGTCGATAGTTTCTTTTCTTCTCCCACCCACTCTTCTTAACTAGCAGAGTAACATTAGCAATTTTCCAGTCATCAGGTACATCAATTCTTGAAAGATCGTCATTAACACCTCCGTAATCTCTCTAGCTACTTCCTTCAGAAACTGAGGGTGCATTTCATCAGGTCCAGGAGATTTATCCACCCTCAGACCATTAAGCTTCCTGAACACCTTTTCAGTCGTGATTTTCACTGCACAAACTGCACTTCCTTGATACCCATAAATGTCCGGTATACTGCAGATGTCTTCCACTGTGAAGACTGATGCAAAATACACATTCAGTTCCTCTGCCATCTCTGCGTCTCTCATTACAATATCTCCAGCGTCATTTAGTATTGGTCCTATATCTACCCTCGACTCTCTTTTAACCTTTATATACTTAAAAAAGCTTTTAGTATCTTCTTTGATATTAGTCATAGAAACATAGAAAACTTACAGCACAATACAGGCCCTTCGGCCCACAAGATTGTGCTGAACATGTGCCGAACATGTCCATACCTTAGAAATTACTAGGCTTACCTATAGCCCTCTATTTTTCTAAGCTCCATGTACCTATCCAAAAGTCTCTTAAAAGACCCTATTGTATCTGCCTCCACCACCGTCGCCGGCAGCCCATTCCACGCACTCACCACTCTCCAAGTGAAAAACTTACCCCTGACATCTCCTCTGTACCTACTCCCCAGCACCTTAAACCTGCGTCCTCTTGTGGCAACCATTTCAGCCCTGGGAAAAAGCCTCTGACTATCCACACGTTCAACACTTCTCAGGTCACCTCTCATCCTCTGTCGCTCCAAGGAGAAAAGGCGGAGTTCACTCAACCTATCCTCAGAAGACATGCTCCCCGATCCAGGCAACATCCTTGTAAATCTCCTCTGCACCCTTTCTATGGCTTCCACATCCTTCCTGTAGTGAGTCGACCAGAACTGAGCACAGTACTCCAAGTGGGGTCTGACCAGGGTCCTATATAGCTGCAACCAGGGTCCTATATAGCTGCAACATTACCTCTCGGCTCCTAAACTCAATCCCACGATTGATGAAAGCCAATACACCATACGCCTTCTTAACCATAGAGTCAACCTGTGCAGCTGCTTTGAGTGTCCTATGGACTCGGACCCCAAGATCCCTCTGACCCTCCACACTGCCAAGAGTCTTACCATTAATACTATATTCTGCTATCATATTTGACCTACCAAAATAAACCACTTCACACTTCTCTGGGTTGAACTCCATCTGCCACTTCTCAGCCCAGCTTTGCATCCTAACAATGTCCCGCTGTAACCTCTGACAGCCCTCCACACTATCCACAACACGTCCAACCTTAGCGTCATCAGCAAACTTACTAACCCATCCCTCCACTTCCTCATCCAGGTCATTTGTAAAAATCACGAAGAGTACGGGTTCCAGAACAGATCCCTGAGACACACCACTGGTCACTGACCTCCATGCGGAATATGACCCGTCTACAACCACTCTTTGCCTTCTGTGGGCAAGCCAGTTCTGGATCTAAAAGCAATGTCCCCTTGGATTCCATGCCTCCTTACTTTCTCAATGTCTTGCATGGGGTACATTATCAAATGCCTTGCTGAAATCCATATACACTACATCTATTGCTCTTCCTTCATCAAAATGTTTAGTCACATCCTCAAAAAATTCAATCTGGATTGTAAGGCACGACCTGCCCTTGCAAAGCCATGCTGACTATTCCTAATCAGATCAACTCCCTAAATTCTCTTTGCAGGACCTCCTCCTTCTTCCTATCCACGTCATTGGTCCCTACATGGACCACGACATCCGGCTGCTCACCCTCCGTCCTGAGAATACCGAGAACTCGATCCGAGATATTGTGGACCCTGGCACCAGGGCGGCAACAGACCATCCGGGATTCTCGATCTCTTTCACAGAACCTCCTATCTGTCCCCCTAACTATCGAATCCCCTATCAATGCTGCTCTCCTCTTTTCCCTCCTTCCCTTCTGAGCTGAGGGTCCAGTCTTGGTGCCAGAGACGCGACCACTACAACTTGTCCCTGGTAGGTCGTCCCCACCAACAGTATCCAAAACGGTATACTTATTGTTGATGGGAACGGGCACAGGGGTGCTCTGCTCATTCTGTCTATTCCCCTTCCCTCTCCTGACAGTCACCCAGTTACCTGTCTCCTGACTCCTAGGGGTGTCTATCTCCCTGTAACTTCTGTTTATTTCTGCCTCTGCCTCCCGAATGATCTGAAGTTCATCCAGCTCCAGCTCCAGTTCCCTAACACGGTTTGTCAGGAGCTACAGCTGGATGCACCTTTTGCAGGTGTAGTCATCAGGGACAGCTGTGCTCACCCTGACTTCCCACATACTGCAAACGGAGCACTCAACTGCCCTAACTGCTGCCTCCATTACCTACTCCTAAGCTAATTAGATTAATTAAAGGAACTTACCCGGCCTTACCTCACTTGGAGCAAGCTCGTCCTCAGCCTCTGCTCGCCGAAGCCTCTCGAACTAAAGCCTCAAAGCTCCAAGCCTACCCTGAGCCAGTCACACCACTGGCCGTTCCTCTTCAGTTATCCCTCCTTTTATTTGTCCCTGCCAATTATCTCACTCCTCCTCTTCCTGCTGCAATGGTTTCCCGGTCACACCGTCCCGAGTACCCGCTGCGCGCTCCTTTTTAAAGCACGCTCACCTCGCTGCTTCCCAGCACTCAGCGCTCTCACCAGCCTTTTGCTCCTCCTCTTCCTGCAATGGTTTCTCGATCACACTGTTGATCACAGAGGAAATCGCCAGCTTCCTCTCAATTCATCTTTTCCTTCTGAATGACCTTCTTAGTTTCCTTCTGCAAGTTTTTAAAAGCTTCCCAATCCTCTATCTTCCCACTGGCTCTGGCTGCCTTGTATGTCCTCTCTTTTGTTTTTACTTTCACTCCGACTTCATTTGTCACCCACAGTAGTGTCTTTCTTCCCTTTGAAAATGTCTTCTTATTTGGAATATATCTGTCTTGCACTTCCCTCATTTTTCACAGAAACTCAGCCATTGCTGCTCTGCTGTCCTCCTGCAAATGTCCCTTTCCAGTCAACTTTGGCCAGTTCCCCTCTCATGCCATGGTAATTTCCTTTATTCCACTAAAGTACTGATGCATTAGATTTTATTTTTTCCCTCTCAAATTTCAAAGTGAACTCGATCATATTCTGATCACTGTTCCCTAAGGGTTAACCTTAAGCTCTCTTATCACCTCCGGATCATTGTACAACACCCTGTCCAGCACAGCTGATTCCCTAGTGGGCTCAACAACAATCTTTTCTAAAAATCCATCCCTTAGACATTCCACAAATTCTCTCTCTTGAGATCCAGTACTGACCTGGTTTTCCCAATCCATGTTAAAATCCCCAGTGATTATCATGACATTACCCTTCTGACACACCTTTTCTATCTCCTGCTGTAATTTGTAATCCACATCCTGGCTGCTATTTGGAGGCCTGTATACAACTGCCATTAGGGTCCTTTTACCCTTGCCATTTCTTAACGCAACCCATAGAGACTCTACACCTGCTCTCACCCCATCCTCCCACCACCCCACTAGGAATAGGGTTCCCCTTGTCCTCACCTACCACCCCACCAGCCTCTGTAACTTCTGCCACCTCCAACAGGATCCCACCACTAAGCACATCTTTCCCTCCCCCCTTTTCTGCTTTCTGCAGGGATCGCTCCCTACATAACTCCCTTGTCCATTCGTCCCCCCCATCCCTTCCCACCGATCTCCCTCCTGGCACTTATCCTTGCAAGTAGACCAAATGCTACACCTGCCCTTACACTTCCTCCCTCGCCACCATTCAGGGTCCCAGACAGTCCTTCCAGGTGAGGCGACACTTCACCTGTGAGTCGGCTGGTGTGATATACTGTGTCTAGTGCTCCCGATGCAGCCTTCTATATATTGGTGAGACCTGACGCAGACTGGGAGACCGTTTCGTTGAACACCAAACCTCTGTCCGCCAGAGAAAGCAGGATCTCCCAGTGGCCACACATTTTAATTCCACATCCCATTCCCATTCTGATACGTCTACCCATGGCCTCCTCTACTGTCAAGATGAAGCCACACTCAGGTTGGAGGAACAACACCTTATATTCCATCTGGGTAGCCTCCAACCTGATGGCATGAACATTGACTTCTCTAACTTCCGTTAATGCCCCTCTTCCCCTTCTTACCCCATCCCTTATTTGTTTGTTTGTTTGTTTATTTATTTCCCATTTTTTCTCCCTCTGTCCCTCTCATGATCACTCCTTGCCCATCCTCTGGTGCTCCCCTCCCTCTTTCTTTCTCCTGAGGCCTCCTGTCCCATGATCCTTTCCCTTCTCCAGCTCTGTATCACTTTCGCCAATCACCTTTCCAGCTCTTAGCTTCATCCCTCCGCCTCCTGTCTTCTCCTATCATTTCGGATCTCCCCCTCCTCCTCTCACTTTCAAATCTCTTACCATCTTTTCTTTCAGTTAGTCCTGACGAAGGGTCTCGGCCCGAAACGTCGACTGTACTTTTTCCTATAGATGCTCCCTGGCCTGCTGCATTCACCAGCATTTTGTGTGTGTGAGACTTTACACCTTCTAATCCTATGGCATCTCTTTCTAATGATTTAATATTATTTCTTATACACAGAGCCATGGCACCCCCTCTGCCAACTAATCTATCTTTCAAATATACCGTATATCCTTGGACGTTCAGCTCCCAGTGGCAGCCGTCCTTCAGCCAAGTTTCAGCGATGGCCACAAAGTCATACATGCAAATCTGTAGCTGAATTTCACGATCGTCCATTTTATTTCTTATACTGTGTACATTCAAATACGACACTCTCAGTCCAGTATTTGTTGCTTTCTGTTTTAACTGCACCACGACTCTATTGCCCTGTAACTCATGCCACTGGCTGTGATTAAGCCTCATCTCCTGCCTGTCATTTCTATCATCTCTGTTGCACACTGTCTTTGATTTATTTCTGTTTTCCAGTTCCTCAGCCCTATCACTCCAGTTCCTGTACCCCCGCCAAATTAGTTTAAACCCTCCCTAACAGCTCTATTAAATGTGTCCGCTAGGATATTGGACCCCTTTGGGTTCAGGTGTAACCCTTCTTTTTTGTACAGGTTGTACCTCCTCCAGAAGAAGCCCCAATGATCCCGGAATCTGAAGCCCTGGTCCCTACACCAGTCTCTCAGCCACACATTAATATGTCTGATCGTGCTGTTCTTGTGCTCGTTAGCACGTGACACAGGCAGCAATCCTGAGATTACAACCCTGGAGGTCCTGCTTTTCAGCTTCCGACTCAACTCCCTGAATTCTCTCTTCAGGACCTCCTCCCTTTTTCTACCGAAGTCACTGGTATCAGCGTGTACCAAGACTTCTGCCTAGTCACCCTCTCCCCTCAGAATACACTGCACCAGATCCGAGACATCCCATACCCTGGCACCTGTGAGGCAACAGACCATGTGGGAATCTCTATCAGATGTTCTTTAGGAGACACCTAACTCCGGCACACTCAGCAGCCATTCCTGCCCCTGAGTCATCCAAGTCTCTCTGATGGCCACAACATCATAATTCCATGTATATGAGTTCATCCACCTTGCTCAAGATGCTCATCTGGCTGAGTGCTTCTTTGTTCTATCATCTGCCTGTCTTTCCTGAAAAATTCCCTACAATCTGTCTCTCTTCTGGGGATAGGGAGCTTGGAGTACAAGTAGAGATTTGTGCTCCAACCTCCCTATCCTCTGCCTCTTCACTTCGGTTCCCACCCTCCTGCGAACCTAGGTCAAACCCTCCCCAACAGCATTAGCAAACCTTCCTCCCAGGATATTAGTCTTCTTCAGGTGCAACCCGTTCCACTTGTACAGGTCACTCCTTCCCCAGAAAACGTTCCAGTGATCCAAGAACTTTAAAACATGTCCCCTGCACCATCCGCACAGCCATTTATTCATCTGTGCTATCTTCCTGTTCTGACCTTCCCGAGCTCGTGGCACTGGGAGTGATCCGGAGTCCTGTTCTTCAGACTCCTTCCCAACTCCCTCAACTTACTGCACAGGACCTCTACCCCTCTCCTGCCTATGTCATTGGTACCAACATGTACCACGACCTCCGGCTACTCCCCTTCCCATTCTAGAATATTCTGCAACCGCTCACAGGCGTCCTGGATCCCAGCACCCAGGAGGCAAAACACTATCATGGCATCTCTCTTGCTGCAGCAGAATCTCCTGTCTGTCCCCCTAACTACTGAGTCTCCTATTACTATTGCTCTGCCTGACTTCACCCTACCCTTCTGAGGCTCAGATCTGATCACAGTGCGATTGGTCTGGCTGTTGCTGCCATCCCCCTCAGTGTATCCAAAGTCTTGGTACACGCTGATACCAGTGACATCGGTAGAAAATGGAAGGAGGTCCTGAAGAGAGAATTCAGGGAGTTGAGTCGGAAGCTGAAAAGCAGGACCTCCAGGGTAGTAATCTCAGGATTGCTGCCTGTGCCACGTGCTAACGGGCACAAGAACAGCACGATCAGGCATATTAATGCGTGGCTGAGAGACTGGTGTGGGGGGCAGGGTTTTGGGTTCCTGGATTGTTGGGGCCTCTCATGGGGGAGGTACAACCTGTACGAAAAGGACGGGTTACACCTGAACCCAAAGGGGTCCAATATCCGAGCAGGCAGGTTTAATAGAGCTGTTAGGGAGGGTTTAAACTAATTTGACAGGGGGATGGGAACTGGAGTAATAGGGCTGAGGAAGGGGAAAACAGAAATAAATCAAAGATAGCGTGCAACAGAGATAATAGAGAGAACAGGCAGGAGATGAGGCTTAATCACAGGCACTGGGATGAGTTACAGGGCAATAGAGTTGTGCTACAGTTAAAACAAAAAGCAGCAAATACTGGACTGAAGATGTTGTATTTGAATGCACACAGTATAAGAAATAAAGTGGATAATCTTGAAATTCAGCTGCAGATTGGCAAATATGATGTGGAGACCTAGGCCTCATATGGAGCCTGTGATCATTAATGGAGAATGTGTGGAGCAGGTTAAGACCTACAAGTATCTGGGAGTACAGTTAGACGAGAAGCTAGACTGGACTGCCAACACAGATGCCTTGTGCAGGAAGGCACAGAGTCGACTGTACTTCCTTAGAAGGTTGGCGTCATTCAATGTCTGTAGTGAGATGCTGAAGATGTTCTATAGGTCAGTTGTGGAGAGCGCCCTCTTCTTTGTGGTGGCGTGTTGGGGAGGAAGCATTAAGAAGAGGGATGCCTCACGTCTTAATAAGCTGGTAAGGAAGGCGGGCTCTGTCGTGGGCAAAGTACTGGAGAGTATAACATCGGTAGCTGAGCGAAGGGCGCTGAGTAGGCTACGGTCAATTATGGAAAACCCTGAACATCCTCTACATAGCACCATCCAGAGACAGAGAGGCAGTTTCAGCGACAGGTTGCTATCGATGCAATGCTCCTCAGACAGGATGAAGAGGTCAATACTCCCCAATGCCATTAGGCTTTACAATTCAACCGCCAGGAGTAAGATATGTTAAAGTGCCGGGGTTAGGACTCAATGTATTTAAGTAAACTACTTAAGAACTTTTTAAAAGCTATTATTAATGCTTTTTGAGAGAGTGACTTAGATACATATCATATTTTTACTGAGTAATTTTATGTAATTAGTTTTGCTAAAACAAGTGTATGGGACATTGGAAAAAATGTTGAATTTCCCCATGGGGATGAATAAAGTATCTATCTATCTATCTATCTATCTATCTATCTATCTATCTATCTATCTATCTATCTATCTATCTATCTATCTATCTATCTATCTATCTCTGAAAATTGGCTAAAGAGTGGCTGTCATTGGGTACACAGTGTATCGGAAAGATGGGTTAGTCGGCAGAGGGGGTGGTATGGCCCTGTGTATAAAAATAATATTAAATCATTAGAAAGGGATGACATAGGATCAGAAAGGCAATGTCATGATAATTGTTGGGGATTTTAACATGAAAGTGGATTGGGAAAACCAGGTCAGTACTGGACCTCAAGAGAGAGAATTTGTGGAATGTCTAAGGGATGGATTTTTAGAACAATTTGTTAATTAGCCCACTAGAGATTGGCTGTGCTGGTTTGATCTGGAGGTGATAAGGGAGCTCAAGGTTAAGGAACCCTGAGGGAACAGTGTTTGAGTTCATTTTGAAATTTGAGAAGAAGCTAAATTCCAATGTGTTGGCGTTTCAGTGGAATAAAGGAAATTACAATGGCATGAGAGGGGAACAGGCCGAGGTTGACTGGAAAGGGACACTAACAGGAAGGACAGCAGAGCAGAAATGCTGGAGTTTCTGTGAAAAATGAGGGAAGTTCAAGACAGATATATTCCAAATAAGAAGCAATTTTCGAATGGAAGGAGGACACTACCGTGGCTGACAAGTGAAGTCAGAGCAAAAGTAAAAGCAAAAGAGAAGACATACAAGGAAGCCAAAGTTAGTGGAAAGATGGAGAACTGGGAAGCTTTTAAAAACTTGTAGAAGGAAACTAAAAAGGTCATTAGGAAGGAAAAGATGGATTATGAAAGGAATCTGGTGACTAATATCAACAAAAATATTAAAAGCTTTTTTGAGTATTTAAAGTGTAAAAGAGAGTTGAGGGTAGATATAGGACTGTAAGATTCAAAATTAAGATGTGCGTTTCTGAAAGAGGTCTGGATTAAAGTCAAAGGACAAATGTGATTTAATTATGTCCGGGGACAAATGTGATTTAATTATGTCTGGGTTAAAGTCTGTAAACAAATGTGATTTAATTATGAATGCAGAAGCCCTGACAAGATTAACTGTTTGTGGAATCATTGAAGTCCTGAGATATGGACTATTGTTTTACAGAAATGTGTAAAAAAACAACTCCAAATATGGAATGGGATAAGACTATGTACCTCCCGAGTCAGGGAGGGGAGGGGTAAGGAGGAAGGATAAAACCTGCTGCCCTGTAAGGTTCAGGGTTCCCTTCTCTGAAGGCACCCAGCTCTGCAGACCTGTTAATAAACTTTGTTTCCTTGAATTTGTCTTGAAGCCATTATTTGGGAGCGTGGCTCGTTTCTGACAAGGACCAATAGAAAATGATGCTGGATATATTGTAATGATAGGTGCAGGGATGACAGAGGAACTGAATGTGTATTTTGCATCAGTCTTCACAGTGGAAGATGGCTGTAGTATACCAGACATTCAAGAGTGTCAGGGAAGTGAAATTTGTGCAGTAAAAATTATGACTGAGAAGGTGCTCAGGAAGATTAAAGGTCTGAGGAAGGATAAATCTCCTGGAAGTGATGGAATACACCCTCGGGTTCTGAAGGAAGTAGCTGGAGAGATTGCAGAGGCATTAACAATGATCTTTCAAGAATCGATAGATTCTGGCATTGTACTGGATGACAGGAAAAGTGCAAATGTTACTCCGCTATTTCAGAAGGGTGAGTGGGAGCAGAAAGGAAACTATAGACCTGTAGCCTGATGTCAGTGGTTGGGAAGTTGTTGGAATCGATTGTTAGGGACGAGATTATGGTGTACCTGGAGGCACATGACAAGATAAGCCAAAGCCAGCATGGTTTTCTGAAAGAAAACTCATGCTTGACAAACCTACTGCAAATTCTTTGAGGAAGTTACAAGCAGGGTAGACAAAGGAGATGCAGTGGATGTTGTGTACTTGGATTTTCAGAAGACCTTTGACAAGGTGCCGCACATGAGGCTGCTTAGCAAGATAAGAGCCCGTGGAATTACAGGGAAGTTACTGACATGGGTGGAGCATTGGCTGATCGGCAGAAAACAGAGAGGGGGAATAAAGGGATCCTATTCTGGCTGGCTGCTGGTTACCAGTGGAGTTCCACAGGAGTCAGTGTTGGGTCTGTTGCTTTTTACGATGTATGTCAATGATTTGGACTATGGGATAAATGGATTTGTGGCTAAATTTTTCCAATGATACAAAGATAGGTGGAGGAGCAGGTAATGTTGAGGAAAGAGAGCCTGCAGAGAGACTTAGATAGTTTAGGGGAATGGGCAAATGAAATACAATGTTGGAAAGTGTATGGTCATGCACTTTGGTGGAAGAAATAAACGGGCAGACTATTATTTAGATGGAGAAAGATTCAAAATGCAAAGATGCAAAGGGACTTGGGAGTCCTTGTGCAGGATGCCCTAAAGGTTAACCTCCAGGTTGAGTCGGTGGTGAAGAAGGCGAATGCAATGTTGGCATTCATTTCTAGAGGAATAGAGTATAAGAGCAGGGAGGTAGGTAATGTTGAAGCTCTATAAGGCACTCGTGAGACCACATTTGGAATATTGTGTGTAGTTTTGGGCTCTTTATTTTAGAAAGGATATACTGACATTGGAGAGGGTTCAGAGAAGATTCATGAGAATGATTTCAGGAATGAAAGAGTTACCATATGAGGAACATCTGGCATCTCTGGGCTGTATTCCCCGGAGTTCAGGAGAATGCGAGGGGATCTCATAGAAACATTCTGAATGGTAAAAGTCTAGGACAGGGGTTACGACTTAGGATTGAAGGACGTCTATTTAGAACAGAGATGTGGCAAAATTACTTTAGTCAGAGGGTAATAGATCTGTGGAATTTATTACCATGAGTGGCAGTGGAGGCCAAGTCATTAGGTGGATTTAAGGCAGAGATAGATAGGTTCTTGATTAGCCAGGGCACCAGAGATTATGGGGAGAAGGCAGGGGAGTGGGGATGACTGAAAAAATTGGATCAGTCCATGATTGAATGGCAGAGCAAACTCGATGGGCTGAATGGCCTACTTCTGCTCATATATCTTATGGTCTCACAGCTGGCTTACTCCCTGCTACTCCCTACAATGGCTGCCCTGCTTGACCCGTCTGTATTTTTATTTAAATTGCAGTGCTCTGCTCCCAATGCTGATTGGATCTCTGGATTATCCGAACACCCATGAAGCTCTCCTTTTATACAAGCTTCACGGACCTGCAAGAAACCTCTTCAAAGTGCTCTGCTCCTGATGCTAATTGAATCTCTGGAAGGTTTAGGGCCCCTTATCTCAGAAAGGATGTGCGGAAACTGGAGAGGCTTCAAAGGAGCTTCAGGAAAATGAGTCTGGGATTGCTGGTTTGTCATACAAAGAGTTTGATGGCTCTGGTCCTATATTCACTAGAAATCTGAAGAATGAGGGGTGACCTTATTGAAACCTATCGAATAATGAAAGGCCTTGATAGGCTGGATGTGGAGAGGATGTCTCTCATGGTGGGAGAGTCTAAGACCAGGGGACACATCCCCAGAATAGAGGGGCGTTCTTTTAGAATGGAGATGAGGAGGACTTTCTTGAGCCAGAGAATGATGAATCTGTTGAATTTGTTGCCACAGGCATCTGTGGAGACCACGTCTTTCTGTATATTTTATACAGAGGTTGATAGGTTCTTGATTGGTCAGGGCTTGAAAGGATACAAGGAGAAGGCAGGAGATTGGGGCTGAGAGGAAAATTGGATCAGCCATGATGAAATGGCAGAATAGATGTGATGGGCCAAATGGCCTAATTCCACTTCTATGTCTTTTGATCTTATGGTCTAAGAGTAGGACTGGTCCCAGCGGTCGACCAGCTTATGCTTTCCTGGTAGTTCTAAATTTCTTATCAAGACTCTGTCTAGGCATCAGTTGAGAGAACCTAATTTTTTGATCAGATCTCCTCTTGTTTCCTTGGTTTCTCTGGGTAGCAGAACCGCTGCTAGCTCATAAGTTTTTTGTAATTCTTTCCTCATGTCAAACACATACTTGTGATGTGTCTTCTGCAGCAAGTCATCACCCTGGCTCCAAAACAGAACTGCAGGTAATCTCACTTCACGCCCAAACATGAAATAGGGTGGCGAGTATCCAGTAGCTTCATTCTGTGTACAGTTGCAACAGTGTACTAAATGCCCAATGTGCTGAAACCACGTGTTGTCGTTGTTGGCATCCAAGGTTCCAAGCACGTCCAGCAACGTCTGATTGAACCACTCAGGCTGGGACCACCCTGGGGGTGATAGGGCATGGGCCTCGATTTCTCTACTCCAAGCATGCCCAGTAATTCATGTATGAACCGATTCTCAAAATCCCTTCCTTGATCACTGTGTATCCTCCTGCAACTCAGACTCCTCTGCCACTCGGTTGAGAACCGCTTCATCCTTTTCATGGTCCCACTGAACCCCAGTCTGTCCATAAGACCATAAGACAAAGGAGCAGAAGTCGGCCATTCGGCCCATCGAGTCTGCTCCGCCATTTCATCATGAGCTGGTCCAATCTCCCCTTTAGTCCCATTCCCCCGCCTTCTCACCATAACCTTTGATGTCCTGACTACTCAGATACCTATCAATCTCTGCCTTAAATACACCCAATGACTTGGCCTCCACTGCCGCCCGTGGCAACAAATTCCACAGATTCACCACCCTCTGGCTAAAAATTTTTTTTCGCATCTCTATTCTGAATGGGCACCCTGCAATCCTCAAGTCATGTCCTCTCGTACTAGACCCCCCCACCATGGGAAACAACTTTGCCACATTCACTCTGTCCATGCCTTTCAACATTTGAAATGTTTCTATGAGGTCCCCCCTCAGTCTTCTAAACTCCAAGGAGTACAATCCAAGAGCGGTCAAACGTTCCTCATATGTTAATCCTCTCATTCCCAGAATCATTCTAGTGGATCTTCTCTGAACCCTCTCCAATGTCAGCACATCCTTCTTAAAATAAGGAGCCCAAAACTGCACACAGTATTTGAAGTGAGGTCTTACCAGTGCCTCATAGAGCCTCAACATCACATCCCTGCTCCTATACTCTATTCCTCTCAAAGTGAATGCCAACATTGCATTCGCCTTCTTCACCTCTGACTCAACCTGGAGGTTAACCTTAAGGGTATCCTGCACGAGGACTCCCAAGTCCCGTTACATCTCAGAACTTTGAATTCTCTCCCCATTTAAATAATAGTCTGCCCGTTTATTTCTTCTACCAAAGTGCATGACCGTACACTTTCTGACATTGTAATTCATTTGTCACTTCTTTGCCCATTCCCCCAATCTATCCAAGTCTCTCTGCAGACTCTCTGTTTCCTCAGCACTATCGGCCCCTCCACCTGTCTTTGTATCATCAGCAAACTTAGCCACAAAGCCATCTATTCCATATTCCAAATCATTGATATACAACGTAAAAAGAAGCAGCCCCAACACGGACCTCTGTGGAACACCACTGGTAACCAGCAGCCAACCAGAATGGGATCCCTTTATTCCCACTCTCTGTTTCCTGCCAATCAACCAACACTCTCTTCACGTATGTAAATTTCCCGTAATTCCATGGGCGCTTACCTTGTTTAGCAGCCTCATGTGCGGCACCTTGTCAAAGGCCTTCTGAAAACCCAAATACACAACATCCACTGCATCTCCCTTGTCTAGCCTACTTGTAATTTCCTCAAAAAATTGCACTAGGTTTGTCAGGCAGGATTTTCCTTTAAGGAAACCATGCTGAGTTCTGCCTATTTTGTCATATGCCTCCAGGTACCCCGTAACCTCATCCTTGACAATCGACTCCAACAACTTCCCAACCACCGATGTCAGGTTAACAGATCTATAATTTCCTTTTTGCTTCCTTGCCCCCTTCTTAAATAGCAGAGTGACATTTACAATCTTCCAGTCCTCCGGAACCAGGCCAGAATCTATCGACTTTTGAAAGATCATTGCTAATGCCTCCGCAATCTCCACTGCTACTTCCTTCAGAACACTGGGGTGCATTCCATCTGGTCCGGGAGATTTATCTACCCTTAGACTATTCAGCTTCCTGACTACTTTCTCTGTCGTAATTGTGACTGCGAATATTTCTCTTCCCTGACACCCTTGGATGTCCGGTATATTGCTGATGTCTTCCTTAGTGAAGACTGATGCAAAATACTCATTCAGTTCCTCTGCCATCTCCTTATCTCCCATTACAGTTTCTCCAACATCACTTTCTATTGGTCCTATATCTACTCTCACCTGTCTTTTACTCTTTATATACTTGAAAAAGCTTTTAGTATCCTCTTTGATATTATTTGCTAGCTTCCTTTCATAGTTCATCTTTTCCCTCTTAATGACCTTCTTAGTTTCCTTTGTAAGCTTTTAAAAACTTCCCAATCCTCTGTTTTCCCACTAATTTTTTCTTCCTTGTATGCCCTCTGCTTTGCTTTTACTTTGGCTTTGACTTCTCTTGTCAGCCACGGTTGCATCCTTTTTCCATTTGAAAATTTCTTCTTTTTTGGAATATATCTATCTTGCACCTTCCTCACTTCTCACATAAACTCCAGCCATTGCTGTTCTGCCGTCCTTCCCGCTAGTGTCCCTTTCCAGTCAACCTTGGCCAGTTCCTCTCTCATACCACTGTAATTTCCTTTACTCCACTGAAATACCGACACATCGGATTTTGGCTTCTCTTTCTCAAATTTCACAGTGAACTCAATCATGTTATGATCACTGCCTCCTAAGGGTTGCTTCATTTCCATCTCTCTAATCACCTCTGGTTCATTACACAATACCCAATCCAGTACAACCGATCCCCTAGTGGGCTCAACAACGAGCTGTTCTAAAAAGCCATCTCGTAGGCATTCTACAAATTCTCTCTCTTGAGATCCAGTGCCAACCTGATTTTCCCAATCCACTCGCATGTTAAAATCCCCTACAATTATCATAACACTGCCCTTCTGGCAAGCCTTTTCTATTTGCTGTTGTAATTTGTAGTCCACATCACTGCAGCTGTTTGAAGGCCTGTATATAACTGCCATCAGGGTCCTTTTACCCCTGCAATTTCTTAGCTCAACCCAGAAAGATTCTGGACCTTCCGATCCTATGTCAACTCTTTCTAATGATTTAATATAATTTCTTACCATTAAAGCCATGCCACCCCCTCTACCTACCTGCCTATCCTTCCGATACACCGTGTATCCTTGGACGTTCAGCTCCCAAAGACATGCATCCTTCAGCCACGTCTCGGTGATGGCCACAACATCATACCTGCCAATCTGTAACTGTACAACAAGATCATCCACTTTATTCCTTATGCTGCGTGCATTTAAGTATAACACCTTGTCCAGTATTTGGTATGTTTCACATTGATTGCACTGAACCTCATCCCAATGGCTGCAAATTTGCTCCATCACCTGCCTGTCCTTCCTGACATCCTTACTGCTCATTACCTTAGATCTATTTCTGTTTTCCCTCTCGTCCGCTCCATCATTCCGGTTCCCATCTCCCTGCCAAATTAGTTTAAACCCTCCCTAACAGCTCTATTAAACCTTCCCGCCAGGATACTGGTCCCCCTAGGATTCAAGTGTAACCCGTCCTTTTTGTACAGGTCACACCTGCCCCAAAAGAGGTCCCAATGATCCAGAAACTTGAATCCCTGCCCCTGCTCCAATCCCTCAGCCACGCATTTATCCTCCACCTCATTCCATTCCTACTCTCACTGTCACGTGGCACAGGCAGTAATCCCGAGATTACTACCTTTGCGGTCTTTCTTCTCAACTGCCTTCCTAACTCCCTATATTCTCCTTTCAGGACCTCTTCCCTTTTCCTACCTAAGCCCGTTGAGCCAAAGCCCTTAAGCCTACACTTTGCTCCCGGCTCACTCTGCTGCCTGCTGTATAAGGCTGTCGTTTTGAAATCTTCCCCACTTCACTGCCCGACGTCACACGCCTGCGCAGTCCCGCCTCCCTTAACTCCGATGAGAGTAAGAAAAAATCAAAATGGCTCCCGCTGCACTCCCGTTCTGATCCTCCGACTCCCTTCTCCAAATAAATTTGGGGCTACCTGGGAGGCATAAGTTGGCTGACCGCTGGGCGGCTACACCCTATGTAGCGCAGAGTCAGATGCCGAATGTACCCATTTTCCAGCTGAGACCAGAGGATTGGACTGTCTGTCCACAAACAGTCTCCCCGATTTCACCTGACTCAGCATGAGAAGGGTTGGGAGTTTCTTCCTCAATCAGTGGGGAGTTCACAAAAGGCAGCAAATACCACACCCCCATTTCCTCATCCTCCGAATCCGTATCCCATTCAGCGGCAGCGGCTGGACTGATCTCTCCTGCCGTTGGTCCGTCAGTCACTCCGCGTCACCACAGTGTCCTCTTACTAGGTGTAGGCCCCAGGTCGGGCTCTGGGTCAACCCGGACCTCTTGTCCCAAAGGCAGAAGGTGGTTCTGATGGTGAATCTTGACAGGCCCATTCCCATCCTCTGGTCTCAGCTGGAAAATCGGTACATTTGGCATCTGACTCTGCGCTACATAGGGCGTAGCCGCCCAGCGGTTAGCCAACTTATGCTTCCCAGGTAGCCCCAAATTCCTTATGAGGACTCAGTCTCCCGGCATGAGTTGGGAGAAACCTAACCTTTTGATCATACCTCCTCTTGTTTCCTTGATTCTGCTTGGCAGCTGTGACCTCAGCTAATTCATGTCTTTTTCAGCTCCCTTTTCATATCAGAAACATACTCCAGATGAGTTCAGTGGTAGGTCTTCCTCGCCGGTACCAAACCAAAGGTCGATGGGCAACCTCGTCTCATGCCCAAACAGCAGATAATATGGCGAGTACCCAGTAGCTTCATTTCATGTACAGTTGTAACTGTGAACCAGGTGTCTAAGATGTCAACTCCACTTGTTCTTCTTGCTGATTTCCAAGGTTCCGAGCATGTCTAGCAAAGTCCGATTTAACCTCTCGGGCTGGGGATCATCCTGCGGGTGATAAGGCATTGTCCTCGAGTTCTCGACTCCAAGCCTGCTCAGTAACTCATGTATGAGCCTGCTCTCAAAATCCCTTCCTGATCACTATGTATCCGCCTGGGGAGGCCATGATAAATGAAATACTTCTCCCATAATGCTTCAGCCACCATGGACTCCCTCTGATCCTTGGTAGGGAAAGCCTGCGCGTATCTGGTGTAGTAATTCATGATGACTAAGACATTCACCGTGTTGCTGGCATCGCGTTCTATTGACAGGAAATCCATACACACCAGGTCCAGAGGCCCCGCACTCTGCAAGTGGGATAAGGGAGCTGCCCACATAGGCAGTGTCTTCCGCCGTATGCATCGAATGCACGACTTGCAGTATTCTTTGACCTCTGGCTTCATTCGGGGCCAGTAAAACTGATCCCTGAGCAATCCATAGGTCTTTTCACCCTCAAATGTCCAGAATCGTTATGAAGTGACCTCAACGCCACCCTCTGATTCTTCTCAGGCAGAACCAGCTGGGAATGCCGAGGCCAATCCAGGGGTGACCTGATCCGCTGTAGGATCTGGTTCCTCAACTCCAATCTGGGCCATTCCCTCAGTGATGGAGGCACCTCAGCGTGTTTCATCTCCACTTGGGCCGATTTTGACCGCTGACCAAATGGTACAGCCCGGGTCATCTCGCTGAACAGCTGCCACTTCCCCAGGACTCAATTCCAGCAACTGGTCAGTCTTCAGAGCAGTCAGGTTACAGTAATCTTGTGGAATGGGACCATCAAAAGCCCCAGTTGTTCCACCACTCGATCCTGCCCTTGCCTTCACCGTGATGGCAAACTGGCACATGGGGCAGGAACGCTCTCCCTCTCTCCGTCCCTGTCCAGCCCTTCAGGAGCATGTCAGGACAAAGCATCAGCATCAATGTTCCTGCTTCCCAGCCGGTACTTCAGGCTGAAATCAGAGGCAGACAACGATGGCCTGTGGCATCCAAAATCAGAATCAGAATCAGGTTTATTATCACCGGCATGTGTCGTGAAATTTGTTAACTTAGCAGCAGCAGTTCAATGCAATTCATAATATAGAAGAAATAAAGCAAAATAAAATGATAACAATAATTAAATAAGTAAATCAATTACAGTAAATATATTGAATAAATTAAAAATCATGCAAAAACAGAAATAATATATATTTAAAAAGTGGTGTAGTGTCTAAGGTTCAATGGCCATTCAGGAATCTGATGACAGAGGGGAAGAAGCTGTTCCTGAATCACTGAGTGTGTGCCTTCAGGCTTCTGTACCTCCCACCTGACAGTAATAGTGAGAAAAGGGCATGCCCTGGGTGCTGGAAGTCCTTAATAATGGACGCTATCTTTCTGAGGCACTGCTCCTTGAAGATCTCCTGGGTACTTTGTAGGCTGGTACCCAAGATGGAGTTGACTAAATTTAGAACCCTCTGCAGCTTCTTTCAGTCCTGTGCAGAAGCCACCACCACCCCCCCCCCCCCCCCCCCACCAGACAGTGATGCAGCCTGTCAGAATGCTCTCCACGGTACAACTAAAGAAGTTTTTGAGTGTATTTGTTGACATACCAAATCACTTCAAACTCCTAATGAAGTATAGTCACTGTCTTGCCTTCTTTATAACTGCATCGATATGTTGGGACCAGGTTAGATCCTCAGAGATCTTGATACCCAGGAAGTTGAAACTACTCACTCTCTCCACCTCTGATGCCTCTACGAGGACTGGTATGTGTTCCTTCATCTTACCCTTCCTGAAGTCCACAATCAGCTCTTTTGTCTTACTGACGTTGAGTGCCAGGTTCTTGCTGTGATACCACTCCACTAGTTGGCATATCTCACTCCTGTACGCCTTCTCATGACCATCTGAGATTCTGCTACCCATGGTATATCATCAGCAAATTTATAGATGGCATTTGAGCTGTGCCTAGCCACACAGTCATGAGTATAGAGAGAGTAGAGCAGTGGGCTAAGCACACACCCCTGAGGTGCACCAGTGTTGATCGTCAGCGAGGAGGATACGTTATCACCAATCTGCACAGATTGTGGTTTTCCGGTTAGGAAGTTGAGGATTCAATTGCAGAGGGAGGTACAGAGGCCCAGGTTCTGTGATTTCTCAATCAGGATTGTGGGAATGATGATATTAAATGCTGAGCTATAGTCAATGAACAGCATCCTGACATAGGTATTTGTGTTGTCCGTGTGGTCTAAAGCCATGTGGAGAGCCATTGAGATTGTGTCTGCCGTTGACCTATTGTGGAAATAGGCAAAATGCAATGGGTCCAGGTCCTTGCTGAGGCAGGAGTTCAGTCTAGTCATGACCAACCTCTCAAAGCATTTCATCACTGTAGATGTCAGTGCTCCTGGACGATAGTCATTAATCCAATTTCGCTGAGGTCAGGATGCAAGTTTGGGGATTTTTGTCTGCCCTCACCTCAAACTTGACACCATCGAGGTAGTCACTCAACTTATCCACCACAGCGCATTTCAATGCCAGGAACTCCAACTTGTGCATGAGATAGTTTTTCTCAGAGAACGACAGACTCCGGCTGACAAATGCAACAGGTCTCAACCCGATGCCCTGATCCTGATACAGGACACCCCCTAAGCCCTCTCTGCTGGCATCCATATGCAGTACCTGAGGCAATCGGGGGTCTGCAAAAACCAGAACAGGAGCCTATGTCAGCAGCTCCTTCAGCGAATCAATGGCCTCTTCAAATTTCACATCCCACCTTGCTCCAAAAATCTCTGAAGGACTAAGATAGTTTTTACCCCCCGCCTCTCCTTTTCTCCTCCTCCCTTTCTTCCCCAAGGGAGGATAACCACACAGAAGCTGATTTAAAGGGTGACTCACTTTCACATAGCTCTTCATGAACCTCCGATAGTAAACAGAACCCAAGGAACGAGCACAAATCACTCACAGTCTGGGGCCTTGGCCATGTGCTCACTGCCTCTATCTTAGCCAGACCTGTAGCTACTCCATCTACAGGACTATGTGCCCAACATAGCTGACAGATCTCTTGCAGAACTGGCACTTGTTCATGGAGAGTTTTAACCCTTCAGCTTTCAGGCGGCCCAGCACCTTCAGTAACCTCACTTCATGTTCCTCCAAGGTGGACCCGAACACTATGAGATCATCCAGATACACCAATACCTCAAGCAAGTTCATATCCCCTGCCATCTTCTCCATGACCCACTGGAAGGTCGCAGGTGCCCCCAATATGCCCTGGGGTATCCTTTCAAACTGGAAGAATCCCATGGGCATATACATGCCATCTCTTTGTCAGCCTCACTCATGGGGATCTGGTAATATCCACTCAAATCCAGCACACTGAACCACCTTGCATCACTCAGACAGGCCAGCACGTCTTCGATCCTCGGGGCCGTATACTGGTCGGGGACAGTACACCTGCTCAGAGTCCGATAGTCTACACACATCCGAACCTTCTGTGGAAGAAAATTTAAAGCATTATTACTGATTAGGGAGCCGTTTCTGCCACAACAGCAGTACTGTCTGTTCTTGGTAAATTGCCAACTAACTAACCGTACCCAGCTATAAGTAACTGACTCCCATGCTTGCTTGTACTTTAAGAAGGATGTGGGATCTCCTTTTTCTCTGAACTCATTGTTCCGTAATCTGCCCTAACACGGCAGGCAGAGTAACTTTTAAGCTGATTGGTGCTTCGGGTTATCACCTAGAACATGTGAAACGTCCCTATTTGTGTGAGAATGTGCTTTTTGTCACGTATATTTCGAGTATAAATATGAGTGTAATCTTTTGTTGAGCAGAGCTGCGGAGATCTGCTTTAGGAATCTGGGCTCTCCATGATATCATGTAATGAAACCCTTTAGTCTGAATCAATTCTCTGAGTCAGCCTGATCTATTCTGTCAGCTGCTCCTGAGATTTTTTTCCACAACAGTTTGGTGACGAGGATGGGATCCTCAATCTAGTCTCCGAGCTGAAAGGGGGAAGCTGGAAGAGCAGGATCCAAAAAAGAACCCTAGGTGGAAAAGGAGAAGCAAGATGGAAAGGCGCCTTCCAGGTTGGGAAGGATTATCAGTCTCCTGGCTGAAATGAGGAGGCAGGTGTCCTGCGTCCTAGCTGAAAGGGGGACGACAGGGGGTGTGCTCGCTCCTTCCAGGTTGGGAAGGACAATCAGTCTCCTGGCTGAAATGGGGAGGCAGATGTCCTGCGTCCTAGCTGAAAGGGGGACGGCAGGGGGTGCTCACGGGAGTACCAAGGTAGCTACTGATTTATTCTGCGACCAAACTCAGAGATTTATGGACAGATAGGGGAAACACCAGTGAGCGCTCATTGTGTACATAGAGTGAATAAAGAAACTTTGTGCTGTTTTAACTGAAATTGAAATCCTAAACAGGAAAAATGGGAAGTATGAGCAGTCGATCGGCTAGTGCTGATCTTGCTAATAAACTGAAGAGTTCAGGAGGTAAGACGAAGGCTTTGAACACTCAACTGCAGGTAGGAAAAAGACCGCCAAAAAAGATTTAAAAGATAAAACGGCACCACCAGCAAATAGGAGACCCCTTAAGGCTGATTTATACTTCTGCGGAGGCTCTACGCCATAGCCTACGCAAGTGGCCTACGCTGTTGTGAGCACTTACACTTGTACATTGGTGTGTCTGCGGCGCTCTGCAATTCACCACAAAAACGCTAGTTGGCGGTGGGGTTTCTATGCCACTGCGTTGAGTTTCTTTGTGTACATACTTCAAACAATGGCGACTGAGACTGAGCACATCATGTTGGAGTTGGAGCTAATAAATGTTGAACAAGAGTTACTTTTATTGAAATTACTGCAACGCAGAAAAGAGAGAAGACGTTGGAGGAGATGGTGTGTACGATCATTGAACAGATTAAGGCAGAAGGAGGGTGAATTTTCTGTGCTTGTCTGGCCACTGGGAGACATGGACGAAGAAATGCATTTCAAATATTTTCGGATGTTGGCAGGTAGATTTGACAATTTGGTTCATCTTTCAGAAGCAACCGGAAATACGATTCTACCAAGCGGACCAATCACAGTTGTTGTGGTCTGCGTCGCTGCAACGCGTAGTTACATTTTTGGGGAGGTGCGCGTCAGACTACGGCATAGATTTGACGCAGAAGTATAAATTGGCCTTTAGTCCCGCCTGGATCCCCGGCGGATATGGTAATCAGAGAGACTGGAGATGATCCTTATGCAGTAACATTCAGGAGTGATTTGCATGAGTGGTCACATGGGGTAAGTTTTAATTTGAGACTCATCCAGTACTGGGAGGACACCACCTGAAATGGGGACGGTGACCCAAATTGGGATGCTGATTACATGTAAAGACATTTTAAACGATGAAAGGAGGTGGCTAAAAGACACCAACCTCCAGAAAAAGGAGATTATACAGCCTGAAACAGAAGGCTGGGGCTGAAACAAAACCTGCCACGGGTTTCCACGGAAACCTGAAACAAAATCCACAACTCCCTGTACTGGTCAGATTAGATATTTGCATTAATGAGCAGCTGTACAGGTGTACTTAATAAAGTGGTTCTTAAGTGTATTTTGCAAAATATTATTCTATGTTAAGGGTAAAATATCAGTGAGGAAGTAGTAAAATTATTAGTCATTAGCTGTAAAAACACAAGACAAATAGTATTTATTATCGTAGATTCCGGATTATAAGCCGCTACTTTTTTCCCACGCTTTGAACAGCTTTGAACACTGCGGCCTTTACTATGGTGCGGCTAATGCATGGTTTTTTTTCATACCGCCAAAAACATTTTGCCTCGTAACAGTAGACCAATAAAATTGATGAGTAGTTCACAGAGGTCCAATGAAATTGTACGATAAATCAAGCGCACTTTCACAATTAAATTATTGTAAATCAGTCATTTGTACTCACCCTCATCAACATGGAAAACACTCGAAGAAAAGCATTGTGCTGCCTTTATGGCAGTTATTTAGTTTATAATATTTTCGCTTAGTAATTCATTTGTTAGTATTTTCTAGTTAAAGTTAGAAGTGTTTTAAGTATATTTGTTTTCTGTACTTCATCCCGGGATGCTATGACGTCACATCCGGTTTCGCCGCGTCTTGTGGGTAAAATACCGGTTTGCGATAAACGGAAAGGAGGGGGCGAGCGCATTACACCCGCGTGAGAACGCTGCAAACATATGATGCAGCTTTTAAGTTAAAGGTGATCAATAACTTTTCCTGGTAGGCTGCAGTATATATTTTTTTACCAGTCGTTAGGAGATATTGGAATGTTGTTCGTGCACTGTTCAGTAAAAAAGTATACGCAACGTAATTTGTGTGTTACCGATACGTATGTATATTTAAAAGTAGCCGTGTTACAGGCACGGTTCGAAAAAAAGCATTTGCAATATGTATTTGTTTATGTTACCATACGGATTTAATTAAAAGTTAAAAAATCCTCATGTGTAATATCTTTCTGTGTAAATATCTCATATTACAACGTGGGACACCTGCGGCTTAAAATCCGGTGCGGCTTGTACAAGTACAAAATTGATTTTCTTTCTAAAATTAGAGCCTGCGGCTTTTAATCAGGTGCGCTCTGTAGTACGGAATCTACGGTAAATAGAAATAATGACTGCCTTCCTCACTGTTGAATCATAATGAAGTCAACATTTACCACTAAGAGCTGGAAAATATGATAATGAGTTTCATTTTGGTTTATTACTTATTGTTTTGCATTTGCAGTTTGCCTTCTTTTGCGCAGTGATCGCCCATTGTTGTTCTTGTCTAGTTTTTCACTGATTCCCTTGTATTTCTTCGTATTTACTGTGAACACCCAAAAGAAAATGAATCTCAGGTTAGTACATGGTGACATATACATAGTTTGATAACAAATCTACTTTGAACTTTGAAACAGTCATTAGTCAGCTGTTTAGCTTGAGTTCCTTGTGTGACATTTCTTCTGGGCATTATCATTTATCCTATTTAGCCTGAACAAGCAAAAGAGATCATTTAACCTTACAATGAAGGAAAGGAGACAGCTGATGTTTGAGATTTAACTGTGTTTGAATTCATCCTTCCTTTGTAGATAAGTGTGGGCTACAGTGACACAACTAGTGGAGCTGCTGCCTCACAGTTCCAGTAGCTGAAGTTCAATCCTGACCTCTACTACTGTCTATGTGGAGCTTGCATGTTCTCCCTGTGACTGTGTGGGTTTCCTCCAGGTACTTGGGTTTCCTTCCACACCACAAAGAGATGCAGATCGGCAGGTTAATTGGCCACTATAAATTGCCTCTAATGCTTAGAATCCTGTTCAAGTGGTAGAATCTAGAGTGGTTTATGGAAATGAGAGAAAGATTCATGTTAGTGGGTGCTTTATGATCAGTTTAGTCTCAACAGGTCTGTATATGTGTTGTGTGATCCTCTGATTTCTAAACAAAAAATAACAAATATGCTGACTTGCAGGAGTTCCTTACCTTTTTCACCATGGACTCTTACCATTAACTGATGGGTCCGTGGACCCCAACTGGGAATCCCTTGACAGTTTAGTGGGAAAGGTCAAGATGAGTGATTTTGTGAAGTTTTTTTTTAAATTAAGAAATGAGTCCATCTAAAACTCTGTTGTTGCCCATTCTAAGTGTAACACTTACCCAAAAGGCTGGTATATGTCTCGGGGAAAAGGAGATCCAGCCACTCACCAACCCCACCTCCCGTACACGCAGGTGCTGTGAGAATCGAGTTTATGCCTCGCACCCGCCAACAGTATCAAACCCACAACAAATACCGGTATGAAATACACTTTAAAGAGTTTACTAAAATTAAAAGAGTATTAGGCAATACAATATATATATATACAAGGAAAAAAACAAAAGGCGCCAACTTATCAAAGTTCAGTCAGTTTAGTGCACTCGTTGGAGCTCAACCATCGAACCATTCGACCCCTCGTCGCTTGCCTCCGACTTCCACGTCTTCCACCTTGGACTCCCCGGTGGTCTTCCGAGCGCACGTCCACCTTCCTCGGCGTCTCCCTCCCGACTCCCTTCACCCCCAAGCCCGCGCAACCCCTCCCCCAAGTTCCCAGCCTCACAAAACACAATAACATTCCCCATTGATTAACAAATGAATACAATTACCATATCAGCCATTCTAAAGCGAAACAACGGCGAGAGAAACATTTAACAGACAAAGAAACATTCCTACTCGTAACAAACCAAAGAAGCCCTTTTTAGTAACATACACAGGACATTGTACATTCTCTCCCCACCAGCAAATGTCATGCCCTCATGGCATTACTAGAGTTCCCCAAAGCTTCTTGCAACACCCAAAACCCAACCCAGGTGCAGAAAGCAGTGACATAACTACCCAGAGCAGTAGAAATCACACTCGGTTCTCCTGGTACCACATATGTCAACCGCTCCGGGGGGCGCCTAATCCTCTGAGATCTCCAAACCCCTTCTGCCCCCCTGGGCTCCCTCTCCACCTGCGAACCCACGGTCTCGGACACCCCAGGTCTTCCTGACAGACCCTCACCCCCTTCCTCACGGGGGTCCTCCCTCACCTGAGATCTCTCCGGCTCACGCTCGGGCTCCACCCTCTCTCCCACCACTGTTGGCTGCCTCTCCATCTGGCCCTCAAGACCTTCCCTCCTCTCACCCAATTCAGTATGGGAAGGGCCAGGAGCCTCCTCTCCTGGTACTGGAGCACCAGCGAATGGGAACAGGGGCCACTCATCTGAGTCGTCCTCTTCCGAATCGGTAGCCATTTCCGGGCGAGGGACCCGTCCCCGCTCTTCAGCAGCGGGCTCTTCCCTTTCTCCGCGCCTTCGCAGAGTCCTTGTACTAGGCGTAACTTCCCACTCTGGCTCCTTATCCACCTGCACCGCTTGACCCAGGGGCAGCAGGTGATTCCGATGGAGTACCTTGATAGGCCCTTTCCCATCCTCAGGTTTCACCCGGTAAACTGGCAGGTTCGGCATCTGGCTCTCTATTACATAGGGGCTGGCCGCCCATCGATCTGCCAACTTGTGCTTACCAGGGAGTCCCAAATTCCGTAAAAGGACCCGGTCGCCCGGCAATAATTGAACAAACTTCACCTTTCGATCATACCGCATCTTATTCCTCTGATTTTGTTTGGTAGCCGCCACCTCGGCCAACTCGTACGCCCGCTGTAACTCCCTCTTCATGTCAGACACATACTTTAGATGGGACTTCCCGGGTAATTCACCCACTTCACCCCCAAAACACAAGTCAATGGGCAACCTTGCTTCCCGCCCGAACATCAGATAATAGGGCGAATATCCTGTAGCATCATTGCGAGTACAATTGTAACAGTGAACCAATTGTCCAATATGACGACTCCACCTGCTTTTCTGCCCAATCTCCAGTGTCCCGAGCATATCTAACAGGGTCCTGTTGAACCTCTCTGGCTGAGGATCTCCCTGTGGGTGATAAGGGGTAGTCCTGGATTTCTCAACCCCAAGCATAGTCAGTAATTCATGGATAAGGTGGCTCTCAAAGTCCCTCCCCTGATCGCTATGGATTCGCCTGGGAAGGCTGTAATGAACAAAATACTTCTCCCATAACACCTTCGCCACTGTCGTCGCCTTCTGATCCTTAGTGGGAAATGCCTGAGCATAGTGAGTGTAATGATCGGTGATGACTAAGACATTCGCGGTGTTGCTGGTGTCAGGCTCAATCCATACATACCAGGTCCAGAGGTCCCGCACTCTGCAAGTGCGACAGTGGAGCCGCCAACGCGGGCAGGGTCTTCCTCCGGATGCAACGACTGCAGCCCCTACAGTATTCTTCGACTTCCCCCCTCATCCGGGGCCAGTAGAACCGGTCTTTGAGTAATCCATACGTCTTTTCCACCCCCAAGTGTCCAGAATCATCATGTAGGGCCTGGAGTACAGCCTGTCGATACTCCTCCGGCAGGACCAGTTGCCAACAGTGGGGTTGGTCCGGAGGCGCCGTTACCCGGTACAAGATTTGGTTCTTTAACTTTAACCGAGGCCACTCCTTCAACAACAGGGGCACGAATGGGTGTTTCGCCTTCTCAGCCAACGCCCCATCCCCCCTCTCGACCGCTCTCCACACTGTGCCAATGCCCGGGTCATTTTGCTGAGCAGCTGCCACTTCCCCCCGACTCAGTTCCGGCAACTGTTTAGTCTGCAGTGCGGTCAGGTCACAGTAAGCTAGGGGTATGGCGTCGTCAAACACCCCCCAAATGGTCCACGGCTCGTTCCAGCCTCCCTCTTCCCTCGGCCTTCACGGTGATAGCAAACTGACACATCGCCTTCACTTCAGGGGCAGGGACACTCTCCCACTCCTCGTCCCTCTCCTGTTCCCCCGGCTCCCAACGTGACAAAGCATCCGCATCGACATTCTTGCTTCCGGGGCGGTACCTCAGGCTGAAATCATATACAGACAAGGCTGCCAGCCACCGATGTCCTGTGGCATCCAGCTTCGCCGAAGTCAAAATATAAGTGAGAGGATTGTTATCCGTTCTCACCTCAAACTTGGCTCCGTATAGGTAATCGCCCAGCTTGTCCACCACCGCCCACTTCAGCGCCAGGAACTCCAACTTGTGAGTGGGATAGTTTCTCTCCGATGGCGACAAGCTTCGGCTGACAAAGGCTACTGGCCTCAATGCTTTGCCATGCTCCTGGTACAGAACAGCCCCGAGACCCTCTCGACTGGCATCCGTATGCAGCACATGTGGCTTCTGGGGATCGGCAAAAGCCAACACTGGGGCCTGGGTCAGTGCCCTTTTCAAAGATCGGAACGCCTCTTCACATTGATCATCCCATCTCGAGCCAAAAGGTTCCGCCGGGTTCCAGTATCCTCCAGCGTCCTGCCTCTGGTCCCCCGTCCTTTTCTTTCCCACCGGGGGATAGCCACACAACAGCTGAGTCAACGGGTGACACACTTTGGCGTATCCTTTCACAAATCGCCGGTAATACCCACAGAACCCCAAAAATGAGCGCAGAGCGCCCACTTTCTGGGGTCTCGGCCAGGTGGTCACGGCCTCTATCTTGGTTGGATCAGTAGCCACTCCCTCTCGCGAAATGATATGGCCAACGTAGCTGACCGACGACTTGCAGAACTGGCATTTGTCCAGGGAAAGCTTCAACCCTTCTTCATTAAGCCGGCCCAACACCTTCAACAGCCTCTCCTCATGTTCCTCCAAAGTCGATCCAAACACTATCAAATCATCCAGGTACACCAGCACCTCTAACAGATTCATATCCCCCACAGTTCTCTCCATGAGCATCTGGAAGGTGGCTGGGGCTCCCGATATGCCTTGGGGCATTCGTTCGAACTGAAAGAACCCCAGCGGGCAGATAAAAGCGGTCTTCTCTTTATCGTCCGCACTCATCGGGATCTGGTAATACCCACTTCTTAAGTCCAGCACACTGAACCACTTCGCACCGCTCAGGCAGGCCAGCGCATCCTCGACTCTTGGGACAGTATATTGATCAGGGACAGTTCGCCGATTCAACGTCCTGTAGTCAACACACATGCGCACTCTCCCATTCTTCCGTGCCACCACTATTGGGGACGCATAAGGACTTCGGGACTCAGCTATGATTCCGGCCTCCTTCAACTTGCACAAGTGCTGCCGCACGTCCTCAACATCTGCCGGAGCCAGCCGCCGGGATCTCTCTCGGAACGGGGTGTCCTCCGTCACCCGGATGGTGTGGCGAGTGCTTTTGGAGCAGCCAACATCAAACTCGCCCCGAGAAAAAACAGCTTCCATCTTCAGCATCTTCTCCACTAGCCTGCGTTTCCACTCCGGCGACACAGGGGAATCCCTGAAGTTAAAGACTTCAGCGGTCAGCTCCCTTCGATGCTCCGATCCCTCCCTGTTAGGGGTCCTCACTGGTGCGCTAGACATTACCGTCACCGGGAACAGATGTGCCAGCGGCATTCCCCTCTTAAGGGTGATGTCTCTTGCCGTGGTGTTCCTGACACTTATAGCTATACGCCTCGCATGTACCACCCCTGGTCTCTGCACTTCGGGCCTCACCAGCGCCCCCGCTGGAAATCGTGTCTCCCCTTCAAGATCGTCCGGGGCGTCTACTAACAGGGCTTCGCCCGTCGGCACTCCTGGGAATCTGGGGGTCCCCATCACTAGTGCTACCTCTCCGGGTCGGATCACCTTGGGCCTCGCCTGCGTACACCACACCGTCCCTCGTTTACACTCCGGGTCCAGTCCTAGTGAGGCAACCCCTTCTTCGAACACTGCTCGAAACACTGGATGCACCGAGAGGGTCTCCAGAAAGTCTTCCCCCGCTTTCTCCTTACAAGCTCCCAGGAGCCGTCGCACAACGGGGGAGTTAGTCCCCACCAGGAGGGCAGCACCACCGGTTTCCACCGGGTCAGGACACACCAACACCAACATCTCAATAGCTTCGGACACTCCCACATCGCCCTCTGAGAACTCCAATCTCACCGATAGGTACCCATCGTACGGGTAATCACCCTCGCTCACACCCCAAATCTGCAGAGCGTCAAATGGGGTTACGGGCAAATGCTTTAGATATTGGTTGTAGAAAGACCGGTACAATAAGGTCACCTGCGATCCCGTATCCAGAACGGCTTTTGCGTAAACTCCCTCTATCCGTAGACCCACACTGGCACGGGGTCCTACCAGCCCATCCGGAATAGAGGCGTGGGCACCCAGTGGTCCCCTGGCTGATCTCTGGGAATGTGTTCCTCCAGAGGCTCCAGTCCGTTCCCTCACTGAGCCTCTCCTAAGTTTCCCGACACCTCCCCCTTCTTAGTCGCAGGGGGGCTTGTCCTCCACGGAACTCCTTGTCTCTCACAATCCCACCTAAAGTGTCCCTCCTCTCCACAGCTATAGCACACCCTCGGCCGCCCACAGTCCCACCTGAAATGCCCCTCTTACCCACAGTTAAAGCACACGCTGCCTGCCGCCCCTCCTCTCCCAGGACGACTCCCGCTCCCAACCCACTGCACTGGTCGCCCCTGAGAGTGGGTACCTCCCCTGTCCCTCCCCTCCAGAGGGGATTCTCTACCCCCCGGTGGGTTGTCATTCCTCCACCCAGCCACCACTTCCTGTACCGCTGAGGATCGCTCCCGTAGGCCCGTGCCCCTTTTTCGCCCCAACGCTCTCTCTTCCTCCCGCACCTCTCTAATCAGTGGCCCGAACGATGGAGGAGGGCCTTTCCTATAAGCCTGCCGGATAGTCCACGCCACCTTGTCCTCCTCCAGAGAGCCACTGAATATCTGACTCATCCTCACGCTAGCCACGTCAGGCGCCTTCACTACCCCCCCGGCGCCGCAGCCCCGAGAGCATCCCCTCCATCCTAAATATGTACTCGGAGAGCTTTTCCCCTCTCCATTGTTCCAGGCGTTGGAACTCTGCTAAAAGCAGCCAGGGTTCCCCTGACAACCCAAACGCTCCCTCCAAAACTTCTATACATTCCTCCACTGAGGCCCCAGACTTTTCAGCTTTCCATTCCCGAACTGTTTTGGCTGCTAAACCCCTCAAACTTCCCACCAATCGCTGCCGCTTCTCCTCCTCCGAGCCTGGCCACTCCTCTAACATCAAGGACGTATGCTCGATCCAGGTCTCATAGTCCACCTCCCCGTCCGGAGTAGGATTGGCTCCGGAGAACACCCCCAGCTTCAGCCGTGGCCTCTCGGCCACTCCCACCAGGGAGTTAAGTGCGGCTGCCAGCTCCGAGGCTTCCCCCCTACCTGGGGGGCAGGGCCTAGTCACGACTCCCTCCTCCCTCCTCCCTTTGCTAGTGCCTGCCACCTCTCTGGGGTTTTCCTCTAGCTCTAGCTCCTCCTCCGATGTCTCCTCAGCCTCATCCTCGGAGAGAGTGTGGAGCCCCCACAGCCCCTCCTCCCCCGGTACACTGACCGTCGCCGGCAGTTCCAACGTCCTGACATCAGCACTCGTACTAACCAACACCCAGCTAGACTCCATCTCTTTACCACACCGTCTAGTTACCAATTCTACCTGCCCCATACCGTTCACCAAACTTAACCCCCGCACTACCGCGTCTCCCGAAACTCGAAAATCCACTCCGCTCACTACGCATGCGTACTGTACCGGTACACCTTCAAATCCGCACCAGCGAACAATTTTATCTCCGTCCATCTCCGCTCTGCTGCCTGTGCGATTCCACAGCCCCCTGACAATCCAATCCGGGACGAGCACCCCACAAATGTAACACCTACCCAAAAGGCTGGTATATGTCTCGGGGAAAAGGAGATCCAGCCACTCACCAACCCACCTCCCGTACACGCAGGTGCTGTGAGAATTGAGTTTATGCCTCGCGCCCGCCAACAGTATCAAACCCACAACAAATACCGTTATGAAATACACTTTAAAGAGTTTACTAAAATTAAAAGAGTATTAGGCAATACAATATATATATATATACAAGGAAAAAAACAAAAGGCGCCAACTTATCAAAGTTCAGTCAGTTTAGTGCACTCGTTGGAGCTCAACCATCGAACCATTCGACCCCTCGTCGCTTGCCTCCGACTTCCCCATCTTCCACCTCTGACTCCCCGGTGGTCTTCCGAGCGCACGTCCACCTTCCTCAGCGTCTCCCTCCCGACTCCCTTCACACCACCAGCCCGCGCAACCCCTCCCCCAAGTTCCCAGCCTCACAAAACACAATAACATTCCCCATTGATTAACAAATGAATACAATTACCATATCAGCCATTCTAAAGCGAAACAACGGTGAGAGAAACACTGATCAGACAAAGAAGCATTCCTACTCGTAACAAACCAAAGAAGCCATTTTGAGTAACATACACAGGACATTGTACATAAGAAATATCTGGTCCTGCATTTATATCCCAACTTACAATTTCCAGAACCATGTGGTATTTTTTCCAAATTGTTCTGCCCCCAGTCGAGTGACTCTCACCTGCACAATCTCTTGTGTGTGTTCTTTTTGTGTCTGCAGTGAAGTAAAATAGTGTGATATATACTGAAAGTAAATAAGGAGAGTTGTTCTGAACTTGTTTCAAGTTTCTATCCTGCTTAAGAAGTCTGAACCTCACATTGTAATTGCAGTTTAGAGACCCTTGTGCCACATACTGTATAATTTTGAAATAACTTTTGCTAATCTCAGCTTTCTTGCATAGCAGCATGGCCTCTCCAATGGATCAGAGTTGTTTGTTACAAAGTTAAATTTCTAAACAATAATTATTGTTCTGCTTCTTGTTGTAGACGAGTAGATAGTGAAGTCTTGTAGGGCCATGTTTAATCAATGTAAGACAATGGGGTCACGTTAATTGGCTTGCATCATAGCAAACAACACCAGCTAAATTACTTGCACCATTGTGACTCAGCTCAAGGAAGCTAGCAGACCAGATTTATATTATCACCTAGCACCTTAAACATTGTCACAGGGTATAGTTGATCAGTCAATACTTGGGATATTCGTGTACTCAGAGAATCAGTTCTCACAGCATTAATTCTGGGTGTCTGGGGTCTCTGACACCGAGAAGCTTTTTGACTATTTGTGAGAGTCAGAATCAGGTTTAATATCATTGGCAGATATTGTGAAATTTGTTAACTTTGCAGCAACAATGCAATGCAATAAATAGTAAAATGGAAAAAATAAATGAATTACAGTAAGTATGTGTATTGTTACGAAACCAGTAACTGGGTCACTTACCAGCAAAGATAGAGAGGTCTGTTGAAGTCTGATGATACTATTTTTAACAGTATTTATTAGTAAAAAGACACAAAAATAATATCAATGCAAATATACAGATAATACATGTCGTCAATACTAAATCTAAAAGTGCGGGTATAATAATAATCAATAAGAAATAAGCTCTATCGTTGTCTAGGGGATAATGTATTGTCCGATGGAAATATAAAGTTCACTCAGTTCATGCAGGCTGCAGCCGTTGGGGACCGCTGGGTTGCAATGGTTGGAGAGAAAGAGAGATTTTGGAGAAAAACTTGCCGGCTTTCCTTTTATGATTTCGATCCGTCGGAGTCTCGTTAGTGTGGCCGTTCACTTGTGGCCTCTTCTTTAGCTAAGCCGTTCTTCCGTGGTGAGGCCGCCAATCCCAGGCAAAGGGAAAGGATGCACACGAGCCCCCACTGGCTGTCGCTATTAAACGCTGTCACGGGATTTCTAGCGTTTCTCCTGGTGCGTCTAAAGGGGTTGTTCCCCAGACCCTCTTTTATCCTTACTCACGGGGTCTCAGATGTCAATCAGGTTGGGATGATGCCATCCCTCAACCAGCCCACTCTGGTCTTCCCCTGAGGGGCTTCAATGAATAGTACAGTACTCAATACACAATTCCGTCTCCAAGAGACAATAGCCGTTATCAATGGTTCCGTTTTCGCTGAGGTCAGGACACATTCCAAACCCTTGTGGATTCTGCGTGTCTCTCTCTCATTTCCTGGGTCCCAGACCCAAATTAAAAGTGATCTTGCGATTCTCAAAAAGGAGGGGACGACTTTGTACCCTTCGGCCCCTCAGAGTTGTGGCACATTCGTAACAGTATGAATATCAAATAACTAAATTTAAAAATAGTGAAAAGACAGAAATGAATAAAAAAAATGAGGTAGTGTTCATGGTATATCTGATAGGGCTTAAAATCTCCTGGTGTTTGAGCTTTATGGACAGTGAACCCAATACCTTGACAGTAGTACCTCACTGTAATGATTTTATGTGGATAGTGCATTGTACTCAAGGTGTTTTCAGACAGTGGAGGGGAACCATCCAGGATAAAGGAGCACACTCATTTGGCAGAAGCATCCATTGTCCCAAATATTCAACCCCCACTACCAGTTTACTATGGCGGCAGTATACCATCTTCAACTTTGACTCTGCTTGCTCTTCAGGATACCACAGAAAACCTCGCAACCCTATCAATCTCATCACCCAGGAGAACACGAGCTCTAACCTGGCTTCTAGCTAAATATGCACATTCGAGACACACATAAACCTGGCTTGAATAAATATATTGATGTTCTTTCATCATCGCATCCTCTAAATCCTAAACATCCCTATTAGAGTGTTTTATGACACATGAATTTCAAGAAGGCAGCTCACCTTGAGGCTTAAAAAGAGAGACAAAAGTAGTTGGAACACAAGAATGAAGAATATAGAATGGAAAGTTTCAAGAAGAACCTCCAGATTCATAGAGCCATAGAAAGAGGCAGCACAGAAACAAGACCTGCAATCCATTGAGTCCACAACAACCATCAATCATCTTACACTAATCCCACACTAATCCTAATTTTTATGTTCCCTACATTCTCTTCCAGACCCCCCCCCCCCCCACCACTCACAAGTTTCACTGCTGCCTGGCACTGAAGAATTAACTTACTAGTGGTCAATTAACCAACCAACTTGCAAGTCTTTCAAGTTGGGAAGAAACCAAAGGAATTCTACACAGTCATGAGAAGAATGTGCAAACTCCACACAGACAGCAGCAAAGGTCAGGATTGAACCCGAGTCTGGCACTGTGAGATAGCAGCTTTACAAACTGCAGTACTATGCCACCTGGTAGACCTCATAGAATCCAGTAGAATCTATGTTGTGAATATCACAGATTGTGTATGGTGTGTTTTACCTCACGTCCAACTTCTATCTATTCCCCCATCACATCCTTTATCATGCTAGAAGCAGTAGAACACATATAGGAAATCAAAATCTCTGAAATTCAATCTTACCACAGAATGTATGTCTTTGTGTTCAATGCAGCAGATGGGCAAGCCTCTAAACTTTGCCAGAAATACCCCTTTCATCAGTCTCCTCTGTTGCCCTTTAGAGTGTGTCCAAATCCATTCTAAAGATCAGATTACTTCTTAAATATAGTTTCTATATTGTTCGCAGTTCCCTTTTGTGAACTGCCCTAGCATGCAAATCGGCAGGTGATTTAAAGTACAGCAACTATGGAGTTAACAAGAAGGGAGCGGTAAATGAATAATTGGTTTATTACTGTCACATGTCCTGAGGTATAGTGAAAGGCTTTGTTTTACATCCCATCCATACAGGTCATTTCATCATATCAGTACATCAAGATAGTGCAAAGGCAAAACAATAATCGACTGCAGAATATTGTATATCACAGTTACGGAGAAGGTGGAGTTCTGAGCCTGGTGGTATGAACTTTCAGGCTTTTGTATCTTCTACCTGATGGGCGAAAGGAGAAGAGAGAACATCTGGGGTGGGAATTAACTTTGATTATGTTGACTCCTTTTCCAAGATAGTGAGAAGTGTATGCCGTGCCCATGGATGAAACAGTTTTTGTGATGTGCTGAGCTGTGTTCCCAACTCTGTGCAGTCTGTTGCACTCTTCGGCAGAGCAGTTGCCGTACCGAGCTGTGATGTGCTGAGCTGTGTTCCCAACTCTGTGCAGTCTGTTGCACTCTTCGGCAGAGCAGTTACCGTACCGAGCTGTGATGTGCTGAGCTGTGTTCCCAACTCTGTGCAGTCTGTTGCACTCTTCGGCAGAGCAGTTACCGTACCGAGCTGTGATGTGCTGAGCTGTGTTCCCAACTCTGTGCAGTCTGTTGCACTCTTCGGCAGAGCAGTTACCGTACCGAGCTGTGATGTGCTGAGCTGTGTTCCCAACTCTGTGCAGTCTGTTGCACTCTTCGGCAGAGCAGTTACCGTACCAAGCTGTGATGTGCTGAGCTGTGTTCCCAACTCTGTGCAGTCTGTTGCACTCTTCGGCAGAGCAGTTACCGTACCGAGCTGTGATGTGCTGAGCTGTGTTCCCAACTCTGTGCAGTCTGTTGCACTCTTCGGCAGAGCAGTTACCGTACCGAGCTGTGATGTGCTGAGCTGTGTTCCCAACTCTGTGCAGTCTGTTGCACTCTTCGGCAGAGCAGTTACCGTACCGAGCTGTGATGTGCTGAGCTGTGTTCCCAACTCTGTGCAGTCTGTTGCACTCTTCGGCAGAGCAGTTACCGTACCGAGCTGTGATGTGCTGAGCTGTGTTCCCAACTCTGTGCAGTCTGTTGCACTCTTCGGCAGAGCAGTTACCGTACCGAGCTGTGATGTGCTGAGCTGTGTTCCCAACTCTGTGCAGTCTGTTGCACTCTTCGGCAGAGCAGTTACCGTACCGAGCTGTGATGTGCTGAGCTGTGTTCCCAACTCTGTGCAGTCTGTTGCACTCTTCGGCAGAGCAGTTACCGTACTGAGCTGTGATGCATCCACATGGGATGCTTCTTTGTGGTGCAATTATAAAAAATTGGTGAGAGTCAAAGGGGACATAACAGATTCCTTTAGCCCACTGAGGAATTAGAGGTGTTGGTACACTTTCTTGGCATTTGAGTTAAAGACTCATTTTCATCATTCAGGGTAATTGTAATTTGACTTAAGTAATGATTTAACTGCTGGGCCCAGTGTTTTGGGCATTCTGTAAGTAAATTCTGCCTCTAGCTAACAGTACTGAGCTGATGCAGAGCTGTTTATCTTATTGTCTCACTTTTCACATCAGAACTCATTACTATAACTCAACCTCAACCACACCATTTATCTTAAAATTATTACTTGCAAATTAATGTTTATGTGAGATTTTAAATTGGAAATCTTAATAATTCCTTGAGATACTACGACAACGTTTTCCAGGCTTCCCGAGTTGGAATAAACTACAACAGTTAGATCTTTCTCAGGGTGAAAATGCCAATGACAGTTTTGAGGAAAGAAGAGGATCGGTTAAAGTACAATCAAAAGTCAATCTTTACACAGAGAGTGGTAGGTACTACAGCAGGAATGCACTGCCAGGGAAGTGGTGGAAACAGATGATGTTTTGGAGGCATTTAGACAGACACATGATTAGGGAGGGGAGTGGAGGTTTATAGACCGCATGCAGGCAGAACAAATCAGTTAAAATTAGCATCATGGTCAGCTCAGACATTCAAAGGCTGAAGTTCCTGTTCCTGTGCTGTAGGGTTCTATGATCTATGTTCTATATTTGTGTTATAACATCAGTACTACCCACTTACCAGGTTATGACTATGGCAGATACCAGATAAAGCTCATTATATTCATGTTATCAAGTCTGATTGCTTAAAGGCATAGGTTTGGCACTGTTAGAGCATTATCCTTAATCTCTGCATAACTCCCTGAATTCAAAACAGATCCTTATTGTACAAGCAATAACAGGAAAATTCTGATGTAATATTTTTATCTACAACATTAATTTTGCATTTACCAATTTTGGGATGACACGCAAAGTTCATGTGCTTGGGCATTTTAAAATAAATTGAAGCAAAGTAACATGTGTATTTATTTGCCGTGCAGTAAATTGAATTGTTTTTTGGTACAAATTGAAAAATGGATTTCTAGAACATTTTAGGTTTGACTACACAATCCTTTTTTAGCTGAATAACAATAGTCTAACTAGAGATAAAATGACTCACATTTACATAGTAACCCGTTAAATCTAAAAGCTCTTTTTGAGCAATAAAATATTTTAAATGAAGAGAAACACTTTGTTGAATTCTTAATCCCATAAATAGAAAGTCTCAAGTTTAACTGTTCTGAACTATGAGTGAGCAAAAATCTGGCAAATGGAGCAGTACAGAGGAATGAGGAATGACCTCATTGAAACCTAGTGAATGGTGAATATCCTTGTTAGAGTGGATGTGGAGAGGATGATTCCTATGGTTGGGGGTGGGGGGGGGGTCTAAGACCAGAGGACACAGCCTCAGAATAGAGGGGCATCCTTTTAGAACGAAGATGAGGAGAAATTTCTCTGTCCTTTAGTGGTGAATCTGTGGGATTTGTTGCCACTGGTGGCTGTGGCAGCCAAGTCAGTGGATATATTTAATGCGGAGGTTGTTCGATTCTTGATTGGTCAGGGCATGAAGGGACACAGGGAGAAGGCAGGAGACTGGGGCTGAGAGGGAAAAAGGATCAGCCATGACAAAACGGTGGAGCAGACTTGATGGGCCAAACATATCTGCTTCTGTACCCCGTGGTCATATGGAATATAATGTGATAAAATGTGAAACTGACCCTATTAACATTGTTCGTTCATTATGTGCTGTAGCGCGTGACGTAGGTGATCATGGTCTTTCCATGACCATGATTGTTCTCGGCAAATTTTTCTACAGAAGTTGGTTTGCCTTTGCCTTCTTCTGCCTAGTGTCTTTACAAGATTGGTAACCTCAGCCATTATCAGTACTCTTCAGAGATTGCCTGCCTGGCGTCAGTGGTCACATAACCAGGACTTGTGCTATGCACCAGCTGCTCATACGACCATCCACCACCTGCTCCCATGGCTTCACGTGATCCTGATCGGTGGGCTAAGCAGGTGCCACACCTCGCCCAGGGGTGATGTGCAGGCTAGCGGAGGGAAGGCAAATCTTTCATTTCCTTTGGTAAAGACAGATCTCCACCTCACCACCCAAGACAGGAAGAATTAAAAAGTGGAAGAAGATTATCTAAATAGTGATAGATTGCAGAGTTGAGTACGGGTGTGTGATTCACAAGTGAAGGCATGATTAGAACATAGAACAGTACAGCACTGTACAGGCGATTCAGCTCACAAAGTTCTGCCGACTTTTTAACCTACTCCAAGGTCAACCCTAATGCTTGCCTCTAGCGTAGCCTTTCATTCTTCTTTCATCCACGTGCCTAGTTAAATTTCTAAAATGACCCTAATGTGAGCACCACCTCCTAGGAAATCTAACACACTATTATAAAGGAAATTAATATAAAAGAAGATAGCAACACACCTGCTTTAACTTTCCTCATATCCTCCTCTCCATTCTAAGTCTCTAATAAAGTTTTCAAAATATATGCAAAAGCTTCCCCCACACAATTTATCCTCCTTCTGTTACGTATGGTCTTCTCTTGATTAATCAAAATGGATAATTGATCATCACAATTAAAATAAGAAATGGTTCATAAATCTCTGCTCAGTTTTTGTTAAATGAAATTTAGTTTATTTATGTAATTTACTTATTCAGAGATACAGTGTGGAATAGGCCCTTTGAGCCACACCGCCAGCATCTGACTGATTTAATCCTCGCCTAACCACGGGACAGTCATTCTGGGTCTTCTCCAATCTGAAGACCTGGATGAACCATGAAATTTGATCAAGAATGCTACAAGAGGTGCAGGTATGATCTCTGGAATGCCATCTTACGGGTGGAGTGGGAATTCTGGACTGGACTGGAATCAACGAGGGATGCTCAACAGCTGTGGCAGGGTTTGAATGCTGTAACCTCCTACAAAGTTAACTCAAGTGTCTTGGGGAACAGCAGGGCTTTTCTTCTAGATGAGCTCAATGTCTTCTATGGTTGCTTTAACCTTTCGAATATGGAGGAACCATCACACATTCCCACATCTCCTGATGATCCTTTGGGCTCAGTATCTGAAGATGACATGCCAGTTGCCTTCAGGAAGGTGAATCCAAGGAAAGCATCTGGTCCATTCAGGGTACCTGGTCAAGTACTAAGGACCTGTGCTGGTGTAGTCACTGATATCTTTAACCTCTCATTTCGGCAGTGTGTGGTATCCTCCTGCTTCAAAAAGAGTGTGGTGATCTGCCTCATTGACTATCACCCAGTTGCATTTGAATCCACAGTGATGAAGTGTTTTGAGAGGCTGGTGATGAAACATATCAGCTCCTGTCTGAGTGGCAACTTGTATCCGCTCTAATTTGCCTACTGGAGCAATAGGTCAAAAGAAGTTTGTGAGGATTTGGCATGATATCTAAAACTTAGACAAACTTCTATAGAAGTATATATGTTGGCAGTTTGCATCATGGCCTGGTATGGAAACACCCAATGCTCTGGAATGGAAAATCCTACAAAAGGTAGTGGATATAGCCAGTCCATCACAGGTAAAGCCCTCCCCACGTTTGAACACATCTACATGAGGCGCTGTTACAGGAAAACATCATCCATCATCAAGGACCCCCACCTAGGTCATGCTCTCTTCTCACTGGTGAGATCAGGAAGAAGGTCCAGGATCCTCAGGAACCCACACTACCAGGTTTAGGAACAGTCACTACCCCTCAACCATCAAGCTCTTGAAGCAAAGGGGATAATTTCACTCAACTTCACATACCCTGTCACTGAACTGTTCCCTCAAGCTGTGAACTCAGTTCATCTCATCTTCTCGATATTTATTTATTTGTTTATTTATTCATTTATTTTGTCTTTTGCACATTGGCCATTTGACCATCTTGTTGAGTGAGGTCTTTCCTTGATTCTATTGTGTTTCTTGGATTTATGCCCACAAGAAAATGTATCTCAGATTCTATTTGGTGATATACCGTAGATTCCGGACTACAGAGCGCACCTGATTAAAAGCCGCTGGCTCTAATTTTAGAAATAAAATCAATTTTTTACTTGTAAAGGCCGCACCGGATTTTAGGCCGCACCGGATTTTCGGCCGCAGGTGTCCCACGTTGTAATATGAGATATTTACACAGAAAGATATTACACGTGAGGATTTTTTAACTTTTAATTAAATCCATATGGTAACAAAAACAAATACATATTGCAAATGCTTTTTTTCGAACCGTGCCCGTAACGCGGCTACTTTTAAATATACGTTGCGTATACTTCTTTACTGAACAACATTCCAATATCTCCTAACGACTGGTAAAAAATATATATACTGCAGCCTACCAGGAAAAGTTATTGATCGCCTTTAACTTAAAAGCAGCGTTTTCGCTCCGCCGCTCCCCCCCGCCGTCCCGTTTTATCGCAAACGGCATTTAAAAGCAGCGTTTCGCTCGCGTAATGCGCTCCCTCCCTCCTTCCCGTTTATCGCAAACTGGTATCCCACAAGACGCGGCGAAACCGGGTGTGACATCATAGCATCCCGCGATGTAGTACAGAAAACAAATATAGTTAAAACTCTTCTAACTTTAACTAGAAAATGAATTACTAAGCGAAAATATTATAAACTAAATAACTGCCATAAAGGCAGCACAATGCTTTTCTTCGAGTGTTTTCCATGTTGATGAGGGTGAGTACAAATGACTGATTTACAATAATTTAATTGTGAAAGTGCGCTTGATTTATCGTACAATTTCATTGGACCTCTGTGAACTACTCATCAATTTTATTGGTCTACTGTTACGAGGCAAAATGTTTTCGGCGGCATGAAAAAAAATCATGTATTAGCCGCTCCGTTTTAAAGGCCGCAAAGTTCAAAGCTGTTCAAAATGTGGGAAAAAAGTAGCGGCTTAAAATCCGGAATCTACGGTATGTACTTTGATAAAAAATTTACTTTGAACTTGGAACTAACCGCTACGCTACCTTGGCACTCAGTTGTAGAAGAGAAATTCTTGGCATCAGTTTGTAAAAGTAGGAGTTTTGTGGGAGGCTCCAACTGAGACACTTGATTTCACTCAAGGGCAGCAGATTCAAAGTGATATTATTATTGGTTACTCACCATTCACTTTAGCTCAGCTTAAGAAGACCATTTGTAACAGAAGTCACACATCACTATGCTTACAGTGTCTCTCCTGAGGGCACTGACTCAAAGTGTCATTTAATTCTTCTGTCTGTTCCAGATGAATTTCACACCCTGAGAATACAACACTATTTACACTCTGTGTGATGCAGCTTCATTACTGTCTCACTGGGAACTTAGGATAAGTCTCAACTGTCCATTCTGCCTGAATAGATGTTTACAAGAGCAAAATAGGCTTTTGGGCCTAGCTGGTATATACCATGGTAGGACTCCACTTTCATCTCAGCCATAATGAATACATCTATTCATTTCAGACCTACACTCACTCAGCTCCCCCTTACATCTAAATTGTCTTTCGAAAGGCTGGAGCATCAGCAAAATTAATGCATAAAGTTATGAAAAGATGGAACAGAATGTGCTGACAAACATTTGTTAGTATGAGCATTAATAGCTAGGTGATAGATCTAAGGCAGATGTGGGGTAGACAGGAGGACCTTTGTCACGCAAAGAGTAGTAGATATCTGTGACAGACTTCCTGGAAGATGGGAGGAGTGTGGGACATCTGTGTGATAGGGGCCTTGGAAACACAGGGTGATAGGGCCATCATTAAACGCACACAAAAGGGCCATAAGAATTAGGCTATTCGGTACAGAGTCTGCTTGCTATTCCATCATCACCATATATTATCTCTCCTGCTTTCTCCCCGTAACTTTATTCACTGTGACTAATCAAGAGTCACTTTAAATACACCCAAAGACTTGGCCTCCATGGCTTCCTGTGGCAATGAATTCCACAGATTCACTACCGTCTGGCTAAAGGAATTCCTCCTCATCTCTGTTCTAAATAGACATCTATCTATTCTGAGTCTGTGCCCTCTGGTCCTAGACTCCCCCACTAGAAGGAACATTCTTTCTACATCCACTCTATCAAGGCCTTTCAATATTCAATCAGTTTCCCGCCTCATTCTTCTAAACTCCAGCAAGTGCAGGTCCCGAGCCATCAGGATGTCATCATACATGAACCCTTTCTTTGCCAGAATCATACTCATGAATTTCCTCTGGACACTCTCCAATGCCAGCACATCTTTTTACAGATAAGGGACCCAAACCTGCTCATAATACTCCAAGTATAGTCTGACCAGTGCTTTATAAAGCCCCGACATTGCATCCTTACTTTTATAGTCCTCTTGAGATGAATGCTAACATTGCATTTGTCTTCCTCACCACCGAATCAACCTGCAAGTTATTCTTTAGGGAATCCTGCACAAGGACTCCCAAGTCCTTTTGTACCTCTGATTTTTGAATTATCTCCCCATTTACAAAATAGTTTATGCCTTTATTCCTTCTACCAAAGTGTATGACCACACACTTCCTGACACTATGTTCCATTTGCCACTTAATCCACTTAAGTCCTCCTGCAGGCTCCCTGCTTCCCTAATACACCCTGCCCCTCCACCTATCTTTGTATCATCTGCAAACTGGCCACTGTGGTAAACTATGTATACCTGTCTGGACACACCCCCCTCTGCTGACTGCTCCTGTGGCTCCTCCCACAGACCCCTGTATAAAGGCGATTGGAGGCACTGCTCCTCCCTCAGTCTCCGAGATGCTGTGCTCCGTTTTGCTGCTAATAAAAGCCTATCGTTCACCTCCCGTCTCCGAGAGTTATTGATGGTGCATCAGCCACAAACCATCAACTCCATCATGTAAATCACTGACGTATAATGTGAAAAGAAGTGCTCCCAATTCTGACCCCTGTGGAACACCATTAGTCACCAGCAGCCAGTCAGAAAAGGCCTCCTTTATCCTCATTCTCTGCTTCCTGCCAGTCAGCCGATCTTCTATTCATGATAGAATCTTTGTGCTTTTATCTTGTTAAGCAACCTCATACGTGGCATTTTATCGAAGGCCTTCAGAAGCTCCAGGTGAGCATCACCCTCTGACACTTCTTGATCTATCCTGCTTGTTATTTCCTCAAAGAATTCCAACAGATTAGTCAGGCAAGATTTCCTGTCATGGAGCACTCCTGCAAGAAAGCAGAATTCATCAACAAGGACCCCCACCGTACAGGCTCTGCTTTCTTCTCACTGCTGCCATTAGGAAAAAGGTACAAAAGTTTAGGTCCCACACCATCAGGTTCAGGAACACTCATTGCCCCTCAACCATAAGACTTCAGTACCAGTGTTGATATCTTCATTCTCCACAATTCTGAACTGATTCCACAACCTATGGACTTATTTTAAAGGATTCTACAACTCATGTTCTCAATATTATTTTTAAATTTTAATTATTTATTACTGGTATTTGTTTTTGCACAGATAGTCTTCTCTTTGCACAGTGGTTTCTTGTCAGTCTTGTATGTAGTTTTTCATTGATTCCTTTGTATCTCTACATTCTACTATGAATGCCTTCAAGAAAATGAATCTTGGGGTAACAGATGAGTACTTTGATAATAAATTTACTTCAAAACTTTGAAACTTGTCTGTGACATACTTTCTATAAAGTTTCTGGGGTGTGAAACAAAACTGAAAAGTTGGGAGAGGTCTGAAACATGCTGCCTGAAATGGAATATTAGTGGCATATTTCATCATTGATTTTCACCATATGACCACACGACCATAAGACATGGGAGTAGAATTAGGCTACTTGGCCCATCAAGTCTGCTCCACCATTCAATCATGGTTGATCCTTTTTTCCCCTCCTCAATGCCATTCCACAACCTTCTCCTCATAATCTTTGATGCGGTGTCCAATCAAGAACCTATTAATCTCTGCTTTAAGACCACCTGGCCTCCACAGCTGCCAGTCGTAACAAATTCCACAAATTCACCAACCACTGGCTGAAGAAATTTCTCTGCATCTCTGTTCTAAATAGATGTCCCTCTATCTTGAGGCTGTGCCTTATCCTAAATTTCCCCACCATGGGAAATGTCCTTTCCATATCTATTCTGTCTCGGCCTTTTAACATACAAAAGGTTTCAATGAGATCCCCACTCATCCTTCTGAATTCCAGTGAGTACAGACCCAGAGCTATCGAACTTTCTTCATATGATAACCCTTCCATTCTTGGAATCATCTTTGTGAATGGCCTCTGGACCCTTTCCAATGCCAACACATCTTTTCTTAGATGCGGAGCCCAAAACTAATCACAATACTCAAGGTGCAGCCTCACCAGTGCCTTATAAAGCCTCAGCATCACATCCTTGCTCTTGTATTCTAGACCACTTGAAATGAACGCTAACATTGCATTTGCCTTCCTCACCACTGACTCAACCTGCAAGATTTTCTGCAAAAGGACTTCAAGGTCCCTTTGCATTTCAGATTTTTGGTTTTTCTCCCCATTTAGAAAATAGTCTGCATATTTATTTCTAATACCAAAGTGCATGACCATGCATTAACCAACATTGTATTTCATTTGTCACTTTCTTGCTCATTCTTCTAATCTGTCTAAGTCCTTCTGCAGCCTACCTGTTTCCTCAACACTACCTGTTCTTCCACCAATCTTTGTATCATCTGAAAACTTGGGAACAAAACCATCTAGTCCATCATCTAAATCATTGAAACTCAGCATAAAAAGAAGTCCCAACATCGACAGCTGCAGAATACCACTAGTTACTGACAGCCAGTTAGAAAGAGATTCTTTCATTCCCACTCGCTGCCTACCAATCAGCCAATGTTTCCTTAAGGAAACCATGCTGACTTTGTCCTATCTCATCCTACATCACCAAATACTCCAAAACATCATCCTTAACAATTGACTCCAACATCTTCCCAACCACTGAGGTCAGGCTAACTGGTCCATAATTTCCTTTCTGTTGCCTTCCTCCTTTCTTAAAGAGTGAAACATAGAAACATAGAAAACCTACAGCACGATACTGGCCCTTCAGCCCACAAGGTTGTGCCCAACATGCCCCTATCCTAGGAATTATTAGGCTTACCTATAGCCCTACTGGAGTGACATTTGCAATTTTTCAGTCCTTGGGCACCATGCCAGAGTCCAATGATTTTTGAAAGATCATTACTAATGCCTCCACTATCTCTATTGCTACCTCTTTCAGAACCCTAGGGTGCAGTTCATCTGGTCCGGGTGATTTATGGACCTTTAGGTCTTTCAGCTTTTTCAGCATCTTTTCTCTTGTAATAATAACTGCACTCACTTCCCTTCCTTCACACACTACAACATCTGACACATCGCTAATGTCTTCCATGGTGAAACATGATTCAAAATACTTATTTAGTTCATCTGCGATCTCCTTGTGCCTCATTATTATTTCCCCGCCCTCATTTTCTAGTGGTTCTATATCCACTCTTATCTCTCTTTTATTTTTTGTCTACTTGAGATAGCTTTAACTATCCACTTTGATATTGTTTTCTATCTTTTTCTATTCATTTTTCACCTTTTCCCTTTAATAATTCTTTTAGTTGCTCTCCGTGGGTTTTTAAAGCTTCCCAATCATCTATCTTCCCACTCAGTTTTGCTTTGTTATATGCCCTCTCTTTTGCTTTTACATTAGCTTTGACTTCCTTTGTCAGCCATGGTTGTACTATTTTGTCATTTGAGTATTTCTTTGTTTTTGGAATACATCTATCCTGCACCTTCCTCATTTTTGTGATGAAACACTTTGAGGTTGGTCACGACTACACTAAACTCCTTCCTCAACAAGGACCTAGACCCATTGCAATTTGCCTATCGCCACAATAGGTCAACAGCAGATGCAATCTCAATGGCTCTCTACACGGCTTTAGACCACCTGGACAACACAAACACCTATGTCAGGATGCTGTTCATCGACTACAGCTCAGCATTTAATACCATCATTCCCACAATCCTGATTGAGAAGTTGCAGAACCTGGGCCTCTGTACCTCCCTCTGCAATTGAATCCTTGATTTCCTAACCGGAAGACCACAATCTGTGCAGATTGGTGATAGCATCTCCTCCTCGCTGACAATCAACACTGGTGCACCTCTAGTGTGTGCTTAGCCCACCGCTCTACTCTCTGTATACACATGATGGTGTGGCTAGGCATTGCTCAAATACCATCGATAAATTTACTGATGATACAACCATTGTTGGTAGAATCTCGGGTGGTGACAAGAGGGCGTACAGGAGTGAGATATGCCAACTGGTGGAGTGGTGCCACAGCAACAACCTGGCACTCAAGATCAGTAAGATGAAAGAGCTGATTGTGGACTTCAGGAAGAGTAAGACGAAGGAACACATACCAATCCTTGTAGAGGGATCATAAGAGGAGAGAGTAAGTAGTTTCAAGTTCCTGGGTATCAAGATCTCTGAAGATCTAACCTGGTCCCAACATATCGATGTAGTTATAAAGAAGGCAAGACAGCGACTATACTTCATTAGGAGTTTGAAGAGATTTGGCATGTCAACAAACACACTCAAAAACTTCCATAATTGTACAGGGTAGAGATTTCTGACAGGCTGCATCACTGGCTGGTATGGGGGGGGGGTAGTGAAGTGGGTGCTACTGCACAGGGTTGTACATCTAGTCAGCTCCATCTTGGGTACTGCCTACAAAGTACCCAGGACATCTTCAGGGAGCAGTGTCTCAGAGGAGCAATGTCCATTATAGGACCTCCAGCACCCAGGGCATGCCCTTTTCTCACTGTTACCATCAGGTAGGAGATACAGAAGCCTGAAGGCACACACTCAGCGATTCAGGAACAGTTTCTTCTTCTCCTCTTCCATCCGATTTCTAAATGGCCATTGAACCCCTGGACACTACCACACTTTTTTAATATACAGTATTCTGTTTTTTGCATGTTTTTAAAAATGTATTCAATATACGTATATTGTAATTGATTTACTTGTTTATTTAATATTATTTTTATTTTTTTTCTCTTGTAGATTATGTACTGCATTGAACTGCTGCTGCTAAGTTAACAAATTTCACGTCAATGTCATGCCGGTGATAATAAACCTGATTCTGATTTTCCCAAAATTCAAGCCATTGTTGCTCTGATGCCATCCCTAACAACAGCTCCTTCCAAATTATTTTAGCCGACTCCTGTCTCATACCACTGCAATTTCCTTTACTCCTCGGAAAAACTGCTACATCAGACTTTACTTTCTCCCAATCAAATTTCAAGTTGAACACAATCACACGGGGTAACCGGAGAAATTTAAAAATGTTGTCAGACGGTAGCGCGCCATTTCATTGTTTTCTTGAACGCAGCCTAACAATTTCAGAACAGACGGCAATGAGACTGAAGCCAGCAGAGTTAGAAATGTACTCACCAAATACCTTGACCCATAACTTACCGAATAAATAAGTATACTCACTTTGCCCTGTTTCCTGTCCTTGCTCGTATGAAGATGGTTTACCTATTTATGCAAGTACTTCTCTGACAACATAGAACATAGAATAGTACAGCACATTACATGCCCTTCAGCCCACAATGTTGTACCGACCCTCAAACCCTGCCTCACATATAACCCCCCACCTTAAATTCCTCCATATACCTGTCTAGTAGTCTCTTAAACTTCACTAGTGTATCTGCCTCCACCACTGACTCAGGCAGTGCATTCCAAGCACCAACCACTCTCTGAGTAAAAAACCTTCCTCTAATATCCCCCTTGAACTTCCCTCCCCTTACCTTAAAGCCATGTCCTCTTGTACTGAGCAGTGGTGCCCTGGGGAAGAGGCGTTGGCTGTCCACTCTGTCTATTCCTCTTAATATCTTGTACACCTCTATCATGTCTCCTCTCATCCTCCTTCTCTCCAAAGAGTAAAGCCCTAGCTCCCTTAATCTCTGATCATAATCCATACTCTCTAAAACAGGCAGCATCCTGGTAAATCTCTTCTGTACCCTTTCCAATGCTTCCACATCCTTCCTATAGTGAGGTGACCAGAACTGGACACAGTACTCCAAGTGTGGCCTAACTAGAGTTTTATAGAGCTGCATCATTACATCGCGTTTCTTAAACTCTATCCCTCGACTTAAGAAAGCTTATGGGGTGTTAGCTTTCATAACTACCCTATCTACCTGTGAGGCAACTTTCAGGGATCCGTGGACATGTACCCCCCAGATCCCTCTGCTCCTCCACACTACCAAGTATCCTGCCATTTACTTTGTACTCTGCCTTGGAGTTTGTCCTTCCAAAGTGTACCACCTCACACTTCTCTGGGTTGAACTCCATCTGCCACTTCTCAGCCCACTTCTGCATCCTATCAATGTCTCTCTGCAATCTTTGACAATCCTCTACACTATCTACAACACCACCAACCTTTGTGTCATCTGCAAACTTGCCAACCCACCCTTCTACCCCCACATCCAGGTCGTTAATAAAAATCACAAAAAATAGAGGTCCCAGAACAGATCCTTGTGGGACACCACTAGTCACAACCCTCCAATCTGAATGTACTCCCTCCACCACGACCCTCTGCCTTCTGCAGGCAAGCCAATTCTGAATCCACATGGCCAAACTTTCCTGGATCCCATGCCTTCTGACTTTCTGAATAAGCCTACTGTGTGGAAACTTGTCAAATGCCTTACTAAAATCCATGTAGATCACACCCACTGCACTACCCTCAGCTATATGCCTGGTCACCTCCTCAAAGAACTCTATCAGGCTTGTTAGGCATGATCTGCCCTTCACAAAGCCATGCTGACTGTCCCTGATCAGACCATGATTTATCTAAATGCCTATAGATCCTATCTCTAAGAATCTTTTCCAACAGCTTTCCCACCACAGACGTAAGGCTCACTGGTCTATAATTACCTGGACTATCCCTACTACCTTTTTTGAACAAGGGGACAACATTTTCCTCCCTCCAGTCCTCCGGTACCACTCCCGTGGACAACGAAGACATAAAGATCCTAGCCAGAGGTTCAGCAATCTCTTCCCTCGCCTCGTGGAGCAGCCTGGGGAATATTCCGTCAGGCCCCGGGGACTTATCCGTCCTAATGTATTTTAACAACTCCAACACCTCCTCTCCCTTAATATCAACATGCTCCAGAACATCAACCTCACTCATATTGTCCTCACCGTCATCAAGTTCCCTCTCAGTTGTGAATACCGAAGAGAAGTATTCATTGAGGACCTCGCTCACTTCCACAGCCTCCAGGCACATCTTCCCACTTTTATCTCTAATCAGTCCTACCTTCACTCCTGTCATCCTTTTGTTCTTCACATAATTGAAGAATGCCTTGGGGTTTTCCTTTACCCTACTCGCCAAGGCCTTCTCATGCCCCCTTCTTGCTCTTCTCAACCCCTTCTTAAGCTCCTTTCTTACTACCCTATATTCCTCAATAGACCCATCTGATCCTTGCTTCCTAAACCTCATGTATGCTGCCTTCTTCCACCTGACTAGATTTTCCACCTCACTTGTCACCCATGGTTCCTTCACCCTACCATTCTTTATCTTCTTCACTGGGACAAATTTATCCCTAACTTCCTGCAAGAGATCCTTAAATATCGACCACATGTCCATAGTACATTTCCCTGCAAAAACATCATCCCAATTCATGCCCCAAGTTGTAGCCTTATAGCCTCATAATTAAAAATTAATTCCCCAATTAAAAATTTTCCTATCCTCTCTGATTCTATCCTTTTCCATGATAATGCTAAAGGTCAGGGAATGGTGATCACTGTCCCCCAGATGCTCACCCACTGACAGATCTGTGACCTGACCCGGTTCGTTACCGAATACTAGATCTAGTATGGCATTCCCCCAGTCAGCCTGTCAACATACTGTGACAGGAATCCATCCTGGACACACTTAACAAACTCTGCCCCATCTAAACCCTTGGAACGAATCAAGTGCCAATCAATATTAGGGAAGTTAAAGTCACCCAATAACAACCGTGTTATTTTTGCACCTTTCCAAAATCTGCCTCCCAATCTGCAATAGATGTGTAACAGATGTTACACATAGATGTGTAATAGATGTTACAATAGATTTGTAACAGCCTAATGTAACATTGTATGGAAATACAAGATAACACTGATGCAGACATGTTTTACACATTTAACAAGGTGCTTTATTAATGCAACAGAGTTCATCAGTTTTTCAATGTTCGTCGTCAGCCGGGACATACAGTCCGTGAACTCCCTGTCGGTTGCCTCCATACGCTCCAGTATTTTTTTTACTTTTAAGTTCTCCTGCGCGAGAGCCAACAGCTGTCCGTCGATTTAAGTTTTTCTAGTCTGTATCTACACAAAACAGACTTTTACAGCAAGATTCGACACCAAACATGTCGCTTGTTTTCGGTAGATGTGTTCTGCGTATGCACAGTAGGAGATACACTGAAATCTCCGTTTCAATGTGGACGGAGATATTTTTAAAAACGCATAGTGTGGACACCTATCGTTTTTATGCAAAACCGGCGTTTTCAAAATTATCCGGTCTGGTGTGGACGTAGCCTGATTCTGTAAATGCATCAGTTCACTTTCCCTCAATTCTTAAGAATGGGCAAACCAATTCCACATTCACCCCCAGGATCAATAAAGATGGTTCTGTTGAATACCCTTTCCTATTCTTTGTGACTGTGTATATTGTTAAACATTAGTTTTGAACTCAGTTGCAAGTGTGTTTACTCTATAAAACTATTTCAGTCTGTTGAAGAGCTTTATTATCTTTATTAGAGTTGTTACGTATTCGGGCAACAATAATATGGATGAGTTAGGCAAGGGGTTTTATAACGAATAACACGTTTATTAAACACTGATAACAAACCCCCTTCAAAAGTAAACAAACCCAAACAATGGTCCGAAACCAGCTGCTCAAACAGTCCTTAAAGTAGTATTGAAAAAAAACAGTTCTCCAAAGCGAATTGCCGAATGAAAACAGTTCAAAGAACGATATGCCGACAGTTCAAAAGCTCACGGTACTTTTAAAAGGAGAGACTTTTTAAAGCGATGTAAATTCTCTTCCACGTCGATGTCCTTCGATTCCCAGCGTCGAACTCCCACGTCGAATTTTATTAAATATAACAACTTAAAGTGACTGACCTTCCTTCCAAAATATTCTCAATCTCCCGTTTTTTCCAGCGAAGACTATCGTGAGAATAGTAAACGAAATCCTTCCGAATGAGGATCACACAAGGTCGAAGTCAATCCATTCTCGAAAATCGATTCTTCTCGATTTGTCTTCCAAACTTCACTCTCCATTAGCAAAGAAACCGTTGGCTCTGACCTTTTAAACTTTAGGCATTATATAAAACTTCATTTTTAACTAAACTGCGTCATCACATTAAATCACACAGTGATATGAAGTCATCTTGGCAAATCCAGCCACGAACTGCCCCACCTGACAGGGTGGGTCTTCCTTTTATAACCTGTAGAAAAAACCTGTCACATGACCTCTACTGGCGGGAAAATGACATCACTCCACCATTACCTCATGTCCAGTATAACTTCAACCCCAGTCACGTGACAAGGGTACCACTGTCACGTGTCACGGGTACGTAACACCTCCCTCCAAAAAAAAAACATTTTTGGTCTGACAAGAACAAAAATTTTAACAATTACTTACAAGAAAAAAAACAAATGTATAAATCATATAACATACACAATATACAATACAGTAGGAGTGTTACAATAAAAAAAAACACTCCAAAAAAATTGTACATTCAACATCGAGATAGGCAATCAGCAACCACATTATCTTTACCTTTAATATGAGTTATCACAATATTGTACTCTTGTAACATCAAACTCCAATTTAACAATCTTCTGTTTTTGTTTTTCATCTTACTCAGAAAGACTAACGGATTATGATCAGTGTAAACAACAAGTGGTTTTTGAGTTGTACCAACATATACCTCAAAATATTCCAAAGCCAAAACAAGAGATAACAATTCTTTTTCTATTGTTGAATAGTTTCTTTGATGCTTATTAAATTTCTTAGAAAAGTAAGCTACTGGATGATCAACCTCATCACCCTCATTCCTTTGCATCAATACTGCTCCCGCAGCTTCATCACTAGCATCTACAGCTAATGAAAAAGGTTTTCCAAAGTCAGGTGCCTTAAGCACAGGTTGTTCACATATCATTGTTTTCAATTTTTCAAATGCTTCCTGACAAAACACTGTCCATACAAACTTCACATTCGTCTGCAGAAGGTTAGTTAATGGAAGGGCAACATTAGCAAAATTCTTACAAAATTTTCGATAATATCCTACCATTCCCAAAAACCTTCTGAGAGTTTTTTTCCCCGTCGGAGTGGGAATTTCCAAAATTGCCTGAACTTTTTTGCCTGAACAGGAGCTACCTTACCTTGACCCACAACATAACCAAGGTAAGTCACAGTAGCATGTCCAAATTCACTCTTGGCTAAATTAATAGTCAAGTTAGCTTTTGAAAGCTTTTCAAACAATTTCTCCACCGCAATAATGTGTGCTTCCCAAGTATCATTTCCTGTCACTAAATCATCAATATAAGCATCAGTATCTTTCAAACCCTGAATCACAGAATTAATCATCCTCTGAAAAGTACCTGGGGCATTCTTCATCCCAAATGGAAGAACATTATACTCATATAACCCAGATGGAGTTACAAATGCAGAAATCTCTCTACCTCTGTCCGTTAGTGGAACACACCAATACCCTTTCAATAAATCAATCTTTGTAAGGAACTTTGCTTTTCCAACTTTATCTACACAATCATCTACTCTAGGAATTGGATATGCATCTGTTTTCGTTACAGCATTCACCTTCCTATAATCCGTACAAAACCTAATACTACCATCAGGTTTTGGCACCATTACACATGGCGAACTCCAATTCGAGTTAGAATGTCTAATAATATCATTCTCTAACATGTATTCAATTTCTTTCTCAGCAAGTTCACATTTTTCCATGTTCATCCTATATGGATGTTGTTTAATAGGTTTGGCATCTCCAACATCTACATCATGTGAAGCTATAGTAGTCCTTCTCGGAACATCTGGAAACAAATCCTTATACTTAAAAATCAATTCCTTCATCTGTTGTTTCTGCTCTAGCTGTAAATGTGATAATTTCTCATCCATATTTTCCAAAATAGTCGAATTAGGTAACCTAACAGAAACAATGTTAGATTTAGAATGAAAGTCAGATGAATCATCTATCATGTTCCCAGTTAAATCCAACTCATTCTCACTAACCACAACAGTCACAGTATCAGATTGTTTCTCAAAATATGGTTTAATCATATTTATGTGGCAAAGTTGTGTTGACCTTCTACAATCTGGAGTTTTTATTACATAATCCACATCATTAACTCTAGACACAATTTCATAAGGTCCATGAAATCTAGCTTGTAAAGGATTTGTCTGCACTGGGAAAAGAACCAACACCTTATCTCCAGGCTTAAACATCCTCATCCTAGCTTCCTTATCATACCAAGTCTTCATTTTCTCCTGAGCCAACTTCAAATTTTCCTTGGCTAAGCTACAAGCTCTATGTAACCTGTCCTTAAATTTCAAAACATAGTCCAACAAATTAGTATGCACTTCCTTACTAATCCACTGTTCCTTCAATAAAGCTAAAGGTCCTCTAACTCTATGTCCAAACACAAGTTCAAATGGACTAAAACCTAAAGATTCCTGTACCGATTCCCTTACTGCAAATAAAAGTAAATTTATACTCTCATCCCAGTCACCTTCATTCTCCACACAATATATCCTAATCATATTCTTGAGAGTAGAATGAAACCTCTCCAAAGCACCTTGCGATTCTGGATGGTATGCAGACGAAGTAATTTGCTTAGCTCCCAATTTATAAACTATCTGTTGAAACAATCCAGACATAAAATTACTACCTTGATCAGTTTGTATTTCCTTAGGCAATCCAAAATAAGTAAAGAATTTTATAAGAGCCTTCGTCACAGTTTTAGCTTTTATATTCCTAAGTGGTACTGCCTCTGGAAACCTAGACGAAGTACACATGATAGTCAACAAATACTGATAACCAGTTTTTGTCTTTGGTAATGGACCAACACAATCTACAATAACTTTAGAAAACGGTTCACCAAATGCTGGAATAGGTTTTAATGGAGCTACTGGTGTAACCTGATTTGGTTTACCCACAATTTGACAAGTATGGCACGTCTTACAAAACATCACCACATCTTTTCTTAAACCAGGCCAGTGAAAATGTTTTAAAATCTTGTCCACAGTTTTCCTTACCCCTTGATGTCCACCTAAAGGCACACTATGAGCTAAAGTCAAAATCTCATTCCGATAAACTTTAGGAACAACTACCTGATAAACAACATTCCATTCCTCACTTGCAGGAATTGTAGGCGACCTCCACTTCCTCATCAACACTCCTTTTTCCAAGTAATATCCTACTGACACCTTCTCAATTTCACTACCTAGTAAAGCTTGTTCCCTTAATTTTACAATCTCAGGATCTCTATTCTGCTCTGCTATCATCTCCTTCCGAGACAAAGATAAATCTTCATAGTCAGACTTACTCCCAGAATCTTGTTCAAACAACGAAGGTAAGAAAGTTTCTGACACATCCTCAAAACTCAAATCCTGAGTTGAACAGTCATGAGTAACAACCTCATTCTGCACATCAATTTTTTTAGCCATAGCTCTAGTCACAACACAAGAAAAATCTGTGTTAGAATTCACCTCTGGTTCCTCTGATTCCATTGTCAAATGCACTTCAGGAAAAACTTGTCCACCTGCCAAGTCATTACCTAACAATAAAGAAATACCCTTCACAGGTAAGCTATGCTGTAATCCTACCTTAACAAATCCTGTAACTAACCCTGACTTTAAATTTACTTCATGTAAACGTACAGGCATAAAATCACTTCCAACACCTCTTATGTAATTTACCTCACCAGTATCACTCTCTTCATTAAACTTCAACACACTATCTAACATCAGTGATTGAGAAGCTCCAGTATCCCTAAGAATCTTTATTGGCACCAGAGTAGATCCTCCTTTCAAGGATACAAACCCTTCAGTTATAAAATGATCATATCCCTCTCTAACTTTGTCAGACTCTAACAAATCCTCATTTGTGTTTACCAAACCCTGTAACTTTACAGGTGCTTTAGTATGTTGCACACAAGCATCCGGAACTGCTTCCTTCTCTTTCTTTTTCAATTTGAAACAGTTAGCTATTACATGGCCAGGCTTCTTACAATAGTTACAAATAAGACCAAACTGTCTTTCCTTCACAGGTTTTCCTTCCTCCTTACCTCTCTCATTAACCTCTGATTTAATCTCTAATTTACCTGGAGTCTCCATATTATTTTTCCTCTTAAAAATTCTACCCTGAGGAAATTTATTCTTATGGATTAAAACATACTCATCAGCTAATCTAGCACAGTCCTGCAATTTATCAGTATCCCTCTCATTTAAGTAGGTCCTTACTTCAACAGGAATGCTTCTTTTAAATTCCTCCATTAAAATCAGCTCTCTCAATGTATCATAGTCCTCATTTACATTTTTAGAAGAAACCCATCTCTCAAAACACATAGCTTTATCATAGGCAAATTCCACATAAGTCTTTTCCACAGACTTTTTCAAACTCCTGAATCTTTCCCTATACGCTTCTGGGACCAATTCATACGATTTGAGAATATTTTCTTTCACAATATCATAATCTAATGCTTGCGCAGCAGTTAAAGCTGTGTAAACGTGTCTTGCCTTGCCTTTAATCACACTCTGTAATAACACTGACCATTTATCTTTCGGCCACTCTGACATCCGAGCAATAGTTTCAAAATGTTGAAAATATCTCTCCACTTCTGTTTCACTAAATGGAGGGACCAATTTAATTTCTTGGCTAGCAACAAACGGTTTTTTTAAAATCAGCAGACTGTTCTACAGACCTTAATTTCTCCATTGCATATTCAAAATCTCTCTGCTTTTGTTCAATTTCCATTTTACACCTTTCTAACATCATTTGTTCAATTTGCAACTGCATCTCCAGATTACCTATTGGAAACGATTCTAAAATCGATTCTTCAAAATGACCCAAAGCCACAAAATGTGATGCGATCTTTCTCTGTATTACAGCTTTTGATGTAATTGGCAAAATCCCTTTAAGATGCAACCGATTAGCAAGTTCAGAGACTTCAGTTTTTTTCGCCTTCGCTAACAAATCCGCGTCTGGCGAATCCAGAAACTCATCAATATTCATCGTTGCCGAATACCACTCACAAGCCAATCAAACAAAAAAAATCGAGCAATCCCCGTTACCAAAACACCGATTCAAAATTCAAAAAACTTTTTAAACTCAAATAATTCAATTCCGAACGTAGCCCCCATAATTATGTTACGTATTCGGGCAACAATAATATGGATGAGTTAGGCAAGGGGTTTTATAACGAATAACACGTTTATTAAACACTGATAACAAACCCCCTTCAAAAGTAAACAAACCCAAACAATGGTCCGAAACCAGCTGCTCAAACAGTCCTTAAAGTAGTATTGAAAAAAAACAGTTCTCCAAAGCGAATTGCCGAATGAAAACAGTTCAAAGAACGATATGCCGACAGTTCAAAAGCTCACGGTACTTTTAAAAGGAGAGACTTTTTAAAACGATGTAAATTCTCTTCCACGTCGATGTCCTTCGATTCCCAGCGTCGAACTCCCACGTCGAATTTTATTAAATATAACAACTTAAAGTGACTGACCTTCCTTCCAAAATATTCTCAATCTCCCGTTTTTTCCAGCGAAGACTATCGTGAGAATAGTAAACGAAATCCTTCCGAATGAGGATCACACAAGGTCGAAGTCAATCCATTCTCGAAAATCGATTCTTCTCGATTTGTCTTCCAAACTTCACTCTCCATTAGCAAAGAAACCGTTGGCTCTGACCTTTTAAACTTTAGGCATTATATAAAACTTCATTTTTAACTAAACTGCGTCATCACATTAAATCACACAGTGATATGAAGTCATCTTGGCAAATCCAGCCACGAACTGCCCCACCTGACAGGGTGGGTCTTCCTTTTATAACCTGTAGAAAAACCTGTCACATGACCTCTACTGGCGGGAAAATGACATCACTCCACCATTACCTCATGTCCAGTATAACTTCAACCCCAGTCACGTGACAAGGGTACCACTGTCACGTGTCACGGGTACGTAACAGAGTTAATGGACCAATCCAAACTCCAAGCCTGATTGTCAGAAGCTTTATGTTTAGGTGTCACTCATGGAGCTCAGAAGTACCCTTCATCCATGCTTTTTTTATCCTTGCTCTAAAATGAGGATCAGCAAGATGTACAGCAGATTGTTAACTGTGGTTTAACCACTGGAAAATTAGGTACCACTTCTCTGCTCCATTTTGGTCATTTATGAGAAGTATCCAACTTATGACTTCTGTTACAGTCAAGATCAACAACGATAATGAGATAGAATATAGGAAAAGTGATACAGATCTTGTGTCATGGTGTCAGAATAACAGCCTAGCCCTAAATGTCAGCAAAACAAAGGAGCTGGCTGTTGACCTAAGGAAGCAGAGTTGGGAGGGGTGAAGATATCTTCTTCAACAAGGCAGCTTCAGGTTCCTTGGTATCCATATCATTTCTCATAGCCCCTCTATATCATTGCAGTGTCCAAGTAAGTACATCAGCGTATGTTCTTCCTTAAGCATCTGAGAAGGTTCAGTTTGTCCACAAGTATTCTCTCAAACTTGTACAGATGCATTATAGAAAGTATCCTGACAGTTTGCATCTCAGCCTGGTAAGATAACTGCTCTGCTCTGGACTGACTGAACTCACAGAGGAAGATAAACACTGCAGAGCCCATCACAAGCTCATTACTTCCTTCCACCCAGTCCATCTTCACTGTATGGTGCATCAGGAGTCTAATAGTATCATCAGAGAGGCCTGCACCCTGGCCATTCTCTCTCTCTCCTACCTTCCAGGAGAAGATACAAGAGCTTAAATGTCTGGACAACCATACTCAAGAACATCTTCTTCCGCACTGTTTTTACACCTTGATCTCAGAAGAATGCTGTTTCATTCAGTTGTATCCATCCATAAATGGTTGAATGATAATTAAACTTGATTGAGTTGACAAATATGACAACAAACTAATCTAAATAATGTGAATATACAAACTGGAAGCAGGAGAAGGTCCCTTGTCCCCTCAAGATTGTTCCACCATTTAACATGGTTGGCTAACTTGATTATAATCCTCAACTGCTCATTTGAATCGACCTATCTCCTGTTTAGACTAAAAACATCTAAAATATAATCTACCTAAATTCACAAATAGTAACTTGTACCAAGCTGTCAAGCTTATCAACACATTCACCCCACACCACCACCACATCCATATCAGCCCCTCATCTCCTCAGCACCCTTCATCGCCCCACTTTATAGTTACTTGCACATTGTGTTTTATAGGATTGAGCTTATATTTATATTTATTGTGTTTTTATGCTTACTGTGGTTTATTTGTTATTCAATGGATCCTGAATAACAATTATTTTGTTCTTTACACTTGTATACTGAAGAATGACAATAAACACAGATCTTGGGATCTGTGTCCATAGGACACACAAAACTGCTGCGCAGGTTGACCATGTTGCTAAGAAGGCGTATAGTGTGTTGGCATTCATCAACCGCGGGATTGAGTTCAAGAGCCATGAGGTAATGTTACAGCTATATAAGCCCTTAGTCAGACCCCACTTGGAGTACTGTGCTCAGTTCTGGTCATCTCATTACAGGAAGGATGTGAAAACTATAGAAAGGGTGTAGAGGAGATTTACAAGGATGTTGCCTGGATTGGGGAGCATGCCTTTGAGAATAGGTTGAGTAAACTCGGTCTTTTCTCCTTGGAGTGACAGAGGATGACAGGTGACCTGATAGAGGTTTATAAGATGATGAGAGGCATGATTGTGTGGATAGCCAGAGGCTTTTTCCCAGGGCTGAAATGGCCAACATGTGGGAGCATAATTTTATGGTGCTTGGAAGTAGGTACAGGGGAAATGTCAGAGGTAAGTTTTTCACACAGAGAGTGGTGGGTGCATGGAATGCATTGCCAGCGACAGTGGTAGAGGCACGTACAATAGGGTCTTTTAAGAGACTGTTAGATAATAACATAGAGCTTAGAAAAATAGAGGGTTATATGGTAGGGAAATTCTAATCAGTTTCTAGAGTAGGTTACATGGTCAGCACAACATTGTGGGCTGAAGGGCCTGTAATGTGCTGTAGATTTCTGTGTTCTATGTTCTATAAACAATCCTAAATTTTGAAATTATGGTAACTTCTCTCCCCTTTGGCAATCAAGTATTTATCTAAAATAGATGGACTCTGCTTCATGCATCTTTTTGGGGAAGAGAATTACAACACACTGAGTGAAAAGATTCCACCTAATCCCTCTTTTGTGTGGGTGCCACGTATTTTTAAACAGGGACCCTCGCTCTAGATTCTTCCGCGGGATGACCTCAAGCTGATATATCTTTCAGTTAGGCCAACCTGCATTCTTAAGACCATAGGGCCATGAGACACAGGAGTATAATTAAGCCATTTGATTGAATGGTGGCGCAGACCTGATCAGTCAAAGCATTACCTCACACTGTAAGATCATAGGAGCATAAGGAATAGGAACAGAATTATGGCATTCAGCCCATCAAATTTGCACTGCCACTTCATCATGGCTGATTTATTATCCCTCTCGATCTCAATCTCCCGTCTTCCCTCCATAACCTTGACACCCTCATTAATCAAAAACTGTCAACTTCCACTTTAAATATCCCACTGACATTTCTTCCACAGCTATCTTTGGCAATGAATTCCACCAATTCATCACCCTCCAATTAAAGAAATTCCTCTTTATCTCTGTTCTAATTTCTGAGGCTTAGATTCTCAACCACTGGAAACATACACTGTTCATTTACTCCATCTAGGCCTTTCAATATTCAATAGGCTTCAATAAGATCCACCCCACCCTCCATTTATCCTGAATTAGGACTCCCAAGCCGCTTTGCACCTCCAATTTCTGAATTCACTCCCCATTTAGGAAATAGTCTGTGCCTTTACTCACTTCCCCGCACTGTATTCCATTTGCCACTTCTTTACCCATTCTTCTAATCTATGCTAGTCCTTTTGCAGACTCCATTCTTCCTCAGCACTTCCTGCTCCTCCATCATCCAGAAACTTGGCCACAAAGCCATCAATTCCATTCTTCTAAGCTGGAGCAGACACAAGTCCAGGCTGCCCAAAGTTTGCACAAGTAACAACCTTCCCAACCAAATATTAGTGAGCTACTTCTAACCCATTTCCATCCTTCCTCAAGTACACAGACCAGAGAACAGTACAGCTGAGGAACAGATTCTTTGGCCCATGAAGTCTGTGCCAGAACATGACGTCAAGTTAAATAATCCCACCAGCCTGCAAACGATCTAAATCTCCAATCTCCTTCCTATTCATGTGCCCTTATTAAAGTCTCTCATACAGTACGTCACTAATGTTTCTGTTTCTACCATCACTTCTGGCAACATGTTCCATGAACATACCACTCTAATTTACACAGAGGCAAATCATCAAAGGAACTGTCTATGACTGTCTAGTATAAATGCCTATTGGAATTTTGAATAGTATTTGGTAAATTAGTTAATGCTCCTGACAAAACTGCTCTCTGACAAATGCCATTGCATCTGTCGTTCACCAGGTCCTGACAAACCTGGAAAACAAGGACACTTATGTCAGAATGCTGTTTCTGGATTTCAGTTCAGCCTTCAACAAACACTTACTCCTCGGTCTAAGTACACCACTGTGCAACTGGGTGTTGGATTTATTCACGAACAGACCTCAGATAGTCAGTATGCACAAATGCTCCTCCCGCTCCTTCATCCTCAACAGGAGTTCAACCCCAGGGCTGCCTGCCGAGCCCATTGCTGGACAGTCTGCTCACACGACTGCTTTGCCAGACACCTGAGGCATCACATCGTCTGGTCTGCTGTCAACACAACTGGAACGCTTAGGGCAAATACGAGGAAATCTGCAGATGCTGGAAATTCAAACAACAACACACACAAAATGCTGGTGGAACACAGCAGGCCAGGCAGCACCTATAGGGAGAAGCGCTGTTGACGTTTCAGGCCGAGACCCTTCGACAGTGCTTCTCCCTATAGATGCTGCCTGGCCTGCTGTGTTCCACCAGCAAGTGTTGTAACACTTAGGGCTATTGGCTTGTGTTTGTCTAGGGGAAAATATAACCATATAACAATTACAGCACGGAAACAGGCCAACTCGGCTCTTCAGGTCCGTGCCGAACGCTTACTCTCACCTAGTCCCAATGGCCCGCACTCAGCCCATAACCCTCCATTCCTTTCCTGTCCATATACCTATCCACTCTACCACTTCTACTGGAAGCTCATTCCACACAGCTACCACTCTCTGAGTAAAGAAATTCCCCCTCGTGTTACCCTTAAATTTTTGCACCCTAACTCTCAAATCATGTCCTCTTGTTTGAATCTCCCCTACTCTCAATGGAAAAAGCCTATCCATGTCAACTCGATCTATCCCCCTCATAATTTTAAATACCTCTATCAAGACCCCCTCAACCTTCTATGCTCCAAAGAATAAAGACCTAACTTGTTCAACCTTTACCTGTAACTTAGGTGTTGAAACCCAGGTAACATTCTAGTAAATCTTCTCTGTACTCTCTCTATTTTGTTGACATCTTTCCTATAATTCAGTGACCAGAACTGTACACAATACTCCAAATTCGACCTTACCAATGCCGTGTACAATTTTAACATTACTTCCCAACTCCTATACTCAATGCTCTGATTTATAAAGGCCAGCATACCAAAAGCTTTCTTCACCACCCTATCCACATGAGATTCCACCTTCAGGGAACTATGCACCATTATTCTGAGATCACTCAGTTCTACTGCATTCCTCAATGCCCTACCATTTACCATGTATGTCCTATTTGGATTATTCCTACCAAAATGTAGCACCTCACACTTATTAGCATTAAACATCTGCCATCGTTCAGCCCATTCTTCTAACTGGGCTAAATCTCTCTGCAAGCTTTGAAAACCTACTTAATTCATCCACCCGCCAAACCGTGTCTCCCGTTTGCGTAGATGCTGTGTAGTGCACACCGATACAAACTTGCGCATACAATATCAGACAGCACACAACATACGTTTTACAGATGACACTTTATAAATCTTACAGGAACTAGGTTATTAATAGCGATACAATATAAAAGAAAGAAAAGGGTGCCAAAACTTATCAGAGTTTAATCAGTTCGTGCACAACCATTGGAGCTCAATTATCAAAGCCTTCGGTCCACCGTTCGATCTTCTCTGACCTCCTCGACCTACCACCTGGGACCAACATCGGCTGTTGACCAGAGCACGTCCAGCATGTCCTTCCTCTTCGGTTCTCCTCCCGAAAATCCCGTGCACTGACTCCAGGTTCCCACACATGCAGATTGAACGTCGCTTCCATTGGTTAGTTCCTCCTTTATCAATAACTATAACACATATATTTCAACTAAACAGAGCATTACCTCATCAGTTACCTGCAAAAAAACCATTTCATTATAACACTACAGAGAAGCCATTTTATACATGCAGTTAACAGTTAACATTACAGTTAATAATCTGAGAACCCTGCACAACAGTGGCGGGGCTTATCACCAACAACAATGAGATGGCCTACAGACAGGAGGAGGAAGAGCTTGAAGCTTGGTGTCAGGCAAGTTACCTCTTGCTCAATGTCAGTAAGACAAAGGAGATGATTATTAACTTCAGGAGAACGAGCAGCACTCAGAGCACCCCTTACATCTGTGGCACAACAGTGAAAACTGCAGGCAATTTCAATCTCCTGGGAGTGCATATCACACATAACCTCTCAGGGTCCCAGGACACACCCTATACAGTCAAGAGAGCTTATCAACGTCTCTACTTCCTGAGGATACTGAAGAGAGCTGGACTTTGCACGTCCATACTCATGGCATTCTACAGATGCACAACAGAGAGACATGCCAAATATCTTTACCCTGCTGAGGAAGCAATGGGGCTAGTGAGCTTTCTAGGCTGTGGCATCAGCATGGTTGGACCAGGGAAGGCTATCGATGATGTTCACTCTGAGGTACTTGAACTTTCAACCATCTCAACATCAATACTTTACTCATTTCACCTTTTTAAAATACCTTGTTTTTCTGTTATCCCTACAAAAGTACATGCTCACTTTTCTCATCTTCACCAAAATGAAAAAAAGTGCAGTCTTCGAACAAAACTATTGCAGAATAATGTGCAAGGTGGCAAGAACTTGGTTGAGAGTAATGTCATTCTACTCCTTCTTCCACTTGTTGTGGTTCAGAGCATTTGGCAGACCAACATCACCACCACCCACAGAGCTGGAGTGTGAAGCAGCCCACTAACCAAATATGTCCAGTGCTTTTCAGAAAGTCAAATACACACTCATATACATTACTTATCCCAACAAACTACCATCCGGGAAACGGTACCACAGCATAAAAGCCAGGACCAACAGGCTCCAGGACAGCTTCTTCCACCAGGACATCAGACTGATTAATTCCTGCTGACACAGCTGTTATATTGTTGTACACACTATTTATTATAAATTATTCTAAATTGCACATTTAGACAGAGACAATGGACAATAGACAATAGGTGCAGGAGTAGGCCATTTGGCCCTTCTAGCCAGCACCACCATTCACTGTGATCATGGCTGATCATACACAATCAGTACCCCGTTCCTGCCCTCTCCCCATATCCCTTGACCCCGCTATCTATAAGACATAATGTAAAGATTTGTACTCCTCATGTATATGAAGGATGTAAGAAATAGTCCTTCATGTTAAACTGTGTCTATCCCAAATATCTCAAGTTAGCAATTAGGTGTTTCCTTTGCCCCTCATAGGAACTGCATTCAAACAGATGGTATGCTACACCATTTCTTGACAAGTGCATTCCCCTCAAATGCCTGTATCATGCATATTAATTCTGAATAATTCAACCTAGTACATCCAATATGTAAAGCTGTAAGTATAACAACTTCTATCCTTTTATACCTATCTCCCAACTGAGTTCCTACCATCCTCTGAATTTTATATAAATATCAACCTTTCTTTTCCTTAATCCAGCTTTGTTGCTACAATGATCAAATAGACTTTTTGATTGCAGATTTCACCTTCCCCTTATGCATAGGCACCACTGCATTTATATCCTTAATTTTCAGTGGCTGCTTAGCTGCAATGACATTCACCTTTTGATATATGCAAATTAATATTGTCAAGGACCACAGGTGTGGTAATGGTTCATGTGCTAAGTGGCTTAATTAAAGCTTGTTTGCCATTGTGATTAATCACGTGACAGGGTGGGGACAAGGGTTTGACCATGTGTATAAAATGAGATTTTGGGGTAGTAAGTTAATACCTTTGAACTGGTTTCTGATGTGGTGCATGCTGGAGCAGCAGCAGCAGCAGGGATGTGAGTGTATGGTTCTGTTTGGTTTACTTGCTTTATCACTTGAGCAGACTTTGCCTTGAACTATTGTTGCGGCTGAATGGTATCAAAGAGATTTAGTGTCTAATGAAAGCAAAACAGCATCTGCAGACTCTTTTATGGGTGGGCAGGCAGAGGTGGTACACTTCTTCCACTGTTTGTGGAGGTCTGTGTGTTTCTGAAGTGTGACCTGGAGGTTCACATTTGATTACAATGTCTTTCAATACCATGGGATTCAATCATCCAACTATTTATAGAACTCAGTAAGGATGTTGCATTTTTTTTTTAAAGGTAAGCTTTATGTTCATTCTTGGCTCCCTTCTGTCTACTAGTCAACCTCTTCCTGTGACCAGATGCAGAATAGATGGCTTTGCTAATGAGGTATCAGCCATGTGAGTAGCCAATTTGCCAAACCTGAAGTAAAATGTCAGTACTTGAGAATGTTGGTGAGTTCTGTGACAAGATGGTACCAGCAACTAATGACAATGATGTGGAAATCTATCTATAAACCCTAAATTCTTTTGTAAATGTAACAAAATGGGGTCTATGGAATTCTAAGGTGGTTTGAGTTTGAATGAGAAAACTTTAAGTGTGTTTACCCCAGTCAAAATTTCTGTTACTGTGAATAGTTAAGTGAGTAGAAGATGAACTGATCTCCAAAAGTCATAAAGTTAAAGATGACTCATTCTTTTCAACATCTTAAACATGATTGTGTATTTTTGTTTTGTACAATTTTAGAGTGGAAAAAAGGAAAGTGCCATGCAAAAGTAAGGGCACCCCAAGAGATTTGAGCTCTCATAACTTTTACCAAGATCTAAGACCTTAATTAGCTTATTAGGGTTATGGCTTGTTCAGTCAGTCTTAGGAAAGGCCAGGTGATGCAAATTTCAAAGATTTATAGATACACTGACTCTTCAGACCATGTCCCAACAATCAGCAGCCATGGGCTCCTCTAAGTAGCTGCCTAGCACTCTGGAAATTAAAATAAATGATGCCCACAAAGCAGGAGAAGGCTATAAGAAGATAGCAATGCGTTTTCAGGTAGCTGTTTCCTAGGTTTGTAATGTAATTAAGAAATGGCAGTTAACGGGAACGGTGGAGGACTGGAAGACCAGGAAAACTTTCTGAGAGAACTGCTCATAAAATTGCTAGAAAGGCAAATCAAAACCCCCATTTGACTGCAAAAGATTTTCAGTAAGATTTAGCAGACTCTGGAGTGGTGGTGCATTATTCTACTGTACAGCAACACCTGCACAAAGATGGCCTTCATGAAAGAGTCATCAGAAGAAACCCTTTCCTGCATCCTCAACACAAAATTCAGCATCAGAAGTTTGCAAAGGAACATCTAAACAAACCTGATGGATTTTGGAAACGAGTCCGGTGGACTGATGAAGTTAAAATGAACTTTTTGGCTGCAATAAGCAAAGGTATGTTTGGAGAAAAAAGGGTGCAAAATGTCATGAAAAAACGCCTCTCCAAATGTTAAGCACGGGGGTGGATCGATCATGTTTTAGGCCTGTGTTGCAGTTAGTGGCATGGGGAACATTTCACTGGTAGAGGGAAGAATGAATTCAATTAAATGCCAGCAGATTCTGGATTCTACAACAGGATAATGATCCTAAACACCTCAAAATCCACAATGAACTACCTCGAGGCGTGAGCTGATGGTTCTGCCATGGCCCTCACAGTCCCCCGACCTAAACATTGAAAATTTGTGGATAGACCTCAAAAGAGCAGTGCATGCAAGACAGCCCAAGAATCTCGCAGAACTAGAGGCCTTTTACAAGGAAGAATGGGCGAAAATCCCCCAAACAAGAATTGAAAAACACTCAGCTGGCTACAGAAAGCATTTACAAGCTGTGATACTTGCCAAAGGGGGTGTTACTAAGTACTGACCATGCAGGGTGCCCAAACTTTTACTTTGGGGCCCTTATCCCTTTTATTATTTTGAAACTGTAAAAGATAGAAATACTCTTGCTTAAGTATTAAAGAAATGTGTCATCTTTAACTTTATGCCTTTTGGAAATCAGGTCATCTTTTACTCACTTAGCTAATCACAGTAACAGAAATTTTGTCCGGGGTGCCCAAATGTTTGCATGCCATTGCATGTTACATGGGAACAAACTATTTTCTTTGACGGTAGGCAATTGTTTTATGGCTGGAGGGGATACTGGATAACAGAGGAACCAGGATGGAACTTCAGAAGGTCAAATGTGTGGATGAGATGAGGAAGATAACAGAAATATAATGTTCTGGAATGGAGTAACCTAATACTCTTTGTGAGGAAAAGAGAAGTTATAAAAGTACTTGGCTTTAAACAGATGATCAGAGCTATATTTCCACATGAAACTTGGCTGGAGCTATACCTCCCCTTGCAAGTAAAATAATAAATGCATTAATACTGTGATCTCCTCTGAATTTGTTGTAGTTTGCTGCTTACATTGGAAGACATGGCTGAATAATGCACAACAATGCTGAAGACAGTTCATGAAGCTACTTTGCTGGATACGTTGGTAGAACCAGAGGACTTGATACACAATATGGACGGGACTGCCAATTTGGAGAAGGTGAAAGGTAGGAGACTGCATTTCGTGATGGTCTTTGTGGTGTTCAGATGTAGCAGTCCTGTCACACTCCTGTTCCCCCAGCCTGGAATGTCTAAGTGCCAACAGTCCTACTTGCCAAGAGACCTCCATTGTGAGCCTGATCAGCTTACAAACTGCCAAAGGCCAATGTTAAGTAGGCGCTGAGTGTTGACATCAGCAAACAGAAATACCTGTGCAGTATTGGCCCAGAATGTTGCCTATTTATTCATTTGCATAGATGCTGCCTGACCTGCTGAGTTTCTCCAGTATTTTGTGTTGCTCTGGATTTCCAACATCTGCAGAATCTTGTTTATGATTAGCTGCCTACTCTGTTGCCTTCAAATTGTTGTAGGGGAAAGAACTGAGGGCTAATAACTAGTAAGTGGAGATGTGATTATGCTAATGTGATGACAGGAAACTGCAGACAAAGCCTAGAAGCAGCAACATGTAGTATTAATGATGTCCAAGGTTCAGAAACTTCATTAATCATGTTATGATTGAGTTGTTACAGTTCTTGTAATTGCCGTAATTGAAAATTGGATTTACTGTTGGACCTGTGGACAACTATTTCACTCAGTAATCATGGCCTAGTCTGTTAATTGAGTCTTCACGTAGCCACAATTCTGTTATCAAAATGTAGTTTTACTGGTAATCTCATCGACTGAGAATGTAATAGCTGTATCAAGTTTGTGTTCCCGTAGATCAGCTTTGACCGGTCTCCTGATCTGCACTTTTTTTTAAAAAGGAAAAATCGCCTGTTATTTCAAACACCACATCCATGTGATCTTTCAGTTTGCTCCTTTGCAAATCATTGCTGGGGACTTCAGTCGGGCTTGCTTGAAGAAATCTATGCCAGAGCAGCACCAGAGGGACCAATACACCCGACCACTGCCATATTCTGATAAAGAATCCCTATCGTTCCATGCTTAGACCATATTTTGAGATATCAGATCACTCAGCTGTCCTCTTACTTGCGTACAGGCGGGGCTAAAGAGGAAGGCTCCAGAGATGGGCACGACAAAATAGGGGTCACAGTAGGCAGAGGTGCGGCTACGGGATTGCTGCAAGTCAACAGACTGGGCCGTGTTCAAGGACTCATCAGAGGATCTGACCAAATATACCAGGGTTGTCACAGACTTCATTAAAAATAGCTTCAGATGAACGTGTCCCCACAAAATCATTCAGCATCTTCCTCAAACTGAAGTCCTGGATGAATGATCAGATCCACAGACTGCTGAGGGCCAGGCCAGTGACGTTTCGTGTCTCGTGACTTGGTAAAATGCAAGAGATCCAGGTATAATCTCCAAAAATCCAACTCATTTGGAGAGGCAATTTGAGACTAAACCTGAATCTTGAATGCTCTTGCCTCCAAAGTGAAACTAAGTGTAGTTACAACAATGCTTCCCTCCCAGATGAGCTCAATGTCTTTTATGCTTGCCTTGACTGTTAAAACGGGGAAACTTCACAAATTCCATAGCCCCTGATGATCCTGTGATTTCAGTCTGTGCCCTTTAACCCGCTGAAAGCATCTGGCCCAGATGGGGTAACTGAGTACTGAAGACCTGTGCTGTCCGGGAGTTATAGGCATGGCATCCGTTAGTCTCCTGAGACCATGGATTTGCGCAGGCCTGGGCAGGGTTGTATGGGAGACCGGCAGTTGCCCAACCTTCCCCCACCCCCTCCACACAACCAGTGTTGTCCAAGGAAAGGGCACTAGGACCCAAGCAGTTTAATGTGGTGTTAAGTGGCACAAACAACTTTCAGATTACTGGGCCCCGCTCCAGCAGGGGTGGGATAACTCCAGGCCAGTTTAGAGGTTTTTGATTTTTGTATGCAGTACGATATACAAAACCAATAGGTAGTGGCAGTTTTTTGGCACACATGTGCTTAACTTCCAGACACAGGCTAGACATTGAAATGAGCTGTCCTCGCTCACGCTAGTAGGCTAATTAAGGAATTTGGCAATCACGCAATCCAGCGCTGATGATTTACTCGCCAAACCTGTGAAAATATTCAAACGCCGCCCTTTCTAGAACATGGCAACTCTTCGTTCTACTCCACCCAGGCAAAGTGACATCACATCATTCAAATATTACTTAAATACACAACACTCACTGCTTGGCTATATAGCAACTCAATAGAGAACGCATCTCGACTGTATACTCTATAATATAACGACTATACACACATGGTAAATTTTAAATTGTTCCATTTCAGGCTGAACGATTTGATCAGTGTGGATGGAGGTTTCCTTGTGGGACAACATCGTTGCCGACGAGGAAAGCTTGGCGGCTGAGACTTGCGGCTGCGAGGCTTCCGGGGTCTCCTCCGTGGTGACTGTAGGAGTTGACTGAGGATGCAGCTGGTGGCTCCGACAGCTCTGGGAACCTTTCTTCATTTCCCTTCTAGTTTGAGAATCTTGATCTGGGGAAGGTGTACTTAGTTCACCGGAGTATTGTGATTGATCCTGGTAGGTTTTTTGCAAATAAAACGATCGAAGTGTTTTGTGTTTAAGAAAATAAAACCCGGAACGTTTTATTGAACTCCAAAACCTGAACAGTGTGCTTAAAAACCCTTGATGTAATTGCATCACGTCAGGCCCACTTCTTAAAGTGACCCCAATTAACAGTGAGGATGCGTTCCTGCGCAAATCAGCGCTATGGGGGCTCATTATAACACTGTGGTGAACTACATATACCCGTCTGAACACGCCTCCCCGGCTGACTGCTCCTGTGGCTCCTCCCACGGACCCCGGTATAAAGGCGATTGGGGCCACAGACCCTTCCTCAGTCTCCAGGATGTTGTGTGGTGGTCATTTGCTGTTTGTTCTTTCTTCCACCCAGTTAAAGCCGATATCTCGCCTCACATCTCGGAGAGTTATTGATGGTGCATCAAACACTGCACGGACACGTGTCCCCGACTTTTTTTTAAAATGAATCCCGAGATACATGGCATTATCTGATGTAATTTGTGGAGTAACAAACACAAATAGCCCGAAGCTGTACACCATCGCAGCGGCGGCGGAGGGAAGCGGGTGCTGGTTACATCTTGCAGGCGGGACCAGACCGTGAGATTTGGCCGCCTTTTGAAGTTTCCTCTCATGAAGCAGTTCTCGGTAGCAGGAGGTCATGTCTTTGTTTTATTACAAACAGCTTCCTTGTTTGATTTCCCGATCACTGGGTAGACTTGGCTTTAAAATGACTTCCATTGCTGGCGAGTGTTTCGGAGTGATACACAATAATAGGCTTTAACTAACGCAACCGAACAATTTCAGAACAGACGGCAACGAGACGGAAGCAGAAGAGTTAGAAATGTACTCACCAAATACTTTGACCCATAACTTACTGAATAACTAAGTGTACTCACTTGGCCCCGCGCTCTGTCCTTCGCCCGTATGAAGGTGGTTTTGCTATTTATGCAAGTACTTCTCTGACATTAGACATGTAACAGCCTGATGTAGCATTGTATGGAAATACAAGGTAACACTGATGCAGACATGTTTTACACGTTTAACAGAGTTGGTCAGTTTCAATGTTCGTCGTCAGCCGGGTCAATCTGTCCGTGAACTCCGGTTGCCTCCATATGCTCCAGTGTTTTTTTAAACTTCTCCTGCGCGAGAGCCAACAGCTGTCCGTCTTTTAAAGTTTTTCCCGTCTGTAACGACACAAACGCGCACTTTCCCGGCGAGATTCGGCACCAGACGTGTCGCTTGTTTTCGGTGGAAGCGTCCTGCGCATGCGCAGGAGGAGGAGATCCGCCGAGATCCGTTTCACGGGTGGCGGAGTGTGGTCACCTGTCATCTTCAAAATTATCCGGTCTAGTGTGGTTGTCCCCTTTAGCACTGCCTCCTAGCATAAGTTAACTGGTCCTTCGCAGCCTTGAACCCAGATGCATGTCCCGCTTGGGAGATAAGAGTATGAGAGGGCATTCTTTTCCAAAAGAGGCCTGTTTCATCCATGTTGCAGGATAGTCGTCCTTTTCAATTATGGCCTTCAGTGTTGCAGGAAAATTCTGGGCTGCCTTGCTGTCGGCACTAGCCACTTCACTGGTTACGCAAGTTCTCAATATTTATAGCTTATTATTATTCTGTATTTGCAGAGGTTGTTCTCTTTTGCACATTGGTTATTTATCCATCCTGTTGGGTGCAGTTTTTCACTGACAATATTGTGTTTCTTGCATATACTATAAATGCCTGCAAGAAATGAATTCAGTGTGGTATATGGTGACATTTGTACTTTTTACTTTGAACTTTGAAACAAAGCAACAGCTAATAAATAAATCTCCTTGAAAGTAACGTGATATTTGGGGAAATTGGCAGGTGACAATCAACAATTGCATGGTATGAGGCGAGAAATGGAATGCACAAAGAAAAAAGCAAACTTTCAGTCAATAGTATAGTACGGGTGAGAAAGAAAACAGTGTAGTCACTTGCCTAGAGGACTCCAGGCAATGAATATCAACTTTAAGTGTTGTATTTGTACTGGTGATGCACCATCAATAACTCTGAGACGTGGGTTAAGGTAGGCTTTTATTGGCTGGAAGAAAGTACAAGCAGCAAATGACCATCACACGACATCCTGGAGACTGAGGGCCGGGCTCAGGCCTCAATCGCCTTTATACCGGGGTCTGTGGGAGGAGCCACAGGAGCAGTCAGCAGGGGGGCGTGTCCAGACAGGTATGTGTAGTTCACCACAACTAGATGCCTCTTAATGGATGTATCTACTGTGCTTGTATGCAAGGCAGATTGTTGCAGTTATGAGCAAGTCTCTTGAGTTAGATCAAATTAAATATGAATGAGTGAATCTTGTAATGTCACTTCATCCCATGCATAAGCCATTTATTAGTTCTTACAAACGACATCAATTTTACTAAATTGAATTGTATTGTATTAAAGTACTGTTCCTTTCTCAATGAAAGAGGCAGATCTCTAGACAGAGCTGGGAAAATCTTAGAATCATCACAAGCTGCAATTAAGAACATGGATTTAAATGGAGGCAATGCAACCAAATGAAGGAAAGTGCCAGAATTATTTGGAAGGGTTTTATGAAGTCCACTATTTCTTTACTATCCCCCAATATAATTGAAAATAGTTGTCAAATTTTAAGTTGTCAAAGTAAATTGTGAGCATTTAAAGTACTTGGTAACTAGTGACAGTGGTCAAGCAACTATAAGAAGTTCTCCAGTATTTGAATTGTAGTTATTACCTTTTGAGCTTGAGGGAAAATAAGCTGAAAGAAATGATCTCCCAGCAGAGGCCTTTTTAGATTTCTTCACTGCACAAGGCCCGAAGCTGACAAGCAAAATGTAGATTTTAAAATAAAGGACAAAGACCAACCTTAAGTACATGAAGGACAACAGAGGCACTAGTGGGAATGCAGTAGACTGATAGCTGGTGTCTGATGGTTAACCTGCCACACTCAGTAGAAGGTCAGTTTTGTAAGGATTTATATTGTTAATTTCAGGATGCACAAAACCCAGAGTCACTGAGGAGTTTACTGATGGAAGGAACAAGGAAATTATTTTTTAATATATTTTTATTCATTTTTTAAGATAATTACATAGACTGAATAGAATAATGGTGTATAATATCAGCTCTTCCCCCCCCCCTCCCCCCCACCTTAACATCTCTATCTAAGAGAAAAAGAAAGAAGAAAGTAAGTTTGCCTGGATATCGGAAGATCCCCACATGCTCAATGGAATTCAAAATGGTTTTAATATATATTTATTTCTTTCCCCAAATGGCTAATAACTTTATCTTCCAAGGATTAAATGTATAGGTCATATCTTTTGTAAATAAGAGTGCCAAATTTTCAGAAATGTCACATTCATTTCTTAAATTATAAGTAGTTTTTTCAAGTGGATGCAGCTAAAAATTTCATTATTCCAGCGGTCCATAGTTAAGTATGAATCTGATTTCCAAGTAACTGCAATAGCCTTATTGGCTACTGCCAATGCAATTTTTGTAATTTTTTCTGATATTTGTTCAATTTAGGTTTCAGTTTTATCCTTTCAATATCACCTAGTAAAAATGTAGAAGTTGTATTCCAATAATTTATTCCAGTAAAACTTTTAAATTTATCCAAAAAGTTTGAATTTTAAAACAAGACCAAGTAGAGTGTTTATATTTAAAAAGAAGTACCAATTTCTTGATTACATCGAAAACATTGATCAGATAAATTTGGGTTTAATCTATTTTTTTTGGTGTAATATAATTGATGTAAAAATTGTATTGTACTAATCTAAGTCGGACATTTATTTGTCATACTGTCAAGGCATAGTCTTGACCAACTTGTTTCATCAGTTTTAATATTCAAATTAGCTTCAGACTTTTGGATAATTGGACTCTCTTCCAGGAAATGTGGGACCTGTATTGACAGGACTATTTGCATCTGAACTGGAGGGGGCTAATATCCTTGTTGGAATGTTGCATGAGGGGTGGAGAGCGGTGGTGGTTATGCTAGAGTTGTGGAGGAATGGGAACCGGAGTATTTGGTGGAGTGTTTGTGGAGAAAGATATTGTAAAGTCAGGAATCAAAATGCTGAACACAGTGGGACTAATGATCTGAGTTGTATATTTCAACGCAAGTGGTATTAAGGTGTATGACTTGTGGCCTGGAGCAACAGGTGGAATTATGACACTGTAGTCATTTGTGAGACTTGGTTGCAGGAGGGGCAGGAATAGCTCAATATTCCTGGATTTCATTGGTTTAGATGTGATGGAGCAGGATAGAGTAAAGCTGGAGTGGTAGCATTACTAGTCAGGGATAGTTTGTCAAATATATTCATCAATACATAGATCCCAACTAGAAGGATTGTGATACTCAATCTTCTATTAAGGAATAGGGCAGAGCAGGAGTTCCCATCCTGGGGCCCATTGATCCCTCATTTAACGGTAATGCTCCATGGCATTAAAGGTTGGGAACCCTTGGTGTAGAGAATCATAATGCTATTTGTTTCAAGATTATTATGGAGAAGGATAGGTCGTGTCCTTGGGTTGAGAAGTGAAATTGGAGAAAGGCCAATTTTGATGGTAACAGAAAGGATCTGGCAAGGGTGGATTTGGACAGGTTGTTTTCTGGAAATGTTATACTTGGTAATTGGCAGGCCTTCAAAAGTTTAGAATGTGTGTTGCAAAGTGTCCTTAAAAGATGAGTCATAGAATCAGTTCAGAATAGAGGAGATTGAAGGTATTGCTCCCAGTTCAGAAGACTGGCTGTAAGGTAATAACTGTTCCTGAACCTGCTGCTGTGGGACCCAAGGCTTCTGTATCTCCTGCCCGATGGTAGTGAGAAAACCACATGGTCTGTATGGTGGGGGCTTTGAATGCTGCTGCTTGTGCCTGTAAATGTATTCAATGGTGGAGAGGGCTTTGCCTGTGATAGACCGGGCTGTATCCATTTTCTGTTGTCTTTTTATCTCATACCAGACCATGGTGCATATAGTTAGGATAGTCTCTACTGCACCTATAGAAAGTTTTCCACAGCTGAAGCAGAATAAGAGAACTTGAGATGGCCTGCTTTGCTGGAAAGAGAAACTGATCTTCTCCACAATAAAAGCAGAAGCTGTTGGCATCCGAGATCAGTGGATTAACTGAGTAGGAAATCAGTGGACCAAGCTGTGGGGATAATTCTCCTCCTCAGTCTCAAAGTGGTGCCATGCATTCTTCAACCTTTCCCTGAAGTAAAGCAGGTTCTTGTTCAAGGTCTCTTCCATAAACCAGTACTTCCAATATACAGCTTTCCCTCACCACTACATTAGTATTCCTAGGTTTCTGGGCTGGGATCCAAACCCACAGGCATCCAACTCTGCAGAGCATAGCCACTGAAAAATGAACCATGTCAGCTAAGTAAGGGATGGGTTCCTTGAACAATACGTTACTGAGCCGACAAGGGGGCAAGCAGTCTTAGATCTGGTCCTGTGTAATGAGACAGGACTAATAAAAAATGTCCTAGTAAAGGATCCCCTTGGAATGAGTGACCATAACATGGTCAAATTCCATATTCAATTAGAGGATGAGAGGGTTGGATCTCAAACAAGCGTACTGAGCTTAAATAAAGGAGACTATGATGGTATGAGAATGGAATTGCTTAAGATGGATTGGGAAAATAGATTAAAGGGTAGATCGGTACTTGATCAGTGGTGTATATTTAAGGAGTTATTTTACAACTATCAAGAAAAATATATTCCACTGAAAAAAAAGGGTGTAAAAGAAAAAATAGTTATCCGTGGCTAAGTAAAGAAATAAAGCAAAGTATACGACTAAAAAGAAAGTTGTATAAGGTAGCTAAATCTAGTGGGAAGATTGAAGATCGAGAAGCTTTTAAAGATCAGCAGCAAATAACAAAAAGATTGATTAAGAAGGGGAAGATAGATTATGAAAGTAAACTGGCGAAAAACATAAAAGCAGATAGTAAGAGTTTTTATAGTTACATAAAAAAAGGATGGCTAAAGTAAATGTTGGTCCCCTAGAAGATGAGACCGGGAAATTAATGGTAGGGGACATGGAGACGGCGGAAATGCTGAACAAATATTTTGTATCAGTTTTTACAGTAGAGGACACTCAAAATATCCCAACACTGGATAAACAGGGGGCTCTAGGGGGAGAGAAGCTAACTACGATTCAAATCACCAAGGAAATGGTACTTGATAAATTAATGGGACTGAAGGTGGATAAATCCCCTGGACCGGATGGCTTGCATCCTAGGGTCTTAAGGGAAGTGGCAGTCGGGATTGTGGATGCATTAGTGATAATTTTTCAAAACTCGCTGGACTCGGCAATGGTCCCGGCAGATTGGAAAAATGCTAATGTAACTCCTTTATTTAAAAAGGGCAATAGACAGAAGGCTGGGAATTATAGGCCAGTTAGCCTAACATCTGTGGTTGGCAAAATGTTGGAATCGATAATTAAGGAAACATTAACAGGGCATTTGGATAAACATAGCTTAATAGGACGAAGTCAGCATGGCTTTACAAAAGGGAAGTCATGTTTGACAAATTTGTTGGAGTTCTTTGAGGACATAACATATAGGGTAGATAAAGGGGAACCAGTGGATGTGGTGTATTTGGACTTCCAAAAGGCATTTGACAAGGTGCCACACCAAAGATTATTACTTAAAGTAAAAAATCATGGGATTGGGGATAATATTCTGGCATGGGTGGAGGATTGGCTTTCTAACAGAAAACAGTTGGGATAAATGGTTTATTCTCAGACTGGCAGTTGGTGACTACTGGTGTTCCGCAGGGGTCGGTGTTGGGACCCCAACTCTTTATAATCTATATTAATGATTTGGAGAAAGGGACTAAGTGCAACGTATCGAAGTTTGCTGATGACACAAAGATGGGAGGGAGTGTAATGAGTGTGGAGGACATTGAAACCCTGCAGGGGGACATAGATAGGCTGAGTGATTGGGCAGACATTTGGCAGATGAAATATAATACTGACAAGTGTGAGGTCTTGCACTTTGGCAGGAAAAATAATAGAGCAAGTTATTATCTAAATGGAGAGAAACTGGAAAGTGCTTCTGTGCAAAGGGATCTGGGGGTCCTGGTGCAGGAAACACAAAAAGTTAGTATGCAAGTACAGCAGGTGGTCAAGAAGGCCAATGGAATGCTGGCTTTTATTGCTAGGGGGATGGAGTATAAGAACAGGGAGGTCTTACTGCAGTTGTACCGGGTATTGGTGAGACCACACCTGGAGTACTGCGTGCAGTTCTGGTGTCCATATTTAAGAAAGGACATACTGGCTCTCGAGGCAGTGCAGAGAAGGTTCACTAGGTTAATTCCGGGGATGGGTGGGTTGATGTATGATGAGAGGTTGAGTAGATTGGGACTCTACTCATTGGAGTTCCAAAGAATGAGAGGCGATCTTATTGAAACATATAAGATTGTGAAGGGGCTTGATCGGGTGGATGCGGGGAGAATGTTCCCGATGATGGGTGAAACTAGGACTAGGGGGCATAATCTTAAAATAAGGGGATGCCGTTCCAGGACTGAGATGCGGAGAAATTTCTTTACTCAGAGGGTAGTGGGGCTGTGGAATTTACTGCCCCAGAGAGCTGTGGAAGCTCAATAAATTCAAAACGGAGATAGACATTTTCCTGGATAAAAATGGCATTAGGGGATACGGTGAGCGAGCAGGTAGGTGGACATGAGGCTAGGTTTAGATCAGCCATGTGATCTCCTGGACCAGTTTTCGATAGCCTGGATGGGTCGGAGAGGAATTTTCCAGATTTTTTCTCCTCAATTGGCAACTCGATTTTTTTTCCCCGGGTGATCACATGGGTTTGGGCAGGATGAATAATAAAATAAAATGGGCGGCATGGTGCCCTGTTGGTTGGCACTGTTGCCTTGTGGGATTCGGTGAAAACTAGAGTTAAGATTGGATCAGCCATGATCTTGTTGAATGGCAGAGCAGGCTTGAGGGGTTGATTGGCCTACTCCTGCTCCTATCTCTTATGTTATGTTAAGTAGTTAAGGTATTTCATTCACTGGGCCTTTCCATATAATTTTTCTCAAGTGGTTTTGAGCAAGGTATCATAGTTAAAAATGTGTTATTCAACAAATCTCTAATTGTGAGGTCCTATCAATTTCTCCAGGAGATGTGACATTGGTGACTATTTCTCCAGCTATCTGGGGGAAAAAGTTCCCTCCTAAACGATAGTTAGCTGAATCAGTCAACCAAAAACTCAGAACCACATGCGAGTTGTATTTCCACATATGACATCAATCATTAAATCTCAAAGGCAAGTATTTTATTCATTTGTGATATTCTAAAGAACCTCCAAGCAAAATTATTATCAAAGTACATATTATGTCACCACATAAAATCTTCATTTCCTTGCAGACATACTCAATAAATCCAATAACCATAATATAATCAATGAAAGATTGTACCTAACAGGGTGGACAACTAGTGTGCAAAAGGCAACAAAATCACTCAGGGTTTTCCCCAATCAGAAACCCTGGATGAAGGATGAAATCTGGAACCTGCTGAGAGCCAGTTCAGAGGCTTTCAAGTCGGGAGATCAAGAATGCCAGAACAAGTGCAGGTATGCACTCCAGAAAGCAATCTCTCATGTGAAATGGACCAGACTGGAATCAACAAGGGTTGCTCAACAGTTGTGGCAGTGTTTGTGTTGGGGAGCACTTCGGGTCCAGTAATCACAATACCATTAGTTTCAATATAATTATGGAGAGGGATAGGACTGGACCCAGGGTTGAGATTTTTGATTGGAGAAAGGCTAACTTTGAGGATTTAGAAGTGGATTGGGACAATTTGTTTAATGGGAAGGATGTAATGGAGAAATGGAGGTCATTTAAAGGTGAAATTTTGAGGGTACAGAATCTTTATGTTCCTGTTAGGTTGAAAGGAAAGGTTAAAAGTTTGAGAGCCATGGTTTTCAAAGGATATTGGAAACTTGGTTTGGAAAAAGAGAGATATCTACAATAAATATAGGCAGCATGGAATAAATGAGGCGCTCAAGGAATATAAAGAATGTAAAAGAATCTTAAAGAAATTAGAAAATCTAAAAGAAGATACGAGGTTGCTTTGGCAAGTAAGGTGAAAATAAATCCGAAGGGTCTCTACAGTTATATTAATAGCAAATGGATAGTGAGGGATAAAATTGGTCCCTTGAGAGAATCAGTGGACAGCTATGTGTGGAACCAAAAGAGATGGGGGAGATATTGAACAATTTCTTCGGTATTCACTAAGGAGAAGGATATTGAATTGTGTAAGGTAAGGAAAACAAGTAGGGAAGTTATGGAAACTATGACGATTAAAGAGGAGGAAGTACTGGTGCTTTTAAGGAAAATAAAAGTGGATAAATCTCTGGGTCCTGACAGGATATTCCCTAGGACCTTGAGGGAATTAGTGTAGAAATAGCAGGGACTCTGACGGAAATATTTCAAATGTCATTAGAAACGGGGATGGTGCCGGAGGATTGGCGTATTGCTCATGTGGTTCCATTGTTTAAAAGGGGTTCTAAGAGTAAACCTAGCAATTATAGGCCTGTCAGTTTGATGTCAGTGGTGGGTAAATTAATGCAAAGTATTCTTTGAGATGGTATATATAATTATCTGGATAGACAGGGTCTGATTAGGAACAGTCAACATGGATTTGTGCGTGGAAAGTCATGTTTGACAAATCTTATTGAATTTTTTGAAGAGGTTACTGGGAAAGATGACGAGGGTAAAGCAGTGGATGTTGTCTAAATGGACACAGTAAGGCTTTTGACAAGGTTCTGCATGGAAGGTTAGTTAGGAATGTTTAATTGTTAGGTATTAATATTGAAGTAGTAAAATGGATTCAACAGTGGCTGGATGGGAGATGCCAGAGAGTAGTTGTGGATAACTGTTTGTCAGGTTGGAGGCCGGTGACTAGTGGTGTGCCTCAGGGATCTGTAATGGGTCAAATGTTCTTTGTCATACATATTAATGATTTGGATGATGGGTTGTAGATTGGATTAGTAAGTATGCAGATGATACTCAGATTGGTGACATTGTGGATAATGAAGTAGGTTTTCAAAGCTTGCAGAGAGATTTAGGCCATTTAGAAGAGTGGGCTGAATGATGGCAGATGGAGTTTAATGCTGATAAGTGTGAGGTGCTAGATTTTGATAGGAATAATCAAAACAGGACATACATGGTAAATGGTAGGGCATTGAAGAATGCAGTAGAATAGAATGATCTAGGAACAATGGTGCATAGTTCCCTGAAGGTGGAATCTCATGTGGATAGAGTGGTGAAGAAAGCTTTTGGTATGCTGGCCTTTATAAATCAGAGCATTGAGTATAGGAGTTGGGATGCAATGTTTAAAATTGTAGGCATCTGTGAGGCCGAATTTGGAGTATTGTGTACAATTCTGGTCACCAAATTATAGGAAAGATGTCAAGAAAATAGAGAGTACAGAGAAGATTTACTAGAATGTTTCCAGGGTTTCAGCACCGAAGTTACCAAGAAAGGTTGAACCAGTTAGGTCTTTATTCTTTGGGGCATAGAAGGTTGAGGGGGGGACTTGATAGTGGTATTTAAAATTATGAGGGAGATAGATATAGTTGACGTGGATAGGCTTTTTCCATTGAGAGGAGGGGAGATTCAAACAAGAGGACGTTAGTTGAGAGTTACGGGGCAAAAGTTTGGGGGTAACACGAGGGGGATTTTCTTTACTCGGAGAGGTAGCTGTGTGGAACGAGCTTCCAGTAGAGGCAGGTTTGGTATTGTCATTTAAAGTAAAATTGGATATGTATATGGACAGGAAAGGAATGGAGGGTCAATGGGACTAGGTGAGAGTAAGCGTTCAGCACGGACTAGAAGGGCCGAGATGGCCTGTTTCCGTGCTGTAATTGTTATGTGGATAAATGTTATAAGTAGCTCTGCTATTTCCTCTGGTTCCATACACACTTTCCCACAGCCACTCAAAATTCCCAAGATCCTTTCCCATACACACTTTGTCACAGACTGACCACAGCAAGTCAGAGTTGGTAAGCACACCTCCACTACCTCCACCTACACATCCAACTCCATAATTAAATTTGGGGTGTTACGTATTCGGGCAACAATAATATAGATGAGTTAGGCAAGGGGTTTTATAACGAATAACACGTTTATTAAACACTGATAACAAACCCCCTTCAAATGTAAACAAACCCAAACAATGGTCCGAGCTCAGCTGCTGGCAGCTGGTCAGACAGTTCTTAATAGCTTTGCAGTCTCAAACAGTCTTTAAAGTAGTATTGAAAAAAACAGTTCTCCAAAGCGAATTGCCGAATGAAAACAGTTCAAAGAATGATATGCCGACAGTTCAAAAGCTCACGGTACTTTTAAAAGGAGAGACTTTTTAAAGCGATGTAAATTCTCTTCCACATCGATGTCCTTCGATTCCCAGCGTCGAACTCCCACGTCGAATTTTATTAAATATAACAGCTTAAAGTGACTGACCTTCCTTCCACAATATTCTCAATCTCCCGCTTTTTCCAGCGGAGACTATCGTGAGAATAGTAAACGAAATCCTTCCGAATGAGGATCACACAAGGTCGAAGTCAATCCATCGAAAATCGATTTTTCTTGATCTCCAAACTTCACTCTCCATTAGCAAAGAAACCGTTGGCTCTGACCTTTTAAACTTTAGGCATTATATAAAACTTCATTTTTAACTAAACTGCGTCATCACATTAAATCACACAGTAACATGAAGTCATCTTGGCAAATCCAGCCACGAACTGCCCCACCTGACAGGGTGGGTCTTCCTTTTATACCCTGTAGAAAAAACCTGTCACATGACCTCTACTGGCGGGAAAATGACATCACTCCACCGTTACCTCATGTCCAGTATAACTTCAACCCCAGTCACGTGACAAGGGTACCACTGTCACGTGTCACGGGTACGTAACACCTCCCTCCAAAAAAAACATTTTTGGTCTATCAAGAACAAAAATTTTTAACAATTACTTACAAAAAAAAAACAAATGTATAAATTATATAACATACACAATATACAATACAGTAGGAGTGTTACAATAAAAAAAACCACTCCAAAAAAAAACATTGTACATTCAATATCGAGATAGACAATCAGCAACCACATTATCTTTACCTTTAATATGAGTTATCACAATATTGTACTCTTGTAACATCACTCCAATTTAACAATCTTCTGTTTTTGTTTTTCATCTTACTCAGAAAAACTAACAGATTATGATCAGTGTAAACAATAAGTGGTTTTTGAGTTGTACCAACATATACCTCAAAATATTCCAAAGCCAAAACAAGAGATAACAATTCTTTTTCTATTGTTGAATAGTTTCTTTGATGCTTATTAAATTTCTTAGAAAAGTATGCTACTGGATGATCAACCTCATCACCCTCATTCCTTTGCATCAATACTGCTCCCGCAGCTTCATCACTAGCATCTACAGCTAATGAAAAAGGTTTTCCAAAGTCAGGTGCCTTAAGCACAGGTTGTTCACATATCATTGTTTTCAATTTTTCAAATGCTTCCTGACAAAACACTGTCCATACAAACTTCACATTCTTCTGCAGAAGATTAGTTAATGGAAGGGCAACATTAGCAAAATTCTTACAAAATTTTCGATAATATCCTACCATTCCCAAAAACCTTCTGAGAGTTTTTTTCCCCGTCGGAGTGGGAATTTCCAAAATTGCCTGAACTTTTGCCTGAACAGGAGCTACCTTACCTTGACCCACAACATAACCAAGGTAAGTCACAGTAGCATGTCCATATTCACTCTTGGCTAAATTAATAGTCAAGTTAGCTTTTGAAAGCTTTTCAAACAATTTCTCCACCGCAATTATGTGTGCTTCCCAAGTATCATTTCCTGTCACTAAATCATCAATATAAGCATCAGTATCTTTCAATCCCTGAATCACAGAATTAATCATCCTCTGAAAAGTACCTGGGGCATTCTTCATCCCAAATGGAAGAACATTATACTCATATAACCCAGATGGAGTTACAAATGCAGAAATCTCTCTACCTCTGTCCGTTAGTGGAACACACCAATACCCTTTCAATAAATCAATCTTTGTAAGGAACTTTGCTTTTCCAACCTTATCTACACAATCATCTACTCTAGGAATTGGATATGCATCTGTTTTCGTTACAGCATTCACCTTCCTATAGTCCGTACAAAACCTAATACTACCATCAGGTTTTGGCACCATAACACATGGCGAACTCCAATTCGAGTTAGAATGTCTAATAATATCATTCTCTAACATGTATTCAATTTCTTTCTCAGCAAGTTCACATTTTTCCATGTTCATCCTATATGGATGTTGTTTAATAGGTTTGGCATCTCCAACATCTACATCATGTGAAGCTATAGTAGTCCTTCTCGGAACATCTGGAAACAAATCCTTATACTTAAAAATCAATTCCTTCATCTGTTGTTTCTGCTCTAGCTGTAAATGTGCTAATTTCTCATCCATATTTTCCAAAATAGTCGAATTAGGTAACCTAACAGAAACAATGTTAGATTTAGAATGAAAGTCAGATGAATCATCTATCATGTTCCCAGTTAAATCCAACTCATTCTCACTAACCACAACAGTCACAGTATCAGATTGTTTCTCAAAATATGGTTTAATCATATTTATGTGGCAAAGTTGTGTTGACCTTCTACGATCTGGAGTTTTTATTACATAATCCACATCATTAACTCTAGACACAATTTCATAAGGTCCATGAAATCTAGCTTGTAAAGGATTTGTCTGCACTGGGAAAAGAACCAACACCTTATCTCCAGGCTTAAACATCCTCATCCTAGCTTCCTTATCATACCAAGTCTTCATTTTCTCCTGAGCCAACTTTAAATTTTCCTTGGCTAAGCTACAAGCTCTATGTAACCTGTCCTTAAATTTCAAAACATAGTCCAACAAATTAGTATGCACTTCCTTACTAATCCACTGTTCCTTCAATAAAGCTAAAGGTCCTCTAACTCTATGCCCAAACACAAGTTCAAATGGACTAAACCCTAAAGATTCCTGTACCGATTCCCTTACTACAAATAAAAGTAAGCTTATACTCTCATCCCAGTCACTTTCATTCTCCACACAATATGTCCTAATCATATTCTTGAGAGTAGAATGAAACCTCTCCAAGGCACCTTGCGATTCTGGATGGTATGCAGACAAAATAATTTGCTTAGCTCCCAATTTATAAACTATCTGTTGAAACAATCCAGACATAAAATTACTACCTTGATCAGTTTGTATTTCCTTAGGCAATCCAAAATAAGTAAAGAATTTTATAAGAGCCTTCGTCACAGTTTTAGCTTTTATATTCCTAAGTGGTACTGCCTCTGGAAACCTAGACGAAGTACACATGATAGTCAACAAATACTGATAACCAGTTTTTGTCTTTGGTAATGGACCAACACAATCTACAATAACTTTAGAAAACGGTTCACCAAATGCTGGAATAGGTTGTAATGGAGCTACTGGTGTAACCTGATTTGGTTTACCCACAATTTGACAAGTATGGCACGTCTTACAAAACATCGCCACATCCTTTCTTAAACCAGGCCAGTAAAAATGTTTTAAAACCTTGTCCACAGTTTTCCTTACCCCTTGATGTCCACCTAAAGGCACACTATGAGCTAAAGTCAAAATCTCATTCCGATAAACTTTAGGAACAACCACCTGGTAAACAACATTCCATTCCTCACTTGCAGGAATTGTAGGCGACCTCCACTTCCTCATCAACACTCCTTTTTCCAAGTAATATCCTACTGACACCTTCTCAATTTCACTACCTAGTAAAGCTTGTTCCCTTAATTTTATAATCTCAGGATCTCTATTCTGCTCTGCTATCATCTCCTTCCGAGACAGAGATAAATCTTCATAGTCAGACTTACTCCCAGAATCTTGTTCAAACAACGAAGGTAAGAAAGTCTCTGACACATCCTCAAAACTCAAATCCTGAGTTGAACAGTCATGAGTAACAACCTCATTCTGCACATCAATCTTTTTAGCCATAGCTCTAGTCACAACACAAGAAAAATCTGTGTTAGAATTCACCTCTGGTTCCTCTGATTCCATTGTCAAATGCACTTCAGGAAAAACTTGTCCACCTGCCAAGTCATTACCTAACAATAAAGAAATACCCTTCACAGGTAAGCTATGCTGTAATCCTACCTTAACAAATCCTGTAACTAACCCTGACTTTAAATTTACTTCATGTAAACGTACAGGCATAAAATCACTTCCAACACCTCTTATGTAATTCACCTCACCAGTATCACTCTCTTCATTAAACTTCAACACACTATCTAACATCAGTGATTGAGAAGCTCCAGTATCCCTAAGAATCTTTATTGGCACCAGAGTAGATCCTTCTTTCAAGGATACAAACCCTTCAGTTATAAAATGATCATATCCCTTTCTAACTTTGTCAGACTCTAACAAATCCTCATTTGTGTTTACCAAACCCTGTAACTTTACAGGTGCTTCAGTATGTTGCACACAAGCATCCGGAACTGCTTCCTTCTCTTTCTTTTTCAATTTGAAACAGTTAGCTATTACATGGCCAGGCTTCTTACAATAGTTACAAATAAGACCAAACTGTCTTTCCTTCACAGGTTTTCCTTCCTCCTTACCTCTCTCATTAACCTCTGATTTAATTTCTGATTTACCTGGAGTCTCCATATTATTTTTCCTCTTAAAAATTCTACCCTGAGGAAATTTATTCTTATGGATTAAAACATACTCATCAGCTAATCTAGCACAGTCCTGCAATTTATCAGTATCCCTCTCATTTAAGTAGGTCCTTACTTCAACAGGAATGCTTCTTTTAAATTCCTCCATCAAAATCAGCTCTCTCAATGTATCATAGTCCCCATTTACATTTTTAGAAGAAACCCATCTCTCAAAACACATAGCTTTATCATAGGCAAATTCCACATAAGTCTTTTCCACAGACTTTTTCAAACTCCTGAATCTTTCCCTGTACGCTTCTGGGACCAATTCATACGATTTGAGAATATTTTCTTTCACAATATCATAATCTAATGCTTGCGCAGCAGTTAAAGCTGTGTAAACGTGTCGTGCCTTGCCTTTGATTACACTCTGTAATAACACTGACCATTTATCTTTCGGCCACTCTGACATCCGAGCAATAGTTTCAAAATGTTGAAAATATCTCTCCACTTCAGTTTCACTAAATGGAGGGACCAATTTAATTTCTTGGCTAGCAACAAACGGTTTTTTAGAATCAGCAGACTGTTCTACAGACCTTAATTTCTCCATTGCATATTCAAAATCTCTCTGCTTTTGCGCAGCTTCCAATTTACACCTTTCTAACATCATTTGTTCAATTTGCAACTGCATCTCCAGATTACTTATTGGAAACGATTCTAAAATCGATTCTTCAAAATCACCCGAAGCCACAAAATGTGATGCGATCTTTCTCTGTATTACAGCTTTTGAAGTAGTTGGCAAAATCCCTTTAAGATGCAACCGATCAGCAAGTTCAAAGACTTCAGTTTTTTTCGCCTTCGCCAACAAATCCGCGACTGGCGAATCCAGAAACTCATCAATATTCATCGTTGCCGAATACCACTCACAAGCCAATCAAACAAAAAAAAAATCGAGCAATCCCCGTTACCAAAACACCGATTCAAAATTCAAAAAACTTTTTAAACTCAAATAATTCAATTCCGAACGTAGCCCCCATAATTATGTTACGTATTCGGGCAACAATAATATAGATGAGTTAGGCAAGGGGTTTTATAACGAATAACACGTTTATTAAACACTGATAACAAACCCCCTTCAAATGTAAACAAACCCAAACAGTGGTCCGAGCTCAGCTGCTGGCAGCTGGTCAGACAGTTCTTAATAGCTTTGCAGTCTCAAACAGTCTTTAAAGTAGTATTGAAAAAAACAGTTCTCCAAAGCGAATTGCCGAATGAAAACAGTTCAAAGAATGATATGCCGACAGTTCAAAAGCTCACGGTACTTTTAAAAGGAGAGACTTTTTAAAGCGATGCAAATTCTCTTCCACGTCGATGTCCTTCGATTCCCAGCGTCGAACTCCCACGTCGAATTTTATTAAATATAACAGCTTAAAGTGACTGACCTTCCTTCCACAATATTCTCAATCTCCCGCTTTTTCCAGCGGAGACTATCGTGAGAATAGTAAACGAAATCCTTCCGAATGAGGATCACACAAGGTCGAAGTCAATCCATCGAAAATCGATTTTTCTTGATCTCCAAACTTCACTCTCCATTAGCAAAGAAACCGTTGGCTCTGACCTTTTAAACTTTAGGCATTATATAAAACTTCATTTTTAACTAAACTGCGTCATCACATTAAATCACACAGTAACATGAAGTCATCTTGGCAAATCCAGCCACGAACTGCCCCACCTGACAGGGTGGGTCTTCCTTTTATACCCTGTAGAAAAAACCTGTCACATGACCTCTACTGGCGGGAAAATGACATCACTCCACCGTTACCTCATGTCCAGTATAACTTCAACCCCAGTCACGTGACAAGGGTACCACTGTCACGTGTCACGGGTACGTAACAGGGGTCAATACCACAGTGGTTGGCCTGATCTCGGACAAGGATGAAGCAGCCTATAGGCTCGAGGTGGATCATCTGATGGAGTGGTATAAGGCCAATGACCTGGTCCTTAACACTTCTAAAATAAGAGATCCTAATAACAAAAGATAGGATTAAATATATAGGTCCTTTGAAGATAAAACTATAAGTTATTTGGGGAAAATAAAAACTAAAGTTATTTTGAACTCCATGGAGCATGTGAGGATCCTCCGATATCCAGGTGATCTTTCTTTCTTTTTTCTTTACTTTTTTCTTTTTTTTCAGATAGGGATCTGGGGGGAAGGGTTAAGGGGAGGGGGGAAGGTTAATATTAATTTTTCACTTCTAATATTCTATTCATTTCATGTAATTCTCTTAAAAATTTAATATATAAATAATAAAAATAAAATAAATGAGATGATCATTGACTGCAGGAGATCAAAAGACTGAGTACACACCCCACCTACATATACATAGAGAGGTAGTGGAAAGTGTGGAAAACCTAAAGTTCCTTGGAGTTATGTTGTAAAACAGCTGACATGGACCACCAACATCTTGCTGCTTGCTTAAAAAAATACAAGGCACAACAATGACTCTTCCTCAGAAAGCTGTAACAAGCCGAACTCTCTCAAAAGCTGTTGCTTAACTTCTACAGAAACACAATTGAAACCATCCTGACCAACAGCGCCACCGTGTGGTCTGCCAGCTGCACAGCCGCTGAGCGACAAGACCTGCATCGCGTGGTGACGGCGGCCCAGCGAATTGTCAGGATGGAGCTCCCAGGACTGGACACCATCTATTCCAGCAGACTCAGGAGGAAAGCAATCAGCATAACCAGAGACACCACACACCCCGGCCACTCCCCGTTTGACCTGCTGCCATCCAGCAAAAGGTTCAGGACACTAAAAGCCAGAACAAATAGACTGAGGAACAGCTTCTACTCCAGAGCCATGAATTACTGTGATATTCTGGTGCTGCTGCAACTTATTGTCTGATACTCATCTATTTAATACTGTTTCTCCATTACTGTCTTGTTCTTATATACCACTTCATTTAATTGCTTGAGATGAAGCCAATCAGACTTTCATTGTACCTGTGTATTTGTAACTGTGCAATAATTGTACCAATATAAATTGTTTTTATATACCACTTTACCTAATTGCTTGAGGTAGCCAAACAGACTTTCATTGTACCTTTGTATTGGTACCTGTGTATTAAATGTACCATTGTATCTTGTTTTTATATACCACTTAATTGCTTGAGAGGAAGCCAAACAGACTTTTGTTATACCTGTGTATTAATTGTAACATTGTAACTTGTAATTATGCCACTTTATTTAATTGCTTGATGAAGCTCGCCTTGCCTCACACCACAGTTCCTGTACCCTACCATAACTTCCCTGTCTCAATGGATCATACTATACAGAAGTCCACACAAATAATCCCAGAATATTTGCCACATTTCTTCCATACTTTTCCCTGAGAACATCGCTTTTCAATTTAAGCCTCCGATTTCCTGCCAGATAGCCTCATAATTCCCCTCACTCTGATTAAACACATTTCTGACTTGTCTGTTCCTGTGCTTCTCCAATGCATAAAGAGAAGAATTATCATCATTATCTCCAAAATGCTCTCCTACTACAATATTTGACACCTGACCAGTTTCATTTCCCAATGTCAATCAAGTATAGCCTCTCCTCTTGTAGGTTTATATACATAGTGTCAGGAAACATTGCTGAACACACCTACAAACTCTACCCCATCTAAACCCCTCGCTCCAGGGCGATGCCAGTCGATACTTGGGAAATTAAAATCTCCCAGCATGACAACTCTGTTATTGTTAGACCTTTCCAGGATCTCTTTCCCTAGCTGCTCGGCATCCCTGTTACTATTAGGTGGCCTATATAAAAACACCCAATAAATTTATTGACCACTTCCTCTTCCTAACCATACCCACAGAGACTCTGTGGACAATCCCTCCAGGGCGTCCACCTTTTCTGCCGCCGTGACACTATCTGTGATCGGCAGTGCCATGCCCCCACCTACTTGGCCTCCCCCGTCCTTTCTGAAACATCTAAATCCTGGCACTTGAAGTAACCAATCCTCTCCCTGAGCCATCCAAGTCTCTGTGATGGCCACCACATCATATCTCCAAGTACTGATCCACGCTCTAATTTCATCTGCTTTCTTCACAACACTCCTTGCATTAAAATAGACACATCTGAAGCCTTTGGTCTGAGTGCGTCCCTTCTCTATCACCTGCCTATCGTCCCTCTCGCACTGTCTACAAGCTTTCTCTATTTGTGAGCTAACCTCCTCTTCCCCAGTCTCTACAGTTCGGTTCCCACCCCCCAACAATTCTAGTTTAAACTCTCCCCGTAGTCTTATCAAACCTCCCCACCAGGATATTGGTTCCCCTAGGATTCCAGTGCAACCCGTCCTTTTTGTACAGGTCACACCTGCCCCAAAAGAGGTCCCAATGATCCAGAAATTGGAATCCCTGCCCCCTGCTCCAATCCTTCAGCCACATTTATCCTCCACCTCATTCCATTCCTATTCTCACTGTCGCGTGGCACAGGCAGTAATCCCGAGATTACTACCTTTGTGGTCCTGTTTCTCAACTTCCTTCCTAACTCCCTGTAGTCTGTTTTCAGGACCTCTTCCCTTTTCCTACCTATGCCATTGGTACCAATATGTACCACGACCTCTGGCTGTTCTCCCTCCCGCTGCAGGATATCTTGGACGTGATCAGAAACATCCCGGACCCTGGCACCTGGGAGGCAAACTACCATCCGAGTTTCTTTCCTGCATCCACAGAATCGCCTGTTTGACCCCCTGACTATAGAGTCCCCTATCACTACTGCCTTCCTCTTCCTTTCCCTACCCTTCTGAGCCACAGGGCTAGACTCTGTGCCAGAGGCACGGCCACTGTCGCTTCCTCCAGGTAGGCTGTCCACCCCCAACAGTACTCAAACAGGAGTACTTATTGTCAAGGGGTACAGCCACAGGGGTACTCTCTAGTACCTGACTGTTCCCCTTCCCCCTCCTGACTGTGACCTACTTGTCTGTCTCCCGTGGCCCTGATGTGACTACCTGCCTATAACTCTATCACCTCCTTGCTCTCCCTGACCAGGTGAAGGTCATCGAGCTGCAGCTCCAGTTCCCTAACTCGTCCCTCAGGAGCTGTGGCTTGATGCACCTGGTGCGGATGTGGCCGTCCGGGGGGCTGGGAGACTCCAGGACCCCCGTGCCTGACACTGAGCACAGAAAACTGGCCTCACGCATAATTCCTACCTCGCCTCATCCCGTTACCACCTAAGCCAGTTCAGCCAAAGCCCTGCCACTCTGCTACCTCTCACTCCACTGCCCGCTGGATATGGTGGCCTCTTTAAACCTTTTGTGCGCTACTGGCTGACATCACGTGGCTGTGCAGTCTCGCCTCTCTTTAACCCGAGTAGGAAAAAAACTCCCTTCGCTCCGATAGATCAGCAGTTCACTCGCAGCCTTCTTGCTCCGAATTGACAAACCCTCCCAAACATTGAGCACATCGACATGAAACATTGCTGTGGAAAATCAGCATCCATCATCAAAGATTCTCAGCACCCAGGCCACGCTCTTTTCTCACTGCTCTCGTCAGGTAGAAGGTACAAGTGTATCCGGATTCACACCACCAGCTTCAAGAACAGTTACTACCCCTCAACCATCAGGCTCTTGAACGAAAGGGGATAGCTACATTGCCTTTTCATGTTTGCTGTTTATTGGGGTTTACTTATATCTGGATCTGAGAGATTGTTGTGGCACCACTCAGCCAGCTTTTCAATCTTCCTCCTGTATGCTGATTCATCACCACCTTTGATTTGCCCAATGACAGTGTTGTCATCAGCAAACTTGGATATGGTATTGGAGCTATGCCTAGCCTCACGGTCATAAGTGTAAAGTGAGTAGAGAAGGGGGATAAGCAGTCTTCAATTCACAGGCTAAATAAGATTGTTTTATTGCAAAACCCTGTGATTGACTAGTACAGTAACACCCTTTTAACTTTCAACCACACACCCTCCTGTTGCATTGTCTGCATGAGGGAATTCTTCCACAAACTGATGGAAGAAAGGAAGCAAGAGTGCCTCTACTTCAGGAGTCTTTGGAGGTTTGGCATGTCCTCAAAAACCTTGGCAGACTTCTATAGATGTGTGGTGGAGAGTGTGCTCACTGGCTGTATTACCACCTGATTTAGGAACACCAATGCCTTTTGAGGGGAAAATCCTATAAAGCCCAGTACATCATGGGTAAGGCCCTCCCAAACATTGAGCACATCTACATGATACATTGCCATAGGAAAGCAGCATCCATTATTATAGATCCTCACCACCCAGGCCATGCTCTTTTCTCACCGCTGTCATCAGGTAGAAGGTACAAGTGCCTCAGGACTCACACACCAGGTTTAAGAACAGTTACTACCCCTCAACCATCAGGATCTTGAACAAAAGGGGATAACTACACTCATTCAATTTCTGGTGTGCCCACAATCAATGGTCTCATTTTAAGGACTCTTTATCTTGTTATTTCATACACATTATTTATTGCTATTTATATTTGCATTTGAACAGTTTATTGTTCATTGATCCTGTTTACAGTTACCGTTGTGTAGATTTGCTATGTATGCCCACAGAAAATGAGTCTTGGGGTTATATGTAGAGACATATATGAACTCTGATAATAGATTTTACTTTGGACAGTATACAATCTTAGGATTCATTTATTGTGGGCATACTCAATAAATCCATGGAATAACCACAACAGTCAATGAAAGACTGCACCAACTTGAGTGTTCAACCAGTGTGCAAGACAACAAGTTATGTAAATACAAAAAGCAATCAATAACAAATAAGCAATAAGCATCAAGAACTTGAGATGGAGAGTCCTTGAAAGTGAGTCCATTGGTTGCCGAAACATTTCATGGATGGGGCAAGTGAAGTTGTCCCCTCTGGTTTGAGAGCCTGATGGTTGATAACTGTTCTTGAACCTGGAGGTTTGAGTCCTGAGGCTCCTGTACCATCTTCCTGATAGCAGCAGTGAGAAGAGAAGATAGTGGTTTCGTCAGCAAACTTGACTATGGCATTGGAGTTGTACTTAGCCACATGGTTATAAGTATAAAGTGGGTGGAGCAGGAGGCTAAGCACGCAGCCTTGTGGTGCATCTGTGGTGATGGAGGTCATGGAGGAGATGGTGTTGCCAATCCAAACCTCCCAGATGTAATTTGGTTTATGAAGACCAATGTGCCAAAAGCTCTTTACAAGCTCTTTTATACTGAAGGAAATGTAAACATTACCAGAAAAAGATATTAGAAATTCTATCACTTCAGTCCATTGGGTTAGCTCAGCAAAATCAGTAGTTCTGACTGTCTATTCAATAGGTCATAAGGCCAAGCTGCAAATACATAGGCATGGGTTATCCAGGGAGTCTTGTTCTGGGCTCAAATGTAAACCTACTTGTACATGGAGCAGCCCTATCTGGAAACATTAATGGAACAATAAAATGTTCCAGGATGCAAAATGAATTTCTATCAGAAACAAAAGATTATTTACTTGTGGGACTTTCCTGTGTAATAAATGCACTTTTCCCGTATATAATAAAGTAGTAATTGTATGTGGAAGCTTAATTGCATGAAGTTCCCACAATCAGAGTGAAACTTAAAATACTCTCAATCAATAAAGTACGGAGCAAAATACCGGGGCTCAGAGGCTGCAGACGCTGGACGCGTTCAAAAGAAAAACAGAAAATAGTTTGTCTAGGTGGAGGAGAAGGAGGGAATGGATGGAATTTTTTTATAAGGGGCAGTTAAATTTCACGGCTGCATATCAATCTATCAGAAAATTGTTCAATAGGTGAATCTTCAGAACTCTCTCTCCAAGGGGGATGTGGAAATTTACTCAATAAACAGTCAAGGCACAGATCACTGATATTTTCAATGTTGAGGTTAAAGGATGTGCAGCTTCAAGTTCCTGGCTACTCACATCTTAAATGATCTATTCTGGACCTAATTCCATCACAGAAATGGCACACTAGTGTCTCCACTTCATCAGGCGGATTAATGTGTCGCTGAAGACCTTATCAAATTCCTACAGATGGATAGTGGAGAGTTTTCTGACCAGCTGCATGGCTGCCCACCAGTCAGGCTCCAATGCAAAGGATGGAAAGAGGCTGCAGAGGGATGTTAACTCAGCGAGCACCTTTACGGCCACAACCCTCCGCACAATTGAGGACATCATTGGGCAGTTCTTCAGGAAGGCAGATTCTGTCATTAAGGATCCTCACCATCCAGGGCATGCCCTCTTCTCATTGAGGAGGACAGGGACCTGAAGATCCAGACTGATCATTTTAGGAGCAGCTTCTTCCCCTCTGCCATCTGAGTTCTGGTTCATGAACACCACTTTACTATTTCTTTTGTACGGTTATTTTTTTCATTGTGGTATAATACCAAATGACACAGGAGCAGAATTAGGCCATTTGGCTCTGTCGTTCCATCATGGCTGATCAATCCCATTCTCCTGACTTCTCCCTGTACCCTTCGATACCCTGACTAATCAAGAACATATCTTCCTCTGCTTTAAATATACTTAATGACTGGGCTCCCACTGCCATCTGTGGCAATGAATTCCACAGATTCTAGACTCTGCCTGGAGGAATTGCTCCTCATCTCTTCTAAATGGATGTCCCTCTATTCTGAGATTGTGCCTGTGGGTCCTAGCTGCCCCCACTATAGGAAACATCCTTCCTACATCCACTCTATCTACATCTTTCTATTTGTTTTGTTTCAATGAGATACCCCCTCATTCTTCTAAACTCCAGCGAGAACGTGCCCAAAGCCATCAAATGTATATAATGAAAGGCATTGGAGAGCCCAGGGGAGGTTCACGAAAATGACCCAATAAATGAAAGGGTTAACCTGAGGTGAGGAGCTCAAAGCTGCTGAAAATGCTACTGCTACTGCTACCCTTGCTCTTGTATTCTAGTCCTCTTGAAACAAATGCTAATGTTGCATTTACATTCCTTACCACTGACTCAACCTGCAAGGTAAACTTCAGGGAATCCTGGGCAAGGACTCACAAGTCCCTTTGCACCTCTGATTCTTTTTCTTAATTTTCTCCGTTTAGTAATTAGTCTATACCTTTATTCCTTCCACCGAAGTGCATGATCATATACTTCCCTATACAATATTCCATCTGCCAATCCTTTGCCTATTCTCCAAATCTAATCCTTCTGCAGACTCCCTGCTTTCTCAACACTACTTGTCCCTTCTCCAAACTTCGCATCATCTGCAAAATTGGCCATAAAGCCATCAATTCTATCATCCAAGTCATTAATGTATAACGTCAAAAGAAGAACAGGCCAGTGATGTTAAACCTGGTTTTGATTCTGTAAGGAGGCGGAGGATCAAACGTGATAGAATTGAATGCGAGGGGCTGAATGGTCTCTTTCTGCGATTCATTACGTTATGCCATTGCACTCATTCCTTCATTTGGTACTTGGTAAATATTAAGAAGTTATCAAACCCTCTTCATGACAAGCCGTTCAATCCTGGAATCAGTTTTGTGAACCTTCTTTGAACGGTCTCCACTTTCAGAATGTCCTTTCTAAGATGAGGCCTCAATACTCCACCTGAGGCCTCAATACTCCGCGTGAGGCCTCAATACTCCGCGTGAGGCCTCAATACTCCGCGTGAGGCCTCCATACTCCGCGTGAGGCCTCAATACTCCGCGTGAGGCCTCAATACTCCGCGTGAGGCCTCAATACTCCGCGTGAGGCCTCCATACTCCGCGTGAGGCCTCAATGCTCCGCGTGAGGCCTCAATACTCCACGTGAGACCTCAATACTCCGCGTGAGGCCTCCATACTCCGCGTGAGGCCTCAATACTCCACGTGAGGCCTCAATACTCCACGTGAGGCCTCCATACTCCGCGTGAGGCCTCAATGCTCCGTGTGAGGCCTCAATACTCCGCGTGAGGCCTCAATACTCCACGTGAGGCCTCAATACTCCACGTGAGGCCTCAATACTCCACGTGAGGCCTCACCATTGCGTAATTGCTTAAGTCTCAAAATTGCATCCTTGCTTTGATATTCTCGTCCTTTTGAAATGAATGCTAACATCGCATTTGCCTTCCTCACCGCAGACTCAACCTGCAAATTCAGCTTCAGGAAATCTTGCACAAGTGTCTCAGTTAGTGCCTCCGTTTTTTGTATTTTCTCTCCATTTAGAAAACAGTCTACCCTTGACATTGCACTCACCCAATCCAGAAATGCTGATCCCCTGGTGGGCTCAACCAGAAGCTGATCTGAAAAGCATTCTCATGGGCATTCTAGAAAATCTCTCTCTTGGGATCCAGCACCAACATGATTTTTCCAATCTGCGTGCATATTGAACCAACTGCGTGCAAATCTCCAACTCTGCAATTGCAATGTATAGATGTGTGAGTTTAGAAGTCTAATAGCTTGGAGTAAGAAGCTGTCCCCATTGCCTTTTGGTCCTGGCTTTAATTCTGCGGTGCCATTTGCCAGACAGAAGCAGCTGAAACAGTTTATGGTTGGGGTGACTGGACCCCCGATGATCTTCCTGGCTTCTTTCTGCACCTGCTGATATAAATGTCCTCAATGGAGGGAAGTTCACGTCCACAAATTTGCTACACTCTCTGCGGTGCCGAGTGATGAATGCTGGTGCAGCTCCCGTAACAGGCAGGGATACAGCCAGTCAGTATGTCCTCAATCAATCCCTTGTGGAAGGTCTTGAGGATCTGGGGGCCAATGCTGAACTTCGTCAGTTACCTGAGGTGTCAGAGACACCACTGCGCTTCTTTTTGCCACAGAGCCGGTGTGTACAGTCCAGGTGAGATCATTGGTGATGTGTATGCTGAGGAATTTGAAACTACTCACCCTCTCAGCTGCAGACCCATTGATGTTGATCAGGCCGAGCCTGTCCCCATTCCTCCTGTAATCCACAATCAGCTCTTTTGTTTTTGGACACTGAGGGAGACGTCGTTATCCTGGCACCACTGTGTCAGGGTGTCAACCTCTGCTCTGTAGTCTGTCATGTCACCACTAGAAATAAGGCCGATCAAAGTCTTTTCATTTGCCAATTTGATCAGCAGATTGGAGCTGTGTGTGGCGGTACAGTTGTGGGTGTAAAGGGGGGTAGAGAAGGGGTCTCAGATCAAACTCCAGAGGGCACCTGTATTGAGGGTAGAGGGGCAGAGGTGATGGAGCCCATCCTTACCACCTCTCGGCGATCTGATAGGAAGTCTAGGATCCAGCTGCACGAGATGGGATGCAGCGTGAGGTCTCTGAGTTTCCTGTCAAGTCTGGAGGGAATTATGGTTTTGAATGCTGAACTGTAGTCCAGAAACAGCATTCTAACGTATGTGGCCCTCTTCTCCAGGTGAGTGAGGATGGTGTGTAGTGTGTGGCTGTGGTGTCATTGGTAGACCGGTTCCATCGGTAGGCAAATTGTAAGGGGCTAAGTGTGAGTGGTAATATTCTGCAGATGTGGTTTTTAACCAGCCTTTCAGAGGATTTGCTTATAAATGAGGTGAGTGCGACAGGGCGCCATTCATTCATGCATGCGACCTTAGTTTGTGTCTTCAGGCTCCTCTACCTCCTCCTAGATGGTAAAAATGAGAAGAGGGCTGGTCCAGGGCCCTTAATGATGAACGCTGCCTTTTTTGATGCGTCCCTCTTTGAAGTCCTGGATGCTGGAGAGGCTGGTGCTCATGATGGAGTAGGCCGAGTTTCTGCAGGGTTTTGCAATCCCCTTCCAAACCGGTGATGCAACCAGTTAAAATCCTCTGCACAGTACATCTGTAAAAATTTACAAGTGTCTTTGGTGACAAACCAATTCTCCTCAAACTCCTAATGAAATATAGCTGCTGTCATTCCTTCTTTGTAACTGCATCAATATGTTGGGCCCAGGATAGATCCTCAGAGATGTTGACACCCAGAACCTGAAGCGGGCAGACTGCTGACCAATAGCACATAAATTCAGAGTAAGGAATGATGGCAAAGCCAAACAACCACTGACTGTTCACCTGGGCAGCCAAGGTAGTGATAACTTACCTTTCCCATAGGTCAAATATAGTTCCAAATATTCCAAAATCAAAAATATCCAAAACACTGCCAGCTCCAAATATTTTGGATAAGGGTAGCTTAACCTTTATTATGAATTTGCTGTGGTTTGTTGATCAGGGCATGATAATCAACAATTATAAAGAATTTTATAACAAGTTGGTGGTTAAAGTACAGATATGGAATAGAGTGTGCATAGATACATAAATACTATCATTTCTATACAATGCATTATGAAATGTGGTTTAGTGTTTAATGTGCAGTGACTGGGGTAATAGAGGGCTGGGAGTGGGGGTTGTGGGCTAACTAGAATGATTAACTACCTGGGGGATGAAACTTATAAGAAGGCATGATGTTTTGAGATAATGGTGATAAATGTAATCACAGACACGATTTAAAGCTTTCTGGATTGAACAAAGTACAGGAAATGCCAGCAGTAAGGATGGAATGCCAAGATGAAAGGAATGCTGACTTTAGTTATCAAATTGTTTACATTCACAGCTTGTCTGTTGCACATTGTTTGCTTGCCCAGTTGGTGTGGTCTTTCACTGAAATATACTGTGTTATGGTTCTTGGATTTACCAGCCCAGCAGCTGGTAAGGATAAAATAAATCCTAGATGTTTAGGAGCTTTAGCTGACAACCTAATATTGTCATGGTAAGCTTAAGATTTCATGGTTAACCAACTTGCAGCAGAATCATCAGTTATGCCAGATCATCTGAGGTCCTTCAAACACCAAATGCAACATCTTTAAATAATCCAAATCTTTAAGCGCAAGACTCTGCAGTTGGAGCCTCTCCTGAAATGGAGAGCAGCAAGCTTATTTCTATGGAGTTTACCACTTAGGTGCAGGACGGTAGGTTCAGTAGGCGAGCTTTGTAGAATGGAAGTACTAGAGAACGCAGATACAGATATGAGCAACAAACAAGTAGCAGAGGATACAATACTCAATGGGTCAGGAAGCATCTGTGGAGGGAAATGGACAGTTATCATTTCAGGTTGAAACTTGTTAGACCAGAAGAAGGGTCTTGTCCCAAAGCATCAACTGATCATTTTCATCCAGAAATGCACCCTGATCGGCTGAGTTCCTCCAGCTTCTTGTTTCACGCAAGAATGGAGCCTGGATGCAGGGGGTTGAATGATTGGCTTTTGAAATCAATAACAGTAGAAATAAAATTCCACTGGGAATTGAGAAGGGGTCTACAGTTCAGCTACAACTTGGTATTAAATGGGTTGTGGAGAAGGAAGAATTGCTTGAAAGAGCTCCAATAAATCACCAGCACCTCAACTGCTGAAAGGCAGAAAGGCTTCATGTATGGGATTGCCATCAACTGTGGACATACCATCCAGTCTTTAAAAGACATCATCATTCTTCCAGTGCTGGGTCTGAATCCTGGTACTGTGGTGCGGATATACTTTCACCAGGACTGCAATGGCTCAAGGAAGCATCTCTCCACATTCTCCAGGACAAATAAGAATGGGTTAGTGATGGTGAGATTTTAAATGAATGGGATGGAGTTTGAGATTTTCGGGGCAGTGGGTAGATTTGTGAATTGGACGTGCAAAAGAATTGTGAAAACAATAGTAGAAATAGGATATTCTTGCATGATAGTTGTAAGGTAAACAGTGTCAGTAACCTAAAGGACAGAATGTTACAGGAGAATGTTAGGAGGAGTTTGGAAAAGTAAAATAAAATTACTAATCTACAGTAAAAATAAAGCCCAGAGGTTTTTCCAGTTACCTGAGGACATGGACATTGATCTCTCGAACTTTTGGTAATGCCCCTCCTTCACCATTCCCCATCCCTTTTCCCTCCCTCAGCTTATCTCCTTGTCTGCCCATTGCCTCCCCCCTTTTCTTTCTTCCATGCACTCTGTCCTCTCCTATTAGATTACCCCTTCTCCAGCCCTGTACCTCCTTCACCAACCAACATCCCAGCTCTTTACCTCACCCTTCCCCCTCCTGGTTTCACCTATCACCTTGTTTCTCCTCCGTCTCCCCCCACCTTTTAAATCTACATCTCATCTTTATCTTTTCTTTTCTCCAGCCCTACTGAAGGGTCTCAGCCGGAACGGTCGACTATACTCTTCCATAGATGCAGCCTGGCCTGTTGAGTTCGTCCAGCATTTTGTGTACATTTGTTGGATTTCCAGCATCTGCAGATTTTCTCTTGTTTTTAATAACTTTTTCTATTGATCCATTGAAGAGGAATTTGTTTTTTCATATTTCCTAAAAAGTGGGTCATTAATAAAGCATTGGTCTGAAAGTAACCTGGAAGGGAAGCCAAGGATCTAGAATGAAGATGTGGGAAATGTCTTGAGACAGAAGAAGAATGTTCTGCCGGATGAAATGTTGGAAACTGATCCACAAGAAATGTTGCATGCACTCCATAGGAACTTTTGAAAGTTCACAGACAGAGCAAGAGAATTCCTTCTAAACTTTGATGGTCTCAAAATCATGATTTTGGGAAGGGAAATGCTTCCCAGATATTCCCTAGCAATAAACCCAAAGTCATTACTTGTCCTTGACTGGAAAGTGGGGTGAACCTTGGGAGTTAAAATTAGCTTTATCTGTCACATGTACAGCACATCAAAACACTGAGACCTACAGTGAAATCCATCAAATCAAATCAAAATAAATTGTGGTTGGGGCAGTTCACAAGTGAAACCACAGTTCCAGTGCTAACGTGCACACTATTTCCTAACCCTATCCAATATGTCTCTGCAATGTGGAGGAAGCTGGAGTATCCCAAGGAAACCCACACAGTCACAGGGAGAACGTACAAACTCCTTACAAACAGTGGTGGGAATCAGACCCAAATCAGAGATTGCTAGCGCGGGAAAATGATTGCACTAGCCGCTGTACTCAGCCGCCAACCAATACTCATGCGTGCTGGTGACTGCGGTGCATTCTGCTGTGACAATGCAGTTTACTGAGACAATCCATTTAGGTGCTACACCCTGTACCAACCCATCTCAGGTTTATAATTCTACATATTTAAAGCACTAATTTGGTATTTTTGTTTTCTCCATTTTCTCGGTTGCAGGAACCACACTGTATCATGACTTGAGCTCAGTAATGACTTAACGCTTAACTTGTTGTGAGGTTTTTGAGAACCTCTGAACAACCTCAGAGCAGTGGAGTGTGCAATTGGGCATTTTTTAATTGCCTGTAAAATACATGAAATGCAGATTTTGCAGTAAATATGTTCCTCATGTTTAAACTCCATTATATCCCTAATATAGCAAAATTAAGCTGTGCACACCAACCCTTAGTAAAGCAAAAACACATTGGGGAAAACTAATAGGCAGCCCACTGGATTAATTAATTTCCATAATTACAGATAATAGAAACTGGAAAGGCACATTAAAGAATCCAGCCTTCCACGATATTTTTCCCTTTGCGAAGATGTAGGGGAGGAGGAAGAAAAAGATAATAAAGTTGATCGCATCGTTAGGGATAAACAGAGAGGAAGAGGTGGAGAGTTTCTTAAATGCATTTATTTTAATGCTAGGAGCATTGTTAGAAAGGTGGATGAGCTTAGAGCATGGATTGATACCTGGAACTATGATGTTGTAGCTATTAGTGAAACATGGTTGCAGGAGGGGTGTGATTGGCAACTAAATATTCCTGGATTTCGTTGCTTCAGGTGTGATAGAATCGGAGGGACAAGAGGGGGAGGTGTTGCATTGCTTGTCAGAGAAAATATTACAGCGGTGCTCTGGCAGGATAGATTAGAGGGCTCGTCTAGGGAGGCTATTTGGGTGGAATTGCGGAATGGGAAAGGTGTAGTAACACTTACAGGGGTGTATTATAGACCACCTAATGGGGAGCGAGAATTGGAGGAGCAAATTTGTAAGTAGATAGCATATATTTGTATTAAGCACAAGGCTGTGATTTTGGGAGATTTTAATTTTCCACACGTAGACTGGGAAGCCCATACTGTAAAAGGGCTGGATGGTCTGGAGTTTGTAAAATGTGTGCAGGATAGTTTTTTGCAGCAGTACATAGAGGTACCGATTAGAGAAGGGGCAGTGTTGGATCACCTGTTAGGGAATGAGATAGGTCAGGTGACGGACATATGTGTTGGGGAGCACTTCAGGTCCAGTGATCACAATGCCATTAGTTTCAATATAATTATGGAGGATAGGACTGGACTCAGGGTTGAGATCTTTGATTGGAGAAAGGCTAACTTTGAGGAGATGTGAAAGGACTTAGAAGGAGTGGATTGGGACAATTTGTTTTATGGGAAGGATGTAATAGAGAAATGGAGGTCATTTAAAGGTGAAATTTTGAGGGTACCACAAAATTTATGTTCTTGTTAGGTTGAAAGGAAAGGTTAAAAGTTTGAGAAAGCCATTGTTTTCAAGGGATATTGGAAACTTGGTTCGGAAAAAAGAGGGAGATCTATAATAAATATAGGCAGCATGGAGTAAATGAGGTGCTCGAGGAATATAAAGAATGTGAAAAGAATCTTAAGAAAGAAATTAGAAAAGCTAAAAGAAGATGCAAGGTTGCTTTGGCAAATAAGGTGAAAATAAATCCGAAGGGTTTCTACAGTTATATCAATAGCAAAAGGATGGTGAGGGATAAAATTGGTCCCTTAGAGAATCAGAGGGGACAGTTATGTGTGGAGCCAAAAGAGATTTTAAACAATTTCTTTTCTTCGGTATTCACTAAGGAGAAGGATATTGAATTGTGTAAGGAAAGGGAAACAAGTAGGGAAGTAATGGAAACTATGACAATTAAAGAGGAGGAAGTACTGGCACTTTTAAGGAATATAAAATTGGATAAATCTCTGGGTTCTGACAGAATATTCCCTAGCACCTTAAGGGAAGTGGGTGTAGAAATAGCAGGGGCTCTGACAGAAATATTTCAAATGTCATTCGAAACGGGGATGGTGCCGGAGGATTGGCATATTGCTCATGTGGTTCCATTGTTTAAAAAGGGTTCTAAGAGTAAACCTAGCAATTATAGGCCTGTCAGTTTGACGTCAGTGGTGGGTAATTTAATGGAAATTGATCTTAGAGATGGTATATATAATTATCTGTATAGACAGGGTCTGATTAGGAATAGTCAGCATGGATTTGTGCATGGAAGGTCATTTTTGACAAATCTTATTGAATGTTTTGAAGAGGTTACGAGGAAAGTTGATGAGGGTAAAGCAGTGGATGTTGTTTATATGGACTTCAGTAAGGCCTTTGACAAGGTTCCGCACGGAAGGTTAGTTAGGAATGTTCAATCGTTAGGTATTAATATTGAAGTAGTAAAATGGATTCAACAGTGGCTGGATGGGAGATGCCAGAGAGTAGTTGTGGAATGAACTTCCAGTAGAAGTGGTACAGGACTAGGTGAGTGTAAGTGTTCAGCACGGACTAGAAGGGCCGAGATGGCCTGTTTCCGTGCTGTAATTGTTATATGGTTATATAGTTATATGCAATTTCAGTTAAGTACTCCTTCAGCAGAGAATATTAATGATATGAGGGGCAGAGGGCAGAGAGTAGGGAATGTTTCCCCAGTGCAGAGGTATCTAAAGCTGGAGAGCCTGCATTTAGTGTGAGTGTGAGGAGGAATTTTTCTCTTGGACAACTGGTTTGAATCTAGAACTTACTACCTGAGTGATAGGTGGAGGCAGAGATTCTATAAACATCTGAGAAATATCGAGATGAGAACTTCAGTCACTGGGAGACAGAGGCCTACAGAGTTAAGTGGTTGGTAAATGGGATTAGTTTAGATAGCGAAATAGTATCTTTGTCCCACTACTGTCACGCCAGCTGTTGTATCCAACTTCACCAGTACCTTAAACACGAGATTCTGCAAATGCTGGAAATCCAGAGAAACACTCACAAAATAATGGAGGAACTCAACAGGTCAGGCAGCATCTATGGAGAGGAATAAGGAGTTGGGCCATGACCTTTCAACAGGATTTGGCCTGAAGCATCAAACCTTTATGCCCCTCCATAGATGCTGCCTACCTGCAGACATCCTCCAGTATTTTGTGAATTATACCAATATCGTGCCCACATTATGTCCTAAGCCTCCTATGCTTTTGCTATTCAGGTGTCGGTCTAGAAGCTGCTTAAACAGTTTGATTGTATCTGCTGACACCCCTCCTGGTATTGTTACAGACATCAACCACTCTGCGGGGAGTAATTTTCACCTCAGATTCTTCTAAAGCTTCTCTCTCCAGCCTTAATCCTATATTCTCTTTTTGAGACACCTCCAGCAGGGGTAAAATATTCTTCCTATCTCCTGTTTCTATGGCCTCTCATAATTTAGATACTTCTACAAGATGAGCCCTTAGCTTCCTTTGTCCCAGAGTAAATGAAGCTCAAATACATTTATTAGCAAAGTATGTATAAAGTATACAACCTTGAGATTCATCTCCTCACAGGGAGCCACAAAGCAAGAAATCTGAAAGAACCAAACTCTGAAACAAAATCAGCACCCAATGCCCAGAGGGAGACAAAAAAAACGGAATCCTGCAAACAATAAAGCAAGCATCAGCATTCAGAATGAAATAGAGTCCAGAGACCCGAAGCCTGGAGCAGGCCCGCAGCCTCAGGCTCGGTTCATCACACTGTGCAGCAAGCTGTCACAAAGCTCACAGACACTAAGCCCGGACACGACACAGGCTCAGCACTGGGGAAAGTGGAGTAAAACATCGTGGAGCAGGAGCAGAACCGGCCCCCACCTTCGTCTCCGGTCCTGCCACCCTGCCCTTTCAGTCCATCTGTGCCAGCATTTAAAATATCCAAGCACCAGGTCATCTCACACACGAGGACCCAGGCCCCGCTGCAGTGATACGCTCTGGGCTGGCCCATACTCGCCGTTTCAAAGCGGCCTGGCGTTTGGATGGATCCAATCTCGCTCCCGGTTTGTATGGATGGGCTCTGAAAAAGCTCCACTCCAATTTTTCTCTGATCCACTCTCTTCAACACCGTCTCAGACTCTGACTTTGTTTCGAACATGCCTCCACCTCGCTCCAGCCACACGAACGTGCTTTGACCATCAGATCAGCCTTGCCTTTGTGTCTTCATTGTTTGTGCTGATAACTTATCACAGTTTTCCACATGAAGTGTTATTAATAGAGTATTTAGTCATATTCCTTGCTTGGAAAACCACCAGTAATCTATCTCCCACCTTCAGTAACACTATCTTGATCAGGAAGTTTAAATAGACACATGTCTTAAACAAACACAACACAGGCACTTAAAATTTGTCTTATAAATAGTGGGTTGAATAGCTGTTGGTTCATTATATCACATGTAGTAATATACCTGAAAAGCTTGTCTTGCATGCTGTTTACATCATTATACAGCACATTGGGCTGGAATAATGTGGTGAACTGGATATACCTGTCTGACTGCTCCTGTGGCTCCTCCCACAGACCCCTGCTGACTGCTCCTGTGGCTCCTCCCACAGACCCCCTGCTGACTGCTCCTGTGGCTCCTCCCACAGACCCCCTGCTGACTGCTCCTGTGGCTCCTCCCACAGACCCCTGCTGACTGCTCCTGTGGCTCCTCCCACAGACCCCTGCTGACTGTGGCTCCTCCCACAGACCCCCTGCTGACTGCTCCTGTGGCTCCTCCCACAGACCCCCTGCTGACTGCTCCTGTGGCTCCTCCCACAGACCCCTGCTGACTCCTCCCACAGACCCCTGCTGACTCCTCCCACAGACCCCCTGCTGACTGCTCCTGTGGCTCCTCCCACAGACCCCCTGCTGACTGCTCCTGTGGCTCCTCCCACAGACCCCCTGCTGACTGCTCCTGTTGGCTCCTCCCACAGACCCCCTGCTGACTGCTCCTGTGGCTCCTCCCACAGACCACCTGCTGACTGCTCCTGTGACTCCTCCCACAGACCCCTGCTGACTGCTCCTGTGGCTCCTCCCACAGACCCCTGCTGACTGCTCCTGTGGCCCCTCCCACAGACCCCTGCTGACTGCTCCTGTGGCCCCTCCCACAGACCCCCTGCTGACTGCTCCTGTGGCTCCTCCCACAGACCCCTGCTGACTGCTCCTGTGGCTCCTCCCACAGACCCCTGCTGACTGCTCCTGTGGCCCCTCCCACAGACCCCTGCTGACTGCTCCTGTGGCTCCTCCCACAGACCCACTGCTCCTGTGGCTCCTCCCACAGACCCCTGCTGACTGCTCCTGTGGCCCCTCCCACAGACCCCCTGCTGACTGCTCCTGTGGCTCCTCCCACAGACCCCCCGCTGACTGCTCCTGTGGCTCCTCCCACAGACCCCCTGCTGACTGCTCCTGTGGCTCCTCCCACAGACCCCCGCTGACTGCTCCTGTGGCTCCTCCCACAGACCCCCTGCTGACTGCTCCTGTGGCTCCTCCCACAGACCCCCTGCTGACTGCTCCTGTGGCTCCTCCCACAGACCCCCCGCTGACTGCTCCTGTGGCTCCTCCCACAGACCCCCTGCTGACTGCTCCTGTGGCTCCTCCCACAGACCCCTGCTGACTCCTCCCACAGACTCCTGCTGACTGCTCCTGTGGCTCCTCCCACAGACCCCTGCTGACTGCTCCTGTGGCTCCTCCCACAGACCCCTGCTGACTGCTCCTGTGGCTCCTCCCACAGACCCCCCGCTGACTGCTCCTGTGGCTCCTCCCACAGACCCCCTCTGACTGCTCCTGTGGCTCCTCCCACAGACCCCCTGCTGACAGCTCCTGTGGCTCCTCCCACAGACCCCCTGCTGACTGCTCCTGTGGCTCCTCCCACAGACCCCCTGCTGACTCCTCCCACAGACCCCCTGCTGACTGCTCCTGTGGCTCCTCCCACAGACCCCCTGCTCCTGTGGCTCCTCCCACAGACAACCTGCTGACTGCTCCTGTGGCTCCTCCCACAGACCCCCTGCTGACTGCTCCTGTGGCTCCTCCCACAGACCCCCTGCTGACTCCTCCCACAGACCCCCTGCTGACTGCTCCTGTGGCTCCTCCCACAGACCCCCTGCTCCTGTGGCTCCTCCCACAGACAACCTGCTGACTGCTCCTGTGGCTCCTCCCACAGACCCCCTGCTGACTGCTCCTGTGGCTCCTCCCACAGACCCCCTGCTGACTGCTCCTGTGGCTCCTCCCACAGACCCCCTGCTGACTCCTCCCACAGACCCCTGCTGACTGCTCCTGTGGCTCCTCCCACAGACCCCTGCTGACTCCTCCCACAGACCCCCTGCTCCTGTTGGCTCCTCCCACAGACCCCCCTGCTGACTGCTCCTGTGACTCCTCCCACAGACCCCCTGCTGACTGCTCCTGTGGCTCCTCCCACAGACCCCTGCTGACTGCTCCTGTGGCTCCTCCCACAGACCCCCTGCTGACTCCTCCCACAGACCCCTGCTGACTGCTCCTGTGACTCCTCCCACAGACCCCCTGCTGACTGCTCCTGTGGCCCCTCCCACAGACCCCCTGCTGACTGCTCCTGTGGCTCCTCCCACAGACCCCCTGCTGACTGCTCCTGTGGCTCCTCCCACAGACCCCTGCTGACTGCTCCTGTGGCTCCTCCCACTGACCCCTGCTGACTGCTCCTGTGGCTCCTCCCACAGACCCCTGCTGACTGCTCCTGTGGCTCCTCCCACTGACCCCCCCCGCTGACTGCTCCTGTGGCTCCTCCCACAGACCCCCTGCTGACTGCTCCTGTGGCTCCTCCCACAGACCCCTGCTGACTGCTCCTGTGGCTCCTCCCACTGACCCCTGCTGACTGCTCCTGTGGCTCCTCCCACTGACCCCCCCCCGCTGACTGCTCCTGTGGCTCCTCCCACAGACCCCCTGCTGACTGCTCCTGTGGCTCCTCCCACAGACCCCCTGCTGACTGCTCCTGTGGCTCCTCCCACAGACCCCTGCTGACTCCTCCCACAGACCCCCTGCTCCTGTTGGCTCCTCCCACAGACCCCCCTGCTGACTGCTCCTGTGACTCCTCCCACAGACCCCCTGCTGACTGCTCCTGTGGCTCCTCCCACAGACCCCTGCTGACTGCTCCTGTGGCTCCTCCCACAGACCCCCTGCTGACTCCTCCCACAGACCCCTGCTGACTGCTCCTGTGACTCCTCCCACAGACCCCCTGCTGACTGCTCCTGTGGCCCCTCCCACAGACCCCCTGCTGACTGCTCCTGTGGCTCCTCCCACAGACCCCCTGCTGACTGCTCCTGTGGCTCCTCCCACAGACCCCTGCTGACTGCTCCTGTGGCTCCTCCCACTGACCCCTGCTGACTGCTCCTGTGGCTCCTCCCACAGACCCCTGCTGACTGCTCCTGTGGCTCCTCCCACTGACCCCTGCTGACTGCTCCTGTGGCTCCTCCCACTGACCCCCCCCGCTGACTGCTCCTGTGGCTCCTCCCAATGACCCCTGCTGACTGCTCCTGTGGCCCCTCCCACAGACCCCTGCTGACTGCTCCTGTGGCTCCTCCCACAGACCCCCTGCTGACTGCTCCTGTGGCTCCTCCCACAGACCCCCTGCTGACTGCTCCTGTGGCTCCTCCCACAGACCCCCTGCTGACTCCTCCCACAGACCCCTGCTGACTGCTCCTGTGGCTCCTCCCACAGACCCCCTGCTGACTGCTCCTGTGGCTCCTCCCACAGACCCCCCCCTGCTGACTGCTCCTGTGGCTCCTCCCACAGACCCCCCCCGCTGACTGCTCCTGTGGCTCCTCCCACTGACCCCCGCTGACTGCTCCTGTGGCTCCTCCCACAGACCCCCCCCTGCTGACTGCTCCTGTGGCTCCTCCCACAGACCCCCCCCCGCTGACTGCTCCTGTGGCTCCTCCCACAGACCCCCGCTGACTGCTCCTGTGGCTCCTCCCACAGACCCCCTGCTGACTGCTCCTGTGGCTCCTCCCACAGACCCCCTGCTGACTGCTCCTGTGGCTCCTCCCACAGACCCCTGCTGACTGCTCCTGTGGCTCCTCCCACAGACCCCCTGCTGACAGCTCCTGTGACTCCTCCCACAGACCCCTGCTGACTGCTCCTGTTGGCTCCTCCCACAGACCCCCTGCTCCTGTGGCTCCTCCCACAGACCCCTGCTGACAGCTCCTGTGACTCCTCCCACAGACCCCCTGCTCCTGTGGCTCCTCCCACAGACCCCTGCTGACAGCTCCTGTGACTCCTCCCACAGACCCCCTGCTCCTGTGGCTCCTCCCACAGACAACCTGCTGACTGCTCCTGTGGCTCCTCCCACAGACCCCCCCCTGCTGACTGCTCCTGTGGCTCCTCCCACAGACCCCCCCCCGCTGACTGCTCCTGTGGCTCCTCCCACAGACCCCCGCTGACTGCTCCTGTGGCTCCTCCCACAGACCCCCCCCCGCTGACTGCTCCTGTGGCTCCTCCCACAGACCCCGCTGACTGCTCCTGTGGCTCCTCCCACAGACCCCCTGCTGACTGCTCCTGTGGCTCCTCCCACAGACCCCCTGCTCCTGTGGCTCCTCCCACAGACAACCTGCTGACTGCTCCTGTGGCTCCTCCCACAGACCCCCCCCCCCGCTGACTGCTCCTGTGGCTCCTCCCACAGACCCCCTGCTGACTGCTCCTGTGGCTCCTCCCACAGACCCCCTGCTCCTGTGGCTCCTCCCACAGACAACCTGCTGACTGCTCCTGTGGCTCCTCCCACAGACCCCGCTGACTGCTCCTGTGGCTCCTCCCACAGACCCCCTGCTGACTGCTCCTGTGGCTCCTCCCACAGACCCCCTGCTCCTGTGGCTCCTCCCACAGACAACCTGCTGACTGCTCCTGTGGCTCCTCCCACAGACCCCCCCCTGCTGACTGCTCCTGTGGCTCCTCCCACAGACCCCCCCCGCTGACTGCTCCTGTGGCTCCTCCCACAGACCCCCGCTGACTGCTCCTGTGGCTCCTCCCACAGACCCCCTGCTCCTGTGGCTACTCCCACAGACAACCTGCTGACTGCTCCTGTGGCTCCTCCCACAGACCCCCCCCTGCTGACTGCTCCTGTGGCTCCTCCCACAGACCCCCCCCGCTGACTGCTCCTGTGGCTCCTCCCACAGACCCCCGCTGACTGCTCCTGTGGCTCCTCCCACAGACCCCCCCCCCCGCTGACTGCTCCTGTGGCTCCTCCCACAGACAACCTGCTGACTGCTCCTGTGGCTCCTCCCACAGACCCCCCCCTGCTGACTGCTCCTGTGGCTCCTCCCACAGACCCCCCCCGCTGACTGCTCCTGTGGCTCCTCCCACAGACCCCCTGCTCCTGTGGCTCCTCCCACAGACAACCTGCTGACTGCTCCTGTGGCTCCTCCCACAGACCCCCCCCTGCTGACTGCTCCTGTGGCTCCTCCCACAGACCCCCCCCCGCTGACTGCTCCTGTGGCTCCTCCCACAGACCCCCGCTGACTGCTCCTGTGGCTCCTCCCACAGACCCCCTGCTCCTGTGGCTCCTCCCACAGACAACCTGCTGACTGCTCCTGTGGCTCCTCCCACAGACCCCCCCCTGCTGACTGCTCCTGTGGCTCCTCCCACAGACCCCCCCCGCTGACTGCTCCTGTGGCTCCTCCCACAGACCCCCGCTGACTGCTCCTGTGGCTCCTCCCACAGACCCCCCCCCCCGCTGACTGCTCCTGTGGCTCCTCCCACAGACAACCTGCTGACTGCTCCTGTGGCTCCTCCCACAGACCCCCCCCTGCTGACTGCTCCTGTGGCTCCTCCCACAGACCCCCCCCGCTGACTGCTCCTGTGGCTCCTCCCACAGACCCCCGCTGACTGCTCCTGTGGCTCCTCCCACAGACCCCCTGCTCCTGTGGCTCCTCCCACAGACAACCTGCTGACTGCTCCTGTGGCTCCTCCCACAGACCCCCCCCTGCTGACTGCTCCTGTGGCTCCTCCCACAGACCCCCCCCGCTGACTGCTCCTGTGGCTCCTCCCACAGACCCCCGCTGACTGCTCCTGTGGCTCCTCCCACAGACCCCCCCCCCCCGCTGACTGCTCCTGTGGCTCCTCCCACAGACCCCGCTGACTGCTCCTGTGGCTCCTCCCACAGACCCCCTGCTGACTGCTCCTGTGGCTCCTCCCACAGACCCCCTGCTCCTGTGGCTCCTCCCACAGACAACCTGCTGACTGCTCCTGTGGCTCCTCCCACAGACCCCCCCCTGCTGACTGCTCCTGTGGCTCCTCCCACAGACCCCCCCCGCTGACTGCTCCTGTGGCTCCTCCCACAGACCCCGCTGACTGCTCCTGTGGCTCCTCCCACAGACCCCCTGCTCCTGTGGCTCCTCCCACAGACAACCTGCTGACTGCTCCTGTGGCTCCTCCCACAGACCCCTGCTGACTGCTCCTGTGGCTCCTCCCACAGACCCCCCCCGCTGACTGCTCCTGTGGCTCCTCCCACAGACCCCGCTGACTGCTCCTGTGGCTCCTCCCACAGACCCCCTGCTCCTGTGGCTCCTCCCACAGACAACCTGCTGACTGCTCCTGTGGCTCCTCCCACAGACCCCTGCTGACTGCTCCTGTGGCTCCTCCCACAGACCCCCTGCTCCTGTGGCTCCTCCCACAGACAACCTGCTGACTGCTCCTGTGGCTCCTCCCACAGACCCCTGCTGACTGCTCCTGTGGCTCCTCCCACAGACCCCCCCCTGCTGACTGCTCCTGTGGCTCCTCCCACAGACCCCCCCCGCTGACTGCTCCTGTGGCTCCTCCCACAGACCCCCGCTGACTGCTCCTGTGGCTCCTCCCACAGACCCCCCCCCCGCTGACTGCTCCTGTGGCTCCTCCCACAGACCCCGCTGACTGCTCCTGTGGCTCCTCCCACAGACCCCCTGCTCCTGTGGCTCCTCCCACAGACAACCTGCTGACTGCTCCTGTGGCTCCTCCCACAGACCCCCCCCTGCTGACTGCTCCTGTGGCTCCTCCCACAGACCCCCCCCGCTGACTGCTCCTGTGGCTCCTCCCACAGACCCCCGCTGACTGCTCCTGTGGCTCCTCCCACAGACCCCCTGCTGACAGCTCCTGTGGCCCCTCCCACAGACCCCTGCTGACTGCTCCTGTGGCTCCTCCCACTGACCCCCGCTGACTGCTCCTGTGGCCCCTCCCACAGACCCCTGCTGACTGTTCCTGTGACTCCTCCCACAGACCCCTGCTGACTGCTCCTGTGACTCCTCCCACAGACCCCTGCTGACTGCTCCTGTGGCTCCTCCCACAGACCCCCTGCTGACTGCTCCTGTGGCTCCTCCCACAGACCCCTGCTGACTGCTCCTGTGACTCCTCCCACAGACCCCTGCTGACTGCTCCTGTGGCTCCTCCCACAGACCCCCTGCTGACTGCTCCTGTGGCTCCTCCCACAGACCCCTGCTGACTCCTCCCACAGACCCCTGCTGACTGCTCCTGTGGCTCCTCCCACAGACCCCCTGCTGACAGCTCCTGTGACTCCTCCCACAGACCCCCTGCTGACTGCTCCTGTGGCTCCTCCCACAGACCCCCTGCTGACTGCTCCTGTGGCTCCTCCCACAGACCCCCTGCTGACAGCTCCTGTGACTCCTCCCACAGACCCCCTGTCTGACTGCTCCTGTGGCTCCTCCCACAGACCCCCTGCTGACTGCTCCTGTGGCTCCTCCCACAGACCCCTGCTGACTGCTCCTGTGGCTCCTCCCACAGACCCCTGCTTACTGCTCCTGTGGCTCCTCCCACTGACCCCCTGCTGACTGCTCCTGTGGCTCCTCCCACAGACCCCCTGCTCCTGTTGGCTCCTCCCACAGACCCCTGCTGACTGCTCCTGTGGCTCCTCCCACAGACCCCCTGCTCCTGTTGGCTCCTCCCACAGACCCCTGCTGACTGTTCCTGTGGCTCCTCCCACAGACCCCCCGCTGACTGATCCTGTGACTCCTCCCACAGACCCCTGCTGACTGCTCCTGTGGCTCCTCCCACAGACCCCCTGCTCCTGTTGGCTCCTCCCACAGACCCCTGCTGACTGTTCCTGTGGCTCCTCCCACAGACCCCTGCTGACTGCTCCTGTGGCTCCTCCCACAGACCCCTGCTGACTGCTCCTGTGGCTCCTCCCACAGACCCCCTGCTGACTGCTCCTGTGGCTCCTCCCACAGACCCCCTGCTGACTGCTCCTGTGGCTCCTCCCACAGACCCCCTGCTGACTCCTCCCACAGACCCCCTGCTGACTGCTCCTGTGGCTCCTCCCACAGACCCCCTGCTCCTGTGGCTCCTCCCACAGACAACCTGCTGACTGCTCCTGTGGCTCCTCCCACAGACCCCCTGCTGACTGCTCCTGTGGCTCCTCCCACAGACCCCCTGCTGACTGCTCCTGTGGCTCCTCCCACAGACCCCCTGCTGACTGCTCCTGTGGCTCCTCCCACAGACCCCCTGCTGACTGCTCCTGTGGCTCCTCCCACAGACCCCTGCTGACTGCTCCTGTGGCTCCTCCCACAGACCCCCTGCTGACTCCTCCCACAGACCCCTGCTGACTGCTCCTGTGGCTCCTCCCACAGACCCCCTGCTGACTGCTCCTGTGGCTCCTCCCACAGACCCCTGCTGACTCCTCCCACAGACCCCCTGCTGACTGCTCCTGTTGGCTCCTCCCACAGACCCCCTGCTCCTGTTGGCTCCTCCCACAGACCCCCCTGCTGACTGCTCCTGTGGCTCCTCCCACAGACCCCCTGCTCCTGTGGCTCCTCCCACAGACTCCCTGCTGACAGCTCCTGTGGCTCCTCCCACAGACCCCTGCTGACTGCTCCTGTGGCTCCTCCCACAGACCCCTGCTGACTGCTCCTGTGGCTCCTCCCACAGACCCCCCTGCTGACTCCTCCCACAGACCCCTGCTGACTGCTTCTGTGACTCCTCCCACAGACCCCCTGCTGACTGCTCCTGTGGCCCCTCCCACAGACCCCCTGCTGACTGCTCCTGTGGCTCCTCCCACAGACCCCCTGCTGACTGCTCCTGTGGCTCCTCCCACAGACCCCCTGCTGACTGCTCCTGTGACTCCTCCCACAGACCCCCTGCTGACTGCTCCTGTGGCTCCTCCCACAGACCCCCTGCTGACTGCTCCTGTGGCTCCTCCCACAGACCCCCTGCTGACTGCTCCTGTGGCTCCTCCCACAGACCCCCTGCTGACTGCTCCTGTGGCTCCTCCCACAGACCCCCTGCTGACTGCTCCTGTGGCCCCTCCCACTGACCCCTGCTGACTGCTCCTGTGGCTCCTCCCACAGACCCCTGCTGACTGCTCCTGTGGCTCCTCCCACTGACCCCTGCTGACTGCTCCTGTGGCTCCTCCCACAGACCCCTGCTGACTGCTCCTGTGGCTCCTCCCACTGACCCCTGCTGACTGCTCCTGTGGCTCCTCCCACTGACCCCCCCCCGCTGACTGCTCCTGTGGCTCCTCCCAATGACCCCTGCTGACTGCTCCTGTGGCTCCTCCCACTGACCCCTGCTGACTGCTCCTGTGGCTCCTCCCACAGACCCCTGCTGACTGCTCCTGTGGCTCCTCCCACTGACCCCTGCTGACTGCTCCTGTGGCTCCTCCCACTGACCCCTGCTGACTGCTCCTGTGGCTCCTCCCACAGACCCCTGCTGACTGCTCCTGTGGCTCCTCCCACAGACCCCCTGCTGACTGCTCCTGTAGCTCCTCCCACAGACCCCCCGCTGACTGCTCCTGTGGCTCCTCCCACAGACCCCTGCTGACTGCTCCTGTGACTCCTCCCACAGACCCCCTGCTGACTGCTCCTGTGGCTCCTCCCACAGACAACCTGCTGACTGCTGCTGTGGTCCCTCCCACAGACCCCCGCTGACGGCTCCTGTGGCTCCTCCCACGGACCCCCGCTGACTGCTCCTGTGGCTCCTCCCACAGACCCCCTGCTGACTGCTCCTGTGGCTCCTCCCACAGACCCCCTGCTGACTGCTCCTGTGGCTCCTCCCACAGACCCCCTGCTGACTGCTCCTGTGGCTCCTCCCACAGACCCCCTGCTGACTGCTCCTGTGGCTCCTCCCACAGACCCACTGCTCCTGTGGCTCCTCCCACAGACAACCTGCTGACTGCTCCTGTGGCTCCTCCCACAGACCCCTGCTGACTGCTCCTGTGGCTCCTCCCACAGACCCCTGCTGACTGCTCCTGTGGCTCCTCCCACAGACCCCTGCTGACTCCTCCCACAGACCCCTGCTGACTCCTCCCACAGACCCCTGCTGACTCCTCCCACAGACCCCTGCTGACTCCTCCCACAGACCCCTGCTGACTGCTCCTGTTGGCTCCTCCCACAGACCCCTGCTGACTGCTCCTGTTGGCTCCTCCCACAGACCCCCTGCTGACTGCTCCTGTGGCTCCTCCCACAGACCCCTGCTGACTGCTCCTGTGGCTCCTCCCACAGACCCCCTGCTGACTGCTCCTGTGGCTCCTCCCACAGACCCCCTGCTCCTGTGGCTCCTCCCACAGACCCCCTGCTCCTGTGGCTCCTCCCACAGACAACCTGCTGACTGCTCCTGTGGCTCCTCCCACAGACCCCCGCTGACTGCTCCTGTGGCTCCTCCCACAGACCCCCTGCTCCTGTTGGCTCCTCCCACAGACCCCTGCTGACTGCTCCTGTTGGCTCCTCCCACAGACCCCTGCTGACTGCTCCTGTGGCTCCTCCCACAGACCCCTGCTGACTGCTCCTGTGGCTCCTCCCACAGACCCCCACCCCCCCGCTGACTGCTCCTGTGGCTCCTCCCACAGACCCCCTGCTGACTGCTCCTGTGGCTCCTCCCACAGACCCCCTGCTCCTGTGGCTCCTCCCACAGACCCCCCCCTGCTGACTGCTCCTGTGGCTCCTCCCACAGACCCCCCCCCGCTGACTGCTCCTGTGGCTCCTCCCACAGACCCCCCCCCGCTGACTGCTCCTGTGGCTCCTCCCACAGACCCCCTGCTGACTGCTCCTGTGGCTCCTCCCACAGACCCCCTGCTGACTGCTCCTGTGGCTCCTCCCACAGACCCCCTGCTGACTGCTCCTGTGGCTCCTCCCACAGACCCCCTGCTGACAGCTCCTGTTGGCTCCTCCCACAGACCCCCTGCTGACAGCTCCTGTGACTCCTCCCACAGACCCCTGCTGACTGCTCCTGTTGGCTCCTCCCACAGACCCCCTGCTCCTGTGGCTCCTCCCACAGACCCCCTGCTGACTGCTCCTGTGGCTCCTCCCACAGACCCCTGCTGACTGCTCCTGTGGCTCCTCCCACAGACCCCCTGCTGACTGCTCCTGTGGCTCCTCCCACAGACCCCTGCTGACTGCTCCTGTGGCTCCTCCCACAGACCCCCTGCTGACTGCTCCTGTGGCTCCTCCCACAGACCCCTGCTGACTGCTCCTGTGGCTCCTCCCACAGACCCCTGCTGACTGCTCCTGTGGCTCCTCCCACAGACCCCTGCTGACTGCTCCTGTGGCTCCTCCCACAGACCCTGCTGACTGCTCCTGTTGGCTCCTCCCACAGACCCCCTGCTCCTGTGGCTCCTCCCACAGACCCCCTGCTGACTGCTCCTGTGGCTCCTCCCACAGACCCCTGCTGACTCCTCCCACAGACCCCTGCTGACTGCTCCTGTGGCTCCTCCCACAGACCCCCTGCTGACAGCTCCTGTGACTCCTCCCACAGACCCCCGCTGACTGCTCCTGTGGCTCCTCCCACAGACCCCCTGCTGACTGCTCCTGTGGCTCCTCCCACAGACCCCCTGCTGACTGCTCCTGTGGCTCCTCCCACAGACCCCCTGCTGACAGCTCCTGTGACTCCTCCCACAGACCCCCTGTCTGACTGCTCCTGTGGCTCCTCCCACAGACCCCCTGCTGACTGCTCCTGTGGCTCCTCCCACAGACCCCTGCTGACTGCTCCTGTGGCTCCTCCCACAGACCCCCTGCTCCTGTTGGCTCCTCCCACAGACCCCTGCTGACTGCTCCTGTGGCTCCTCCCACAGACCCCCTGCTCCTGTTGGCTCCTCCCACAGACCCCTGCTGACTGCTCCTGTGGCTCCTCCCACAGACCCCCTGCTCCTGTTGGCTCCTCCCACAGACCCCTGCTGACTGTTCCTGTGGCTCCTCCCACAGACCCCCTGCTGACTCCTCCCACAGACCCCTGCTGACTGCTCCTGTGACTCCTCCCACAGACCCCTGCTGACTCCTCCCACAGACCCCTGCTGACTGCTCCTGTGGCTCCTCCCACAGACCCCCTGCTCCTGTTGGCTCCTCCCACAGACCCCTGCTGACTGCTCCTGTGGCTCCTCCCACAGACCCCCTGCTCCTGTTGGCTCCTCCCACAGACCCCTGCTGACTGTTCCTGTGGCTCCTCCCACAGACCCCCTGCTGACTGCTCCTGTGGCTCCTCCCACAGACCCCCTGCTCCTGTTGGCTCCTCCCACAGACCCCTGCTGACTGTTCCTGTGGCTCCTCCCACAGACCCCTGCTGACTGCTCCTGTGGCTCCTCCCACAGACCCCTGCTGACTGCTCCTGTGGCTCCTCCCACAGACCCCTGCTGACTGCTCCTGTGGCTCCTCCCACAGACCCCCGCTGACTGCTCCTGTGGCTCCTCCCACAGACCCCTGCTGACTGCTCCTGTGGCTCCTCCCACAGACCCCCTGCTCCTGTTGGCTCCTCCCACAGACCCCTGCTGACTGTTCCTGTGGCTCCTCCCACAGACCCCTGCTGACTGCTCCTGTGGCTCCTCCCACAGACCCCTGCTGACTGCTCCTGTGGCTCCTCCCACAGACCCCTGCTGACTGCTCCTGTGGCTCCTCCCACAGACCCCCGCTGACTGCTCCTGTGGCTCCTCCCACAGACCCCCGCTGACTGCTCCTGTGGCTCCTCCCACAGACCCCCGCTGACTGCTCCTGTGGCTCCTCCCACTGACCCCCGCTGACTGCTCCTGTGGCTCCTCCCACAGACCGTGGCTCCTCCCACAGACCCCCGCTGACTGCTCCTGTGGCTCCTCCCACAGACCCCCGCTGACTGCTCCTGTGGCTCCTCCCACAGACCCCCGCTGACTGCTCCTGTGGCTCCTCCCACAGACCCCTGCTGACTGCTCCTGTGGCTCCTCCCACAGACCCCTGCTGACTGCTCCTGTGGCTCCTCCCACAGACCCCTGCTGACTGCTCCTGTGACTCCTCCCACAGACCCCCCGCTGACTGCTCCTGTGGCTCCTCCCACAGACCCCCGCTGACTGCTCCTGTGGCTCCTCCCACAGACCCCTGCTGACTGCTCCTGTGGCTCCTCCCACAGACCCTGCTGACTGCTCCTGTGGCTCCTCCCACAGACCCCTGCTGACTGCTCCTGTGGCTCCTCCCACAGACCCTGCTGACTGCTCCTGTGGCTCCTCCCACAGACCCCTGCTGACTGCTCCTGTGGCTCCTCCCACAGACCCCTGCTGACAGCTCCTGTGGCTCCTCCCACAGACCCCTGCTGACAGCTCCTGTGGCTCCTCCCACAGACCCTGCTGACAGCTCCTGTGGCTCCTCCCACAGACCCCTGCTGACTGCTCCTGTGGCTCCTCCCACAGACCGTGGCTCCTCCCACAGACCCCCGCTGACTGCTCCTGTGGCTCCTCCCACAGACCCCCGCTGACTGCTCCTGTGGCTCCTCCCACAGACCCCCGCTGACTGCTCCTGTGGCTCCTCCCACTGACCCCCTGCTGACTGCTCCTGTGGCTCCTCCCACAGACCCCCTGCTGACAGCTCCTGTTGGCTCCTCCCACAGACCCCCTGCTGACAGCTCCTGTGACTCCTCCCACAGACCCCTGCTGACTGCTCCTGTTGGCTCCTCCCACAGACCCCCTGCTCCTGTGGCTCCTCCCACAGACCCCCTGCTGACTGCTCCTGTGGCTCCTCCCACAGACCCCTGCTGACTGCTCCTGTGGCTCCTCCCACAGACCCCCTGCTGACTGCTCCTGTGGCTCCTCCCACAGACCCCTGCTGACTGCTCCTGTGGCTCCTCCCACAGACCCCCTGCTGACTGCTCCTGTGGCTCCTCCCACAGACCCCTGCTGACTGCTCCTGTGGCTCCTCCCACAGACCCCTGCTGACTGCTCCTGTGGCTCCTCCCACAGACCCCTGCTGACTGCTCCTGTGGCTCCTCCCACAGACCCCTGCTGACTGCTCCTGTTGGCTCCTCCCACAGACCCCCTGCTCCTGTGGCTCCTCCCACAGACCCCCTGCTGACTGCTCCTGTGGCTCCTCCCACAGACCCCTGCTGACTCCTCCCACAGACCCCTGCTGACTGCTCCTGTGGCTCCTCCCACAGACCCCCTGCTGACAGCTCCTGTGACTCCTCCCACAGACCCCCGCTGACTGCTCCTGTGGCTCCTCCCACAGACCCCCTGCTGACTGCTCCTGTGGCTCCTCCCACAGACCCCCTGCTGACTGCTCCTGTGGCTCCTCCCACAGACCCCCTGCTGACAGCTCCTGTGACTCCTCCCACAGACCCCCTGTCTGACTGCTCCTGTGGCTCCTCCCACAGACCCCCTGCTGACTGCTCCTGTGGCTCCTCCCACAGACCCCTGCTGACTGCTCCTGTGGCTCCTCCCACAGACCCCCTGCTCCTGTTGGCTCCTCCCACAGACCCCTGCTGACTGCTCCTGTGGCTCCTCCCACAGACCCCCTGCTCCTGTTGGCTCCTCCCACAGACCCCTGCTGACTGCTCCTGTGGCTCCTCCCACAGACCCCCTGCTCCTGTTGGCTCCTCCCACAGACCCCTGCTGACTGTTCCTGTGGCTCCTCCCACAGACCCCCTGCTGACTCCTCCCACAGACCCCTGCTGACTGCTCCTGTGACTCCTCCCACAGACCCCTGCTGACTCCTCCCACAGACCCCTGCTGACTGCTCCTGTGGCTCCTCCCACAGACCCCCTGCTCCTGTTGGCTCCTCCCACAGACCCCTGCTGACTGCTCCTGTGGCTCCTCCCACAGACCCCCTGCTCCTGTTGGCTCCTCCCACAGACCCCTGCTGACTGTTCCTGTGGCTCCTCCCACAGACCCCTGCTGACTGCTCCTGTGGCTCCTCCCACAGACCCCTGCTGACTGCTCCTGTGGCTCCTCCCACAGACCCCTGCTGACTGCTCCTGTGGCTCCTCCCACAGACCCCCGCTGACTGCTCCTGTGGCTCCTCCCACAGACCCCCGCTGACTGCTCCTGTGGCTCCTCCCACAGACCCCCTGCTGACTGCTCCTGTGGCTCCTCCCACAGACCCCTGCTGACTGCTCCTGTGGCTCCTCCCACAGACCCCCCGCTGACTGCTCCTGTGGCTCCTCCCACAGACCCCTGCTGACTGCTCCTGTGGCTCCTCCCACAGACCCCCGCTGACTGCTCCTGTGGCTCCTCCCACAGACCCCCGCTGACTGCTCCTGTGGCTCCTCCCACTGACCCCCGCTGACTGCTCCTGTGGCTCCTCCCACAGACCGTGGCTCCTCCCACAGACCCCCGCTGACTGCTCCTGTGGCTCCTCCCACAGACCCCCGCTGACTGCTCCTGTGGCTCCTCCCACAGACCCCCGCTGACTGCTCCTGTGGCTCCTCCCACAGACCCCTGCTGACTGCTCCTGTGGCTCCTCCCACAGACCCCTGCTGACTGCTCCTGTGGCTCCTCCCACAGACCCCTGCTGACTGCTCCTGTGACTCCTCCCACAGACCCCCCGCTGACTGCTCCTGTGGCTCCTCCCACAGACCCCTGCTGACTGCTCCTGTGACTCCTCCCACAGACCCCTGCTGACTGCTCCTGTGACTCCTCCCACAGACCCCCCGCTGACTGCTCCTGTGGCTCCTCCCACAGACCCCCTGCTGACTGCTCCTGTGGCTCCTCCCACAGACCCCCGCTGACTGCTCCTGTGGCTCCTCCCACAGACCCCCGCTGACTGCTCCTGTGGCTCCTCCCACAGACCCCTGCTGACTGCTCCTGTGACTCCTCCCACAGACCCCCCGCTGACTGCTCCTGTGGCTCCTCCCACAGACCCCCGCTGACTGCTCCTGTGGCTCCTCCCACAGACCCCCGCTGACTGCTCCTGTGGCTCCTCCCACAGACCCCCTGCTGACTGCTCCTGTGGCTCCTCCCACAGACCCCCCCCCCGCTGACTGCTCCTGTGGCTCCTCCCACAGACCCCCCGCTGACTGCTCCTGTGGCTCCTCCCACAGACCCCCCGCTGACTGCTCCTGTGGCTCCTCCCACAGACCCCCGCTGACTGCTCCTGTGGCTCCTCCCACAGACCCCCGCTGACTGCTCCTGTGGCTCCTCCCACAGACCCCTGCTGACTGCTCCTGTGGCTCCTCCCACAGACCCCTGCTGACTGCTCCTGTGGCTCCTCCCACAGACCCTGCTGACTGCTCCTGTGGCTCCTCCCACAGACCCCTGCTGACTGCTCCTGTGGCTCCTCCCACAGACCCCTGCTGACAGCTCCTGTGGCTCCTCCCACAGACCCCTGCTGACAGCTCCTGTGGCTCCTCCCACAGACCCTGCTGACAGCTCCTGTGGCTCCTCCCACAGACCCCTGCTGACTGCTCCTGTGGCTCCTCCCACAGACCGTGGCTCCTCCCACAGACCCCCGCTGACTGCTCCTGTGGCTCCTCCCACAGACCCCCGCTGACTGCTCCTGTGGCTCCTCCCACAGACCCCCGCTGACTGCTCCTGTGGCTCCTCCCACTGACCCCCGCTGACTGCTCCTGTGGCTCCTCCCACAGACCCCTGTATAAAGGTGCCTGTGGGCTGCTGCTCTCCCTCTTTCCACCAGGATGTAATGTTGTTTATTCTTCCAGTCAATAAAAGCCGATATCTCACCTCCTACCTCTCAGCGTGAGTTATTGATGGTGCATCAATTTTATTGACTGGAAGTTGAAACATGGCAACCCTGTTACGCCCAGAACGTTTGGATTTGGACCCCCGGGACCCTGACGCAGCTCTTGCCTTTGAACGCTGGCTTGTGTGCTTCCACTCATACTTGGAGGAGGCTCGGGCAACCGACCCCGCTGTTAGGCACAGACTTCTGCTCTCGAGAGTCACCCCAAAAGTTTATTCATTCATCAGAGACCTCTCGACTTACGAAGGGGCGCTTGACGCCCTCAAAAGACAGTACCTGCGCCCGGTGAACGCTGTCTATGCCAGGCATCGCTTGGCAACCCGAAAACAGCGGCCTACGGAGTCGACTGCTGAATTTCTCCGAGCTCTACAGGCTCTCGTGCGGACTTGTGACTGCAAAACGCTCACAGCGGAACAGCATGCGGAACTCTTGGTCCGAGACGCCTTTGTGACCGGGGTCAGGTCAGTGTATTTGCGCCAGCGGCTGCTGGAAAAAGCTGATCTGACCTTACGCTCAGCAATAGAGACGGCGGATACGCTGGAGGCTGCACAGCTGTACGCCGAGGCCGTACAGCCACGCGATTCCCAGCCGTCACCGGTTCCTGCGGGCGAATTCGCCAACGCCGCTGCCAGTTGCGGTGTCCCGAACTCCCCGACCTCGCCAAGCACCAACCTTTGTTACTTTTGTGGGTTTCGGAAACATTCCAGAGAAAGCTGTCCGGCCCGCGAAGCGACTTGTTCCAGCTGTGGGAAGAAGGGCCATTTCGCCAAGGTCTGTAAGTCTAAACTGCGCCCGGGGTCGAGCAGCGCTGCGTCAATGTGGTGAACTGGATATACCTGTCTGACTGCTCCTGTTGGCTCCTCCCACAGACCCCTGTATAAAGGTGCCTGTGGGCTGCTGCTCTCCCTCATTTTCCCAGGATGTAGTGTTGTTTATTCTTCCAGTCAATAAAAGCCGATATCTCACCTCCTACCTCTCAGCGTGAGTTATTGATGGTGCATCAATTAAGGTCAACCAATAAGATTGCAGAATGACGTGTAAAAGGTACTGTTAGAGTGCAGTGCAGGCAAATGAAATACAAGATCATAATCAGGTACACTTCGAGGCCAACAGTCCAACTTATCGTACAAGAGGTCTGCCCAAGAGTCCGCTAACACTGAGGCGGAAGCTGTCCTAGACCCTGGTGGTACATGCTTTCAGGTTTTTGTACCTTCTGCCCGGTGGGAGAGGAAAGGAGAGAGCTCGTGTGGCAGGTGGGGTATTTAATTACGCCGGCTGCTTTACTGAGGCAGCAAGAGATGTGGACAGAGTACACGGAGAGCAGGCTGGTTCCTGCCATGTGTCCGTAACTCTCTGGTTTCTTGTGATCTCGTGCAGAGTGTGCTGTATGACTGAATCTACACACAGCTGGCCAGGTAGCAGTCGAGATGGGACATGCAGTTAGCATCTCATCAATGATGGGTTTTAGACCTTGATTTTTTTTAATTGCGGTACAATGCAGAATAGGCCCTTCAGCCTTTCAAGCCATACCACCCAACAATCCCCTGTTTTAATGGTGGGCTAATCATGGGACAGTTTACAATGACCAATTAGCCTACCAACTGGTACATCTTTGGACAATGGGAGAAAACCGGAGCACCCAGAGGAAACCCACGTGGTCACAGGGAGAACGTACAAGATTCTTGCGGGCAGCAGCAGGAATTGAACCTGAATTTGGATAAGTCCTTTGTTTCTTGTCCCATTTCCATATCATTTTCCCCGTGGCGTCTTCTCCATGTAACAGCTCCCACATGGGACAGTACAGGTGACCTGAGCACTCAGAGGAGAAGTGTGCAAACTCCACATAGACAGCACCAAAAGTCAGGATTGAAGCTGCAGCACTACCTGTTGTACTACACGGCTGCCCGATGACACATTCTCTGACGGAGTACCAGGGAGGTCAAAATCATCAATCCTTTTCACGGCCGTTATAAGCTCCCATAAGGGAGGTTGAATTGGTCGTAAAGAAGGTAACTGCAATGTTAGCGTTCATTTCAAGAGGACTAGAATATAAAAGAAAGGATGTAATGCTGAGGATTTGAAAGGCATTGGTCAGACCACACTTGGAATATCATCAGCAGTTCTGGATCTCTTACCTGAGGGAGGATGTGCTGGCACTGGAGAGGGTTCAGAGGAGATTCGTGTGAATGATCTCAGGAATGAGAGGGTTAATGTATGAGGAGTGCTTGTCTCTCGGCCTGTACTTCCTGGAGTTTGAAACTTACCGATTATTGAAAGCCCTAGATATGAATGTCGGGAGCATGTTGCTGAGAGTAGGGGAGTCTAGTGTCAGAGGGCACAGCCTCTGGACTGAGGGACATCCATTTTAAACAGATAAAGAATTTCTTTAGCCAGAGAGTGGTGAATCTCTGGAATTCATTGTCACTGATGGCTGTGGGGAACAAGTCACTGGGTATATTTAAAGCAGAGGCTGATAGGTTCTTGATTAGTAAAGGTGTCAACGGATGTGGAGGGAAGGATGGAGAATAGGATTGAGGGGGATAATAAAGCCTCAGCATTACATCCATGATGGAACAGTGGCGTGAACTCGATGGGCTGAATGGCCTAATTCTGCTACTGTGTCTTATGGTCACATGGGACTGTACGGCTCTTTGTCTCACAATATTGATGCCAATTCAAATTAAATCTTTTCTGACTGAAAGGCAACTTGAGCACTGCGGCGATCTAACATTTGACCTCTTGGGAGGTCATCGTACTCGACTCGAGCGTGTGCACTAATATTAGATCATTAATAGTGTATTGTTGATTTATTGATTTATTTGGAGACGCAACATGGTAACAGCAAGTTTCAACTCAGAGTCCACACTACACAGTTCAAAGTAAATTCATTATCAAAGTACATATATGTCACCATACATTACCCTGAGATTCATTATCTTGTGGTCATACTTAATAAAACTATAGAATAATAACCATAACTATCAATGAAAGAACACCCAACTAGGATGTCCGACTAGAGTGCACTCAACAACAACAAACTGTGCAAAATACAAAAATAATAAATCAGCAATAAATATCGAGAACATAAGATGAGTCTATAGATTGTGGGAGCGTTTCAATGATGAGGCAAGTGAAGTTATCCCCTTTGGTTCAAGAACCTGACGGTTGTGGAGTATTTACGCCCATGCGATCAATTAACCTAACCAGTGTGTCTTTGGAACGGGAGGAACCTGGAGCAACTGCAAAAATCCCTTGCAGTTAAGGGGAAATGGTACAAACTCCTTAGATGGCTATGGAATTGAGGCTGGTTTGCAAGTGGTTCAGTAGAGTTTTGCTAACTTCTCTCTCTCTCTCTCTCTCTCTCTCTCTCTCTCTCTCTCTCTCTCTCTCTCTCTCTCTCTCTCTCTCTCTCTCTCTCTCTCTTCCCCCCTCTCTCTCCGCCTCTCCCCCCCTCTCCCCCTCTCTCCCCCTCTCTCCGTCTCTCCCTCTCCCTCCCTCTCCCCACTTCGTAGAGGTTTGTAAAAACAAAAAAAAGGGGAGTAACTGCATTTAATAGCTCCAGACCGGACTTTGAGATGAAGATTATGGGATTTGTCAGCTTTCAACTTCATAATATCTCTTCATTTAAAAAAAAACCTCATACTAAATTCTTTCTGTTCCCTAATCTAGCTAGACTCTTGGTTCTCTAGCACTTTGTTCTTTTCTTTGAATTCAGACACAAAACATTAATTTAATTTCTCTACCACTTTTACACTCTCCATTATTAATTCTCCTGTCTGTCTTTCAGTTCTCACTTTGCCTTTTACTTGTCTTTTACTTTTTGCATATCAGTATAAGCTTTAATTGTCTTTTTGTTCCAATTTCTATGTCTTTGATTTCTAAAATGATTGTCAATGTCAGAAGCCTTTTCTGTGGATTTAGTGCTATAGCATCTCTTTTTATCCTCTGTTAACTAAAGATAGTCCTTTTTTCCTGTTGGGTTTTTGTGGCTATTTTAAGGGAATTGATTATTTTGCTATTCATATACACTCTCTCAGTGGCCGCTTTATGAGGTACCTCCAGTAGCTAATAGAGTGGCCACTGAGTATATGTTCATGATCTTTTTCTGTTGTAGCCAGCCGCTTCAAGGTTTGACATGCTGTGCATTCTGCTACACAGTTCTGTGCCACTCTCATCATACTCAGAGTTTTCATCACCAGCATGCAGATTAGTGCTCTTTTGAAACTGCAACTTGACTTTTTAGCATTTACTCTGCAGGTCATTTATTTTCATCTGCCCAACATACTCTTTGTATGCTTCCTACTTTATTGTATTTTCTGCAGGTTTCACATTCAAATCTGCATTTGTTTGGTGCATGTGAGTCCCTGGCACAATGGCAACACAGTTTATTTGGCCAAGCCAGTTTCTGTATGGACAATGCAATTTTGTTCACATTCAGTTTGATTCCTGACTGCAACCGAAATGCATCTCTGTCTGCGGTTTTCATTGAAACAGCGATTTCCATTGATCTTTTAAATGTAAGATGTGCTTCAGCTGGGAGCTGCTTTTGAATGCTTTCTTGTAAAATTCCACAAACCAAAAGATCCCTCAAGCCCATTACTGAGCTGACAATGTAGAGCCAATTTCTTCAATTCAGCCTCATATGCTGAAATGGACTCACCCATTTTTTGATTCTGGTTTTGAAACCTAAAGCGATTCAAAATCAACAATGCATTGTTCTAACTGTTCCTCCATCTAATAACTTGGTTGGGTCAAACTTTGAAGCAAACAGTATGCCTTTAAACCCAATGCATTCCGCAAAATTGGCAGTTGCTTCTTACCGGCTATTTTATCTGCTTCAAAATACTTTTCCAATAGCTCGGTATATATAAGCTAATTACCCATGAGCTATGTATGATTGTGTGTGTGTATATATAGATATTCAAATATTAAATACTCAACCCTCTCGAAATGAATGCTAATATTTTCCTTATCACCAACTTAAGCTGCAAGTTAAACTTCAGGGAATCTTGCACAAGGACTCCCAAGTCACTTTGCACCAGAGATTTTTGAATTTTCTCCCCATTTAGAAAATAGTCTATGCCTTTACTTCCACCAGTGCATTATCATACAGTTCCCTACACCACATTCCATCTGCCAATTCCCCCAATCTGTCTAAGTCTTTCTGCAGACTCCATGCTTGCTCAACACTACCTGCCCCTCCACCTATCTTCATTTTATTCAAAAACATGGCCACAAAGCCAGGAATTCAGTCATCCAGGTCATTGACATATAATGTGAAAAGAAGTGGCCCCATCACTGACCTCTGCAAAATGCCACTAGTCCCCGGCAGCAACCCAGAAAAATTACCTCATTTACTCTTACTCTTTGCCTCCTGCCAGTCAGTCAATCTTCTATCCATGCTAGTATCTTTCCTGTAATATCATGGGCTCTTGGCTTGTAAGCAGCCTCATGTATTGCATTTTGTCAAAGGCCTTCTGAAAATCCAAGTAAACAACATCCACCAACTCTCCTTTGTCTATCCTCCGCCAGTTATTTCCTCAAAGAATTCCAAATTATTTGTCTGGTAAGATTTCCCCTTAAGGAAACCATGCTGACTTTGACCTATTTTATCATGAGCCTCCAAGTAACTCAACCTCATCCTTAATAATAGACTCCAACATATCTCCAACGTCTGAAGTCAAACTAACTGACCAATAATTCTTTCTTCTGCCTCTCTCCCTTTTTAAAGAGTGGAATGACATTGACAATGTTCCAGTCCTTTGGAACCATTCTGGAATCCAGTGATACTTGAAAGATCATTACTAGTGTCTGTACATTCTCTTCTGCTACTTCCTTCAGAACCCTAGTCTATCTGATCCAGGTGACTTATCTACCTTCAGATATTTCACCATCCCCACCATTCTTCTCCTTAGTAATAGAAACTTTTCACCTGTTGCTTCCTCAATGAGGAGGCACAGATTTGGGGTAAGGAGAAAGATTTACGGAGGATCTGAGAGGACCTCCAGGCAGCGAAATGAGCACCTAAAGGCCTTGCCTGAGAGGAGTTGAAACTGGATTTGCTGACAACATTTATGTATTTCAATGTACAGATTAATCAGTTGAGCATAGTGTTGTGGGACAGGAGTGGGTGATGGGATTCACAGGGGAGGGTGCCTACTGGTCTGAATCGATCAGCTGGGCCAAATGGCCTGCTTCCATGCTGTACAATTCTATATCACAACTACTGTTCTCGAGGACCTCAATTTTCCTGAATTGTCCATGGATATTGCATCCTAGCTGTCTATGTGATACGAAGACCAGGCCTGTATGATATGGAGGACAAGCTACTGCCCATGTAGCAAGCTCTCTCTCTCCACATAGCCGATGAATCCAAAGTAACAGCAGAGGCCAACGCAGTTTGGCACCAGTGGCATCGCGGGAGTTCTTGGTCAACATTGAATTCAATGTCAGACTAACTTAGGGACTCCAGCTCTGGATTTTTCCTCTGGGTTTAATCCAGAAGCCTTCCCCATAAGTGGGTATAACCAAAAGGCAGTACAGGTTTGAGATCAGAGCTTTCCTTCTAGATGAGCTGCCAAACGCGGCTGACAAGCTCCGTCTGCCCAAAGCGACTAGTTCTAAGGTGCAAGTAGCTCGCTTTTTCCTTTTCTCCTGTCAGTAGAAACTGTCCCACCAGGCTTGGTAGCCAGGAGCTGGACTTGCTTGTCAGAGGCTATTTGAGATGCATGCCATGGGAGCTTATCCCCATGACCACACCCAGCTCTAACAACATTCAGGAGCTATTATGTAATACCCTATAAATCTCACTCATATTTTCTGTTCTTTGTTGGTTCCACTAAACAAATTCTGATTCTACGTCAGATGATTTAAGATAATTTCTCTCCCTTGTTTGGTTTTGATCTTATTCTTGGCACTAGCACTTATCCTCTTCCACATTGCCTAAGTGTCAAATACTGTGGTGGTGGATACGATAGGGTCTTTTAAGAGGTTTTTAGATAGGTACCTGGAGCTTAGTAAAATGGAAGGCTATAGGTAAGCCTTATAAGTTCTAAGGTAGGGATGTGTTCGGTTGAAGGGCCTGTATTGTGCTGTAGGTTTTCTATGTTTCTATTTAGCAACAGCAGATGTGCCTCTGGCATTGAGTCTGGCCCTGTGGCTCAGAAGGGTAGGGAACTGAAGAGGAAGGCAGCAGTAGTCGGAGACTCTATAGTCAGGGGGACAGATAGGCGATTCTGTGAACCCAAAAAGGAAACATGGATGGTAGTTTGCCTCCCAGGTGCCAAGGTCCGAGGTGTTTCTGGACGCATCCACAATATCCTGTAAAGGGAGGGTGAGCAGCTAGAAGTCATGGTACATATTGGTACCAGTGATATAGGAACAAAAAGGGAGGAGATCCTGAAAGAAGACTACAGGGAGTTAGGAAGGAAGCAGAGAAGCAGGACCTCAAAGGTAGTAATCTCGGGATGACTGCCTGTGCCACGTGACAGTGAGGATAGGGATAGAGTCAAGTGGCAGATAAATGCGTGGCTGAAGAATTGGAGAAGGAGGCAGGGCTTCTGGGGCAGGTGGGACCTGTACAAAAGGGATAGGTTGCACATGAATCCAAGGGGGAACAATATTCTTGCAGGCAGGTTTACTAGAGCTGTTGGGATTGGTTTAAACTAATATGACAAAGGGGATGGGAACCAGGATGATAGAGCTGAGGATGAGCCAGCAGGTTTACAGTAGATGTTGGGTGTAACATGAATGTAAGGAAAGACAAGCCAATGTTTGGGTACAAATACAGACAGACCAAAGAGTTAAAATGTCCACAGAGGCAAAATTCAAAAGGGTGAAGAATGCAGGACTGTATTTGAATGTGTGTAGCATTTGCAATAAGGTGGACATACTCGTAGCACGATTACAGATTGGTTGGTATGGCGTTGTGGGCATCACTGAGTCGTGGCTGAAAGGAAGCCGTAGTTGGGAGCTTAATATCAAAGGATATACTGTACTTCGTATCGAAAGGACAGGCAGAAATACATAGGCAGTGGTGTGGCTCTGTTGGTAAGAGATGGAATTGCATCTTTAGAAAGAGGTGACATAGGGTCAGAGAATGTTGAGTCTTTGTGGGTGGAGTGAAGAAAATGCAAGGGTTAAAAAACCATTAAAGGAATCATATTGGCATCCAAATAGTAGCCAAGATGTGGGGTTGAGATTGCAAAGGGAGCTGGAAAGGGCTTGTAATAAGGGTAATGACACAATTGTAATGGGGGACTTCAATATGCAAGGGATTGGGAAAATCAGGTTGGTGTTGGATCGCAGGATATGGAATTAGTTGAAAGCCAGTGAGATGGCTTTTTAGAACAGCTTGTGCTTGAACCTACTCAAGAAAAGACTATCTCAGATTGTGTGTTGTGTAGTAACTGAGATCTTATTTGTCAGCTTAATATAAAGGAACCCTTAGGAGGTAGTGATCACAATATGATTGAATTCAGACTGCAATTCGAGAGGGAGAAGCGTAACTCACATGTATCAGTATTGCAATGGAAAAAAGGGAATTACAGAGGCATGAGAGAGGAAAGTTCCCAGGTGGATTAGAGAAGGAGACTGGTGGAGATGATAGCAGAGCAGAGATGGCTGAAGTTTTTGGAAATAGTTCACAAGATGTAGAATAGATATGTCCCACAGAGGAAGAAGTTCTCAAGTGCTGGGGTAGGCAACTGTGGCTGACAAAGGAAGTTAAGGACTGCATAAAAGCCAAGGAAAAGGCATATAGGCAGCAAAAGTGAGTGGGATGTTGGATAATTGGAGAGCTTTTAAAATTTGACAAAAGGTGACTAAAAAAGCAATAAGATGGGAAAAGATGAAATATGAAGGCAGACCAGCCAATAGTATAAAGCAAGATGCCAAAAAAATTTTCAGTTATTGAAAGAGTAAAAGGGAGGTGAGAGTTGATATTGGACCACTGGAAAATAATGCTGGTGAGGTAGCAACGGGGGACAAAGAAATTGCAGATGAACATAATGGGTATATTGCATCTGTCTTCACTGTGGACAGCGAGTGTCAGGGAGCAGGAGTGAGAGCCTTTGCTATTACAAAGGAAAAAGTGCGAGGCAAACTGAAAGGTCTGAAGGTGGATCAGTCATTTGGACCAGATAGGTTACATCCCACATTCCTGAGAGAGGTTGCTGAAGAGATAGCGGATGCAATGGACATGATCTTTAAATCATCACTTGATTCCAGCACGGTCCCAGAGGAATGGAAGATTGAAAATGTCACTCCACTCTTAAAGAAGAGGAAAAGCAAAAGAAAGGAAATTATAGGCTGGTTAGCCTAACCTCAGTGATTGGGAAAGTGTTGGAGTCTATTATTAAGGATGAGGTTTTTAGGTACTTGAAGACTAATGATAAAATAAGCCAAAGTCAGCATGGTTTCTGTAAAGGGAAATCATGCCTGACAAATCTCTTAGATTTCATCAAGGAAGTAACAAGCAGGGTGGACAAAGGAGAGGCAGTGAATGTCATTTACTTGGATTTTCAGAAGGCATTTGATAAGGTGCCACACATGAAGCTGCTTAACAAGATAAAATCCTATGTCATTACAGGAATGATACTGCATGGATAGAGTAATGGCTGACAGGCAGGAAGCAGGAGACAACGAGTGGGAAAAGGGGCATTTTCTGATTGGCTGTCGGTGACTAACGGTGTTCCTCAGGGGTCAGTACTGAGACCGCTACTTTTCACATTGTTTGTCAGTGATTTGGATAATGGAATTGATGGCTTTGTGGCAAAGTTTGCGGATGATATGAAGATAGGTGGGGGGGAAGGTAGTGCTGAGGAAACAATATGATTGTAGCATGACTTAGACAAATTGGAAGAATGGGGGTAGAAGTGGCAGGTAGAATACAGTGCTGGGAAATGTACAATAATACATTTTGGTAAAAGGAACAATAATGCAGACTATTATCTAAATGGGGAGAATGTTCAAACATCAGAGGTGCAGAGAGACTTAGGAGTCTAAGGATTGGGATGAACTAGGTATTAAGTGTTTTTGGGACCTGTTTATCTCAGGGTCTTTTGCTTCATTTGACCAATTGTCAACTAAATTTGCACTGCCAAAAACACATTTTTACAGATACCTTCAAATTAGAGATTTCTTACGTTCTCAATTAACTACTTTTCCTATAGGTCCTGATAAAAATTTACTGGAAGATCTTTTAAATTTAAAACCTTTTGTTAATGGTTCTATTACCGGATTCTATAACTTGTTGATTGATTCTAGACAAGACTTTTAGATAAAATAAAAAAAGCTTGGGAGGATGACCTAAATTGTCAGATTTCTGACGAAAGATGGAATAAAATTCTTAAACGGGTTAATAAATCATCCTTCTGTGCTCGTCATTCTCTTCTACAATTCTCTCCTACACATCTTCAATGGCTACGTGATATTATGTCTCATTTAAATTTAGAGAAGATCTGTTGCTCAGTCTTAAATTTGAAACAATCTTTTTATGATATCTGGGGACCTTTCCTAAATTACTTTTCCAAATTTATAAAGCTTAACAGCGCACAGACTTTTATGTATAATTCTATCATCCTTTCTTAAGCGAATATGTTTTTTTTCTAATTATCCATTATCATCCAACAGCTTTTTTCTTTGGTAGTTGGTAGGGGGTTGACTTTTTTATATAAAAAAATTATTTTATGTTGTATGAGCTATCTTTAAATTTTTGATTATGGAGTGCTATACCTTTATGTGATATGATATAACATTTTGATCAATTTTATTACAATATATGAATGTACACACTTTACATTGAGATGTATCTATGTGCTGCACTCTGTAAATCTTGTTTTTTCTTCTGAATAAAAATACTGTAAACGGAAAGGAGTCATCGTGCAAGATTCCCAGAAGTTTAATTTACAGGTTGAGTCTGTGGTAAAGCAGGCAAAAGCAAACTTGGCATTTATTTCAAGAGTACAGATATCCCCCTGCTTTATGAAAGTTCGCTTTACGCCACTTCGCTTTTATGAAAGACCTACATTAGTACCCGTTTTTTGCTAACCAAAATAAATCTGGAGGATTTTCGCTTTTACGAAAAAAGGCAAAAAGCGAAATAGCATTCAGCGTTTGTTTTGCTCTTAGCAAAACACTCAGCATCAAGCCGCCATAGCTTTGAATTCCGTGAGATTTTCGCTGTGATTGACAGTGCTGCAATGATTGCAGAAAAGTATGACTTAAATTTTGAAAGGGCACATAGCTTTAGGGCAGGTTTGCAGGATATTTTGAGTGCTTCCAAAGAAGTGTATGATAGAAAAATGCATGAACCTTCCTGTGTGCTCACTGTCTTCCCAATTCTCGTAAGTGAAACTACACTGTACATACATTATTTCTACTTTATATAAGTTGTGTGCTTATCATATCATTCCTGCTTTTACTATATGTTTGTGTTATTTTAGTTTTTATGTGTTATTTGGTATGATTTGGTAGGTTATTTTTTGGGTCTGGGAACGCTCAAAAATTTTCCCATATAAATTAATGGTAATTGCTTCTTTGCTTTACGACATTTCAGCTTACCAACAGTTTCATAAGAATGCTCTACTTTAGGATAGCGGGGGAAACCTGTTATAGAATATAGAAGTAGAGAGATAGTGCTGAGCCTTTATAAGACATGAGTCAGGTCACACGGAGAATTGTCAACAGATTTGGGCCCCGTATCTCAGAAAGGATGTGTTATCACTGGAGACAGACCAGTGGAGTTTCACAAGGATGATTCTGGGAATAAAGGGGTTAACAGATAAGGAACATTTGGCAGACTTGGGCCTGTACTCACTGGAATTTAGAATGGAATAGTGATTTCATTGAAATCTACCAAATGTTGAAAGGCCTAGATAGGGTGGATGTGGAAAGGATGTTTCCTATGGTGGGGGTATCCAGAACTGGAGGGCACAGCTTCAAAATTGAAGTGTGGCTCTTTAGAATAAAGGTAAGGAGGAATATTTTTAGCAGAGAGCAGTAAATCTGTGGAATGCTCTGCCACAGACCGTGGTGGAACCATGGTAGAAGTTGATTGTTTCCTGATCGGTCAGGGCATCAAGGGATATAGCGAGAAGGCAGATGTAATCCGGGATCAGCTATGATGGAATGGCCAAGCAGACTCAATGGGCTGAATGGCCTAATTCTGCTCCTATTTCTTATGATCTTCTCCCTGTGTTCCTTCATGCCCTGACGGATCAAGAATCTATCATCCTCTGTGTGAAATATACATAAAGAATTGACCTCCACGCTATCAGTGGCAATGACTTCCACAGATCCACCACTTCCTGCTTAAGGAAAGTCTTCCTCATCCCTGTTCTAAGAGAATGTTCTATATTCTGAGGTTATGCCCTCTAGTCTTAGATTATCCCACCAGAGGAAACATCTTCTCCACATCCACTCAATCAAGACCTTTCACCATTTGATAGGTTTCGATTAGGTCACCCCTCAGTCTTCTGAATTCCAGTGAATACAGGCCCAGAGCTATCAGATATTCTACATATGACAATCCATTCAATCCTGGAATCAATTCTGAGAACCTCCTTTGAACCCTCTCCGATGTCAGCACTAGGGGATCAGCTATTCTGGATTTGGTGTTGTGCAATGAACCAGAATTCATTAGAGAGTTTAAGGTAAAATAACTTGTAACGCACTGTAAGGATTCACTGTTAATGTCATGGCTTCTCTGTAATGTTCACTGCTGAGGTAATGGTTTCTCTGTTGCAGCAATGTTTGGGTTATGGCTGGAGATAACAGGACTGTGGTATGCATGTTAGCCAATCAGAGATTGTTGCTCTGTCTTGTGCATATGGAAGGATGTTTTTTTCACGGTCTTTGTCGAGGAGCAATGAAGAGGGAAGACACATGTGGATAAAGCTGGTAGACCACTGGACGGAGTGCACTGGGATCTGAGGGTCTGAAGGTCGGCGACAGTTGGAGGAGACCGATGGTGGAGGAACGACTACTGACTGAGCTCTGTTGCACATCAGCAGCAATAGATATGAAACTGAGTCAGCGTTTTATAAATACACAACAAAATTTATTAACCTCTACTCAAAAACATCAAAAAGTAAACAAACGAGATTAAACGGAAGTTAACGGTGTTATGTGTCTATAGTTATCAGTCGAACTTAAAGACAATCCTTAACAGATCTGACTTAAGCACAGTCTTAAGGTGATAGTTCCTATACAGAATGTACCTATACAGAGCTCTACACAAATATCCCCTGAATATTTGCCACATTTCTTCTATACTTTTCCCTGAGAACATCTGATTCCAATTTAAGCTTCCAATGTCCTGCTTGATAGCCTCATAGTTCCCCTTACTCCAATTAAACTCTTTTCTAACATTGTCTGTTCCGATCTCTCTCAAATGCTATTGTAAAGGAGATAGAATTATGATCACTATCTCCAAAATGCTCTCCCACTGAGAGATCTGATACCCGACCAGGTTCATTTCCCAATACCAAATCAAGTACAGCCTCTCCTCTTGTAGGCTTATCTACATATTGTGTCAAGAAACCTTCCTGATCACACCTAACAAACTCCACCCCATCTAAACCCCTCACTCTAGGGAGATGCCAATCGATATTTGCGTAATTAAAATTTCCCATCTCAACAACTCTGTTATTGTTATGATCCCGCAACAATGAATATATCAATTGAGACAGGTTTTTTACAACAAATAAAATATTTATTAAACACTGCTAAAAAAAATGTAAACAAACATCTAACTTAACCGGAAATGGACTGCTATACAGCAGCTCGAACAGTTCTTAAAGCAAGAAATGCGAACTCAGTTCTTTAAAGCTGTATGGCAAAAAAAGTCTAAAATGATTTACAGTCAGTTAGGAGAGACTTTCCTTGAAGTAATAAATTCTCTTTCGCGACGTTACTGATGATCCCAGCTGAAGTATGCCTTGCCCCAAAGGATTTGCGATGTAGGAAATAAAACGGCTTAAAGACACTGACCTTTCCTTGGCAAAACTCTGCATCCAAATCTTTCTGCTCTTTTAGCAGGAGCTATCTCAGATTGCGGGTTACTAACTCCTTGTACGAAGATTAAATAAGGTTGAACCTGTTTTACTGCCGACATCAACTTTCCTCAATCCTTCAGCTTCATGAACTTTGATAATTCTTTACTCTCCGACTGGACTTTAACTGGCAGTGATTTTCAGATCTGCCGGCAGAACAATTCTTACAGTAGAAATTAAAACTCCACTTTTAAAATGAAACTGCATCATAAAATCAAGTACACAGCAGAATGGAGTCACTGACAACTTAAGCCATGAAACTGACCTGCGTCACAGGGAGGGGATCTCCTTTTATACCCTGTGAAAAAACCATCACATGACCTCTCACTAGCAGGAAAATTACATCACTCCATCATTACAAGACCATTACATCATCCCAGCAGAGCCTCAATTACATCATGGTCATGTGACAGTCACGGGATACCCATGGGTATGTAACACCTTCCTCCAAAAAAAATTTTTGGTCTGTCATGAACAAAATTTTAACAACTACTTACAAAAACTACAGATGTATAAAATTTACAACATACACAGTATACATTGTATTATCATACAGCACCTTACAAATTATTACAAAGGAGTGTTACAAATGTTAAAATATCACTCCATAAAAAAATTACATTGTACATTCAACATCGAGATAGACGATCAGTAATCACATTATCTTTGTCTTTAATATGAGTTATCAAAATATTGTATTCCTGTAACATTAAACCTTTGTTACTAAATTGGAGTTTGATGGATTTCCTTAACGATTTTCCTTAACCAAGCCCGGACCTACACCATAACTAAGGTAAGTCACAGTGGCATTACCAAATTCACTTTTAGCTAAGTTAATAGTTAAGTTAGCTTTTGAAAGCCTTTCAAATAGTCTCTTCACCACAGTAATGTGTGCTTTCCAAGTATTATTTCCTGTAACTAAATCATCAATATAAGCATCTGTACCTTTCAAACCTTGAATCACAGAGTTAATCACAGAGTACCTGGGGCATTCTTCATTCCAAATGGAAGAACATTATATTCATATAACCCAGATGGAGTTTCAAATGCAGAAATCTCTCTACCTCTGTCCGTTAATGGAACACACCAATACTCTTTCAATAAATCAATCTTTGTAAGGAACTATGCTTTTCCAACTTTATCTACACAATCATCTACTCTAGGAATTGGATATGTATCTGTTTTCGTTACAGCATTCATCTTCCTATAGTCTGTACAAAACCTAATACTACCATCTGGTTTTGGCACCATAACACAGGGTGAACTCCAATTCGAGTTAGAAGGTCTAATAATATTATTCTCTAGCATATATTTAATTTATTTCTCAGCAAATTCACATTTTTCTATGTTCATCCTGTATGGGTGTTGTTTAATGCGTTTGGCATCTCCAACATCTACGTCATGTGAAGCTATAGTGGTTCTTCTAGGAACGTCTGGAAATAAATCCTTATATTTAAAAATTAATTGCTTCATCTGCTGCCTCTGCTCTGGCTGTAAATGAGCTAATTTCTCATCAAAATGTTCCAGAATTGTTGAGTTTGGTAATCTGACAGAAACAACGTTGGGTTCAGAATGAGTTTTAGATGAATCATCCATTATGTTCCTAGTGAGATCAGACACATTATTATTGACCACAATAGTCACAGTAGCAGACTGTTTCACATAATATGGTTTTATCATATTTATATGGCAAAGTTGTGTTGGCCATCTATGATCTGGAGTTTTTATCACATAATCCACATCATTGATTTTAAGCACAATTTCATAAGGACCATGAAATTTAGCTTGTAAAGTATTTGTTTGCACTGGGAAAAGAACCAGCACCTTATCTCCAGGCTTAAATGTCCTCATCCTAGCTTCTTTATCATACCAGGTTTTCATTTTCTCCTGAGCCGATTTTAAATTTTCCCTGGCTAAACTACAAGCTTTATGTAATTTGTCCTTAAATTTTAAAACATAGTCAAGCAAATTAGTGTGTACCTCTTTATTAATCCATTGTCTTTTAATAAAGCCAAAGGTTCTTTAACTCTATGCCCAAATACAAATTCAAATGGACTGAAACCTAATGATTCTTGTACTGACTCCCTTACTGCAAATGGAAGTAATGATATACCCTCATCCCAATCACTTTCATTTTCCACACAATACATACTAATCATAGTCTTGAGGGTAGAATGAAACCTCTCCAAGGCACCTTGTGATTCTGGATGGTATGCAGATGAAGTGATTTGCTTAGCTCCCAATTTATAAACTATTTGTTGAAACAATCCAGACATAAAATTATTGCCTTGATCAGGTTGTATTTCCTTAGGTAACCCAAAATAAGTAAAGAATTTTATAAGAGCCTTTGTTACAGTTTTAGTTGTTATATTCCTAAGTGGCACTGCCTCTGGAAACCTAGACACAGTGCACATAATAGTCAGCAAGTACTGATAACCAGTTTTTGATTGGTAATGGACCTATACAATCTACAATAATTTTGGAAAACGGTTCACCGAATGCTGGAATAGGTTGTAGTGGGGCCACTGCAGTAACTTGATTTGGTTTACCCACAATTTGACAAGTATGACACGTTCTGCAAAACGTCGCCACATCTTTTCTCAAACCAGGCCAGTAAAAATGTTTTAAAATCTTGTCTACAGTTTTCCTCACCCCCTGATGTCCACCCAAGGAGACACTATGGGCTAAAGTTAAAATCTCATTCCGATAAACTTTAGGAACAACTACCTGATAAACTACATTCCATTCCACACTTGCAGGAATTGTAGGCGATCTCCACTTCCTCATCAACACTCCTTTTTCCAAGTAATATCCTACTGACACCTTCTCAATCTCACTATCTAGTAGAGCTTGTTCTCTTAATTTGATAATCTCAGGGTCTCTACTCTGCTCTGCTATCATCTCCTTCCGAGTCAGAGACAAATACTCATGATCAGACTTACTCCAAGAATCGTGATCAAACAATGAAGGTAAGAAAGTCTCTGACACATCCTCAAAACTTGAATCCTGAGTTGAACAATCATGGGTAACAACCTCATCCTGCACATCAAGCTTTTTAGCCATAGCTCGAGTTACAACACAGGAAGAATCTGTGTTAGAATCCATCCGTGGTTCCTCTGACTCTATTGTCAAATGCACTTCAGAAAAAACTTGTCCACCTGCCAAGTCATTACCTAACAATAAAGAAATATCCTTCACAGGTAAGCTATGCTGTAATCCTACTTTAACAAATCCTGTAACTAACCCTGACTTTAAATTTACTCTGTGCAAATGTACAGGCATAAGGGCACTCCCAACACCTCGTATATAATTTACCTCACCAGTGTCAGACTCATCACTAAACTTTAACACACTGTCTAACATCAGTGATTGAGAAGCTCCAGTATCCCTAAGGATTTTTACTGGCACCGGAGTAGATCCTTCTTTCAAGGATACAAACCCTTCAGTTATAAAATTATCATATCCCTTCCTAACTTGGTCAGACTCTAACAAAGCTTCATCTGTGTTTATCTAACCCTGTGAATTTACAGGTGGTTCAGTATGTTGCACACAAGCATCTGGGACTGCTTCCTTCTTCTTTTTCAATTGGAAACAGTTGGCTATTACATGACCAGGTTTCTTACAATAGTTACAAATGGGACTAAACTGTCTTTCCTTCACAGGTTTTCCTTCCTCTTACCTTTCTCACTAACTTCTGATTTAATTTCTAGTTTACCTTGATTCACTGTGTTATTTTTCCTTTTAAAAGTTCTGCCCTGAGGAAATTTATTCTTATGGATTAAAGCATACTTATCAGCTAATTTAGCAGAGTCCTGCAATGTATCTGTGTCTCTCTCATTTATGTATGTCTTTATTTCATCAGGGATGCTCCTTTTAAATTCCTCCATTAAAATCAGCTCTTTCAATTGATTATAGCCCCTATTTACATTTTTAGAGGAAACCCATCCCTCAAAACACACAGCTTTATCGTAGGCAAATTCCACATACGTTTTTTCCACAGATTTCTTCAAATTTCTGAATCTTTCTCTATAAGCTTCTGGGGCTAACTCATACACCTTTAATATGTGCAGTTTCACAGTATCATAATCAAGTGCTTGTTCAGCAGTTAAAGCTGTATAAACCTGTTGTGCTTTGCCTTTAATTACACTCTGTAACAACACTGACCACTTCTCTTTCAGCCACTCTGAAATCAGAGCAATAGTTTCAAAGTGTTGAAAATATTTCTCTACTTCTCTTTCACTAAATGGAGGGACCAATTTAATTTCCTGACTAACAACAAACGTTTTTCTAGAACCAGAGAACTGATTCTCGGATCTTAATTCTGCCACCGCAAGTTCAAATTCCCTCTTTTTATTTTCAGCCTCTAACCAATGTAGTTCCAAGTCAGCTTCAAATTGCTTCTTTTTTATTTTCAGCTTCTAATCAACTTAGTTCCAAGTCAGCTTCCAATTGCTTCTGTTTAATTCAGCTTCTATTCTAAGCTTTTCTAACGCTACCTGTTCCAAGTGTAACTGAACAGCTGCTTTACTCACAGGGAACTTAACTAAAATCGATGCATCAAAAACACCCGAATCTATGTAGTGTTCCGTGATTTTTCTCTGAATTACAGCCTTTGATGTAGTTCTCGAAATACCAGTAAGTTCCAACCTACTAGCAATCTCAGAAACATCACTCCTTTTCGCCTTCGTCAATAACTCCATGTCTGGCGATTCCAGGAAGTCGTCAATATTCATTGCTGCCGAATACCACTCACAAGCCAATCAAACAAAAGAATCGGGTATTCCCCTTTTCCAAAACACCGATCGATAATTAAACAAACATTTAAACTCAAAAATGGATTCAGATGGCATGACCCCCCAATTGTTATGATCCAGCAACAATGAATATATAATTGAGACAGGTTTTTTACAACAAATAAAACATTTTTTAAAGACTGCTAAAAAACACCCCAAAAGTAGAACGTCTAACTTAACCGGAAATGGACTGCTATACAGCAGCTCGAACAGTTCTTAAAGCGAGAAATGCGAACTCAGTTCTTTAAAGTTGTATGGCAAAAAAAGTCTAAAATGATTTACAGTCAGTTAGGAGAGACTTTCCTTGAAGTAATAAATTCTCTTTCATGACGTTACTGATGATCCCAGCTGAAGTATGCCTTGCCCCGAAGGATTTACGATGTGGGAAATAAAACAGCTTAAAGGCACTGACCTTTCCTTGGCGAAACTCTGCATCCAAATCTTTCTGCTCTTTTAGCAGGAGCTATCTCAGATTGCGAGTTACTAACTCCTTGTACGAAGATTAAATAAGGTCAAACCTGTTTTACCGCCGACATCAACTTTCCTCGATCCTTCAGCTTCACGAACTTCGATAATTCTTCACTCTCTGACTGGACTTTAACTGGCAATGATTTTCAGAACTGACAGCACAACAATTCTTACAATAGAATTTAAAACTCCATTTTTAAAACAAAACTGCATCATAAAATCAAATACGCAGCAGAACGGAGTCACTGATGACTTAAGCCATGAAACTGACCTGTGTCACAGGGAGGGGATCTCCTTTTATACCCTGTTGGAACAAGCCATCACATGACCTCTCACTAGCAGGAAAATTACATCATTCCACCATCACAAGACCATTACATCATGCCCAGCAGAGCCTCAATTACATCATGGTCACGTGACAGTCACAGGATACCCAAGGGTACGTAAAATTATTATTACACCACTCCAGGATCTGTTTCCTTATCTGCTCCTCAATATCCCTGTTACTATTAGGCGGCCTATAAAAAACACCCAGTAAAGTTATTGACCCCTTCCCGTTCCTAACCTCCACCCACAGAGACTCCGTAGACAATCCCTCCATGGCGTCCACCTTTTCTGCAGCTGTGACACTATCTCTGATCAACAGTGCCACGCCCCCACCTCTTTTATCTCCCTCCCTGTCCTTTCTGAAACATCTAAAACCCGGCACTTGAAGTAACCATTCTTGTCCCTGAGCCATCCAAGTCTCTGTAATGGGCACTAGATCATATCTCCAAGTACTGATCCATGCTCTAAGCTTATCCGCTTTGTTCAGAACACTCGTTGCGTTAAAATAGACACATCTCAAACCGTCGGTCTGAGCACGTCCCTTCTCTATCACCTGCCTGTCCTCCCTCTCACACTGTCTATAAGCTTTCTCTATTTGTGAGCCAACCTCCCCCAGCTTCTCCCGGGTAGGTACCCCCTCCCCCCAACCGTACTCAAACTGGAGTACTTATTGTTGAGGGGGACAGCCACAGGGGAGCTCTCCACTATCTGACGCTGTCCCTTCCCCCTCCTGACAGTCACCCACTTATCTGTCTCCTGTGGCCCCGGGGTGACTACCTCCTTGCAGCTCCTGTCTAACTCTTCCCCACTCCCTGAACAAGACAAAGGTCATCGAGCTGCAGCTCCAGTTCCCTAACTCAGTCTCTAAGGAGCTGCAGCTCGATGCACCTGGCACAGATGTGGCCATCAGAGAGGCTCGAAATCCCACAGCTGTCACCCCGGTGACTCTGGAAGTCTCCTGAAAATCCCACATCTGACACCCAGAAGACACCCACATCTAGGCCTCATATGGAGCCAGTGATCATTAATGGAGAATGTGTTGAGCAGGTTAAGACCTACAAGTATCTGGGAGTACAGTTAGACGAGAAGCTAGACTGGACTGCCAACACAGATGCCTTGTGCAGGAAGGCACAGAGTCGACTGTACTTCCTAAGAAGGTTGGCGTCATTCAATGTCTGTAGTGAGATGCTGAAGATGTTCTATAGGTCAGTTGTGGAGAGCGCCCTCTTCTTTGTGGTGGCGTGTTGGGGAGGAAGCATTAAGAAGAGGGACGCCTCACGTCGTAATAAGCTGGTAAGGAAGGTGGGCTCTGTCGTGGGCAAAGTACTGGAGAGTTTAACATCGGTAGCTGAGCGAAGGGCGCTGAGTAGGCTATGGTCAATTATGGATAACTCTGAACATCCTCTACATAGCACCATCCAGAGACAGAGAAGCAGTTTCAGCGACAGGTTACTATCGATGCAATGCTCCTCAGACAGGATGAAGAGGTCAATACTCCCCAATGCCATTAGGCTTTACAATTCTACCACCAGGACTTAAGAACTTTTTAAAAGCTATTATTAATGCTTTTTGAGATAGTGATTTAGATGCATATCATATTTTTTTACTGAGTTAAGTATTGTATGTAATTAGTTTTGCTACAACAAGTGTATGGGACATTGGAAAAAAAGTTGAATTTCCCCATGGGGATGAATAAAGTATCTATCTATCTATCTATCTATCTATCTATCTATCTATCTATCAGAAGAGAACACTTGCTCTGTGGACATACCCCTATTCTCTCTAGTGTTGAATAAGAAATCAGGAATGAACTTACCTACTTACCTTGCCTCCACATGTTCTCACCAAAGCCTTACCACTCTGACACTGAACATTCCCGATAAGAAGGCAAGAGACTGGGTCTGAGATGGAAAATGGGTCAGCCATGATGAAATGTTGGAGCAGACCCAATGGGCCATATGGCCTAACTCTGCTCCAATATCTATGGTCTTTTTGGATTCCACAGATATATTAAGAGCAAAATGATTGCAAGGGACAAAATTGAGCCTCCGGAAGATCAGAATGGTAATCCAGATGTGGAGCCAGGAGAGATGGGGAGATCTTTAATGAATTTTTTGCGTCTGTATTTGCTCAGGAGTGGGACACAGAGTCTGGAAGTGAGGCAAAGCAGCATCAACTTCGTGGACCCAGAACAGATTACAGTAGAGGGGGTGTTTGCTGTCTTGCTTGTGGCTGCCTGTCAGGAGATATAACCATATAACAATTACAGCATGGAAACAGGCCATCTCGGCCCTTCTAGTCCATGCCGAATGCTTACTCTCACTCAATGATGAATCTCAAGGTTGTATAATGTACTGTATATATACTTCGATAACAAAATGTACTTGTGAACTTTTAAACTTGAGGTGAATTTGGATGGATAAATCCCCAAGGCCTGACCAGGTGTCCCTGTGGACCCTGTGTGAGGCAAGTGCAGAATCGCAGGGGCCCTAGCAGAGCTATTTAAATCATCCTTAGTGACAGGTGAGGTGTCAGAGGAATGGTCGATAGCTAATGTTGTTCCACATTTTAAAAGGCTGTAAAATTAAAGCGGGCAATTACAGTCTGGTGAGCCTGGCATCAGTGATAGGACAGTTATTGGAAGGTATTCTAAGGGACTGGATGTATGAGTATTACGATAGACACGGACTGATTTGAGGTAGTCGGCATGACTTCATGTGTGGTAGGTCGTGTCTACCCAGTCTTACGGGGTTTTTCGAGGAAGTTACCAGGAAAGTTGATGAAAGCAAGACAGAGGATATTGTCCACGTGGACTTTAGCAAGGCTTTTGACAAGGTGCTCAAGAAGGTTCAGTCACTCATCATCAGGATGAGGTAGTAAATTGGATTAGACATTGGCTTTGTGGTAGCAGAGGGCTGCCCCTCTGAATGGAGGCCTGTGACTAGTGGAGTGTCACAGGGATCAGTGCTGGGTCCGTTATTGTTTGTTGCCTATATCAATGATCTGGATGATAATGTGGTTAACTGGATCAGCAAATTTGTGGCTGACACCAAGACTGGGGGTGTAGTGGGCAGTGAGGAAGATTTTCAAAGCTTGCAGCTGCAGTAATGGACTGGGAAATGGCAGCTGGAATTTAATGCAGAAAAATGCGTAGGTCTGACACAGTGAACAACAAAGGGATCTGGGAATACAGGCCCATAATTCATTGAAAGCGGTGTCACAGGTAGATCGGGTCATAATGAAAACCTTTGGAACGTTAACCTTCATTAATCAAAGTACTGTGTGCAGGAGATGAGATGTTATGTTGAAGTTGTATATTTCTGAGGCCTAATTTGCAGTATTGTGTGCAGTGTTGGTTACCTACCTACCTACAGGAAAGGTGTAAGCAAGGTGGAAAGACTGCAGATAAAACTCACAAGGATATTGCCAGGTCTGGAGGACCTGTCAAATGGGGAAATGTTGAATAGGCTCGACATTATTCCTCAGAACGTAGAAGACTGAGAGGAGATTTGATTGAGGTATTCACATTGATGAGGGGTATGGATAAGGTAAATGCAAGCAGGCTTTTTCCACTGAAGTGGGGTGAGACTACAACTAGAAGTCATGGGTTAAGGGAGAAAGGTTAAATGTATAAGGGGAAGCTTCTTCACTCAAAGAATCATGAGAGTGTGAAATGAGCTTCCAGCACAAGTGTGAATGTAATCGCGATTTCAACTTTTAAGAGAAGTTTGGTTAGATAAGGGATGGCAGGGGTATGGAGGGCTACGGTCTGGGTGCAGGCCAATGAAGCAGCTTAAATGGTTCACCATGGACTAGGTTGGCCAAAGGGCCTGTTTCTGTACTGTACTTTTCTATAACTCTTTCTTCTGCCTGTACGTGATCCATTGCCTGCTGGTTCCTGTGTCTATCTAAAAGCCTCTATCGAATCTGTTTCTACCCCTTCCCCGAGCAGTCTGTTCCAGGCACTGACCCCTCTCTATATGAAAAGACACGCCCTGCACATCTCATTTAAACTCCACCCCCACCCCACCTGAATGTTCGCCCTCTCGGATTGGACTGTTGTATTTTGACTCACGTTTAGCTCGACAGTTCCACAGCTTTCTGATCACAAAGTGAACTTCACTGGTGAACCCTATTCCCAGTTAAACACATCACATGATAGAACATACCAGACGATGACTGACCAATAACTGTTGTCTTTATTGATCAGGATTTGTTCAAGGAGTAATTACACAGTTCAAATGTTAACTATTTAGTTACACATCTCTTTAGTTTACTTTCACAACTTCCGAAACCCCCCGCCCCTGTTCAGGTGTTCCCCACCCCAGATGAACCTGGCCAGGGTTCACCGTGAGTTCTCCTCCGAGTCCCTGACTCAGGGTCTTCTTCACTGGTTGCTCTCCGGAGTCAGTGCTGTCGGTGATCTTGTCCGGCACCTTTTTATACGTTTCTTCCCAAAGCTCTCAGACATTCAGATTTATTTATCAGATCTACATTGAGCATCTTCGTCAGAGACTTTTCCTCAGGGTGAAATGGCTAATATGAGGGGCATAACTTTAAAGTGTTGGGAGGAAAGTACAGGAGAGATGTCAGAGGTAAGTTATTTTTACACAGAAAATGGTGGGTGTGTGGAACACACTCCTGGGGTGGTGGTAGAGGCAGATACATTGGGGGCATTTAATAGACTCTTACACAGGCACATGGGTGATAGGACAATGGAGGGCTATGTGGGAGGGAGGGGCTAGATTGATCTTGGAGTTGTTTAAAGAGTTGGCACAATATCACAGGGAAAAGGCCTGTACTGTGATATACTGTTCCATGTTCCAATGTTGGAGTTCCAGTTTGCTGGGATGTTCCAGGATTTCCCAGATTCTGGAATGGGCCCAGCTGTTTGGAAAACTACAAATGTAAGGATCCCATTTCAGAAAGGACGGAGGTAGAAAGCAGGAAACTCAGTGTCTTGATGTCTGTCACTGGGAAAATGCTGAACACACACTGAAGGAACGATGACAAGGTGTTTAGAAAATCTCACACGGTCAGACAGAGTCAGTGACAATGAAAGAACTGCAGAGGCTGGAAATCTGGAAATGCTCAGCAGGTCAGGCAGCATCTGAGGGAGGAGAAACAGTGTGAGAGCAGAGTGCTTTATTCAACGTGCTGAAGGGAATGAGCTGCCTGCTGAAGCTGCTCAGTGATGTCTGCTGGGAACACACGGGTCTGCAGGGACTGGAATCCGGGATGAAAAACGAGCTGCTGGAACTCAGTGGGTCAGGTCAGCAGACCACAGACTCTCTGAACTCCTCCAGAGTGGAGGGAGAGAGGAAACAGTGAGCTACCAAACTGTTAGCCTGTCACTGGCATTCGGAGAAATGGTGGAATCTACAATGAAGGATGTGATATCAAGGTCGTTAGAAAATATTATGAGTGACTTGAGTCAGCCTGGATTAATGAAATGGAAGTCACATTTGACTGGTCTTTCCAAGGTCTTTGGGGAAGTATCGAGTGAAGTCGTTCAGGGGGAACCAGTAGATGTGATGTATTTGGATTTTCAGAAGGTTATTGAGAATGTCTCTCACTGGAGGTTGGTGAACAAGTTTAGAGCACATGGAGTTGGGGAGAGAAGACGAGAGCACTTGGAACTGGGAGAGATTTCCAGCATGGACTGAACATTGGTTAATGTAGAGAATGGAAATGGTAGGAAGGAATGGGTCCTTCTCACATGACTGGTCTGTGATCCGTGGGGTGTTTCAGACAGGGATCAGTGCTTGGGCCCCAGTTATACCAGTCAGTTATTTCCCTGAGGAGACCAAAAGTAACATTTCCAAGTTTACTGAAATGAGAAAGTGAGTAGAGGTGAGGGGCAAAGAGGCTGCAAGGGGATAAAGACAATAAGTGAGAGGGCAACAGCAGGGCAGATGGAGAAAATGGGAAGAGATACAGAAACACTGACCATTGTTTAAACAGTGAGGGATTGGGGAATGTTGTATTCACAGGGACCTGGTGACCTTGTACACCGGTCACTGGCAGACAACATGCACAGACAGCAGGCAGGTAAGATGGAAACGTTGGCCTTTAACGCAAGGGGATTTGAGGAATGGTGACTACAGAGAGTCTCGGTGTGACTGCACCCAGGGTTCTGGGGAAAGGGTTAGTGTCCTTGTCTGTAAAAGATGTTCCCGGCACAGGGGGAGACCATCAGAGCTTCACCTGACCGGTTCCTGGGACGGCAGCTCTGACACGTGAGGAGAGACTGAGTCGGCTGGCCACCGACTCCTGGCAGTTTGGAGAATGAGGCAGGACCTGGTGGATGTAAAGTCCTGAGAGGCTTCACAGGGTAGAGACAAGGAGGATGGTCTCTGTGATGGAGGGGTCCAGAGTGAGAGGGCAGAATGAGGGGGAGGCATCTGGGACTGAAGTGAGGATAGACATCTTTACTCGGGATGATGAATCATTGGGATTCTCCACCCTGGAGCTGTAGAGAGAGGCTCAGGGATTGGCTGGGCTCAACACAAGATCATCAGATTTCTGGGAATGAGAGGGATCAGGGATATCAGGATAATGGAGGGAAATAGTATTGATGTAGAACAAAGGGACATGGAAATAGAGAGCCACCATTGAAAGTGGCTTCACAGGTAGATAGGGTCATAAAGAGAGTGTCTGGTGCATTGTCCTTCATAAATCAGGACACTGAGTACAGGAGTTGTGATTTGAAAGTTGTACAACACTTTGGAGAGGCCTAATTTGGAGTATTGTGTGCAGTTCTGGTCATTTCCTCACAGGAAAGATATTATTAAACTTGAAAGAGAGCAGAGACAATGTACAAGGATGTTTCCAGGACTTGAGGACCTGAGTTACAGGGAAAGGGTGAGTAGGTGAGGACTTTGTGACCATGTGGACAGGACAATTAACATTCCTTCTGCTCTGCTAATTCTTTTGATGATTTGTGATTGGATTTGGATTTGAACACTCTGTGATTTACTCTGCACAATCCTGAGGCAGACAGTTTCCCTTTGTCTGTCTCTCACTGAGTAACGCCATTTAAAGGGACATTACCAAGACGGAATGTTTGTATTAAACGTCTTGTTCATTTCTTCCCTCACCACCTCCCAGTCAATGTCCCAGCTTCCATCGATCTCTGCAGGCTTTGCTCCGTATTTATCAGCAAACTGCTGATTGAAAGTGTAGAAAACCTTCTTCCAATAGGATGCTGCCTGTGCGGAAATTTCCCGTTGGATAATCCAGGATTTGTAGTAATCATTGACTGTTTGATAATCTTTGTAGGGATGCCATTCCAAATTTGTGTCTTGATTTTGGAATCTTGTATCACTTGCGACTAAAGCTGTGCAGATATCCGTTATAAGACGTTCACTGTCTATCCATCGATAGTTGTTGAGCCCTTCAGGTCTGTGCTGTTTACAGGAGTGTTGTGAGTGTACCGGGGTCTCTGAGTCACAGAAAACCCCACAGAAAGGACATTTCTTAGTACAATTGAATAACCCTTTGAACAACTCCTCCCTGGGTTTAATGGATAATTCTTCAATCTTTGCTTTGACATCCCAGCCTTTTACCTCACAGAGGAGATCCTGCTCCACCTCTTCAATACATGGCAGAATGGCTTCTGCACATTTCTTGCCATCACTGCCACTCTGAAACAGAATGAGTTTCATCTCATCTTTGGGCATCGAGATTCTTGTGTTTAACTTTTCAACAAACGTGTTTAGGAAGCTCTGAGCATTTCCAGCAACGTTCTGCTTCACTGCATCCTGAACAATGTCCTTAGCTTGCCCAGTGATCTCTGTGAGGATTTCTTTAGCCAGACGGGTAAATGTGCTCTCTCCATCGCGTTCTGTCTTGCAGTGTTTAATAACTTGCTGATGGAGCCAGTCTTTGGCGAAATTCTCAAAGTCTCTGATGTACTGGAGATATTCATCAAATTGATGTGTTTGTTTCAGGTGGACCAGGAGGGCCACAGTGAAGTTGTTGCGGAGACTGTACTGTCGCTCAGGGTCATGTTTTTTCATATCATCCACGATGTTCACACTGAGAGTCTTGAGGGTGGCGTCTCGGAGAGCTGGCAAGAAACAATATCGTGCAAATCGATCTGCTTGTCTCTGGTTCTCATCCTGCTCTGTGTAAATATCCATAAAGAGATCAAAGTATTGATCTTTCATGTTTTCCAGTCTTTTCCGTGGGTCGTGTTTGTGGATGAACCTCATGTGCATCTCCAGGAATCTTGGTACAGCGTAACCACACAGGTGAAGTTTAAACTCGGCCTTGAAAACCTCAGACATTGAAAAGTGTTGATGTGAAATATTGTCAACTTTTCCCTCTATCATGTTCAAAAGTTCAATGCAATATTTATTGTCATAATCCATGTCCTTTTTTGTGTTGTCAGTGATCCAATGTCTGCATTCATCCTCGATGGGCTTTGTAATCATTGCTGCTTGATGAAGATCTGATTGTAGGGAGGCAGAACTGAATGTTGTTTTACATTTTCTGCTCCATGTCCCATTGATGTGTTTCTCTTCAATCTGAAAATACTGGGTCCCCAGTTCACAGAGATTTTTATGTTTTAGACTTTCATTAACCACTCTCCCTTGTGTTTTTATTTCCTCCCTGAGAAGATTTTCAGTCTCCATTTCAATGTTTCTTTTTCTACAGGGCTGATACTCCAGCTGAGAGAGTGTACGATTCCACATTGTTTCAAATTCATTTTCCAGTTCCTGGTCACCCAACAACCGATTTGCTGCTTTACACTTCCATAAAAGCTGCTTAACCTGTTCTCCAATCTTCTCCTGAAAGTTACTCTTAATATCTTCCACTCCCTGCAGTCCCACTCGTCTATTCACGGCATCTCTACATCTCTGTGTTGAATCATGCTGAAGTCGGCTGCATAAACTGGAGATGCTGAGCTTAAATTCCTCTCTGTATTTCTCCATCAGATGCACGTTATCAGCCCCACTTTCATACACAGCTTGTAGTTTATCCAGAGTGTCACCCTCCCTTTTGTTCATCTCTGTCCTCATCTCCCTCTCCAGATTATGGAGCAGTTCGGTCAGATCTCCTCTGGCATTGCTGATTCTGTTTTCAGCCTCATTTCCCCAGGAGTGAGTGAACTTGCGGAGTTCCCACTCCCAGTCCTTGTACTTCATGGAGAGGTGGTTGTAAGCCTCTGCAAACAGACTGTTCTGGAAGTTGAAAATGAAATTTTCGTGTTTCACCTGCTCCCAAAGCCCAGCCATCCATTTGATAAAGTCTGGGATAGTGAAAGCTCCTTGGCATTGGCTCTGTTGGATTAGACACTGAATTAGGTTCTTCTTCAGTTGGGAGACGTGTTCACTGTAACCGGTGTTGACTGCAGCCATTGGGGGTGTACCATGCCACAGACCAGGGATGTACCAGTTGTCCTTGTCAGCATCATAGTCCATCACATCACGGAATGTTACTCGGTCTACCTTCTCCAACTTTGCTGCAGCCTCTGTCATCTTATCCAGCTGTTCCAGGAGTTTCTGACGGCCTCTCAGATTCTGATTGTGTGCACTTACATCGCCGACATTCTGGTGCACAAATATGCACCTTTGCCCTTTCCCTGTCTCCCTCATACGAATTAAGGAATGAACAACAATCTGTAAAATATCTTTCATCTCTGACAGATTTTCCATCCCGATGTTTACCAACGTTAAGTTGCTTAATCCAACCACGAACGTTGCCAGCTCATTGTCGTGCTCGTAGCTGTCTGTCAGTGTTGCGAGTTCTGGGGCTCTCAGCCCCTCTGTGTCAATGACCAGGATGAACTCACAGCCCAGCTCCTCGGCCAGGCTCCCTGTGACTTTGATCAACTGCATGTAGGCCCCTCGAGTACATCGGCCGCTGCTCACAGCAAACCGCAAACAGAACATTGTGTTGAGGAGTGTGGACTTGCCCGTGCTCTGAACTCCGATCACCGTCAGCACAAACACTCGGCAAGCTCCTCCCACTTTGTTGGCCACTTCTGTGAGTACGGCAGTGATCCATGGAATGGGAACGTTGGAAACGTCTCCATCGATGAGTTCCAGTGGGAACCCTTCCAGCAACAGTTCAGCAGCAACACCCGGGAACTGCAACACCTTTGGGTGGATCTGTGTCCTTTGGGTGACGTTGTGTCGAGTCACTGAAAGTTCATAAACCTGGCCAAATTCCCTCATGAAATGTTCGAGACCCAGGGAACTATCTGACATCTTCTGATCCAACTCCTTCAGTTCCTTCACCTTCTGCTTTGAGTCTTTGTACAGATCTTTATAAATTCTGCACAATTCTGCCATAATTTGCCGTGATTTACTGTCCAGTTCCAGCTTCAGCCACTGTAGGGAAATGGCTCTGTCAACCCCACCATGACGGGTGAGGTATTCAATGAACAGCTGCATCTCTTTCGACAGACTCTGTCTGAGCTGAGCTTCCCGGATTCTGTTCTTCTCTTGGTCTAGTTCGTGGTTATACCCTTCTGTGGTTCTGTCCCCACGGAGTTTCATCCGAGATTTCTCTTTTTCAACTTTAGACAACCCTTGCCAGGGCTCTCCATGAAAGGGCAACACTCTCCTTTTATACCCAGTAATGTCTCCTGAGTCAAGTCTGTCCAGTATTTTGGTCAGTTCCTTGGCTCGTTGTATTTCAGGTTGATGTTCATCAACCTCAATCCCACTTTTCATCGCAATGTCAGCCATTTTCTCCAGGCTCAGCAAGGTCTGGTCCCTCTCCCTCATTAGAATTACTTGTTTGATCTGAGAGCGGAGCTTTTCCGCAAGTTTAGCCTCATTTACATTTGCCCGAAGAATGCATTGTTGAGGTTCTAACTTTAGATCTTTGAACAGTTTCTTCACCTGCTCAGGGGTTATGTGTTGCTGGTTGATGTGGGTGTTGACTATGAGAAAGAGTTTTGCTGGTGACTGTGTGAGAGAGGTGAGGAATTCTCGTTCCTTCTCACCAATAACATCAATGAAAATAAAGAGAGCAGCAGATACTTTTGCCAGAAACCGAGCGTTTCCCTGGAAAGTTTCAGCATCGCCTCGGAGGTTAATGAATGCAGCAGCCTCTGGGAAAATATCCGTGTTACTCTTCCCAGAAGGGAGATACCAGCTGATCTCAGCCATTCCATCGGATATCCTGCGAGGCACATTCCCACATTCCATCTCGGAGTGCAGGAAGATGTTCTGCTGCAGCTGTGCCTGACTCAGGGTGAGATTGAGGATTCGGGATTTGGACACTGTGCACCTTCCCAGTCTGAGGAAGGACACCGTTGGCATGGCTGCTGTCACGATGGGCACCTCCACAACGGGGCTGCTGTGTGTAGGAGAATGTGGGCACCACATTTTAACAATGGGCCTCATGGCCCAGAGGAGAAGGGTGGCACCAGGCCCTTCTGTGGGTCTTCTCACCTTGTCCATGGGGTGACTGTGTGTGTCTGGCATCAGAAAGGGTAATGCAAACTGGCACAGAGACATCTTCAGCATCAGTTCCTGCTGGAGAGAGTGGTCAGCACAGAGGAAAATGGCAGCAATGATATCCAGAGGATTCACCCCATGATTCCCATGTCCTTTAACTTCAAAGAAATCACTGAAGTCTTCATGGTCATTGCCTTCTCCTTTGGAGGACAGATCAGGTGGCCAGTCGGGATTCCTCGCCAGTGAATTGGCTGAGAGGATCCTTTGGAGAAATCGCCAGGGAAGATCTACTGCACAAGTTGGTTTGCTGTCCTCCAGTTTATCCTGGGACACCTCCTGGACAGTCTGAAGAGACAGTTTGTGAGGATATTGATCCTGTAATCCCAAATCCTTTACAATTTGTGGGGAGCTGGGAATTTCAGCCACATTATTTCCGGAAGGTAAAATGCTCGTCATCGTCTCCGATACACTCTATGTTCTCCTGGAATCTCTGTTCTCTTTCTCAGGGGTGGTAGTGCTTTGAAGATAGGTGTGAATTTCTGAAATTCCCTGGAAGTTAAAACTCCTCTCCAAAGATTTATCGTTTTGACTCTATTCCTGTCCAGGATATTTCCTGTGCCTGATGTCCTACTGGAACACACAGTTCCTGTCCCAGGATCACAGGGTTGAATGGTTCTGTGCCTCTGGAATTGGTCACAGAATTATACTTGGCCTCGGGGACACTACACCAGGAGGACAGGATACAAACTTGTTCTTAGTAAATGAACAATGCACTTTCTATCGAGGAGTGTAATGAAGATTCTGCAGATTTTTTCTTCTGGGTTGAAATCAGAGAATCCTTGAAATACTCAGCAGGTCAGGCAGCATCTGTGGGGAGAGAAACAGGGTCAGTGTTTCAGGTCCATGTGTTGGTGAGTCTGTCACATCAGGAGAAGTTGAGTTGACCATCCCTCTGTTCACTGGGGGTTAGAAGAATGAGTTGTGATCTCACTGAACTGAGGACAGAGTTTAACATTGCTGGATACAGGGAGGATGTTCCCACTGGCTAATGAGTCTAGGACCAGGGCTCAGGTTGACTGTAAGGGGAGGGCTGTTCATGACCGTGATGAGGGAAATGTCCAAGTCTCCACACAAATAGAACATAGAACCAGAACATTACAGCAAAGTGCAGGCCCTTCAGGACACAATGTTGTACCAACCTTTTATCCTGTCTGAGATCAATCTCACCATCCCCCAGCCCAGCAGTATCAAAGATGTATACTTGTTATACTTAATGTGAAAAAGACTAAGGAGCTGGTGGTGGACCTGAGGAGGGCCAAGGCACCGGTGACCCCTGTTTCCATCCAAGGGGTCAGTGTGGACATGGTGGAGGATTACAAATACCTGGGGATACGAATTGACAATAAACTGGACTGGTCAGAGAACACTGAGACTGTCTACAAGAAGGGTCAAAGCCGTCTCTATTTCCTGAGGAGACTGAGGTCCTTCAATATCTACCGGACGATGCTGAGGATGTTCTACGAGTCTGTGGTGGCCAGTGCTATCATGTTTGCTGTTGTGTGCTGGGGCAGCAGGCTGAGGGTAGCAGACACCAACAGAATCAACAAACGCATTTGTAAGGCCAGTGATGTTGTGGGGGTGGAACTGGACTCTCTGATGGTGGTGTCTGAAAAGAGGATGCTGTCCAAGTTGCATGCCATCTTGGACAATGACTCCCATCCACTCCATAATGTACTGGTTAGGCACAGGAGTACATTCAGCCAGAGACTCATTCCACCGAGATGTAACACTGAGCATCATAGGAAGTCATTCCTACCTGTGGCCATCAAACTTTACAACTCCTCCCTCGGAGTGTCAGACACCGAGCCAATAGGCTGGTCCTGGACTTATTTCCACTTGGCATGATTAACTTATTACTATTTAATTATTTATGGTTTTATATTGCTATATTCTACCTATTCTTGGTTGGTGCAACTGTAACGAAACCCAATTTCCCTCGGGATCAATAAGGTATGTCTGTCTGTCTGTCTGAGGGTCTGCTGACTCACCTTATTTCTCCTGGTGGTCACCCACCTACAGTCTGACCCTGTTCTCTGGATGTGACCACCTCAGGAACAGTTTCATCATCATGGACTTGAGCTGAAAGTGATACTGGACTGAAAGTGTTATATTTGCATGCACGCAGCATAAGAAATAAAATGGACAATCTTGAAGTTCAGCTACAGATTGGCAAGTATGACGTTGTGGCCGTCTCTGAAACTGGGCTAAAGGATGGCTGCCATTGGGAGCTGAACGTCCAAGGATATACAGTGTATCAGAAAAATAGGTTAATAGGCAGAGGGGATGGTGTGGCCCTGTGTATAAAAATAATATTAAATCATTAGAAAGGGATGACATAGGAGTGGAAGATGTAGGGTCTCAATGGGATGAGTTAAGAAATGGCAAGGGTAGAAGGACCCTAATGCCAGTTGTATTCAAGCCTCCAAACAACAGCCAGGATGTGGATTTGTCATGGTCCCGATCATTAATTCCCTACCTTGCTCCTAATTTCCTTTGATTATGCCTTGATTCCGATCATTAATTTCCCATTTACTGCAAATTCGCTTTGATGACAACACACCTGGTTCCCATCAGGAACTGCAGTATAAGAACCTCGGTGTCACAACCTCTAGTTGCCAGTTCGTTGGGCTTTTTCCTGTGAGATAATTATGTTCCCTGACCGCTTTGAACCGTTTATTCTAAGTCTTGCTGCTGTTTCATGGTTTGCCTATGAGACTCTGTTTCTCTGAGTCAAGGCTCCACATCACGACTTTGTGTCAAGGATCCGTGTCAGAGCTCTGTGTTAAGATTCTTCCTGTTTGCTGTTTGGTGTTTACGCCCGTGTGAGCATCTAGATTTAATCTCCATGCCTGTGTCCTGCACTTGTGTTCACTTCCTTCACTCCTTGTAACAGAACGAACTGGCCAAAAATGGACCCAGTGGACACGAAGACCCTGAATCAAGCCCTCACCGGCCAGGGCTCCCTACTGGGTCTGCATGATCAGCTTCTCCAGGATGTCATGGACAACCTCCGTTCCCTGTCCGCTAACATAATGAAGATCGGTGACCAGGTGGATCGTGTATCCACTAACCTTACCCATCTTCTCCTGGAACTCTGTCGAACCAGTCCAGACAGTTTGTAGTGGCAACCCCCTACGTGTCAGCAACACCCCTGCCAAGAGAGCCTCACGTACCTGAACCAGAACACTACGTTGGGGATCTGGGGAAGTGCCGGGCCTCCCTTCTGCAATGCTCCTTGGTGTTTGATCAGCAGTCATCCATGCACTCCACAGACAAGTCGAAGGTATCTCATATTCTGGGGTTATTGCAGGGAAGTGCCTTAGCGTGGGCTACAGCTGTCTGAGATAATCAACCGGAGATCTGCTCTTCTTTCCCCACCTTTATCACGGAAATGAGAAAAATCTTCGACCACCCCGTCCATGTTAAAAATGCTGCCAAGCGTTTACTCTCTCTCTCTGTCAGGACTCATGCAGTGTTGCCGACTATTCCATGGAGTTCCGAACGTTAGCGGCCAACTCGAGATGGAACGATGAGGCACTCCAGGAGGTATTTCGGGATGGTCTCAGCGACAGAGTGAAAGATGAGTTGGCAGCAAGAGATGAAACCAACTACCTGGATTCATTGAGCTCCCTAGCTACCAGGTTGGAGAATAAAGTTGCATCGTTTGCTGTGTGGCCAGAACTATGTGGCCAGCCTTGTGTTTGCTATTTGCTGTGTATCCAACTTATTAACCAGAATGTAATCTCTGTATTGTTTCTGTACTATTGAATGCATCAGTGCCTTAAGAATGTAGCTAACAGTGAAAGTAAGCATGTAGAGATAACGGTGGTAGACGGGATCGTGGAGTGGTGTGATGGTATGGGGACCAGTCAAGGCCAGGAAGGGGGACACGTGTTCCAGGGAGTAGACTAGAGCAAGTATGGGCTATGGGGTGGTGTGATGGTATGGGGACCAGTCAAGGCCGGGAAGGGGGACACGTGTTCCAGGGAGTAGACTAGAACAAATAAGCTATTGATCAAAAAATACTGTTGGCAAATCGAGAGGCTAATGTGCTGGTGTTAAGAGGGTATGCTAATGTAACTGAGATAAGAAATTACAATAAAGAATACTGTGTATTAGGCTCGGCGGGCAATCAGTGACACGCTCATTAATTGTCTCAGCTTTTGTTTGCAAATAAAGGCTTAAACTTCTCGAAGAATCTTTTGCGTCTCCTGGTTAGTTCAAGAAACCATGACAAAATTGGCGACCGTGGCAGGACCGGAAAGAGACCCACAGAAAGGAAATGGCAGATTGGGGACGCTTCCCAGTCCACTAGGGACCCCCACAGGGCTAACAGAATTAAGGGTGCACCCAAGCAAAAGGTAAGCACTTCTTGCGACAATTTGGACTAGGAATTCTGTTGGTTTTGGGGAGGTCTCGGGGACTCAGAAGTGTGGAACCACTGCCGAAGGGTCTCTCCGGTCCAAAGAATCTGGCAGAATTGGGGGTTAACAGGAGGCTCAGAGGATTGATCAAGAACACTGCAGTGAGGGTAAGTACAAATAAGCTAATAAGAAGTTAAGTGAAGAAAAATTCCACGTGGTGTTGGTAAGTCCCTGTGGATACCGCTTCGTATAAAACGAAGGTCTGAACGGGCAGGGAAAGGAAAAAAGAGAAAATCCTCGTGGATACCGCCTTAAGAGATAAGGGTCTGAATAGACGAGGTGCAAAGAGAAAGTTCTGTGGATACCGCCCTAGGTAGGGGTCTGCACGGGCAGAACAGAATAGGAAACAAGAATAGTCTGATAAATAGTTTAAAGCGCTGGTAGATAGACGATAGACTAAGCATAGAATTAGAGTAAATAGTATTATCCAGTAAACAAACTGTGAATCTCTGAAATACCTTAAAAAGAGAGAACAACATGACAGATAAAGGAACGGCAGTAGAGATTCTGAGCAAAAAATTCCCGGTAAGTAAAAGTGAGATCACAAAAACTTCAGTAAAATGGGAAAAAAGAATCAAGAACCTGGTCACAAAATGGCCAAGAGAAGGAATGTTTGATGTAAACTTGTGCGAAGAAATGGAGGCGCTAATTAACAATTACAAACCAAAAGATAAATCTAAGTAAAGAGAGCAAAAAAGAGAATGAGAAATGGAAGTGCTAAAACTCTTCAGAACGGAGGGAGAGAGGCTGAGGAGTAGAGGTAGAATATTGATTACAAGCGAGGAAGACACTAAGGAGAAGGAGAAGGAGAAACAGCCTGTTAGAGAGAGAGGAGGGTACAGTGAGAAGCTGGCTTCAGCTCCATACCCGGATGTGAAAGAAGCAGAAAAACCCCCCTCCCTATAATGAGGATGGAACCCCGAAGCAGTGCCCCCTGCTGACGGGAACAGTAAACATGCAGGGAGAAGTACAAGTTTGGGATAATGAGGAGGAAAAAAAGACAATACGAGAAGGAAAAAGCGGCGATATGGAAGGAGATACAGGCAGAAAGGATAAAGGTGGAACAGGCAAAGAGAGAAATGAGAGAAGAGATTGAACAGATGAAATACTTGAGAGAGGAAAAGGAGTATGAAGAGTACCGGTTATACCGTAGAAATGAACAGACTAGAAAGGAAAGTGGCTCATCAGGGCAGGAAGAGCTGAGGGATTCAAGAGGAAGTGGAAAGAAGGTAGGAGACGAGAGTCTTGGAGAAACACAAGAGAGAAGGGAATAAAGCACGAGTAAGGATCATGAGGAGTCCCTGCCACAGGTGTACAGACACGGACAGGAAGAAGGAGAAGGTGACTCATTGGAGGAGCAAGAGTTAAGTGGAGAGAGAGAGAGGATGCGAGAATTTGTGGGGAAGAGGTAGGAGGCAGAAGCCTAGAAGAGCAGAAGGAGGTGGTAGGGGAGCGACTTGCGGAAGTAGAGAGAGAGCCAGATAAGTTACTGAGAGGGGATTGCCAGAGGAGATGCGAAAAATACTCCAGGGGCCGACCAAGTATTGAATCAAGACAGAAAGGAGGGACTCCACAGGGAGACCGAGGGAAGAAGAGGACCCCGGAGACGTTTGTGTGGGAGGCAGTAAAGACATACCCTGGGACAGATGGGGAGTCAGGTGAGGAGGAGAGCCAGGGCAGGTGGGAAGAAGGAGGAAGAATGATGCCGTTGTTAGTTAAAGGATCAGGACAAGTGCAGTATATCCCTTGGGGATCCCAGGACCTAGAAGGGCTGAAAAACACTCTGCCCAGTCTACATGAAGGAGCAGGGAAATGGATTAGAACCTTTGAAGAAGAAACGGTGGGACGATTATTGGCTATGGGAGATTTAAACACACTGTTGATAAGGTGGATGGGAACCTCCAAATTTAACGAACTAATGGAAATGGCTGGCATAATAAACCCGAACGACCCAAGAACTGACGGAGACGGGTTTGACAGAGTGAGGCAGAGGGTATGGCAGACCCTCAGGAAGATTTATCCACCCAAAGTGGACCCCAAAGCGTTAAAGGGGGATCCACTGGGAGACACTGAAAACCCAGCAGCCTATGTAGAAAACCAGTTGAAAAGGTGGAGACTGGAGACTGAGCAAGAGGTGGAAAATAGCTTATTTATCACCTCACTGTTCCGACATAGCATTTTGGATGCAATGCCTCCACAAGCTAAATCCAAACTGGAGGAAGTGGTTGGGCTGATGTCAATGACCCCACAAGAATTCAGAGACCACGTAGCCCATGCGGTTGAGAAATACCGGAAAGACAAACGAAGGTTGGCTGAGCAGCAGGAAGAGGTGCAAAGAAAGTTAATACAAATGCAGCTCGAAAAACTCAAAAAGAAGGAAAAAGAGAAAAGCAAAAAGATGCTGCCAGCAACCACCGGTCCGAGTACAGCCATCGAACTGGATGAAACACCACTATATGGAGGAACCGGTCATACTGTAAGACAAGGGCCGGAAAACCCCATGCCAATAATCAATGTCTTTGGAGGAGCATTCCCACAAATGCCCTATCAGGAACAGACTAAATTCAAACAGCCCAGACAGGACTGGAAGTCGCAAGGAGGGGGACAGAGGAGCTATGGGCAGAGGGGCCAGTGAGGAAACAGGGGGAAAGGGAGGCAGAAGAGGAACCCATTGTTCAGGTTATGTTAGAAGGGCAACTGACACCAATGATAGATACTGGAGCCACGTACACTTGCGTACAGCCACAGTATGCCCTTCACCTTCCCATGTCAGGAAAGTTTATTAAGACGGCAGGGTTCTCGGGGAAAACACTGTTGACACAGTGCACGGCTCCAGTGCAGTTGCGAATGGGAAATAAAGGAATTGTTTTGCCAGTGCTAGTATCTAAAGAAACTCCAATTAATTTGTTAGGCAGAGATGCCTTATTGAAACTGGAATTAAAATTAGAATACACCAGAAATGGGCTGAGTGTGGAAAGAGCAGGGGCTCAATTGATAGTGCGAGAAGACAAGAAGGCTAATGTCTTTTGGATAGGAGACATCGCAGATCAGATTCAGGAAACCTGGGAAAGTGGAAAAAGGGTGTGCAGGCTATATTACCCATGGCTGTAATGCCCAAATCTGAGCTACATTGTACAGTGATTTTTGACAAGACTCAGAACAGGGAGTTAGAGGAGAGATGGCACGTGGAGGCATGTACCCAACAGCACCTGGAAGGGGAGACTGTGATAATTGGAAAGCAAGGGGCAGCTTTACAAGTTAAGTGGAACACCTTTTTAGAAAAATGGTACAGGATACCGGAGGCTGCGCCCCACGTAACGTTGTTGGTAAACAAGGGATATCAGTCTAAAGACTTAGGATCCTTAGTTAAGAGTGCTGAAACCGTAACAGTGTGGAGGAAAATCACGCCAGAGGTGTGGATATCAGAAGACAACAATCACATTAAAATAATGGTAAGTGTAGATATGGTAGGGACAATGAAAGAGGTTGAATTATCTCCCCAACCACATGCCATTGCTGGGAAAGGAGAGAGGCCAGCAGAAAGATAGGTTAGATGAGTTGCCATCTATTCTGTGGTCGCAGCATGACACGGACGTAGGGAAAATAAAAACAGCTAGTCTGGTGGAAATAAGGCTGAAAAAGGGAGCAATTCCACTCAGGAGACCACAATACCCTCTAAGACCAGAAGCAGAAGAGGGAATAGCATCAACAGTGCAGGGGTTCTTGAAGCAGGAGTGCTTAAAAGAACAAACAGTCCATGCAATACCCCCTTGCTGCCGGTCTTAAAAGCAGATAAATCTAAGTGGAGATTGGTGCACGATTTGCGAGGGGTAAATGATGTGGTGGAGGACTGGCCAGCAGTAGTCCCCAACCCGCACATGCTTTTGACTAATGTTCCACCAAAAGCAAGTTACTTTTCAGTGATTGATTTGTGTTCGGCTTTCTTCAGCATTCCTCTAGCCGACCAGTGTCAGTATCTGTTTGCATTTACTTACAGAGGTGCTCAGTATACCTATACCAGAATGCCACAAAGGTTTAAATATTCACCACATGTTTTTAATCAGGTGTTGAAGGCAGACCTAGAGGGCATGCCATTGGAAAGTACATTGTTACAGTATGTGGATGACCTGTTGATTTGCTCCCACAGCGAGGAACAGTGTGAGCAGGACACTATAACTCTGTTAGAGAAGCTGGCGCACGGAGGACAGAAAGTATCCAAAAAGAAACTGCAATTTTGCACGCAGCAAGTGGAATACTTAGGCAGGGTAAACACCAGATCAGATTGAGGCAATAACTAAGGCCCCAAAACCCCAGACAGAAGGGCAGATGATGACGTTTTTGGGAATGGCAGGGTACAGTTCAGAATGGATAGGAGAATATGCTGAGATTGTGGCACCTTTGAGGAAGATAATGAAAGAAGCAGGACATACAAATTTGAAGAACGGCTTACAGTGGAACGAAGAGGCGGAGATAGCTTTCAATACTATTAAGCAGGAATTGCAGTCAGCCCCAGCATTAGCTTTGCCTGACTACGAGAAGGTTTTTCATTTGTATGTATCCAACAGACAGGAGGGTTATGTCACAGCGGTTCTAACACAAGAGACAGGCACAGGAAAAGCAAAGCAGCCGATAGCATACTACAGTACGAGACTAGATGAGATGGCTCGGGGGTATCCACCCTGTTATCAGGGATTGGCGGTGCTGTACTATGCATATGGAAAGGCATCATCTGTAACCCTGGGCTATCCTGTGACTCTGTACACACACCACAAAGTAGCGGAATTGCTGGAAAGAGGAAAATTTGTGCTGACGCCAGCCAGGATAGCAGCATATCAGATGCTATTGACATTTCCAGACATAACCATACAGAGATGCACTACCAGTAATATAGCCGATTTTGTCCCTTTGAGCTATGAAGGAGAACCCCATGATTGTGTAGGGAAGACGATGGCATTTGCCAAATTGAGAGCAGATTTACGGTCAGAACCACTAGAGGATGCAGATAAAAAGGTTCTGTTCGTAGATGGCTCTTGTTATAGGGATTATGATGGAAATCATGCAGGGTTCTCAGTAGTGATGCAGTATCAGTTGAGCTGTGAATGTTTTACGCGGACAGGTGCTCGTCCAGTGGGTCATTTCAGAGGTAACTGCACTCAGATGTGGGATGTGACCCCAAGCGAAAGACACGTAGTAGGTTCCCCTCCACCCGAAGGTGCATTGGACGCACAGACCATCCCCTTAGCAGACACCTGGTGGCTGTGTGGTGAGGAAGGGGGTCTAAGATCCATGTTTCCCCTCAATTGGGCAGGTACGTGTACATGTGTTATGCTACTTCAAGAAGTTATAGTATCCCCAGAAGTACACTTCAACACTGATTTCTCTGAACAGCAGACACTATTGTGGAAAAGGAGAAAATATGAACCCGACTCGATGATCTGGATAGATAGTATAGGTCAGCCGAGAGGTATACCTAACGAATTTAAGGCGAGAAATGAGATTGCTGCAGGCTTTGAAGCACTTCTACCCTTGATAGGAACTATTAAGAATGTTGAATGGATAAATTATATATATTACAATCAGCAAAGATTCATCAACTACACCGATGATGCATTGGAGGCCTTGGGATAACAGTTAGATGCAACTAGCAAAATGGCACGGCAGAATAGACAAGCATTGGACTGGCTGTTGGCAGAAAAAGGAGTTTGTGTGATGTTTGCAGAGCAGTGCTGTACTTTTATACCAAATAACACTAGTCCAGAAGGATCATTTACTAAGGCAATGTATAAGTTGAAAAGTCTCAGAAAGGAAGTTAAACAGAATGCAGGGTTCGGACATCAGTTATTTGACTGGTTAGAAAGTAGACTCGGAGGATGGGGAGCATGGCTGACTAAGATGGCAATGACTGTCGGTATTGTATTGTTGAGCTGTGTGCTTGTGCTGTGCTGTTTTCTTCCTTGTCTCAAGTCTCTTGTAGTGCGTGCTGCAACCAAACAGTTTCCGATGCTCGTGGCGATTACTGAACCAAGCTTAGCGGAGAAAGAAGCACCGAAGAAGTATTGTTACAGCCTACAACGCCTGCAGGATGAACAAGAGCAAAACGACAGTGTGGGAGTAGATTGTAAGGGCTTCTGAGTTTTTTTTCCCTGTCTCAGATACAAAGGGACAGGTTTTTGACTCAGCAGCCTAGGGCAACAGGGAGAGAATACTTTGAGGTCTTGGCGCAGAAAATTATAGTTTAACCCGAGATTTGGGAGTAAGTGTTGGACTTTATTGGGGCTTTTGTGCGCGGACTCTTAGTTTTCTTTCTCTGTGTGAGGCCCTATGGGTCTCAAAGGGGGGATTATATTGGAAAATAAAGTTGCATCGTTTGCTGTGTGGCCAGCCTTGTGTTTGCTATTTGCTATGTATCCAATTTACTGGCCAGAATGTAATCTCTGTATTGTGTCTGTACTATTGAACGCATCAGTGCCTTAAGAATGTAGCTAACAGTGAAAGTAATCATGTAGAGATAACGGTGGTAGATGGGATCGTGGAGTGGTGTGATGGTATGGGGACCAGTCAAGGCCGGGAAGGGGGACACGTGTTCCAAGGAGTAGACTAGAACAAATAAGCTATTGATCAAAAAATACTGTTGGCAAATCGAGAATCTGACCCTCATCCTCCCCTGTTGGCGCAGGTTTCTTCTTGAAAGACAGTTCACTGCACCCCTGCATTGGATACTGAGGCCTAAATAGCATAACCGTAAAGAACAATTATCCACTACCCATTCTCAACTCTGCTTTCGAACCACTTCACAGAGCCACCATCTTCTCTAAGTTGGACCTACAAAGTGGCTATCATCTGGTCAGGATAAGGGAGGGAGATGAGTGGAAAACAGCGTTCAACACACTTCTTGGTCACTTCGAATACCTGGTCATGCCATTCGGCCTTACCAATGCCCCAGCCATTTTCCAAGCCCTGATAAACAATGTCCTTCGAGATTTTATTAACCACTTCATGTTTATTTGGATGACATTTTAATCCTCTCCAGCAATCCTCAGTAATTCATCCACCATGTCTGTCAGGTTCTGCAGAGGCTTTGGGAGAACAAACTATTCGTAAAAGCCAAGAAGTGCAAATTTCATGTTCCTTCCGTCAGTTTCTTAGGATACATCATCAAGATGACACAAAGCTAGGTGGCAGTGTGAAATATGAGGTGGATGTTAGGAGAATGCAGAGTGCTTTTGGACAGGTTGGGTGAGTGGGCAGATACATAGCAGATGCAGTTTAATGTGGATAGATGTGAGGTTATCCACTTTGGTAGCAAGAACAGGAAGGCAGATTACTATATGAATGGTGTCAAGTTAGGAAAAGGGCAAGTACAACGAGATCTAGGTGTCCTTGTTCATCAGTCACTGAAAGTAAGCATGCAGGTACAACAGGCAGTGAAGAAAGCTAATGGCATGTTGGCCTTCAGAACAAGGGGAGCTGTGTATAGGAGCAAAGAGGTCCTTCTGCAGTTGTACAGGGCCCTGGTGAGACCACACCTGGAATATTGTGTGCAGTTTGGTCTCCAAATTTGAGGAAGGACATTCTTGCTATTGAGGGAGTGCAACGTAGGTTCATGAGGTTAATTCCCGGGATGGCCGGACTGTCATATGATGAAAGGTTGGAGCGACTGGGCTTGTGTACACTGGAATTTAGAAGGATGAGAGGGGATCTGATTGAAACATAAGATTATTAAGGGATTGGATACGCTAGAGGCAGGAAACATGTTCCCGATGTTGGGGGAGTCCAGAACCAGAGGCCACAGTTTAAGAATAAGGGGTAAGCCATTTGGAACAGAGTTGAGGAAAAACTTTTTCACCCAGGGAGTTGTGGATCTATGGAATGCTCTTCCTCAGAAGGCAGTGGAGGCCAATTCTCTGGATGCTTTCAAGAAAGAGCTAGATAGAGCTCTTAAAGATAGCGGAGTCAAGGGATATGGGGAGAAAGCAGGAACTGGGTACTGATTGTGGATGATCAGCCATGATCACATTGAATAGCAGTGCTGGCTCGAAGGGTCGAATGGCCTACTCCTGTACCTATTGTCTATTGACAGTGGGCAAGTGAGGGCGGATCCCGAAAAGATCCGGGTGGTGGTGGGGTGACATACACCCACGACACTCAAGAAACTCCAGTGATTTCTGGGGTTCGTAAACTCTTATCGCTGGTTCATCAGGGATTACAGCCGGGTGGCAGCGCCCCTTACTCGACTCACCTCTCCTGTGACCCCTTTTCACTGGACCCCCGAAGTGGACTCAGCCTTCTCGGAGCTGAAGTGGCGTTTTCACCTCTGCTCCCATCCTGGTCCAACCAGTCCCCTCTCGTCAATTCATTGTGGAGGTCGACACTTCCGACTCTGGGGTGGGAGCGGACCTCTCCCAACATTCAGACCCTGACTAAAAACGTCATCCCTGTGCCTTTTCTCGCCACCTGTCCCTCACCAAACAAAATTATGACGTAGGAAACTGGGAGTTACTGTCAGTCAAACTTGCTTTGGAGGAGTGGAGGCACTGGCTGGAGGGAGCGGAACATCCGTTTATCGTCTGGACAGATCACAAGAACCTGGCATACATCCAAACCGCCAAACGCCTGAATTCCCGCCAAGCCCATTGGGCATTATTTTTTGGCCGGTTCAGATTTACACTCACCTATCATTTGGGGTCCAAGAACTAGAAGCCCGATGCTGTCTCCCGTCAATACATTTTCGAGGAGGGCCTTCCCAACCCCAAGGCTATCCTTCCACCATCCTGTGTAGTGGCTGCCCTCACTTGGGAGATCGAGGTCATAGACAAAGAAGCCCAACGGACTCAGCCTGACCCTGGCAACGGACCCTCCAATCGCCTCTTTGTGCCCGATTCTGTTCCATCTCAGGTTCTCCAGTGGGGGCACACGTCTCATTTTGCCTACCATCCTGGGATCCATTGGACTCTGTACCTGCTGAAGAGGCATTTCTGGTGGCCCTTCATGGACGCTGACACCCATTCTTTTGTCTCTACCTGTTCTGTTTGTGCCTGCGGAAAAGCATCCCACCGACTGCCTGTTGGATTGCTTTGTCCCCCACCTGTCCCCAGCCACCCTTGCTCTCACATTGCGCTGGATTTTGTTATGGGACTACCCCCTTCACATGGGAACACTGCTGTACTCACCATGGTGGACCACTTCTCCAAAGCGGTGCACTTTGTAGCCCTTCCCAAACTCCCTACAGCTCATGAAACCTTCTCGTCCATCACGTCTTCCGCCTTCACAGGATTCCCTCTGGCGTTATTTCTGACCGGGGTACCCAGTTCATCTCTCATGTCTGGAGATCTTTTTGTCAAGCCCTTGGTGCCTCAGTAAGTCTTTCATCCGCAGACGAATGGTCGTACAGAACGGGCCAACCAGGATTTGGAAGCAGCACTGCGCTGCATAACCGCCAACAACCCGTCTGCCTGGAGCACCATCCCAGTTGGGTAGAGTACGCCCACAACTCCCTGGTCAGCTCTGCCACTGGAATGCCTCCCTTCGAATGCTCCCTCGGTTACCAACCCCCTCTGTTCTCCGTTCATGAAGAGGACACTGCTGTGCCTTCTGTTCAGGCCCATCTCCGCCGGTGCTGCAAGATCTGGGAAGACACATGCGCGGCCCTGCTCCACTCAGCCGACCACAACCGGAGGATTGCCAGTCGCCATCAGATTCCTGCACCTGATTATCGGCCTGGGCAGAAGGTTTGGCTCTCTTCTAAAGACATTCCTCTCAAGTATGAGCCCAAGAAACTCGCCCCTCGCTTCCTGGGACCATTCGAAATTGAGAGTATTATCAACCCCTTGGTGGTCCGATTCAAACTGCCCAAATCTATGTACATCTATCCTACATACCACATTTCCCAATTGAAACTGGTATCAGTCAGCCCTTTGTGCTTCCTGCCGAACCCCCTCCACCCGCCCGGATCACTGACGACCACCTGGTGTACACCGTCTGGCGATTACTGGATGTGCGCCTCCGAGGCAGGGGCCTCCAATATCTGGTCGATTGGGAGTGATACAGCCCGGAGGAACGCTCCTGGATTCCCCGCTTCTTCATCTTGGACCCTTCCCTCATCCGTGATTTCCATCGGGACAATTCAGACAAACCTGGTGGATCGCCTGGAGGCTCCCGTTGGGGGGTGGGGGGACTATCATGGTCCCGATCATTAATTCCCTACCTTGCTCCTAATTTCCTTTGGTTATGCCTTGATTCTGATCGTTAATTCCCCATTCACTTCTAATCTGCTTAGATGAGAGTTAAGGGGCAAAGGTTTAGGAGTAACATGAGGGGGAACTTCTTTGCTCAGAGAGTGGTAGCTGTGAGGAACGAGCTTCCAGTAGAGGTGGTAGAGGCAGGTTCTATTTTGTCATTTAAAAAAAATTGTATAGGTATATGGACAGGAAAGGAATGGAGGGTTATGGGCTGAGTGCGGGTAGGTGGGACTAGGTGAGAGTAAGCGTTCGGCACAGACTAGAAGGGCCGAGATGGCCTGTTTCCGTGCTGTAATTGTTATATATGACAGCACACCTGGTTTCCATCAAGAACTGCAGTACAAGAACCCCAGCGTCACAATCACTAGTTACCAGTTCATTGGTTTTTTTCCTGTGAGTAAACTACATTTCCGGACCACTTAGAACCGTTTCTTCTAAGTCTACCTCCTGTTTCAAGGTTTACCTATGAGACTGTGTTTCTCTGTGTCAAGGCTCCGTAACAGAGCTCAATGTCAAGATTCCTCCTGCTTGCTGTTCAGCGTTTATGCCCGTGTAAGCATCCAGACTCAATCTCCATGCCTGTTTTCTGCATTTGGGTTCACTTCCTTCGCTCCTTGTAACAGGATTACAAATTACAGCAGGAGATTGAAAAGGCATGTCAGAAAGGCAGTGTCATGATAATCATTTGGGATTTTAACATGAAAGTGAATTGGGAAAACCAGGTCAGTGCTGGACCTCAAGAGAGAATTTGTGGAATGTCTAAGAGATGGCTTTTTAGAACAGCTTGTTGTTGAGCCCACTAGGGGATCGGCTGTGTTGGATTGGGTGTTGTGTGATCATCCGGGGGTGATAAGAGAGATTCAGGTTGAGGAACCCTTAGGGAATAGTGATCACATTATGGCTGAGTTCACTATGAAATCTGAGAAAGAGAAATTAAATTCCAATGTGTCAGTATTTCAGTGGAATAAAGGAAATTACAATGGCATGAGAGGGGAACTGGCCAAGGTTGACTGGAGAGGGACACTAACAGGAAGGTCAGCAGAGCAGCAATGGCTGGAGTTTCTGTGAAAAATGAGAGAAGTGCAAGACAGATATATTCCAAATAAGACATTTTTGAATGGAAGAAGGACACTACCATGGCTGACAAGTGAAGTCAGAGCCAAAGTAAAAACAAAAGAGAGGACATACAAGGAAACCATAGCTTGTGGGAAGATAGAGGGTTGGGAAGATTTAAAAAACTTGCAGAAGGAAACTAAGATGGTCATAAGGAAGGAAAAGATGAATTATGAAAGGAAGCTGGCGATTAATATCAAAGAAGATACTAAAAGCTTTTTTTAAGTATATAAAGGGTAAAAGAGAGTTGAGGGTAGATAAAGGCTCAATAGAAAATGACACTGGAGATATTGTAATGAGAGACACAGAGATGGCAGAGGAACTGAATGCATAGTTTGCATCAGTCTTCACAGTGCAAGACACCTGCAGTATACCGGACATTCCAGAGTGTCAGGGAAGTGAAGTATGTGCAGTGAAATTTATGACTGAGAAGGTGCTCAGGAAGCTTAATGGTCTGAGGGTGGATAAATCTCCTGGACCTGATGGAATGCACTCTCGGTTTCTGAAAGAAATAGCTGGAGAGATTGCAGAGGGATTAACAATGATCTTTCAAGAATTGATAGATTCTGGCATTGTACCAGATGATTGGAAAATTGCAGAAGTTACTCCGCTATTTAGGAAGGGTCGGAGGCAGCAGAAAGGAAACTATCGACCTGTTAGCCTGGTATCAGTGGTTGGGATGTTGTTGGAATCAATTGTTAGGGATGAGATTATGGAATACCTGGAGGCACATGACAAGATAGGCCAAAGCCAGCATGGTTTCCTGAAAGGAAAATCCTGCCTAACAAACCTACTGCAATTTTTGTGAGGAAATTACAAGCAGGGTAGACAAAAGAGATTCAGTAGATGTTGTGTATTTGGATTTTCAGAAGGCCTTTGACAAGGTGTGGCACATGAGGCTGCTTAGCAAGATAAGAGCCCATGGAATTACTGGGAAGTTACTGGCATGGGTGAAGCATTGGCTGATCGGCAGAAAACAGAGTGGGAATAAATGCACAAAAATACAACTGCAGATGCTGTGGATCAAAGAATATGTACACAACACTGGAAGAACTCAGCAGGTCAGGCCGCATATTTGAGAAAAGAATAGCCAACATTTCAGGCCGAGACCCTTCATCAGGAAAGAATGCATCCTATTCTGGCTGGCTACCGGTTACCAGTGGAGTTCCACAAGGGTCAGTGTTGGGACCACTGCTTTTTACGATGTATGTCAATTATTTGTACTGCGGTATTAATGGATTTGTGGCTAAATTTGCCAATGATACAAAGATAGGTGGATGAGTGAGTAGTATTGAGGAAACAGAGAACCTGCAGAAAGGCTTAGATAGTTTAAGGGAAAAGAAGTGGCAAATGAAATACAATGTTGGGAAGTATATTGTCTTGCACTTTGGTGGAAGAAATAAACAGGCAGACTATTATTTAGATGTGGAGAGTATTCAAAATATAGAGATGCAAAGGGACTTGGGAGTCCTTGTGCAGGATACCCTAAAGGTTAACCTCCAGGTTGAGTCGGTGGTGAAGAAGGTGAATGTAATGTTGGCATTCATTTCTTGAGATATAGAATATAAGAGCAGGGATGTGATGTTGAGGCTCTATAAGGCACGCGTGAGACCACACTTGGAGTATTGGGTGCAGTTTTGGGCTCCTTATTTTAGAAAGATATATTGACATTGGAGAGGGTTCAGAGAAGATTCACGAGAATGATTCCAGGAATGAAAGGGTTACCGTATGACGAATGTCTGACAACTCTGGTTGTATTCCTTGGAGTTCAGGAGAATAAGGGGGGGGGGGGGGGGATCTCATTTGGATAGGTATATGGACAGGAAAGGAATGGAGGGTTATGGGATGAGTGCCGGTAGGTGGGACTAGGTGAGAGTAAGCGTTCGGCACGGACTAGAAGGGCTGAGATGGCCTGTTTCCCTGCTGTATTTGTTATATGGTTATATGTTATATGGTTATATTAATCTGTTCTGTACACAAATATATTGATCTGTTGTCTACACGTGTGTTTTGACCTTTGTCCAGACAAATGTATTGATTTGTTGTCTACACAAGCGTATCGATCTGTTGTCTACACATGCATACTGATCTGTTGTTTACACAAGCTTATTAACGCATATGTCAGAATGCTGTTCTTGGACTACAGTTCAGCATTTAACACCATAGTTCCCATCCAAGCTCGACAAGAAGCTCAGAATCCTCGGTCTTGATCCTACATTGTGCAGCTATATCCTGGACTTCCTATCAGATTGCCAGCAGGTCGTAAGAGTGGGCTCCCTGACCTCCACCCCTTGACTCTCAATACAGGAGCCCCTCAGGGCTGCGTACTGAATCCCCTTCTTTACTCCCTATATACCCATGACTGTATCACCACCTACAGCTCCAATCTCCTAATTAAATTTGCCAATGATACTACATTGATTAGCCTTATCTCAAACAATAATGAGGTAAGAAGTGATCTCTCTGTCACAGTGGTGTCAAGAAAACAACCTCTCCCACAACGTCGCAAAAGCAAAGGAGCTGGTTGTGGATTACAGGAGGAATGGGGACGGGCTAACCCCTATTGACATAAATGGATCTGGGGTTGAGAGGGTTAACAGCTTCAAGTTCCTTGGCATTCACATCACCGAGGTCCTCATGTGGTCAGTACACACCAGCTGTTTGGTGAAAGAGGTACAACAAAGCCTTTTTCACGTCAGATGTTTGAGGAAGCTTGGAATGTGCCCCCAGTTCCTAAGAACATTCTACAGAGGCAGAATTGAGAGCATCCTGACTGACTGCATCACTGCCTGGTATGGGAACTGTACCTCACTTAATCACAGGACACTGCAGAAAGTGGTGCAGACAGCCCAGAGCATCTGTAGTTGTAAACTTCCCATGATTTAAGAGATTTACAAGGAAAGGTGTGTAAAAAAGGCCCGTAGGATCATTGGGGACCCAAGCCATCCCAACCACAATCTATTCCAGCTACTACCATCTGGGAAATGATACCACAGCATAAAAGCCAGGACCAACAGGCTCCGTGACAGCTTCTTCCACCAGGCCATCAGACTGATGAACTCATACATTTTGATCTGTTACCTACACAAACGTATTGATCTGTTTGTCTGCACAAATGTATTGATCTGTTGTCTACTCAAACATGCCGATCTATTGTCTACACATATGTATTGATTTGTTGTCTATACAGGCGTATCAATTTGATCTGTTGTCAGTGGCACAGCCGCTGAGCGACAAGACCTGCATCGTGTGGTGAAGGCGGCCCAGTGAATTGTCAGGATGGAGCTCCCAGGACTGGACACCATCTATTCCAGCAGACTCAGGAGGAAAGCAATCAGCATAACCAGAGACACCACACACCTCGGCCACTCCCTGTTTGACCCGCTGCCATCCAGCAAAAGGTTCAGGACACAAAAAACCAGAACAAATAGACTGAGGGACAGCTTCTACCCCAGAGCTGTGGCCTCCATCACACCACTCCCACAGAACAGTGACAGAAACTGTGAGCGCACACAAGGACTCAAATACTTGCACTAACAGCACTTTGTGCATTACTGTGATATTCTGGTGCTGCTGCAACTTATTTTCTGCTACTTATCTATTTAATACTGTTTTTCTATTACTGTCTTGTTTTTATCTACCATTTTGTTTGATTGCCTGAGAGGAAGCCAGACAGAGTTTCATTGTACCTATGTATAATGACAATAAAGATTATTCAATTCAATTCAACATGCGTATTGATCTGTTTTCTACACCTGCCTATTGATCGGTTGTCTACACATGTGTATTGATCTGTTGTCTGTCTACTCATATGTATTGATCTGTTGTCTATACAGATGTATTGATCTGTTGCCTGCACGTATGTATTGATCTTTGTCTAGTCAAATTTATTGATCTGTTGCCTACGCAAACATATCGATCTGTTGTCTATAATGGCATATCGATCTGTTGTCTACACATCCGTATTGATCTGTTATCTACTCATGTGTATTGATCTATTGTCTACACATGCACATTGATTTGTTGTCTACACAAATGTATTGATATAATGACTACACAAACCTATGATTTGATGTCTACTCAAATGTATCGATCTATTGTCTGCATGTGTATTTTTTTCCCAAATATACTTTTGTTGAAGGAATGACACAATACAGAATACATAATGGATTACATTTTCAACCATTTTGCTTTTGTAAACAAACTTTCGCTCATCCGCCCTCCCCAAACGTACCATGGCAGCTAACGTATTTACAATACAACACTTCACAAATACAAGTACGGACATTTCACAGCCATACCCCCACACTACTTCAAGACGAAGGCCCACACACATCCACAAATGTCAGATGATCCAGAATACACTCATATTACAATTCATCAACCACCCTGTGAGGTAAACCATATGCGTGTTAAAAGGAAAGCAACTTCCCAAGCACAATCAAATGCCCCCAACTAGTAGGTAATCCCTTAAGACTCCCAAAATATGACAAGAAAGGTCCCCATTTCGAATAGAATTTTTTCACAGACCCCCTCAGAGTGAATTTAATCTTTTCTAATTTCAGAAAAAACATTACGTCCTCTAATCAAGCAGCAGCAGATGGGGGAGTGGCAGATTTCCAGACCAGCAAGATTCTCCTACTGGCCAAAAGCGATGTAAATGGCAGATTTCCAGACCAGCAAGATTCTCCTACGGGCCAAAAGCGATGTAAATGGCAGATTTCCAGACCAGCAAGATTCTCCTACAGGCCAAAAGCGATGTAAATGGCAGATTTCCAGACCAGCAAGATTCTCCTACGGGCCAAAAGTGATGAAAATGGCAGATTTCCAGACCAGCAAGATTCTCCTACGGGCCAAAAGTGATGAAAATGGCTGATTTCCAGACCAGCAGGATTCTCCTACGGGCCAAAAGCGATGTAAATAGCAGATTTCCAGACCAGCAAGATTCTCCTATGGGCCAAAAGTGATGAAAATGGCTGATTTCCAGACCAGCAGGATTCTCCTACGGGCCAAAAGCGATGTAAATAGCAGATTTCCAGACCAGCAAGGGCAAGACCAAAATGCATGTGTTAAACCAGCCGGAGAGAAGGAACACCTGTCACAGCCGGCGTTTGTCCCGTGATAAATGTCAGCACGCCTGGCTTTACTTAAATGTATCCTGTGTAAAACTTTAAATTGTATGAGCCCCAGTCTAGCACATGATGACGAGCAATGAACCCTATTCAATGTTTTTGCTCAATATTCCTCAGCCAGATCCATACCAAGGTCATCCTCCCAACTAGTCTTAGTTTTGTTTAGATCTTGAACTCCCAAAGACATTAGCTGAGAGTATAGAACAGAGATCAGCCCTTTATTATTAAAGCTAAGAGTGAGTTTTTCCCACTGCATAGCAGGTGGTAGATCAGGAAAAGAGGGAAACTTTTCCTTGACTAGGTGGCGAATCTGCAGGTATTTAAAAAATGATTATGCGGACGGCCATATTTACTGCACAGGTTATCAAAACTATCAAATATATTATCAGTATACAAATCCTGAATGTTCAAACCCCATTGTCTAAAAACTGAATCGAGTGTGGAGGAAGTAATAGATGGTTTCTATGAATGGGACCCAAAACTGAAGCTGATGTGAACTTATAGTGGCAGCGAAATTGATTAAAAATTTTGAGGGTGGAGAGCACGACCGGTTAGATGTGAATTGAGTGGATTTCAATGGCAGGGAAGAATACACTAAAGCTGGGAGAGACGAGGAGTGGCAAGACCGTGTCTCAAGCAGACACCAGTTTATATTTGGCTGGTGAAGCAAAAATAATGTTTGATGCCCAGTAATAATGAATAAAGCTAGGAAGGCCATTCCACCTATGTCACGACCTCTCTGGACAGTGTGCTTATTAACCCTTGGGACCTCATTTTCCTAAATAAAGGAGGTTATAGCTTGGTTGACTGATTTGAAAAATAACTTAGATAAGAAAACTGGCAAGCTCTGAAACAAATAAAGAAATCTGGGAAGTATAGTCATTTTCACTGATTAAATTCTCCCAGCTATAGTGAGGGGCAAACTGCACCATCGCTCAGAATCAGCCTTAATTTGGCTAACCAAAGGCCTGTAGTTAGCTTCAAACAGAGATGTAAAAGAGTGAGTAACGCTAACACCTTGAAATAAAGTAGTTGACTCAGCAAGTGCAGTGTCCTACCAGGTGATTAAACACTCTGGATCATGTGTACACGAATGTCAAAGACTCATACAGAGCCTCCCTCAGCCCACCCCTGGGACAATCTGATCATCTTTCACTGTTTTTGATGCCAGCATACAGACCACTTATCTGCAAAACTAAACCTGCAATAAAAACAGTCAAAATATGGCCAGAAGATGCCTCTTTACAACTCCAAGACTGCTTTGGTCACACCCACTGGCTACCCACGGCACAGAGGTGAACTTGGAGGAGTACACATCCACTGTGCTTTTCTACATCAACAGCTGTGAAGTCGGTGTAAAAGTAGACAAGAAAATAAAGATATTCCCAAACCAGAAACCGTGGATGAATAAAGAGGTACAAAATCTTTTAAAAGCACGCAATAATGCTTTTAAATCTGGTGATTCCTCAGCATATAGTGTTGCCAGGTCAAACCTGAAAAAAGACATAAAAAAGGCCAAAGACATCCACAGGCAACGGGTGGAGGACCACTTCAACAGTGCCAACAATCGGAGCATGTGGCAAGGCATCAGGGCTATTACTGACCACAAGAGTAACCCTGTCTGCCCCCACAGTGATGTCACACTGGCCAATGAACTCAACACCTTCTTTGGCCGGTTTGAAATTAACAACAATGTGAGGAGTGCAAGAATCCCGGCCATAGAGGATGAACAGGTTCTTAACACTGAGCACACATGATGTACAGCGCACGCTGCAGATGGTCAATCCATGGAAAGTTGCAGGCCCAGATGGAGTTCCAGGACGGGTACTTAAAGACTGTGCTGAACAACTGGCTGGTGTATTTACGAGAATTTTCAATCTGTCTCTATCTCAGGCAACGGGCCCCAAGTGCCTGAAGTCAGCCATCATAGTGCCTGTCCCGAAGAAAACAAACATCAATAATTTGAATGACTATCGTCCGGTTGCCCTCACACCAACAATAATGAAGTGCTTTGAGAGATTGGTCCTCTCCCACATTAAAGTCACTATTCCTGCTACACTGGACTCACACCAGTTTGCCTATAAAGCAAACAGGTCCGCGGAGGATGCCATCTCATTAAGCACTTCTCGCTGTCCTGACACATCTGGAGGGAAAGGGCATATACGTGAAGATGTGTTTGTTGATTATATCTCTGCTTTTAATACCGTCATCCCCAGCAAGCTCATCTCCAAATTCCACCAGCTAGGCCTCAGCTCATCACTCTGTAACTGGGTCCTGAATTTCTTGTCAAAGTGTTCACAGGCAGTGAGACTGGGCCCTCACCTGTCCTCCACTACTATCCTGAACACTGGTAAGCCACAAGGTTGTGTATTGAGTCCCATACTCTACTCCCTCTTTACTTATGACTGTGTACCTGCATTTGACACCAATACCATCGTCAAATTCGCAGACAACACAACAGTGATCGGGTTGATCTCCAACAGAGACGAATCAGCATACAGAGCGGAGACAGAACTTAGTGAGCTGGTGCTCAGAGAACAACCTGTCTCTTAATACAGCAAAGACTAAGGAGCTAATTATCAACTTTGGAAAGTCACGGGATGACGAATACGCTCCAGTCTACATTAACGGAGACATAGTGGAGAGAGTGTCCAGTTTCAGGTTTCTGGGAATACACATCTCAGAAGACCCTACATGGTCCACTAACACCACAACAATAGTTAAGAAAGCACAGCAACACTTGTTTTTCCTCCGGACGCTGAAGAAGGCTGGTCTATCTGAACAGATGCTGGTGACTTTTTACTGCTGCACCATCGAGAGCATCTTAACATACTGCATCTCTGTGAGGTGATAGAAAAGCACTTCAGTGGGTCGTTTCTAGCGCACAGAAGATCATCGGGACACAGCTCCAAGCCCTGGAGGACACCTACAGATCACGCTGCCTAAGGAAAGCTACAAGCATCTGTAAGGACAATACGTACCCATGCAATCATCTGTTTGAACTTCTTCCATCTGGCAGATGTTATAAGATTTTCAATGCCCGCACTTCCAGACTGAAAGATAGCTTTTTCCCCAGAGCTATAATTGCTCTGAATCAATCGATCAAGCATCATCCATAAATGTGTTATATTGCTACTTTTAATACTGGTTTATGGCTGTCATGCATCTGAGTTGTGCTTTTGTACTGCTGGACATTGCTTGTACTGGCTGGTTACTTGATGTTATTTATTGTTTATTTATTTGTTGTTTTATAGCATTGAGTACTAGAGTTGCAAACTCATTTTCTCTGTATTGGTGCATGAAAATTGTACTATGCAATGACAATAAAGATATTTCATTTCATTTCATTTTGACTTAAGTGCAATAGGATGAGGCTCAATTGCAACTGCAAAAAGAAGAGGGGACAATGGGCAGCCTTGGCAAGTGCCACGTGTTAATGGATAGTCAGATTGAAAATAATTCATTGTACACATGCTAAAGGTGAGTGATATAATAGTTTAACCCAGGCTACAAATGTTCTACCAAATCCAAATTTCTCCAAAACACTGAACAAGTATACCCACTCCACTCTATCCAACACCTCCGCGTCCAAGGAGATAACAACCTCCAGACTTGGAGAATCACTGGGTGAATAAACCACATCAGCCAGTCAACCGATATTAAAAAAAGAATGGTGGTTTTTAATAAAACCTGTTTGATCATCTGAGATTATCTTGGGAAGGGGGCATTCTAAACGGCACGCAAGCACTTTAGCCAAAATTTTCACATCCACATTCAAAAGTGAGATGGGGCGATATGATCCGCATTGAGTCGGGTCCTTGTCCTTTTTAAGAAGAAGTGAAATAGATGCCTGTGAAAGAGTAGCGGGTAAGGAACCTTTCTCCAAAGATTCCTGAAACACTTCTAGAAGGACCGGTATAAGCTTATCCTTAAATTTCTTATAAAATTCTATCGGATAACCATCAGGACCTGGGGACTTACCACTCTGCATCGCCATAATGGCACTATTAACCTCTTCCTGGCTAAGAGCCCGATCTAAATTCTCCATATTGTCTGGTTCAGGAGTTGGTGTTTCCAAATTATCTAAACAATGTTCCATATTTGTTATATCTGAGGGAAACTCTGAGGCATACAGAGAGGAATAAAAAGTTGCAAAGATGTTATTAATCTCTTTTGGATTGCTTGTCAAGTTTTGGTGCGTGTCTCTTATCTGGGGAATAAGTCGTGATGCAGCTTGACGCTTCAACTGATGAGCCATAAGCCAGCTCGCCTTGTCACCATATTCATAATAGAGGCCATGTGTCTTAAGAATTAATTGTTCTGATAGGTTTGTAGATAGAAGATTAAACTCAGCTTGCAAATCAGCCCGGCTTTTATATAATTCTGCAGTGGGTGCCTCAGAATATTGCCTGTCCAGGTCCAAAATAGATTGCAATAACACTTGCATTTCCTTCCTACACTCTTCATTGGCTTGTGAAGTATAAGATATTATTTGACCCCTCAAGTAAGCTTTTAAAGTTTCCCAAAGTAAAGAGTACGATACCGACTCAGTTTTGTTAGTCTTGAAGAATGTGTCAATGTTAGCCGATATGTAACTACAAAATTACTCATTGGAAAGCAAAAGGGGGTTAAGTCTCCACAGAGGCCGCTCTCTAATGTTTAAAGGAAAATATAGGTCTAGTTTCACAGGCGAGTGATCAGATATAACTATAGCAGTGTGCTCAATATTTCTAATCACTGGTATCAAGGAGCTATCTATAAAGAAATAGTCTAGCCTGGAATAGGAGTGGTGAACATGAGAAATGAAAGAGAATTGCCTAACTGATGGATTCAAATATCTCCAAGGATCCATATAACCATTTTGTTGCATAAACATCGAGAAGGCCTTTGCCATGCCAGAAGATGCTTCTCTATCAAGCGGTGGGTGAATAGCACAGTTCAGATCTCCTGAAAAGATCAGCTGGTGTGTATTCAGGTTAGGTATTAATGACAAAACCTTATTTGCAAAGTGGACGTCGTCCCAATTAGGGGCATAAACATTTACCAAAATGACTGGTATCTGAAAGAGATCCAGAGACTATTGTTATGTACCCATGGCACGTGACAGTGGTGTCCTTGTCACGTGACAGGTGTTGAAGCTATACTAGACTTGAGGTAATGGTCTTTTCCCGCCAGTAGAGGTCATGTGACAGTTTTTTTTACAGGGTATAAAAGGAGGACCCCTCCCTGTGAGGAGGGGCAGTTCGTGGCTGGATTTGCCATGATGACTTCATGCCACTGCGTGATTTAATGTTATGACGCAGTTTAGTTGAAAGATGAAGTTTTATCTAATGCCTAAAGTTTAAAAGGTCATTGCCAGCAGTTTCTTTATAATACTGCTAGTTGAGAATCAGTGGAGATTGAAGATCGGAGTTCAGGAGTTAAAAGATCGAGGCGAATCGATTTCGATGGTGAAACAGGTTCAACCTTGTTTGATCCTCATTCGGAAGGAATTCGTTGACTGTTCTCGTGTTAATCCCTGTGAATAATAGCAGAAAGGATTGGGAACAGTTTTGTAAAGGAAAAGTCAGTGCCTTTAAGCCATTACATATCATCTTCGTAAATTCTTCGTGGGAAAAGTAGTTTGACTGGGAATTGCAACAACACGACGTGAAAGAGAATTTAAATTGTCTTAAAAAGTCTCTCCCTTAAATGGACTGTAAGAATTTTGAACTTTTGCAGTACTACTTTGAAGAACTGTTTTTGCAACATCGCTTTAAGAACTGTTTAAGCTGCCACACAGCAGTGAATTTCCGGTTACATTAGAGATTTGTTTACTTTTGGGGGGTTTGTTTTCAGTGTTTAATAAACGTGTTATTTGTTATAAAAACCCCTGCCTAACTCATATATTTATTGTTGCTTGAATCCGTAACACTATAATAAAGCGACCATTAGGGTCACTGATTACATCAGATAGTGTGAACAGCATTCTTTTGGTGATTAATATTGCCACCCCCCTGGACCCACTATTAAATCTGGAATGAAAAACCTGACTAATCCATGCTTTACGGAGTTTCTTATGGTCTTCCACTCTTAAATGTGTCTCTTGTAGAAACAGTATATCTGCTTTTAATTGTTTCAGATGAGAGAAAACTTTAGCTCTTTTAACAGGACCATTGAGCCCCTTTACATTCTGAGAAATAAACCTCACAGGGTGGCCTCCATCAGCAGCACTCATGTTAACCGTATCAAAAGACACTCCGGGCCCACAATCCAAAACAGTGCGAGGGCACAAGCTGCACACAATAACGAGCAATGGAAAGAAAAAAATTTAAAAAAACACAAAATGCTGGCAGAACTCAGCAGGCCAGACAGCATCTATGGGAGGAGGTAGTGACGACGTTTCGGGCCGAAACCCTTCATCAGGAATCATTCACTCCTGATGAAGGGTTTCGGCCCAAAACGTTGTCACTACCTCCTCCCATAGATACTGTCTGGCCTGCTGAGTTCTGCCAGCATTTTGTGTTTTTATTTATTTCCAGCATCTGCAGATTCACTCGTGTTGACAATGAAAAGAAAGTCTGGCCAATCCGTAACACACAAAAGAATAAACTGCCATGGTAATCCCCAAAACACTCTCCACACCCCTTTACACAAACAAGAAAAACAATTAACCCCCAAAACCTAGATCTACCTCCCCAACTGAGGATAATCGCAGGCAATACCAATCAAAAAACTTCCAAAGCGTTCCCCATACAACCAAACCTTCAATCTAATCTAGGGTGGCTCCTGTCCTTAAAATTTATACCCTCACTTATTCTACCTTTGATATATATATAGGCTAAAAATAACACAGGTCAAGCAAAGCATTAAAAACAAAAAAAAACTAGGAAACTAAACACCAGAGATGTAAATCTCAAATATTTACATTTTGCTGGTTGAAAGTTTTTGTTAATCAGATTCTGCAGCATAGCAGTTCAACCCGATTGCGTTCCACAAATTAAACTGGAAAAAATGAACAAAAGAGTGAATCGCGAAATTAACAGTTTGCCTTGGCAGGAGGCCCCTTCAATGCTGCATGAGTAACCTAAAAAAATGTCATTGCTCTTCTCGTTCTTCTTCTCCCCAGCATGAATGGTAAAACACTTTGGCCGCCTCTGGGGTATCAAAATAATGCTTTTTACCTTCATGGATGACCCGGAGCCGGGCAGGATACAAGAGGCTGAACCTGACCCCTTTCCCATAAAGCAGGGATTTCACCTCCTTGAAAGCTGCTCGTTTTTACCCCAGCTCCGCACTAAAATCTTCATGAGAAAACACGCGATGCCCTCGGAAATACAGCTCCTGCGTCTGTCTACTGATGATGCATTGCTTATCTTGAAAGAAGTGAAAGAGAACCAGGAACGTTATTGGTCTCGTTTGCCTGGCTTCAGAGACACCGGATGGTTTAGGCCCGACTCGGTGAGCACGCGAAAGCGCGAGAGGCCTTGTCCCCAGCACTTTGTCAAAAAACTCAGTCATAAATTTAACAGGGTCCAAACCTTCCAAATTTTCAGGAATACCGACCACTCTCAAATTGGATCTCTGCGACCGATTTTCGAGGTCATCTAGCTTTCCCTTCAGAACGTGTTTTTGCTCTGCAACGCTGCAATGGCCGCTTCAGCGCTCACCAGTCGGTCACTATAATCATTCAGGCCATCTTCAACCTCACGAATGCGTTCGTCGTGCGACTCATAATAAGACATAATTTGTTCCATGGTAGCATTCACTGGTGACTAAGCATCTTCAAGTTCTCTTTTTAGGGCAGAATGCACCGCTTGCGTCATGTCAGTAAGAAGTACTAAGCAAAGCTTCTCCAAGTCATCGGGTAGCACAGGTCCAACACCGTGCAACAGCACCACGACCATAATGTCAGCTTTCTTGCTCGAGGCTTCGCTACCTCTTTCCCCAGTTTTACTTCGAAGCTGCATTTTGTTTGCCATGTCAGTGTCCAGCAACGTCCCGGGTTGTTCACAGTGTTAAATATTCAGTTATCTCAAGCATACGGCAAAAATAAACAGGTAGATTTTCAATAAAAATCGGGACCACACCTACTCACTCCATGCTCAGCCTGGAAGTCCTACACATGTGTATTGATCTGTTGTCTACACAAATGTTTTGATCTCTACACAAACGTATTGAACTGTTTTCTACACATTCATATTGATCTGTTGTTTACACAAGCTTATTGATGCTTATGTCAGAATGCTGTTCTTGGACTATAGTTCAGCATCAAACACCATAGTTCCATCCAGGCTCGACAAGAAACTCAGAGACCTCGGCCTTGTGCAGCTGGATCCTGGACTTCCTGACAGATCGCCAGGTTGTATGAGTAGGCTCCCTCACCTCCAACCCTCTGACTCTCAATACAGGAGCCCCTCAGGGCTGCGTACTGAGTCCCTTCCTTTACTCCCTGAATACCCATGACTGTATTGCACCCACGGCTCCAATCTCCTAATTAAATTTGCCAACGACACTACATTGATTAGCCTTATCTCAAACAATAACGAGGGAAGAAGTCACCTCTCTGACACAGTGGTGTCAGATTCAATCTGTCTTCACATATATTTTGATCTGGTGCCAACACAAACGTATCGATCTGTTCTCTAGACAAATGTATTGATCTGATGTCTACAACTGCATCTCGATCTGTGTCTACAGAGATGTATCGAACTGTTGTCTACACTTAGATATTGATCTATAGTCTACACATGCGTATTGATCTGTTTGTCTACACAAACGTATTGATCTCTTGTTTACACAAACATATCGATCTATTTTCCACACATCTGTATCGATCTGTTGTCCACACATATGTATTGATCTATTGTCTACACAACCCATTGATCTATAGGCTACACATGCACATTGATTTGTTGTCTACACAAATGTATTGATCTATTAAAAACATTGAAACATAGAAAAGCCTACAGCACAATACAGGCCCTTCAGCCCACAAAGCTGTACCAAACATGTCCTTACCTTAGAATTTACTTAGGGTTACCCATAGCCCTCTATTTTTCTAAACTCCATGTACCTATCCAGTAGTTTCTCAAACGACCCTATCATATCCACCTCCACCACTGTCGCCGGTAGCCCATTCCACGTACTCACCACTCTCTGCATAAAAAGCCTACCCCTGACATCTTCTCTGTACCTATTTCCAACTGCCTTAAAACTGTGCCCTCTCATGATAGTCATTTCAGCCCTGGGAAAAAGCCTCTAACTATCTCATCAGCTTATCCTCTATCAGGTCACCTCTCATCCTCTGTCACTCCAAGGAGAAAAGGCCAAGTTCACTCAACTAATTCTCATAAGGCATGCTCCCCTATCCAGGCAACATCCTTGTAAATCTCCTCTGCACCCTTTCTATAGTTTCCACTTCCGTCCTGTAGTGAGGTGACCAGAACTGAGCACAGTACTCCAAGTGGGGTCTGACCATGGTCCTATATAAGTGTGAGGTGTTACATTTTGGTATGACTAATCAAAACAGGACATACATGGTAAATGGTAGGGCATTGAGGAATGCAGAAGAACAGAGTGATCTAGGAATAATGGTGCATAGTTCCCTGAAGGTGGAATCTCATGTGGACAGGGTGGTGAAGAAAGCTTTTGGTATGCTGGCCTTTATAAATCAGAACATTGAGTATAGGAGTTGGGATGTAATGTTAAAATTGTACAAGGCATTGGTGAGGCCAAATTTGGAGTATTGTGTACAGTTCTGGTCACCGAATTATTGGAAAGATGTCAACAGAATAGAGAGAGTACAGAGGAGATTTACCAGAATGTTACCTGGGTTTCAGCAACTAAGTTACAGAGAAAGGTTGAACAAGTTAGGTCTTTATTCTTTGGAGCATAGAAGGTTGAGGGGGAACTTGATAGAGGTATTTAAAATGATGAGGGGGATAGATAGAGTTGACATGGATAGGCTTTTTTCCATTGAGAGCTGGGGAGATTCAAACAAGAGGACATGAGTTGAGAGTTAAGGGACAAAAATTGAGGGGTAACACGAGAGGGAACTTCGTTACTCAGAGAGTGGTATGGGCTGAGTGCAGGTCGGTGGGACTAGGTGAGAGTTAGCATTCGGCACGGACTAGAAGGGCCGAGATGGCCTGTTTCCGTGCTGTAATTGTTATATGGTTATATAAATGCACCATTACCTCTCGGCTCCTAAATTCAATTCCACGATTGTTGAAGGCTAATGCACCATACACCTTCTTAACCAGAGTCAACCTGCGCAGCAGCTTTGAGTGTCCTATGGACTTGGACCCCAAGATCCCTCTGATCCTCCACACTGCCAAAAGTCTTACCATTAATACTATATTCTGCCATCATATTTGACCTACCAAAATGAACCACCTCACACTTATCTGGGTTGAACTCCATCTGCCACTTCCCAGCACAGTTTTGCATCCTATCAATGTCCCGCAGTGACCTCTGACAGACCTCCACACTATCCACAACACCTCTAACCTTTGTGTCATCAGCAAACAAAAACAGGTGCGTAATTCACATAAATTGTAGTTAAAAAAAGATGGAAGATGCTGGAAATCTGGATCAACCCACACAGATTTCCCACAGCATTTTTGTGTTGATGTACATTGAGTATCGGAAGTTTCCAAAGTAAAGCAAAGAAGGACATGGAATATTCCCAGAGCTGCTGCTTATTCCTCATTTGCTGCTCTCTTCCGCCGAGTGAAGTGAAGTTCCAAGCCGCCAAACTTCTTGGCTGCAAAGTCCTCTCGCAACTTGACTCTCATCCAACACCCTCAGCACTACGTACATGCAAGGTGACAATGTCCGTCGGGAATTGTAGTTCTCTTCGCGCACAGCTTAAAACTACAAGCTCCGGAGAGCACGTACGCTAATGGACTACAACTCCCGACACGCTTCGGGTGACACGCATTTCCGGCCGTTCGCTCTGCCCTTCCAGGGCGGGAGATCCCGTGGCTTTTAAAAGTGGGAGGGGAGTTAAGCGCTGCCAGACTAATCATGGCAGCGGCGGAGGATTACCCACCGTTCGTGCTGGGCAGAACACGATTTGATCAGGTACCGTTGCCTCAGTTAGCGCGGCTGTCTTCGGACCCGTCTCCGCCACTGTCCCTTGCCCGGGTCACGTGACAATTTCGGGCTCTTTCAGAAATAACGGAACAAAGCCCCGCCCTCTCTATCATCCTATTGGTTGAGCTTGGCACCTGTTCCGCGCACAGCTTCCCATTGGCTGCTGCGCCTGTCATTCACAAGTAGGGGCTTTGGGCCATTTGGCCCATTGACTTCGTTCCGTCACAAACTTTCTCGTCTGCAGACGCTGGCGATCCGAACCGCGCACACAAAACGGTGGCGGAACTCAGCAGGCCAGGCTGTCGCCATTTCGGTCCGAAACCCTTCGGCAAGACTGGAACTTTTAAGGATAATTAATGTTAATAGCTGTGTGCACTCCCTTTATATTTGCCCCCTGGAAGAGCAGCACCTCACACTTGCCCGGACTGAACTCCCTTTGCCACTTCTCTGCGCACTGCAGTGCATTATACACATTTTAACCACTTTTGTCCAGATGAAGGGACTCGGCCCGAGTTGTCTGTACTCTTTTCCATAGACGCTGCCTAACCTGCTGTGTTCCACCAGCATTTTGTGTTTGAAGTTACCGCATCTGTATATTTTCTCGTGTTTGCACTTCTTATAAAGCTGTTTACATGGTAATTACATCCTACTTATTTATGTACTTTAACCCTTAAATTTTTAATATAATTCTTTATAGTTGAATATTGATTTTTTTTGTACATCACCACAAATTCCTAATCCTTGTAAATGTACAGGGCGAGTAAAGCTGATCCTTGAAATCTGCAGTTGCTGGAAGGGACCATCTTCCCCCTGCCATCCGATCTCTAAATGGACATTGAGCCCATGAACTATTTTTAATTTCTGTTTTTGCGCCACTTCTTTTAATTTCAGTATTTAATATGCACATATAAACTTACTGTAATTTGGTTTTTCGAATATAGTTATTATGTATTGCATTGTACTGCTGCGGTAAAGTTAACCCATTTCACTGCATATGCTGGTGATATTAAACTTGGTTATGATAAACTCTCCCTGATTTTCAGCATAACTTTCTCAGTTGGCGTACTCAAGCAGCAAAGCTTACACTGTGTTTACATTTTACAGAATTAGTTAATTGAATGTTCTTGTTTTTACTCTGCTAGTTGACTTCTGTCAGCCTCCTGGTTTGAACATGAAATTAAATATAAAGATTAGATTTATTTGCCATACAGTGCCATCTCTTAGACACATAAGTATATCTAGGGTGCCTAAGACTTTTGCACAGTACTGTATTTGTCAACATGGAGCAGAGGGTAAGTTTGTAAATCTGGCAGGAGTAAAGGATGTTGGAATGGTGAGGGTGGAGTGATGTGGGAGGTGTGTGGCAGCAGACACACCTGGCCCTGAAACACCAGGTCAGGTCGTTTGATTCCAACCAATTGATTTATTGATCATTACAGAATGTTTCTCTGGTGCTTCCCATTCCCTTTCCTCTCCCTTTCCCTCTTCCCAACCATGATTCCCCTCTCCCTGCTCCCTTCCCACTCTCAGTCCACAATAGAGACCCATATCAAGATTGGTTTATCATCACTCATTTATGTCATGAAATTTGTTTTTTTGCAGCAGTTGAGTGCAATATATAAACTGACTACAGTACTGTGCAAAAGTCTTTGGCAGCATAGCTATATTTATGTGCCTGAGACTTTTTCACAGTACTGTAAACATCAAATCATACAGTAAGCTGTGTCATTTGTGTAAACATCCAACATAGGGAGCAAACAACATTATGAAGGACCCCGCGCACCCCTCATACAAACTCTTCTCCCTCCTGCCATCTGGGAAAAGACACCGAAGCATTCGGGCTCTCACAAACAGCCTATGTAAGTTTCTTCCCCCAGGCTATCAGACTCCTCAATACCCAGAGCCTGGACTGACACCAAATTACTACCCTCTACTGTGCCTGTTGTCTTGTTTATTATTTATTGTAATGCCTGCACTGTTTTGTGCACTTTATGCAGTCCTGGGTAGGACTGTAGTCTGGTGTGGTATTTTTCTGTGTTTTTTTTTACCTAGTTTAGTTTTTGGATTGTTTCATGTAGCACCATGGTCCTAAAAAATGTCTCGTTTTTACTGTGTACTGTACCAGCAGTTATGGTCGAAAGGACAATAAAAAGTGACTTGACTTGACATGTTTACCTAGTTTTTTGAACCGTTGGTAAGCTATTCTTTACTTCTTGACTAGATTTACAACAGCCTTTGTTCACCACGGTTCCTGTACTCTACTATCCTTTCTCTGTCTCATTGGAACGTACCTATGCAGAACTCCACGCAAATATCCACTGCACATTTGCCACATTTCTGCCATACATTTCCCTGAGAACATCTGTTCCCAAAATATGCTTCCAAGTTCTTGCCTGATATCCTCATGTTTCCCATTACTCCAATTAAATGCTTTCCTAACTTGTCTGTTCCTATCCCTCTCCAATGCTATTGTAAAGGAGATAGAATTATGATCACTATCTCCAAAATGCTCTCCCACTGAGAGATCTGACACCTGACCAGGTTCATTTCCAACTACCAGATCAAGTACAGCCTCTCCTCTTGTAGGGTTATCTACATATTGTGTCAAGAAACCTTCCTTACCACACCTAACAAACTCCACCCCATCTTAACTCTTCACTCTCGGGAGATGCCAATCAATACTTGGGAAATTAAAATCTCCCATCACGACAACCCTTTATTACACCTTTCCCAAATCTTTCTCCCTATCTTCTCCTCGATGTCCCTGTTACTATTGGGTGATGTATAAAAAACAGTTAGTAGAGTTATTGACCCCTTCCTTTTCATAACTTCCACTCACAGAGACTCAGTAGACAATCCCTCCATGACTTCCTCCTTTTCTGCTGCCGTGACACTATCTTTGATCAACAGTGCCACTCCCCCACCTCTTTTGCCCCCCTCCCTTTCCTTTCTGAAACATCTAAAGCCTGGCACTTAAGTAACCATTCTTGACCCTGAGCCATCCAAGTCTCCGTAATGGCAATAACATCGTAACTCCAAGTACTGATCCACGCTCTAAGCTCATCCGCTTTGTTCACAACATTCCTTGCATTAAAATGGACACATCTCAAACCATCGATCTGAGTGTGTCTCTGCTCTATCAGCTGCCTATCCTCCCTCTCGCACTGTCTACGAACTTTCTCGATTTATGAGCCACCCGCCTCTTCCTCTGTCTCTTAAGTTTGATTCCCACCCCACAGTAATTCTAATTTAAACTCTCCCCAACAGCCTTAGCAAACCTCCCCGCCGGGATATTGGCCCCCCTGGGATTGAAGTGCAACCTGTCCTGTTTGTACAGGTCACACCTGCCCAAAAGAGGTCCCAATGATCCAGAAATTGGAATCCCTGTTCCCTGCTCCAATCCCTCAGCCACGCATTTATCCTCCACCTCATTCTATTCCTATTCTCACTGTCGCATGGCACAGGCAGTAATCCGGAGATTACTACCTTTGCGGTCCTGCTTCTCAACTTCCTTCCTAACTCCCTGTTGTCTGTTTTCAGGACCTCCTACCTATGTTGTTGGTACCAATATGTAGCACGACCACTGGCTGTTCTCCCTCCCACTTCAGGATATCATGGACGTGATCAGAAACATCCCGGACCCTGGCACCTGGGAGGCAAACTACCATCCATCTTTCTTTCCTGCGTCCATGGACCCCTGAACCCCTAACCCCTAACTATAGAGTCCCCTATCACTGCTGCCATCCTCTTCCTTTCCCTACCCTTCTGAGCCACAGGGCCAGACTCTGTGCCGGAGTCACGGCCAGTATTGCTTCCCCCAAGTAGGCCATCTTCCCCAACAGTTTTCAAACAGGAGTACTTATTGTTAAGGGGGGCAGCCAATGGGGTACTCTGTAATCTCTGACTCTTGCCCTTCCTTCTCCTGACTGTTACCCACTTGTCTGTCTCCCGAGGCATTGGAGTAACTACCTGCCTATAGCTCCTATCTATCATCTCCTCACTCTCCCTGACCAGATGAAGGTCATCGAGCTGCATTTCCAGTTCCCTAACGTGGTCTCTAAGGAGCTGCTGCTCGACACACCTGGCGCAGATGTGGCCATCCGGGAGGCTGGAACTCTCCAGGACTTCCTGCATCTGACACCCATTGTCTACACAAACGTACTGACCTGTTGTCTACATACGTGTACTGACCTGTTGTCTACATACGTGTACTGACCTGTTGTCTACACGTGCGCATTGATTTGACATCCACACAAATGTATTGATCTGTTGTCTAATCAGACTTACCAACCTGTTATCTACACATGCATATCGATCTGTTATCTACACATATGTATTGATCTTTGTCCAGACAAATGTATTGATCTGTTGTCTATACATGCATATTGAGCTGTGTTTACACACATGCATTGTCTTTCTCTCTCTCTGTCTGTCTCTCTCCCTGTAATGCGAGTACACCAGTTAAAGCCATCTCCCACGTGCGTGCTTGTGGTGAACTACATATACCTGTCTGGACTGCTCCTGTGGCTCCTCCCACAGACCCCCGCTGACTGCTCCTGTGGCTCCTCCCACTGACCCCCTGCTGACTGCTCCTGTGGCTCCTCCCACAGACCCCCGCTGACTGCTCCTGTGGCTCCTCCCACAGACCCCTGCTGACTGCTCCTGTGGCTCCTCCCACTGACCCCCGCTGACTGCTCCTGTGGCTCCTCCCACAGACCCCCGCTGACAGCTCCTGTGGCTCCTCCCACAGACCCCCGCTGACAGCTCCTGTGGCTCCTCCCACAGACCCCCGCTGACAGCTCCTGTGGCTCCTCCCACAGACCCCCGCTGACTGCTCCTGTGGCTCCTCCCACAGACCCCCGCTGACTGCTCCTGTGGCTCCTCCCACAGACCCCCGCTGACTGCTCCTGTGGCTCCTCCCACAGACCCCCGCTGACTGCTCCTGTGGCTCCTCCCACAGACCCCCGCTGACTGCTCCTGTGGCTCCTCCCACAGACCCCCGCTGACTGCTCCTGTGGCTCCTCCCACAGACCCCCGCTGACTGCTCCTGTGGCTCCTCCCACAGACCCCCGCTGACTGCTCCTGTGGCTCCTCCCACAGACCCCCGCTGACTGCTCCTGTGGCTCCTCCCACAGACCCCCGCTGACTGCTCCTGTGGCTCCTCCCACAGACCCCCGCTGACTGCTCCTGTGGCTCCTCCCACAGACCCCCGCTGACTGCTCCTGTGGCTCCTCCCACAGACCCCCGCTGACTGCTCCTGTGGCTCCTCCCACAGACCCCCGCTGACTGCTCCTGTGGCTCCTCCCACAGACCCCCGCTGACTGCTCCTGTGGCTCCTCCCACAGACCCCCGCTGACTGCTCCTGTGGCTCCTCCCACAGACCCCCGCTGACTGCTCCTGTGGCTCCTCCCACAGACCCCCGCTGACTGCTCCTGTGGCTCCTCCCACAGACCCCCGCTGACTGCTCCTGTGGCTCCTCCCACAGACCCCCGCTGACTGCTCCTGTGGCTCCTCCCACAGACCCCCGCTGACTGCTCCTGTGGCTCCTCCCACAGACCCCTGTATAAAGGCGATTGAGGCCTGAGCCCGGCCTCATTCTCCAGGATGTAGTGTTGTTCATTCTTCCAGTCAATAAAAGCTGATATCTCGCTTCTTACGTCTCAGAGTGAGTTATTGATGGTGCATCAGTGCTTTTATTTAATTGATATGTCGTTGTGCATGGACACAACAAATTGGTGACAATTATGAACCTGAACATCAAAACTATCAGGAAATACACCAACAGTTACAGCACAATTATGGGACGAGACAGTGGGAGGAAAGAGTTAAACAGCATGGGGCGGTCACTGACTCTAACAAAGGCTTTAGAAAGAGTGCATTGTACACAGTGAAAGACACACTGAATTTAAAAATAAGTAATGCAGCAATGGCTTCTGTCAGGGAAGTGGATGAATTTGATAGCGCCAATGAAGGATGGGAGTTGCATATTGGGAGTTTTAAACTGTATTGTAACACTAACAACATGGAGGAACAAAAGGAAGCCTCTACACTTCTTAGCTTAAAGGGCCCAAGAATGTATAGTCTCTCACCCAATTTAGTAACCCATGCAAAGCGAGACCTTTGACAAAATTGTTGTAATTTTACAAGCAACTCACACAAAATGCTGGTGGAACGCAGCAGGCCAGGCAGCATCTATAAGGAGAAGCACTGTTGACGTTTCGGGCCGAGACCCTTCATCAGGACTAATGTCAGGAAGGGACGAAGGGTCTCAGCCCGAAACGTCGACAGTGCTTCTCCTTATAGATGATGCCTGGCCTGCTGTGTTCCACCAGCATTTTGTGTGTGTTGCTTGAATTTCCAGCATCTGCAGATTTCCTCGTGTTTGTAATTTTACAAAATCACTTGAACCCTAAACTGCTGGTAACTGCTAAGAGATTTAGATTTTACAAAAGGAGCCAGTCAAACAATGAAAGCTATTCTAAATATATTGCAGAACTGTGCAAATTTTCTCAATACTGTGACTTCAGAGACGGACTTTCTGATGGATTAAGGTAGTGGTCGCCAACCCGTCGATCATGATCGACTAGTCGTTCTTTAAGACTTTCCCAGTTCATCCCGGAAAAAAAAAAGGAAAATAAATGCACAAATACTGTTGAGAGATTGTTTCCGGGTTGCGGGGTTTTGGTTCCGTTCTTTCTGCCCAGTGCGCATGCGTGTAGCTCCCCTGCACTACATTGTACTTCAGTGGTCCCCAACGACCGGGCCGTGAGGAAACGACATGAGTCAGCTGCACCTTTCCTCATTCCCTGTCACTCCCACTGTTGAACTTGAACCCACGCGAGGTCATCACCCGCCTAAACGCAGTGATATGCTCGCACCAACGCAGTCGTCCATGTAGCATAGGAAGAGTTGGGGAGTGGTACTGGTGTCGGCTTGGAAGATGGACTGTTCCACAGAGCTGACAAAAAGGCAGGTGTCGAGGACATCTTCAAAAGCCGATGCCTTTAGAAGGCGGCATCCATCATTAAAGACCCTCTCCATCTGGGACAAGCCCTCCTCTCATTGCTACCATCAGGAAGGAGGAACAGGAACCTGAAGACCTACACTCAATGTTTCAGGAGCAGCTTCTTCCCCTCTGCCATCAGATTTCTGAAAGGTCTATGAACCCATGAACACCACGTCACGATCTTGCTCTCTTTTGGCACAACTGTTCTGTTTATTATTGTAATTTAATGTAATATTTTTATGTGATGAGTGGTGTACCACGAGGAATGGTTCTGGGACATTTGCTGTTCTCTACTTATACAAATAACTTGAGCATAAGACCAGAATTAGGCCATTCGGCCCATCCTGACTGTTTTACTAATCCACTCAACCACTCTCCTGCCTTCTCCCTGTAACTTTTAACACCCTTACTGGTTGCCATGGTAGCACAGAGGTGAGCACGATGGTATTACAGCTTGGAGTTCAGAGTTCCATGATGGCATCGTCTGTCAGGACTCACGTTACACCCTCCTCATGGGATGAGTGGGTTTTCTCCCACAGTTAGACATGCTGGGTAGGTGAGTTGGGAATTGTAAATTGTCCCGTGAGGTGGATAGGGTTAAATCAGGGTTCTCGGGTGTTACTACGGTGTCCCACCTCGACGAGCTGGAAAGCCTCTTCCACGCTGTATATCAAAATTAATCTTTTGTACCTTGGCCCCAGAGGAAGGCTGTCTCATTCAGCTGTGTCCATGTATGCTTTGAAAGACAATTACACTTGATTTGATTTGAAATAAATAAAATAACCAGGAACCTGTGGATCTCCAGGCAAAATGCAGGGAAATAGGACCGGCTCAGATGGGAATCTTGTTCGGGATGGACAAGTTGGTCAGGCTCTATAACACTATGATGCTGTGCAGATTTGGGGAATTAAGAAGGCAGCAGAGGTGAGTGGGGAGGACCTGGGGGAGAGCAGTGGGACAGACCATTGCATATTTAGAGCCCACCTACCTTGTCGAGACCATTGGAAGAGCAGGAGGTGATGTCACCATTCAGGAAGTGATGTGTGTCAGTGGAAACAGCTGATTGGTGAGCAGCAAGGGTGGGTTGTTCACTGAAATGAAGACAAAGGCAGGGATGTTACATTGTAACAGGCAGTGTTTATCGAGGAAGAATCTTGCTGGTGGTTTCATTCTCTCCATTACTTTCAGTGCCACACACTCCTGAGTGGAGAACAGGAGGATAGGTCAGATGAACACTGCTGGAGTGATGGTACGGGAGAGAGGGGTTTAGATTTCTACATCACTGAGAATGTTTCGGAGCAACGTGGGACCTTTACAAGCTGGATGGTTTGTGCCCAATCCAGGATCGAGCTGATACCCCTGCAGGGAGTTTGCTGGTGCTGTTGGGGTGGGGGCACACAGAGACTATGACCAGCAGGGGGGATGATACTGTCAAATATAGAAAGAAGACGAGGTCACTCTAGTGGGCAGATCAGAGCTGGTTTAATAACGCTCAGGGGCGGACTGCAGGGCTAAAATGCATCTGAGTAAATGCAAGGAGACTGACTGGTCAGGCATTGGTCAGCATTGGGAACATGATAGTCACAGAGATGGGACAAGAGCAGGACTTTGCTGGGGTACAGACACTGGGGAGGTATGAATAAGTAGAGTATTGATGAATGAGACCATCACTGCAGAAAGGAGGGAGGTTGTCCCAAAGGTTCCACATTAGAACAGGGTGATCACTTTGGTTGGAGTGTGTTACAGAGTTCACAACAGTCAGCAGCAGATGGAGGAGTCGATATGGAGACAGATCACAGAGATGAAAGAATACTAGGGTTCAGGAACTTGACTTCAGCCTCAGTGTGAAAGGTCTACAGGGGAATGAACTGATAAACTGTGTCCAGGAGATCTCTTTGAGTCCATCTGAAGATGGTTCTACAAGAGATGCAGACACACTTGAGCTGCTCTTGGGGAATATCCCTCAGCATGGGGATGCCGTGTCCATGGGGGAGTATTATGGGGTCAGACTCCATAAGGATCACAGGAACAGTCTGGTGGGTTTAAAAGCAGAAGGGAAAGGTGGATAGGGGGGAGAAGATGACTGATCCTAAGCCAGTAGAAGCTTCCTACTGTATATGAATCTAATCACACTGTCTTCCTGATCACACTCTGTCAGAAATAATATCTGGAAGGAGGGTGAATGGAATTCCAGAGACAACAGTGAATCAGTCTAAACCAAACTGTAAAACAGCAAAAGGCAGAGTGAGCGATGAACCAGCTGTTTCTGTCAGTGACCCGGCCGGTGACTGACTGATTCAGACTCTGTGATCTCTGCTGATACCGTACCCTGGTTTTACAGAGAGAATCAGAGCTTCGCTTTCAACCCCACCCAGACCACGTTCTTTGCTTTTCAGGGAAATCATGTGACTGTTTGTAAGGAGCCAAACAGACCTTCAGCCCTACATATTCGTGCTGACCGGTAACAACCTGTCCGTACTGATCCCAATTAACAGCAACCCTCCTCTAGACATCTCGGACTCCCCTGTCCCCATCCACCCACCTCTTTCTCGCGACTCAACACTCACCCACCTCTCTCTTCCCACAACCCACTCCCCACCCACACCTCTCTCTTGCCCACTTCCCAACCACCCATCCCTCTCCCCCACTTCTCTCCCGTATTTCTGACCCCCTCTCCACACCCCACCCAGCAAAAGGCAGAGTGAGTGATGAACCAGTGACCCGGCCAGTGACTGACTGATTCAGACTCTCAGTGTGATCTCTGCTGATACCGTACCCTGGTTTTATAGAGAGATTCAGAGCTTTCACTTTCAACCCCACCCCAGCCTCCTCTCTCTCCCTATTCACCACCCACTCACTTCTCTCTGCCCACTTCAGACTCTCAGTGTGACCTCTGCTGATACTGCTGTTTCTGTACCCTGGTTTACAGAGAAATTCAGAGCTTTTACTTTCAAACTTTCCTTTTCAAAGAAATCATGTGATTATTTGTACGGCGTCAAACAGACATTCAGCCCAACATATTCATGCTGACCGGTAACTAACTGTCCATACTAACCCAATTAACACCTCACTTCCCTCTCCGCAATTCCCAGCCACCTCTCTCTCCCCACTCCACCCAGCACTCTCTCACCCCACCCACCTTGCTCTCCGCACTCCCCACCCACCCACCCTCTCTCCCCAATTGCCACTTACCTATCTATCTCTCCTATCCCCTCCCAACCACCTCTTTCCCCTCTCCCCACCCATCATTACCCACCCATTATTTCCTCCCCACTCCACATTTACCCATCCTTCTCTCCCCTCTACCCACCACCCACCTCTCTCTCCCCACCCTAGAGCAACTCTGCTTCGCCCGTCTACTCAGTGCTCATTTCTCTCCCCTCCTCCCCTCTATAACCCCCTAACTCACCCCTCCCTCTCAACCAGCCTCTGCCCCACTCCCATTACACACCACACCCCAGCCCTCTCTGACCATCTCTTTCTTCCTCACTCCTTATCCCCGTCTCCCCACGTCTGTTCCCAGATTCAATCCTCTCCATCTCCAGCACTGACTGAGAGTCACTGACTTGAATCACTATCTTTGTTTCTCTCTCTGCAGATGCTGCCTGACCTGGTGAGTCTGAGCAGCCGTTTCCAATTTTACCTCAGATTCCCGTGTCTGCAGTTTCCTGTCGATGCTGCTGTTAGCCGAAGGTTCGTGGTGTGGGACACACAGGTTGTCACCGGAGAAATGAAGTCAGCTTTCTTCAGTCTGGAGAAATAATATCTGGAAGGAGGGTGAACGGAATTCCAGAGACAACAGTGAATCAGTGTAAACCAAACTGTAAAACAGCAAAAGGCAGAGTGAGCGATGAACCAGCTGTTTCTGTCAGTAACCCGGCCAGTGACTGACTGATTCAGACTCTCAGTGTGATTTCTGCTAATATGGTACCCAGGTTTTATAGAGAGATCCAGAGCTTTCACTTTCAATCTTATTCAGACCTTATCCATTGCTTTTCAGGGAAATCATGTGACTGTTTGTAAGGAGCCAAACAGACCTTCAGCCCAACATATTCGTGCTGACCGGTAACAACCTGTCTGTACTGATCCCAATTAACAGCAACCCTCCTCTAGACATCTCGGACTCCCCTCTCCCCACCCACCCACCTCTTTCTCGCGACTCAACACTCACCCACCTCTCTCTTCCCACAACCCACTCCCCACCCACTCATCTGTCCACCCAGTTCCCGCTCCCCACTGCTCACCCAACCATCTCTCTCCCTCCCTATTCCTGACCCAATGACCCATCTCTCTCCCCATTCCCCACTCGCCCTTCACTCTCTCCTAATCCCCACCCCAACCCTCCTCTCTCTCCCTGTTCACCACCCACTCACTTCTCTCTGCCCACTTCAGACTGTCAGTGTGACCTCTGCTGATACTGCTGTTTCTGTACCCTGGTTTACAGAGAGATTCGAGCTTTTACTTTCAAACTTTCCTTTTCAAAGAAATCATGTGATTATTTGTATGGAATCAAACAGGCATTTGGCCCAACATATTCGTGCTGACTGGTGACTACCTGTCTGTACTGATCCCAATTAACAGCAACCCTCCTCTAGACATCTCGGACTCCCCTCTCCCCACCCACCCACCTCTTTCTCCCCAATCTCCAGCCCCCACCACTCTCCCCACTCCCCACCCATCCACCTCACTCCCCAACCTCCACCCCACCACCTCTATCTCCCCACTCCCTACCCACACACCTCTCTCCCCACTATTCCCACTTTCCACTCACCTCACTCCACCCACCCACCTCCCTTCCCACTCCCCATCTACTCACTTCTCTCCCCACTACCAACCCAATCACCTCTCCCCATTCCCCACCCACATCTCTCCCCACTACTCACCCACCGACCCACCCCTCTTTCCCCACTCCCCAGCCACCATCCTCTCACCCACTACCCACCCACACCTCTCTAATTCCTCCCCAACCACTTACCTCACTTCCCTCTCCCCAATTCCCAGCCACTTCTCTCTCCCCACTTCCCACCTCCCACCTATATCTATCTCTCCTATTCCCTCCCAACCACCTCTTCCCCTCTTCCCACCCACCTATCATTCTCTCCCCACTCTTCATTCACCCATCCTTTTCTCCCCTCTCCCCACCCTAGACCAACTCTGCTTCACGTGTTACTCAGTGCTAATTTCTCTCCGCTCCTCCCCTCTACAACCCCCCAACTCACCCATCCCTCTCGACCAGCCTCTGCCCCACTCCCATTACACCCCACACCCCAGCCCTCTCTGACCATCTCTTTCTTCCTCACTCCTTATCCCCGTCTCCCCACGTCTGTTCCCAGATTCAACCCTCTCCATCTCCAGCACTGACAGAGTCACTGACTTGAATCACTATCTTTGTTTCTCTCTCTGCAGATGCTGCCCGACCTGGTGAGTCTGAGCAGCCATTTCCAATTTTACCTCAGATTCCCGTGTCTGCAGTTTCCTGTCGATGCTGCTGTTAGCCGAAGGTTCGTGGTGTGGGACACACAGGTTGTCACCGGAGAAATGAAGTCAGCTTTCTTCAGTCTGGAGAAATAATATCTGGAAGGAGGGTGAACGGAATTCCAGAGACAACAGTGAATCAGTGTAAACCAAACTGTAAAACAGCAAAAGGCAGAGTGAGCGATGAACCAGCTGTTTCTGTCAGTAACCCGGCCAGTGACTGACTGATTCAGACTCTCAGTGTGATTTCTGCTAATATGGTACCCAGGTTTTATAGAGAGATCCAGAGCTTTCACTTTCAATCTTATTCAGACCTTATCCATTGCTTTTCAGGGAAATCATGTGACTGTTTGTAAGGAGCCAAACAGACCTTCAGCCCAACATATTCGTGCTGACCGGTAACAACCTGTCTGTACTGATCCCAATTAACAGCAACCCTCCTCTAGACATCTCGGACTCCCCTCTCCCCACCCACCCACCTCTTTCTCGCGACTCAACACTCACCCACCTCTCTCTTCCCACAACCCACTCCCCACCCACTCATCTGTCCACCCAGTTCCCGCTCCCCACTGCTCACCCAACCATCTCTCTCCCTCCCTATTCCTGACCCAATGACCCATCTCTCTCTCCATTCCCCACTCGCCCTTCACTCTCTCCTAATCCCCACCCCAACCCTCCTCTCTCTCCCTGTTCACCACCCACTCACTTCTCTCTGCCCACTTCAGACTGTCAGTGTGACCTCTGCTGATACTGCTGTTTCTGTACCCTGGTTTACAGAGAGATTCGAGCTTTTACTTTCAAACTTTCCTTTTCAAAGAAATCATGTGATTATTTGTATGGAATCAAACAGGCATTTGGCCCAACATATTCGTGCTGACTGGTGACTACCTGTCTGTACTGATCCCAATTAACAGCAACCCTCTTCTAGACATCTCTCACTCCTAACCCTCCCTCCTCACACCCCACCCACCTTCCTCTTTCTCCCCAATCTCCAGCCCCCACCACTCTCCCCACTCCCCACCCATCCACCTCACTCCCCAACCTCCACCCCACCACCTCTATCTCCCCACTCCCTACCCACACACCTCTCTCCCCACTATTCCCACTTTCCACTCACCTCACTCCACCCACCCACCTCCCTTCCCACTCCCCATCTACTCACTTCTCTCCCCACTACCAACCCAATCACCTCTCCCCATTCCCCACCCACATCTCTCCCCACTACTCACCCACCGACCCACCCCTCTCTCCCCACTCCCCAGCCACCATCCTCTCACCCACTACCCACCCACACCTCTCTAATTCCTCCCCAACCACTTACCTCACTTCCCTCTCCCCAATTCCCAGCCACTTCTCTCTCCCCACTTCCCACCTCCCACCTATATCTATCTCTCCTATTCCCTCCCAACCACCTCTTCCCCTCTTCCCACCCACCTATCATTCTCTCCCCACTCTTCATTCACCCATCCTTTTCTCCCCTCTCCCCACCCTAGACCAACTCTGCTTCACGTGTTACTCAGTGCTAATTTCTCTCCGCTCCTCCCCTCTACAACCCCCCAACTCACCCATCCCTCTCGACCAGCCTCTGCCCCACTCCCATTACACCCCACACCCCAGCCCTCTCTGACCATCTCTTTCTTCCTCACTCCTTATCCCCGTCTCCCCACGTCTGTTCCCAGATTCAACCCTCTCCATCTCCAGCACTGACTGAGAGTCACTGACTTGAATCACTATCTTTGTTTCTCTCTCTGCAGATGCTGCCCGACCTGGTGAGTCTGAGCAGCCGTTTCCAATTTTACCTCAGATTCCCGTGTCTGCAGTTTCCTTTTGATGCTGCTGTTAGCCGAAGGTTCGTGGTGTGGGACACACAATGTACCCATAATGGGATCAGCCATATCTACGGCTTTTTGTGGACCTTTCCATTCAAAGGCTTTGGTGTTCCCTACCAAACCATAATTCAACCAGTCAATATACTCTCCACCACAAATCAATGGAAGTGTGTCAAAGTTTTATATGACAGGCTGAAACTTCACAAACTTCTAAGAGAGTACTGAGAGGGAGCACGAGAAGAGAGCCATCTTTTCAATCAGGTCCAATGTCAAGATTAACAAGGCAGAACTTCATGGCAGTTTCTCAGAATTGGACTGCAACTAATCACTGAGCAGGATTCATGAGAGAGGGTGAATAAATATAATTCAAGCACAAGTGGAGCGGCCATTGTAGTGAGTGTGTCAGTGTTCAGAGTGGCTTTGGCTCATCAGGCTTGGGTGGGGTCAGCATCTGTTCAGTTGATGGAGGCCATGTTAAGCATCATGACCTCCACTGTTGTGGTGAGGCCACACTTAGGTTGGAGTGTATTCCGTTTGGGTTGCCTCCAACCTGATGGCATGAACATTGATATCTCAAACTTCTGGTAATGACCCCCACCCCACACTTCACCATCTCCAATCCTCTTTACCATCCCTCACCTTATCTTCTTGCTTGTCCATCCTCTAGTACTCCTCCCCCCTTTTCTTTCTTCTATGGCCTTCGGTGTCTTTCACCCATCAACTTCCCAGCTCTTTACTTCATCCCTCCCCCTCCAAGTTTCACCTATCACCTGGTGGTTCTCACTCCCCTCCCCATCTTTCTAATCTACTCCTCAGCTTTTTTACTCCAGTCGTACCGAAGGGTTTCAGCCTGAAACATCATCTGTACTCTTTTCCACAGATGCCGCCTGGCCTGCTGAGTTCCTCCAGCATTTTGTGTGTGTTGTATCTGTTGAGTTTCTCCTTTTCTTCGTAATTGTGCATTCCTCATCTGTTGGGACACAGTAGTGCAGAGAGAATGGCTCCAGGGACAGTGTTTTGTTCTGTGTGTGAGATAGGGGAGACCTCCATTCTCCCAGATAACCACACCTGCACCAGGTGCTCCTCAGAAAATGTGTTGAGGATCTGGAGCTGCAGTTCGATGATCTTCAGCTCAAACAGGAGAATGAGGAGGTGATAGGCAGGAGGTGACCCCTGAGTAACAGGAAGCAGGGACCTGGGTGACTGTCAGGAGGAGGAGGGAAAATACACATTGTATCGAATGGAGAGGCAGGTAGGCAGGGGGGTGGTTTGGCTCCATCGGTAAAAAAATTCACATCATTGGAAAGAGGTGATGTAGGATCAGAAAGTGTTGAATCGCTGTGAGTAGAGTTAAAGAACCGACAGGGTAAAAAGACTGAGAGGAGTTATACGCAGACCCTCAAATAGTAGTAAAAATATGGTTTACAAATTACAATGTGAGGTACAAACGCATGCAAAAAATGCAATGTTATATTCGTCATTGGGGATTTCAATATGCAGGTAGATTGGGAAAATCAGATTGATGCAGGAGACCAAAAGGGGGAATTTCTAGAGTACGTCCGAGACAGCTTTTTAGCCGGCTCATAGTTGAGCCAACTAGGAGGTAAGATATTTTAATTGGGTGTTGTACAATGAACCAGAATTGATTGGAAAGCTTAAGGCAAAGGAACCCTCAGGAGTCAGTGATCACATTATTTCTTTGTGGTGGCGTGTTGGGGAGGAAGCATTAAGAAGAGGGACGCCTCACGTCTTAATAAGCTGGTAAGGAAGGCGGGCTCTGTCGTGGGCAAAGTACTGGAGAGTTTAACATCGGTAGCTGAGCGAAGGGCGCTGAGTAGGCTACGGTCAATTATGGATAACTCTGAACATCCTCTACATAGCACCATCCAGAGACAGAGAAGCAGTTTCAGCGACAGGTTACTATCGATGCAATGCTCCTCAGACAGGATGAAGAGGTCAATACTCCCCAATGCCATTAGGCTTTACAATTCTACCGCCACGACTTAAGAACTTTTTAAAGCTATTATTAATGATTTTTGAGATGGTGATTTAGATGCATATCATATTTTTTTTACTGAGTTAAGTATTGTATGTAATTAGTTTTGCTACAACAAGTGTATGGGACATTGGAAAAAAGTTGAATTTCCCCATGGGGATGAATAAAGTATCTATCTATCTATCTATCTATCTATCATTATGACAGAAATCACCTTGCAATTTGAGAAGGAGAAGGTAATGGCAGATGTATCAGTATTACTGTGGAGTAAAGGGAATTACAGAGATACGAGAGAGGATCTGGCCTAAATTGAATGGAAAAAGAACACTGGCAGGGAGGAAGGCAGATCAGCCATTGTTGGAATTTCAGGGAGCAATTTGGAAGGTTCAGGATTCCTTCCCAAAGTGGAAGAAATATTCTAAAGGCAGAATGACAAAACCATGACTGGCAAGTTAACTCAAAGCCAAAAATCAGTGGGAAGTTAGAGGATTGGGAAACTTTTAAAAGCCAACTTAAAATAGTGGCAAAGAAGGAAAAGATGGAATATGAAGGCAAGCTAGCCAATAATATTAAAGAGGATACCAAAAGTTTCTTCAGATACATAAAGAGTAACAGAGAGGTAAGAGTAGATATCGGATTGGTGGAAAATGATGCTGGAGAGAGAGGGGACAAGAAATGATGAATGAACTGAAGAAGTATTTTGCATCAGTCTTCACTGTGGAAGACACTAGCAGTATGCTGGAAGTTCCAGTGGGTCGGGGGGCAGAAATGTGTGATGGTGCTACGATTAGGGAGAAAGTTCTTGAGAAACAGAAAAGTCTGAAGGTTCATAAGTCACCTGGACCAGATGGCACACACCCCAGGATTCTGAAAGAGGTAACTGAAGAGATTGTGAAGGCATTGGTAGTGATCTTTCAACGATCAATTGATTCTGCCATGCTTCCAGAGGACTGGAAAATTGAAAATGTCATTCTATTCTTCAGAAAAGGAGCGAGGCAGAAAAAAGGAGATTATAGGCTAGTTTGACTGACCTCAGTAATTGTGAAGACATTGTAGTCATTTTTTTTTTAAGGATGTAGTTTTGGGGTACATGAAGGCACATGATATCATATACCATAGTCCGCATGGTTTCCTCAAGGGAAAGTCTTGCCTGACAAATTTGTGGGAATTCTTTGCCTCAAATGGCTGTGGAGGTCAAGTAATTGAGTATATTTAAAGCGGAGATTGATAGGTTCTCGATTAGTCAGGGTATGCATGGTTACAAGAAGAAAGCAGGAGAATAGGGTTGACAGGGTTAATAAATCAGCCATGATAGAATAGCTGATAAGCCTCAATGGGCTGAATGGCCTAATTGTGCTGGTCTGTCTGAAGGTCTTGTGGTGTTAACACACACCGGTCCTTGTTGAGGGATCAGCATTGGAAAGGGTGAGCAGTCTCCAGTTCCTGGTTGTCAACATCTCAGAGGATTTATCCTTGACCTGACATATTGATGCAATTATGAGGAAAGCACATTAAATTTCCACAGATGTACCCTGGAGAACATTCCGACTGGGTTTATCACCACCTGCTATGGAGAGGCCAATGACCAGGTTTGGAACAAGCTGCAGGACATTGTATACTCACCAGCTCCAACATGGGCACCTGCCTCCCACCATCGAGAACATCTTCAAAAGGTGATGCTTCAGGAAGAAAGCATCCCCCATTAAGGGCTCTCACCATCTTGAACAAGTCCTCTTCTCATTACTACCATCAGGCAGGAGGTACAGGAGCCTGAAGACTTGCCCTCAATGGTTTAGGAACAGCTTCTTTCCCTCTGCCGTCAGATTTCTGAATGGTCCATGAATCAGAAACAGAATCAGAATCAGGTTAATTATCAACGGCATGTGTCGTGAAATTTGTTAACTTACAGCAGCAGCTCAATGCAATACATTATATAGAAAAAGGAAAAAATAATAAGTAAAGTAATTACAGTACACATATATTGAATAGATTAAAAATCATCCAAAAACAGAAATAATACAAACATAAAAAACTTACAGCACAATACAGGCCCTTCATCCCACAAAGCTGTGCGGAAATATATATTTAAAAAAAGTGAGGTAGTGTTCACAGGTTCAACGTCCATTTAGAAATTGGATGGCAAAGGCGACGAAGCTGTTCCTGAATCGCTGAGTGTGTGCCTTCAGGCTTCTGTATCTCCTACCTGATGGTAACAGTGAGAGAAGGGCATGCCCTGGGTGCTGGAAGTCCTTAATAATGGACACTGCCTTTATGACACACCGCTTCTTGAAGCTGTCCTGGGTACTTTGTAGGCTGGTACCCAAGATGGAACTGACTAAATTTACAATCCTTTGCAGCTTCTTTCAATCCTGTGCAGTAGCCCCCCACGCCCATACCAGACAGTGATGCAGCCTGTCAGAATGCTGTCCATGGTACATCTATAGAAGTTTTTGAGTGTTTTTGTTGACATACCAAATCTCTTCAAACTCCTAATGAAGTATAGTTGCTGTCTTTCCTTCTTTATAGCTGCATCAATATGCTGGGACCAGGTTAGATCCTCAGAGATCTTGACAGCCAAGAACATGAAACTGCTCACTCTCTCCACTTCTGATCCCTCTATGAGGATTGGTATGTGTTCCTTTGTCTTAACCTTCCTGAAGTCCACAATCAGCTCTTTTGTCTTACTGACGTTGAGTGCAAGGTTCTTGATGTGACACCACTCCACTAGTTGGCATATCTCACTCTTGAATGACCTCTTGTCTCCATCTGAGATTATACCAACAATGGTTGTATTATCAGCAAATTTATAGGTGGTATTTGAGTTATGCCTTACCACACTGTCATGGGTATAGAGAGAGTAGAGTAGTGGGCTAAGCACACACCACAGTAAGGAGGGGGGCATGGAGGGATGAGGATGTCCTTGTTAGCTTGCTCCTGGGGCTGGCGAAAACAGCCATCCGAGAGTCTTGGAAATGGGTGGCGGGAGGATCTGCCCGGGCAGACTGCCTGGCAATGTTTCGGGTGTATGTTCGTGCTCGGGTAAATATTGAAAAGGAACACGCGCAGTCCAAGGTAACCTTAGAGGCGTTCTGGGACCGTTGGGCTCCGCGGGGTGTAAATGCCATCATTGATAGAGATGGGAACATTTTGTTTTAATGTATATTGTCTATTTGTAGTGAAGTAATTGTGTTAGTCACTGTTTTGTATATATTGTATAGCACCGATATTTATAATAAATGAATTTTGTAAAAAAAAAAGAGGTGCATCAGTGTTGATCGTTAGTGAGGAGGAGATGTTATCACCAATCTACACAGACTGTGGTCTCCCATTTAGGAAGTCAAGGATCTAATTGCAGGGGGAGGTACAGAGGCCCAGGTTCTGTAACTTCTCAATCAGGATTGTGGGATTGATGGTGTTAAATGTTTTGCTCTTGTCGATGAACAGCATCCTGACATAGGTGTTTGTGTTGTCCAGGTGGTCAAAGGCTGTGTGAAGATCCATTGAGATTGTATCTGCCGTTGACCTATTGTGGCGATAGGCAAATTGCAGTGGGTCCAGGTCCTTGCTGAGGCAGGAGTTCAGTCTAGTCATGACCAACCTCTGAAAGCATTTCATCACTGTCGATGTGAGTGCTACCGGGTGACAGTCATTAAGGCAGCTCACATTATTCTTCTTAGGCACTGGTATAATTATTGCCTTTTTGAAGTAAGTGGGAACTTCTGTCCGTAGCAGTGTGAGGTTGAAAATGACCTTGAATACTCCCACTAGTTGGTTGGCACAGGTTTCCAGAGCCTTACGAGGTACTCCAGCGGGACTTTCCACCTTTGAGGGTTCACCCACTTTAAAGACAGCCTAACATCGGCCTCTGAGACAGAGATCACAGGGCCATCAGGTGCAGCAGGGATCTTCACAGCTGTAGTTATATTCCCCCTTTCAAAGCGGGCATAGAAGGCTTTGAGTTCATCTGGTAGTGAAGCATCGCTGTCATTCATGCTATTGGGTTTCGCTCTGAGGAAGTAATGTCTTGCAAACCCTGCCAGAGTTGTCATACCTCCAATGTTGCCTCCAACCTCGTTCGAAATTATCTTTGCCCTTGAAATAGCCCTTCACAAATCATACCTGGTTTTCTGGTACAGGCCTGGGTCGCCAGACTTGAATGCCACAGATCTAGCCTTCAGCAGACGACGTACATCCTGGTTCATCCAGGGCTTTTGGTTTGGGAATGTACAGTAAGTCTTTGTGGGCACACACTCATCCACACAGGTTTTAATGAAGTCGGTAACAACTGCAGCATACTCATCCAGGTTCAAAGATGAATCCTTGAATACAGTCCATTCCACTGATTCAAAGCAGTTTTGTGTTTCCCTTGTCCAAACCTTCTTGGTTCTCGCTACTGGTGCTGCAGTCTTCAGTCTCTGCCTATACTAGGAAGTAGAAGTACAGCCGGTGATCAGACTTCCCAAACTGAGGGCGTGGAATAGCACGGTAGGCATTCTTGGTGGTGATGTAACAATGGTCCAGTGTTAGCTTCTTCTGGTATTGCAAGTGATCTGTTGATGGTAATTGCTTAGTGATTTGTTCAGACTGGCCTGGTTAAAATCCCCCAAAACATTGGTGAAGGCGTTAGGGTGTGTTGTTTCGTGCATGTTGATCCCATTGCTCAGATCATCTAAAGTCTGCTTGACATTGGCCTGAGGTGGAATGTAAACTGCTACCAAATGACCCCAGAGAACTCCCGTGGACGGCACTTTACTGCTAGATATTCCAGGTCTGGTGAGTAGAATTAGGACAACACTGATATATTTGTGCACCGAGAAGAGTTGATCATGAGGCATACTCCTCCACCTCTGCTTCTGAGAGAATCTATAGATCTATCCTGACGGTGTATAGTAAACCCATGGATCTGAATCGCTGCATCCGGTACGGAAGGGGTTAACCAGGATTCCATGAAACAAAGGACACACGCGGTCCTAATGTCCCTCTGATTCAGCACTCTGGCTCTGAGATCATCGATTTTATTCACCAGAGACTGCACATTTGCCAGCAAGTATAGGGAGTTTAAAACCCCGTTTCCTTAAACGCACTTGTATCCCTGACCTGCAGCCACATTTCCCGCATGGAATCCGAGGAATCTGTCCGCAGTCGGCATTGTTTCAGTCAGTATTAAGCAGTGATAGTTCATTTAAACACATCAAGACACCTTTGTTGACTGTAATGAACTTGGAAGCAGTTATGCTTTAGCTGTATCAGGCTGAAATGAGAATATTTAATCGTATCTATTGAGAGTTCTGCTGTCACACGAGTCGTTTCCACATCCTTCTGTAGTGAGGTGACCAGAACTGAACACTGTACTCCAAGTGGGGTCTGACCAAGGTCTTGTATAGTTGTAACATTACCTCACGGCTCTTGAACTCAATCCCACGGTTGACACATCATGCACCTTCTTAACAACACTGTCAACCTGCACTGCAGCTTTGAGTGTTCAATGGACACAATCCCCAAGATCTCTCTGATCCTCCACACTGCCAAGAGTCTTAACTTTAACACTATATTCTGTCTTCAAATTTGACTTACCAAAATGAACCCTATCTCCTCCGCATCTGCTCTCAGGATGAGGCTTTCATTCCAGAAATAGATCGACAAACCCACTTGTCCAGGTAGCCCCATTGTTTCAGCTTGTTCTTGCCCCACTGAACTAATACCGGCATACCTCGAGTCTGTTTTATCCCCCAAGTTCACTTCCTTCCTACCTACATCCGTGACACCTCACACTCTCTTGATCTTTGCAACAAGTTCAAGTTCCCTCGCCCCCATCATCTTACTTTTACTATGGATGTCCAGTCCCTATAGACCTCGATCCCCCACCAGGAAGGCCTCAAAGCTCTGGTTTTTTTCTGGACACCAGACCTAACCAGTTCCCCTCCACCACCACTTTCCTCTGCCTAGCGGAACTCCTCACTCTAAATAATTTCTCCTCCCACTTCCTCCAAATAAAAGGGGTAGCCATGGGCACTCACATGGGTTGAACTCCATCTGCCATCTCAGCCCAGTTCTACATCCTATCAATGTCCCACTGTAACCTCTGACAACCCTCCAGACTATCCACAACACCCCCAACCTTTGTATCATCAAAAAACATATTATCCAACCCTTCTACTTCTTCATCCAGCATTTTTAAAAATCATAAAAAGGATGGGTCCTTGTGGAAGAAAATACCCAGAGCTGACACTGTATTGAGCAAGGAAGGGTTAATGATCTTCAAATGTAAAATCAAAGCCTACTGTGATTAATGTACTCTGTGCTGTTGACAACGTGCCTTTCAGTCAGGCTGATTAAAATAACTTCTTTGTTCTAAGAATTATCTCATGTCTGATATACTCTTTTGAGAAATTAACACTGAAGTAAATGTGTAACTGCTGAAGGACATATCCTGCAACTTTGCTACTCAGCAGAACGGCCATTGAAGTTCCTCCTTCTGATTTATGTGTTTTTCTCTCGTGTGTTTGGGATATAAATAAGAGCGTGACCAGAGTCTCGGAACTCCGCTTTTAGGGGATGAGCTCTCCATGATATCACGCTACAATGAAGGCACTCTGAAGCGATCTCCCTCCGTGTCCGAGTGTTAGTTCTTTTTCCGCAACAACAAATGGCGATGAGGATGGGATCCTCATAAGACGCTCCACTCCCTTTCAAGTCGGGAAGGACTGACGATTGAACCATAGAACACTACATACAGCACACTACAGGCCCTTCAGCCCTCCATGTGTTGTGCCGACCCATATAATCCTCAAAAAAAGTACTAAACCCACACTACCCCATAACCCTCCATTTTTCTTTCATCCATGTGCCTGTTCAAGAGGCTCTTAAATACCCCTAATGTTTTAGCCTCCACCACCATCCCTGGCAAGTTATTCCAGGCACTCACAACCCTCTGTGTAAAAAAACTTACCCCGATGTCTCCCCTAAACTTCCCTCCCTTAATTTAGGACATATGCCCTCTAGTATTTGCTATTGGTGCCCTGGGAAACAGGTACTGGCTATCCACCCTATCTATGCCTCTCATAATCTTGTAGACCTCTATCAAGTCCCCTCTCATTCTTCTATGCTCCAAAGAGAAAAGTCCCAGCTCTGCTAACCTTGCTTCATATGACTTGTTCTCCAATCCAGGCAACATCCTGGTAACTCTCCTCTGCACCCTCTGCATAGCTTCCACATCCTTCTTATAATGAGGTGACCGGAATTGAACACAATACTCTAAGTGCGGTCTCACCAGAGATTTGTAAAGTTGCAACATGACCTCTCTACTCTTGAACTCAATCCCCCTGTTAATGAAGCCTAGTATCCCATAGGCCTTCTTAACTACCCTATCAACCTGTGCAGCGACCTTGAGGGATGTATGGATTTGAACCCCAAGGTCCTTTTGTTCATTCACACTCTTAAGTAACTGACCATTAATCCAGTACTCAGCCTTCTGGTTTGTCCTTCCAAAATGCATCACCTCACACTTGTCCGGACTGAACTCCATCTGCCATTTTTCTGCCCAACTCTTCAGCCTGTCTATATCCTCTTGTAACCTTCAACAACCTACAGCTCCATCCACAACTCCTCCAATCTTCATGTCATCTGCAAACTTACTCACCCATCCTTCCACCTCTACATCCAGGTCATTTATAAAAATCACAAATAGCAGGGGTCCCAGAATAGATCCCTGTGGCACTCCAGTAGTCACTGACCTCCAGGCAGAATACTTTCCTTCCACAACTACCCTCTGCTTTCTTCCTTTAATCCAATTTTTTTATCCAAACAGCCAAGGTTCCACTTATCCCATGCCTCATGACTTTCTGGATGAGTCTCTCATGAGCGACCTTGTCAAATGCTTTGCTAAAGTCCATGCAGACCACATCCACTGCCCTACTCTCATCAATTTCTTTTGTTACCTCTACAAGAAACTCTCTCAGGCTCGTGAGGCACAATCTTCCCTTCACAAAGCCATGTTGACTATCCACGAGTAGACTGTACTTCTCCAAATGCTCATAGATCCTATCCTTAAGAATCCTTTCCAGTAGTTTGCATACCACCAACATAAGACTCACCGGTCTATAGTTCCCAGGTTTCTCCCTATTACCTTTTTTAAACAAGGGAACTACATTTGCCATTCTCCAGTCCTTTGGCACTTCCCCTGAAGCCAAAGAGGATTCAAAGCTCATAGCTAATGCTCCTGCGATCTCTTCTCTCAATTCCCACAACAACCTAGGGTGTATCATATCTGGCCCTAGGGATTTATCAATCTTAATGTTTTTAAGAAGATCCACCACTTCTTCTTGCTTAATCTCCACATTGTCCAGCACACAGGCCCACTCTACTTCGATCTCATCCTGATCAAGATCCTTTTCACTTGTGAATACTGAAGCAAAGTATTCATTTAGGACTTCCCCAACCTTCTCCGCCTCCAGGCTCATGTTGCCCTCTTTATACTTTAGCGGTCCCACCTTCGTTCTCGTCATCCTCCTATTCTTCACATACGCATAGAACGCCTTGGGGTTCTCCTTAATTCTACATGCCAAGGCATTCTCATGCTCCCTTCGAGCTCTCCTAAGTCCTTTCTTTAGCTCCTTCCTGGCTACCCTATATTTTCATAAGCCCCTCCGACTTTCTGCTTCTTATATCTAACATTTTTCCTCTTGACAAGTGACCTCACATTTCATCAGCCACTGCTCCCTTTTCCTACCATTTTTTCCTTGCCTCAGTGGGACAAACCCACGAGGTGGATGGCTTAGCAGAATCCCAAAAAGAACCCAAGTGGAAAAAGGGGACTTTCCAAGTTAGGAAAGGCACCGGCATCTTAGCTGAAAGAGGGACGGCTGTAGTTTCTCTGACACCCTAGCTAAAAGGATGGGGGTCCCTAGTTCAGTCCCTTCCTACCTACATCCATGCCAACTCACATGCTCCTGATCTATGCAAGGATTTGAGTTCCCTAGGGACTTGGAGTACTGTGTTTGGTCTGGTCGCCTCACTACAGGAAGCATGTGGATACCATAGAGAGAGTGCAGAGGAGATTTACAAGGATGTTGCCTGGAATGGAGAGTGTGCCTTATAAGTGAACTTGGCTTTTTCTCCTTGGAGCAACGGAGGATGAGAGGTGACCTGATAGAGGTGTATAAGATGATGAGGGGCATTGATCTTGTAGATAGCCAGAGGCTTTTTTTCCCAGAGCTGAAATGGCTAACATGAGGGGTATAGTTTTAAGGTGCTTGGAAGTAGGTACAAGGGGGTTGTCAGAGGTAAGGTTTCCACACAGAGGGGTGGGTGTGTGGAATGCACTGCCAGGGATGGCAGTAGAGGTGGATACAACAGGGTCTTTTAAGAGATTCTTGGATAGTACATGGAGCTTAGAAAAATAGAGGGCTGAACTTGAGAGTAATTATAGGCAGCTTCTAGAATAGGTTACATGGTTGGCAGAACATTGTGGGCTGAAGGGCCTGTAACGTGCTGTAGATTTCGATGTTCTATGTTCTATCACCACCTAGCTTCTGGTATCATTCCCACCCTCTCCTTTCCACATCTGCCTATCACCTCCCTTCCACCTGTCACCAACTAACTTCTGGCACCATTCCCACTTTCTCCTTCCCATATCAGCCAATCACCTCCCTCCCTGCTTTGAGAGGTTGGTCGAGGATTACATCTGCAGCATGCTCCCACCCAAACTGGACCCCTACAATTTACCTACCGACACAACTGATTGACAGTTGATGCAATAGCCACTGCTCTACAAACTGTCATTACACATCCGGAGAAGAAGGATGCTTATGTGAGAATGCTGTTCGGCATTCAACACCACAATTCCTCCCAGGCTCGACAAGAAGCTCAGACACCTCGGCCTTCACCCTGCCTTGTGCAGCTGGATCCTGGACTTCCTGTCAGATTGCCGGCAGGTGGTAAGAGTGGGCTCCCTCACCTCCAACCCTTTGACTCTCAATACAGGAGCCTCTCAGGGCTGTGTACTGAGTCCCCTCCTTTACTCCCTGTATACCCATGACTGTGTCACCACCCACAGCTCCATTCTGCTAATTAAATTTGCTGATGATACTATATTAATTGGCCTAATCTCAAACAATAACGAGGTGGCCTACAGGGAAGATGTCATCTCTCTGACACAGTGGTGTCAAGAAAACAATCTCTCCCTCAATGTCACAAAAACAAAGGAGCTGGTTGTGTATTACAGGAAGAATGGAGATGGGCTAACCCCTATTGACAAGTGATATAGGGTTGAGAGGATAAACAGCTTTAAGTTCCTCGACATCCACATCACTGAGGACCTCACGTGGTCTGTGCAAACCAGCTGTGTGATGAAAAAGGCACAAATGGTGAAAGAAGTTTGATATGGGCCCCAAAATCCCAAGAACTTCCTATGGGGGCACAATTGAGAGCATCCTGACTGGCTGCATCACTGCCTGGTATGGAAACAGTACCTCCCTTAATTATAGGATTCTGCAGAGAGTGGTGTGGAGAGTCCAGTGCATCTGCAGATATGAACTTCCCACTATTTAGAACAAAAAAGGACCAAAGGATCACTGGGGACACGAGTCACTCCAACCCAAACTGTTCCAGATGCTACCATTTGGAAAATGGTACTACAGCATAAAAGCCAGGACCGACAGGCTCTTGGACAGCTTTTTCCACCAGGTCATCAGATTGATGGACTCACACTGATTTGAGTGTACTCTATGTTACATTGACTGTTCTATTTATGATAAATTATTATGAATTATATGATTGCACATTGCAGTTAGACAGAGATGTAACGTAAAGATTTTTACTCCTCATGTCTGTGAAGGATGTAAGAAATAAAGTTAATTCAATTCAGTTCAATTCCACCTATCACCACCTTGCTTCTGGCACCATTCTCACTCTCTCCTTCTCACATCTGCCTATCACCCCCCTTTCACCTTGATCTACCCATCAGCTGTCAGCCCCCCTGCCCTCCACCTTTTATATTGGATATCTCCCCTCTATCTTTCAGTCTAGATGAAGGATCTGACTTAAATCTTTGAGTCCATTTCCCTCCCTAGATGCTGACCAAACTGCTGAGCTCCCTGGGAAGTGAGGGACGAGATTTCTGTGTCTTTGGCAATGATGTTTGTGTCCTCACTGGACACAGGAGAAGTACCAGATGACTGGAGAGTGGAAAATGTCAATCCTTTGGTCATGAAAGGGAGTAGGGCTAACCATGGGAATTATAGACCAGTGTTGGCAAATTATTGGAGAGAATTCTTAGAGATAGTACTTATGACTATTTGGAGAAACATATTCTGATTAATACAGTCAGGATGGCTTTGTGAGGGGCAAATCATGCCTCACAAGCATGACTGAACTCTTTAAGGATGTGACAAAACACATTGATGAAGACAAAGCAGTGGATATGGTATAAATGAATTTTAGTCAGGCATTTGACAAGGTTTCCCATGTTAGGCTCATTCAGAATATCTGGGGCATGGGATCCAGGGAAACTGGGCTGTGTGGATACAAGACTGGCTTGTCCGAAGAAGTTAGAGGGTGGTTGTAGATGGAGAGTATTCTGCCTGGAGGTTGGTAACTGGTAGTGTTCCACAGGGATCTGTTCTGGGACCCCCGCTCTTTGTGATGGTTAGAAATGACCTGGAAGAGGGAATGGAAGGGTAGATTAGTAGGTTTGCAGATCACACAAAGGTTGATGGACAGTGTGGAGTGTTGCTGTTCTGTAGGTTGCAATGGGACATCTCCTCCTCACTGACAATCAACACTGGAGCACTTCAAGGGTGTGTGCTTAGCCCACTGCTCTACTCTCTATATACACATGACTGTGTGGCTAGGCATAGCTCAAATACCATCTATAAATTTGCTGATGATACACCATGGGTAGCCGAATCTCAAATGGTCATGAGAAGGTGTACAGGAGTGAGATATGCCAATTAGTGGAATGGTGTCACAGCAAGAACCTTGCACTCAACGTCAGTAAGACAAAAGAGCTGATTGTGGACTTCAGGAAGGGTAAGACGAAGGAATACAGACCATTTTCCATAGAGGGATCAGAGGTGGAGAGAGTGAGCACTTTCAACTTCCTGGGTATCAAGATCTCTGAGGATCTAACCTGGTCCCAACATATTGATGCAGTTATAAAGAAGGAAAGATAGTGACTATAGTTCATTAGGAGTTTGAAGAGATTTGGTATGTCAACAAATACACTCAAAAACTTCTATAGATGTACCTTGGAGAGCATTCTGACAGGCTGCATCACTGTCTGGTATGGACGGACCGAAAGAAGCTACAGAGGGTTGTAAATTTAGTCAGCTCCATCTTGGGTACTAGTCTACAAAGTACCCAGGACATCTTCAAGGAGCGGTGTCTCAGAAAGGTAGCGTCCATTATTAAGGACCTCCAGCACCCAGTGCATGCCATTTCTCATTGGTACCATCGGGTAAGAGGTACAGAAGTCTGAAAACACACACTCAGTGATTCAGGAACAGCTTTTTCCCCTCTGCCATCCGATTCCTAAATCGACATTGAACCTTTAGATACTACACCACTTTTTAAATATATATGATTTCTGTTTTTGCATGTTTTTTAATCTATTCAATATACATTTACTGTAATTGATTGATTGATTGATTTATTTATTATTATCATTTTATTTTATTTCTATATTATGAATTGCACTGAACTGCTGCTGCTAAGTTAACAAATTTCACGACACATGCCGGTGATAATAAACCTGATTCTGATTCGGATTTTGGATGCCACAGGCCATCGTTGTCTGCCTCTGATTTCAGCCTGAAGTACCGGCTGGGAAGCAGGAACATCGATGCTGATGCTTTGTCCTGACATGCTCCTGAGGGGCTGGACAGGGACGGAGAGAGGGAGAGCATTTCTGCCCCATGTGCCAGTTTGCCATCACGGTGAAGGCAAGGGCAGGATCGAGTGGTGAAACAACTGGGGCTTTTGATGGTCCCATTCCACAAGATTACTGTAACCTGACTGCTCTGAAGACTGACCAGTTGCTGGAATTGAGTCCTGGGGAAGTGGCAGCTGCTCAGCGAGATGACCCGGGCTGTACCATTTGGTCAGCGGTCGAAAACGGCCCAAGTGGAGATGAAACACGCTGAGGTGCCTCCATCACTGAGGGAATGGCCCAGATTGGAGTTGAGGAACCAGATCCTACAGCGGATCAGGTCGCCCCTGGATTGGCCTCGGCATTCCCAGCTGGTTCTGCCTGAGAAGAATCAGAGGGTGGCGTTGACGTCACTTCATAATGATTCTGGACATTTGGGGGTGGAAAAGACCTACGGATTGCTCAGGGATCAGTTTTACTGGCCCCGAATGAAGCCAGAGGTGGAAGAATACTGCAAGTCGTGCATTCGATGCATACGGCGGAAGACGCTGCCTACGAGGGCAGCTCCCCGTCCCACTTGCAGAGTGCGGGGCCTCTGGACCTGGTGTGTATGGATTTCCTGTCAATAGAACCCGATGCCAGCAACACGGTGAATGTCTTAGTCATCATGAATTACTACACCAGATACGCGCAGGCTTTCCCTACCAAGGATCAGAGGGAGTCCATGGTGGCTGAAGCATTATGGGAGAAGTATTTCATTTATCATGGCCTCCCCAGGCGGATACATAGTGATCAGGAAGGGATTTTGGGAATATGCTCATACATGAGTTACTGAGCAGGCTTGGAGTCGAGAACTCGAGGACAATGCCTTATCACCCGTAGGATGATCCCCAGCCCAAGAGGTTAAATCGGACTTTGCTAGACATGCTCGGAACCTTGGAAATCAGCAAGAAGAACAACTGGAGTTGACAACTTAGACACCTGGTTCACAGTTACAACTGTACATGAAATGAAGCTACTGGGTACTCGCCATATTATCTGCTGTTTGGGCGTGAGATGAGGTTGCCCATCGACCTTTGGTTTGGTACCGGCGAGGAAGACCTACCACTGAAGACTCATCTGGAGTATGTTTCTGATATGAGAAGGAAGCTGAAAAAGGCTTATGAATTAGCTGAGGTCACAGCTGCCAAGCAGAATCATGGTAACAAGAGGAGGTATGATCAAAAGGTTAGGTTTCTCCCAACTCATGCCGGGAGACCGAGTCCTCATAAGGAATTTGGGGCTACCTGGGAAGCATAAGTTGGCTAACCGCTGGGCGGCTACGCCCTATGTAGGGTAGAGTCAGATGCCAAATGTACCGATTTTCCAGCTGAGACCAGAGGATGGGAATGGGCCTGTCAAGATTCTCCATCAGAACCACCTTCTGCCTTTGGGACAAGAGGTCCGGGTTGACCCAGAGCCCGACCTGGGGCCTACACCTAGTAAGAGGACACTGTGGTGACGCGGAGTGACTGACGGACCAACAGCAGGAGAGATCAGTCCAGCCGCTGCCGCTGAATGGGATACGGATTCGGAGGATGAGGAAATGGGGGTGTGGTACTTGCTGCCTTTTGTGAACTCCCCACTGATTGAGGAAGAAACTCCCAACCCTTCTCATGCTGAGTCAGGTGAAATCGGGGAGACTGTTTGTGGACAGACAGTCCAATCCTCTGGTCTCAGCTGGAAAATGGGTACATTCGGCATCTGACTCTGCGCTACATAGGGTGTAGCCGCCCAGCAGTCAGCCAACTTATGCCTCCCAGGTAGCCCCAAATTTATTTGGAGAAGTGAGTTGGAGGATCAGAACGGGAGTGCAGCGGGAGCCATTTTGATTTTTTCTTACTCTCATCGGAGTTAAGGGAGGCGGGACTGCGCAGGCGTGTGACGACGGGCAGTGAAGCGGGGAAGATTTAAAAAGGACACAGCCTTAAACAGCGGGCAGCGGAGTGAGCCGGGAGCAAAGTGTAGGCTTAAGGGTTTTGGCTCAATGGGCTTAGGTAGGAAAAGGGAGGAGGTCCTGAAAGGAGAATATAGGGAGTTAGGAAGGCAGTTGAGAAGAAAGACCGCAAAGGTAGTAATCTCAGGATTACTGTCTGTGCCACACGACAGTGAGAGGAGGAATGGAATGAGGTGGAGGATAAATGCGTGACTGAGGGATTGGAGCAGGGGGCAGGGATTCAGATTTCTGGATCATTAGGACCTCTTTTGGGGCAGGTGTGACCTGTACAAAAAGGATGGGTTACACTTGAATCCTAGGGGGACCAATATCCTGGCGGGAAGGTTTAATAGAGCTGTTAGGGAGGGTTTAAACTAATTTGGCAGGGGGATGGGAACCAGAATGATGGAGCAGAGGAGAGGGAAAACAGAAATAGATCTAAGGTAATGAGCAGTAAGGATGTCAGGAAGGACAGGCAGGTGATGGAGCAAATTTGCAGCCATTGGGATGAGGTTCAGTGCAATCAATGTGAAACATACCAAATACTGGACAAGGTGTTGTACTTAAATGCACGCAGCATAAGGAATGAAGTGGATGATCTTGTTGTACAGTTACAGATTGGCAGGTATGATATTGTGGCCATCACTGAGACGTGGCTGAAGGATGCATGTCTCTGGGAGCTGAACGTCTAAGGATACACAGTGTATCGGAAGGATAGGCAGGTAGGTAGAGGGGGTGGCATGACTTTAATGGTAAGAAATGATATTAAATCATTAGAAAGAGTTGACATAGGATCGGAAGGTACAGAATCTTTCTGGGTTGAGCTAAGAAATCACAGGGGTAAAAGGATCCTGATGACAGTTATCTACAGGCCTCCTAACAGCTGCAGTGATGTGGACTACAAATTACAACAGGAAATAGAAAAGGCTTGCCAGAAGGGCAGTGTTATGATAATTGTGGGGGATTTTAACATGCGAGTGGATTGGGAAAATCAGGTCGGCACTGGATCTCAAGAGAGAGAATTTGTAGAATGTCTACGAGATGGCTTTTCAGAACAGCTTGTTGTTGAGCCCACTAGGGGATCAGCTGTACTGGATTGGGTGTTGTGTAATGAACCAGAGGTGATTAGAGAGATGGAAGTGAAGGAACCCTTAGGAGGCAGTGATCACAACATGATTGAGTTCACTGTGAAATTTGAGAAAGAGAAGCCGATATCCGATGTGTCGGTATTTTAGTGGAGTATAGGAAATTACAGTGGCATGAGAGAGGAACTGGCCAAGGTTGACTGGAAAGGGACTCTAGCGGGAAGGACGGCAGAGCAGCAGTGGCTGGAGTTTATGCGAGAAGTGAGGAAGATGCAAGACAGATATATTCCAAAGAAGAAGAAATTTTCGAATGGAAAAAGGATGCAACTGTGGCTGACAAGAGAAGTCAAAGCCAAAGTAAAAGCAAAGCAGAGGGCATACAAGGAAGCAAAAATTAGTGGGAAAACAGAGGATTGGGAAGTTTTTAAAAGCTTACAAAAGGAAACTAAGAAGGTCATTAAGAGGGAAAAGATGAACTATGAAAGGAAGCTAGCAAATAATATCAAAAGAGGATACTAAAAGCTTTTTCAAGTATATAAAGAGTAAAAGACAGGTGACAGTAGATATAGGACCGATAGAAAATGATGCTGGAGAAATTGTAATGGGAGATAAGGAGATGGCGGAGGAACTGAACAAGTATTTTGCATCAGTCTTCACTGAGGAAGATATCAGCAATATACCGGACATCCAAGGGTGTCAGGGAAGAGAAATATGCGCAGTCACAATTATGACAGAGAAAGTACTCAGGAAGCTGAATAGTCTAAGGGTAGATAAATCTCCCGGACCAGATGGAATGCACCCTCGTGCTCTGAAGGAAGTAGCAATGGAGATTGCGGAGGCATTAGCAATGATCTTTCAAAAGTCGATAGATTCTGGCCTGGTTCCGGAAGACTGGAAGATTGCAAATGTCATCCCGCTATTTAAGAAGGGGCAAGGAAGCAAAAAGGAAATTATAGATCTGTTACCCTGACATCGGTGGTTAGGAAGTTGTTGGAGTCGATTGTCAAGGATGAGGTTACGGAGTACCTGGAGGCATATGACAAGATAGGCAGAACTCAGCATGGTTTCCTTAAAGGAAAATCCTGTCTGATAAACCTATTGCAATTTTTTGAGGAAATTACAAGTAGACTAGACAAGGGAGATGCAGTGGATGTTGTGTATTTGGATTTTCAGAAGGCCTTTGACAAGGTGCCGCACATGAGGCTGCTAAACAAGATAAGAGCCCATGGAATTACGGGAAAGTTACATACGTGGATAGAGCATTGGTTGATTGGCAGGAAACAGAGAGTGGGAATAAAGGGATCTCATTCTGGTTGGCTGCCGGTTACCAGTGGTGTCCCTCAGGGGTCTGTGTTGGGGCCGCTTCTTTTTACGTTGTATATCAACGATTTGGATTATGGAATAGGTGGCTTTGTGGCTAAGTTTGCTGAAGATACAAAGATAGGTGGAGGGGCCGGTAGTGCTGAGGAAACAGAGAGTCTGCAGAGAGACTTGGATAGATTGGGGGAATGGGCAAAGAAGTGGCAAATGAATTACAATGTCGGAAAGTGTACGGTCATGCACTTTGGTAGAAGAAATAAACAGGCAGACTATTATTTAAATGGGGAGATAATTCAAAGTTCTGAGATGCAACGGGACTTGGGAGTCCTCGTGCAGGATACCCTTAAGGTTAACCTTCGGGTTGAGTTGGTGGTGAAGAAGGCGAATGCAATGTTGGCATTCATTTCTAGAGGAATAGAGTATAGGAGCAGGGATGTGATGCTGAGGCTCTATAAGGCACTGGTAAGACCTCACTTGGAATACTGTGTGCAGTTTTGGGCTCCTTATTTTAAAAAGGATGTGCTGATGTTGGAGAGGGTTCAGAGAAGATTCACTAGAATGATTCTGGGAATGAGAGGGTTAACATATGAGGAACATTTGACCGCTCTTGGACTGTACTCCTTAGCGTTTTAGAAGAATGAGGGGGGACCTCAGAGAAATATTTCGAATGTTGAAAGGCATGGACAGAGTGGATGTGGCAAAGTTGTTTCCCATGGTGGGGAGTCTAGTATGAGAGGACATGACTTGAGGATTGAAGGGCGCCCATTCAGAACAGAGATGCGAAAAAAAATGTTTAGCCAGAGGGTGGTGGATCTGTGGAATTTGTTGCCACGGGTGGCAATGGAGGCCAGGTCATTGGGTGTATTTAAGGCAGAGATTGATCGGTATCTGAGTAGTCAGGGCATCAAAGGTTATGGTGAGAAGGCGGGGGAATGGGACTAAAGGGGAGCTTTAGTCGTGATGAAATGGCGGAGCAAACTCGATGGGCCGAATGGCCGACTTCTGCTCCTTTGTCTTATGGTCTTATGGACAGACTGGGGTTCAGTGGGACCATGAAAGGGATGAAGTGGGGCTCAACCGAGTGGCAGAGGGGTCTGAGTTGCAGGAGGCACGAGTGATGGACTGGGAGAGGCCTCGCCATGTAGACGAGAAGTATCCCAAGGAGTGTTTGAACCTGAAAAAGTAGATATCCAGGTAAGGAGGTCTCAGAGAATCAGGAGAGCCCCAGACAGGCTGGCTTACGTAGCACCGGGAGAACAGAGTGTGGCACCTATCACCTTGGGGAGCTATGTCACTCGGTTGGACTTTGTGTTTTGTATGAAGGGTGACAAATTATCTCAATATCATGGCAACATGACTAATTTTGGTGGGGGAAAGTGTAACTCCCTGGGAAAGGCTTCACTGCTAATGTAATGGTATTTCTGTAGAAGCGGTGTTCGGGTTACTGTTAGAGATAACGAGTGCTTTGGAATGTGAGCTGTCCAATGAAGGGAGCGTGTTTTCGTGTTGTGTGCCTGACACCAGGGTGAGCTGTCCAATGAAGGGAGCGTGTTTTCGTGTTGTGTGCCTGACACCGGGGTGAGCTGGGTCTTTTGCTTGGCAGGGGATGAAGGGACAAGACGCCGGAAAGAAGAGGTTGTAGGACTCGACTCGGAGCAGGGCCATGATCCGATGAAGCCCTGGGAGATTGAAGGAGGATCGGTGAAGGGGAAACCGTGAGGTCCAACTTGTGCACATTTGACTGTTTCATTAAAATGGGCCCTTTTCTCTTTTTGCTTTTTCTTTACTAATCCCTAGGTCAAATTAAGAATTATAAAGCTAAATTGTTTAATTGTTCACGGTGCACTGTCTGTTACTTTGTGGTACTTATTTGTAAAGGGTAACAAATCACACAGCACCCACACAAACAGGGGATTTCAGGGTGGGCACACACCTCAATCTCACACGTTTGATGGGGCCGGAGATTGTCTTCTGCAGACTGATGCAGTCGACAGAACCAAAGCATTTTACTGAAAACTACTGAAATGAAATACCTCACAGCATAGCGTTAGAAATCTTAACCAGGACATTACACAAGCATTCCTTTGCCAGAAAACAGTTTATCCCAATTCACACCTACTAGATTGTTTGTGATGCAAATAAAATTGTCCTTTCTCCAATTTCGAATCTCAGCCCGGGACCATAGAGCCTGATTCCAGCAATGCTGCAAACGTCTTGGTCATCACTGATCGCAACACCAGATATGGTCAAGCCTTCCCCACAAAGGATCAGAGAGCATCCACAGGTGTTAAAGTGTTATGGGAGAAGTATCTTGTTCATTATGGCCTCCCAAGAAGGATTTTGAGAATCGGTTCATACATGAATTACTGGGCGTGCTTGGAGTAGAGAAATCGAGGCCCATGCCCTATCACCCCCAGGGTGATCCCAGCCTGAGTGGTTTAACCAGACGTTGCTGGACGTGCTTGGAACCTTGGATGCCAACAACGACAACACGTGGTTTCAGCACATTGGACATTTAGTACACTGTTGCAACCGTACACAGAATGAAGCTACTGGATACTCGCCACCCTATTTCATGTTTGGGCGTGAAGTGAGATTACCTGCAGTTCTGTTTTGGAGCCAGGGTGATGACTTGCTGCAGAAGACACATCACAAGTATGTGTTTGACATGAGGAAAGAACTACAAAAAACTTATGAGCTAGCAGCGGTTCTGCTACCCACAGAAACCAAGGAAACAAGAGGAGATCTGATCAAAAAGTTAGGTTCTCTCAACTGATGCCTAGACAGAGTCTTGATAAGAAATTTTGAGCTACCAGGAAAGCATAAGCTGGTCGACCGCTGGGACCAGTCCTACTCTTAGACCATAAGATCAAAAGACATAGAAGTGGAATTAGGCCATTTGGCCCATCACATCTATTCTGCCATTTCATCATGGCTGATCCAATTTTCCTCTCAGCCCCAATCTCCTGCCTTCTCCTTGAATCCTTTCAAGCCCTGACCAATCAAGAATCTATCCACCTCTGTATAAAATATACAGAAAGACGTGGTCTCCACAGATGCCTGTGGCAACAAATTCAACAGATTCATCATTCTCTGGCTCAAGAAAGTCCTCCTCATCTCCATTCTAAAAGAACGCCCCTCTATTCTGGGGATGTGTCCCCTGGTCTTAGACTCTCCCACCATGAGAGACATCCTCTCCACATCCAGCCTATCATGCCTTTCATTATTCGATAGGTTTCAATAAGGTCACCCCTCATTCTTCAGAATTCTAGTGAATATAGGACCAGAGCCATCAAACTCTCTTTGTATGACAAACCAGCAATCCCAGACTCATTTTCGTGAAGCTCCTTTGAAGCCTCTCCAGTTTCCGCACATCCTTTCTGAGATAAGGGGCCCTAAACCTTCCAGAGATTCAATTAGCGTCAGGAGCAGAGCACTTTGAAGAGGTTTCTCACAGGTCAGTGAAGCTTGTATAAAAGGAGAGCTTCACGGGTGTTCAGATAATCCAGAGATCCAATCAGCATTGGGAGCAGAGCACTGCAATTTAAATAAAAATACAGACGGGTCAAGCAGGGCAGCCATTGTAGGGAGTAGCAGGGAGTAGGCCAGCTGTGAGACCATAAGATATATGAGCAGAAGTAGGCCATTCAGCCCATCGAGTTTGCTCTGCCATTCAATCATGGACTGATCCAAATTTTTCAGTCATCCCCACTCCCCTGCCTTCTCCCCATAATCTCTGGTGCCCTGGCTAATCAAGAACCTATCTATCTCTGCCTTAAATCCACCTAATGACTTGGCATCCACTGCCACTCATTGTAATAAATTCCACAGATCTATTACCCTCTGACTGAAGTAATTTTGCCACATCTCTGTTCTAAATAGACATCCTTCAATCCTAAGTCGTAACCCCTGTCCTAGACTTCTACCATTCAGAATGTTTCTATGAGATCCCCTCGCATTCTCCTGAACTCCGGGGAATACAGCCCAGAGATGCCAGATGTTCCTCATACGGTAACTCTTTCATTCCTGAAATCATTCTCATGAATCTTCTCTGAACCCTCTCCAATGTCAGTATCTCCTTTGTAAAATAAAGAGCCCAAAACTACACACAATATTCCAAATGTGGTCTCACGAGTGCCTTATAGAGCTTCAACATTACCTCCCTGCTCTTATATTCTATACCTCTAGAAATGAATGCCAACATTGTATTCACCATCTTCACCACCAGCTCAACCTGGAGGTTAACCTTTAGGGTATCCTGCACAAGGACTCCCAAGTCCCTTTGCATCTTTGCATTTTGAATCTTTCTCCATCTAAATAATAGTCTGCCCGTTTATTTCTTCCACCAAAGTGCTTGACCATACACTTTCCAACATTGTATTTCATTTGTGTCAGAAACGAGCCACGCTCCCGAATAATGGCTTCAAGACAAATTCAAGGAAACAAAGTTTATTAACAGTTCTGCAGAGCTGGGCCCCTTCAGAGAAGGGAACCCTGAGCCTTACAGGGCAGCAGGTTTTATCCTTCTTCCTTACCACCCCCTCCCTGACTCGGGAGGTACACAGTGTTTTCCCATTCCATATTTGGAGTTGTTTTTTTACACGTTTCTGTAAAACAATAGTCCATATCTCAGGACTTCAATGATTCCACAAACAGTTAATCTTGTCAGGGCTTCTGCATTCATAATTAAATCACATTTGTTTACAGACTTTAACCCAGACATAATTAAATCACATTTGTCCCCAGACATAATTAAATCACATTTGTCCTTTGACTTTAACCCAGACCTCTTTCAGAAAGCACATCTTAATTTTGAATCTTACAATACCACCCTTTTTCTTTTTAAGATGTGCGTTTCAGCTAGCATTTCTCTCACTCCCAGGGGGCCCACCGTCCTTCCTCCGCCCCCCGTGGAGGGTCAACTTTCTTCTTTAATAGCATAAGTTTTAGCTCGTTTGTCCCATGTTGGGATATCGCTACTGCCTGGAGCTGGAATATACTGCGCCTGATCAGTGTTCGTATACAAGGAATCAAACACGGCAAAAGTAAGAGAATCATTAGATCCCCGCCTGCTACTAGGAGAGCGGTGCGCCACCAACTACCTCCCAGTAGCCCGTCTAGCCAACTCATGTTCCCCAGGGATCTCCAGGTTTGTACTGGCACGTGGGCCAGTTTCCGAATTTTGTCGGATATTTTTAACACGGCCTTTCCATTGTCGTCTATCTTAAGGCAACAGTTTGTAAGATTGAACTTCCCACATACCCCGCCTTCAGAGGCCAATAGGTAATCCACAGCCAGCCTGTTCTGGTATATTGCTGTTCGCATCTGGCTCTGCTGTTTTGCCAACAGCTCCAATGCCAGTGCCGTGCTGAGGTATTGCTATTGCCTGAAGTTGTGACACACCTCGTCTTATTAGTGCTTGTACACAGGGAATGAGGCAGGGTAAAAGCATCAGACTCATTAATCCACCTCCCACCATCCAGAGAGCTGTTCGCCACCAACCGCCTTTATTATAGACCTGATAGTACGGCTTACCATTTTCTCAACACCCTTCTGCTTTTATCATAACAACGGTCATTTACATGCGAGTGGGACACAAATGATCCTGGGAACACCCTCTGCCCCACTCATACCACGGTTCTGCACTTGTCACATTTCCCTTCAATTTCCCCGACATATAGAATCAAATATATTACAGTCAATAATGTTACAGTCCACATAGAGTTCATTTTTGCTGCCTTTTTAGCTTCACCACCAACGGTTCTTCACCAGGACCACAGGTCCACTCAGTGCGGCTTTCGGGCTTCACCGGTCCTTTTACCCTGGATGCGTGTGTCCACCCTTTTTCTTTTGTCCGTACAGCCGCCTCTGTTGTTAGCAGGACCTGGAAAGGGCCTTCCCACTGTGGCTGTAACTTCTCCGGCTTCCAGGTCCTTACCAGAACCCAATCTCCAGGCACGATCTGATGTAAAGCAAAGTCGAGCGGCGGAGTCTGGGCCAAGAGACCCTTTTTCCGCAGTTCTGCAAAGGAACGAGATAGTGCCAGTAAATAGTCCCTTACAAAGATATCACCCCCTTGTAGCGTGGGGTACCCTTCCACCTTATTCCAATACGGGAGTCCGAACAACATCTCATATGGGGATATTCCTATGTCCTTGCGGGGCGCTGTTCGTATTCTTAAAATGGCAATAGGGAGACACTTAGTCCATGGTAGTTTGGTTTCTAACATCAACTTGGTCAGTTGTGCCTTTAGGGTGCTGTTCATTCTTTCTACTCGTCCCGAACTCTGGGGATGCCACGGGGTATGGTATTTCCATTGGATACTCAGTGCATCACAAATTAACTGGTGCGTCCTGGAGACAAAGTGTGTCCCTCTGCCCGAGTCTATAGACCCCATGATCCCATATCTGGGGATTATGTTCTCAAGTAGTATTCGGGCTACCGTAGGCGCATCAGCTTTGGTAGTCAGATATGCTTCCACCCAGTGGGTAAAGTGATCCACTATTACTAACAGGTACTTCCATCTCTGCACTGGGGGTAGTTCGGTAAAGTCGATTTGGACTCTATGGAACGGTCTCATGGCCAGTGGCTGGCCACCTTTTGGAGTAGATCGCATCACTTTCTTGTTTATCCGCTGGCATGTCGGACATCCAGTTACCTCTTGCTGGGCCAGTGTGTATATTCCTTTGCATACATAGTCCCTCAGAATTGTATCACTCATGGCCTGTACTCCCCAGTGGGTTTGATGGTGCAACTGTTGGAGGATGTTGCGGGTTACTTCCTTATTTAGTACCTGTCTCCCATCAGGGACCGTCCATTTACCATCAGTGTCTTTTTGGGCTCCTAGTTGGTTCATGCTATCAATCTCCATTCGAGTAAACACAGGTTGTTTAGTAAGTCCTTCCCTCACTGGTATCAAGGTCAGGAGCTGTATCGGTTCTTCAACTGCTGCTCGTTTGGCCTCCCCGTCTACTAGACGGTTCCCCACCGCTTCAGGTGTTGACCCTTTTTGGTGTCTGGGTACATGTACTACTGCAATCTCAGTTGGTAAGGCCAGGGCTTCCAGTGTCATACTTATCATTTGTTCATGTGCCAGTCCCTTTCCCCTGGCCGTTATCAGTCCTCTTTCTTTCCATATCTTCCCAAAGGTATGTACTATCCCATAGGCGTACTTAGAGTCAGTGTATATGGTTCCGATTCTCTTCTCCAATATCCTCAGAGCCCTCTGGAGTGCGTATAGTTCGCACGACTGGGCCGACCAATTTCCTGGTAATCTCCCGGACTCCACTATTCTTTCCGTTTCTCCGTCGATGATGGCATATCCGCTATGCCGTATCCCATCAATACATCGAGACGATCCGTCTATATATAGCTCTTGCCCTTCTCCCAGAGGAGCTTCCTGTAAGTCTTCCCGACTTTTCGTTTGCAAGTCCAGAAGTTCAATGCAGTCATGCTCTGACTCCTCTTCCTCCAGTCCTCCATATAGGAACTGGGCTGGGTTGCAACTGGAATCTTTTGCGAAGTTCAGGTCTTCTCCGGTCATCAGGATGGTCTCGTACTTTAAAATGCGAGAGTCAGTCAGCCACCGGTGTGCCTTCTGGGCCAGTAAGGTGCTGACCGAGTGTGGAGAATGCACTGTGATCTTCCCTCCAAAGGTTAGTTTCCAGGCTTCCTCTACCAATACCGCTGTCGCTGCCACTGCTTGGATACAGGTGGGCCATCCACGCGATACCGGGTCTAACATTTTTGACAGGAAGGCCACGGGTTGCCACTTTCCTCCTTTTAGTTGGGTGAGTACCCCTTGGGCCATTCCTTCGGCATTGCTGACATACAGTTGGAATGGTTTTTCCAGGGCTGGTAAGGCTAACACCGGAGCACGGATCAATTGCCCCTTAATGTGGTTGAACTTTTGTTCTTCCTCCTTAGTCCATTTTACCGCTTGCTCATCCTGTCCCAGCTTATCGTACAGAAATTTCACCAGGGGAGTATAATTCTCAATCTAGATTCGACAATACCCCACTAACCCCAGGAACTGTCGTATCTCCTTCTTGGTACGTGGTAGTGACATTCCCGTTATTCCAGCTATCCTTTCTGGGGTAATGCATCGCTGTCCTTTACTGACCCGGTGTCCCAGATACCTTACTTCCTTTTCTACAAATTGTAACTTTTTCTTTGAGACCCGCAGCCCCTGCTTCCCCAGGAAGTTCAGTAGTCTGATGGTGTCTTCCTGCACCCCTTCCTGTGTTGGCCCGGATAGTAATAAATCGTCCACATACTGTAGCAGTTGGCTCTCTGGAGCACATTGGAATTCCGCTAGTACTTGCTCCAAGACCTGCCCGAATAGGTTAGGTGATTCGGTGAACCCCTGGGGCAGGACTGTCCACCGGAGCTGTCTCTTCCTCCCCGTCGTTGGATTTTCCCATTCGAACACAAACATGTCCCGACTGCTCTCTTCTAATGGACAACTCCAGAAGGCATCTTTTAGATCTATTACACTGAACCATTCATGGTCAGGGGAGATCTTACTCATCAGCGTGTAAGGGTTGGGCACTACCGGGTATCGGGTTTGGACTACTGCATTTAGGCCCCGCAGGTCTTGTACCATCCGATAAGTCCCATCTGGCTTGCGCACCGGGAGTATTGGGGTATTATACGGTGACATACATTCCTCCAGTAGTCCGTCAGCGATCAGTCCTTCAATCACCGGCTGCAGCCCTTTTCTTCCCTCCATCGCAATGGGATACTGCTTCCTCCTCACTGGGCGACTGTCCGGTAACAAGGTGATCTGTAAAGGGCTGATGTTCAATCCTCCCCTGTTTCCCTCTCTATACCACACCTCGGGCTCTATTTTCTGATCGTCCTCTTCTTTTAATGCAAATAATTTTACTATTATTTCTCCATTGCTTGGCACGGTTCCAATACCCAATTGAACTTGCAGATCCCTTCCTAATAGATTAAACCCCGCCGAGGGTAGCAGGAGAAGGTCTCGCCTCGTTGTCCTATCTTCATATCCGACTTCCACATTGTCCACAATGGGCACTTGTATTGTCTTTCCTCCGATACTGGATACCCCCATTACTTTTGTTCCTGTCCGGGCGCCGGGGGGTTTCTGGATTACGCTAGATCTTTCGGCACCCGAATCTACCATAAAAGTTGTATCTGACCCTTGGGGACCTAATTTCAGATTTACCAGGGGTTCCTGTCGATAGTTTCTTTTCCCGAAGGGTAGGAACCCCCGACCCCCCTAGTCTTCGTCTTCCATCATGGCATACGAGCGCACCTCCCATCGGTATTTGGGGCACTCGCGCCTGAAGTGTCCCTCCTCGTTGCAGTGAAAACATCTAGAGATCCTCTTGGGTTCCCTACTTCGGTCTTGGCTGCCGCTTCGTCCCAGCCAGGGTTCTCTTCTTTCTCTTTTGTCTGCGGTCACCTGTTGGACCGTCTGGACCATTATCCTGACTGCCTTCTTTTGTTTCTCCTCGTTTCTTCTAACAAAGACCTTCTGTGCCTCACGGAGTAATTCACTCAAGGGCTTGCTATTCCAATCTTCTATTTTCTCCAACTTTTTCCTAATGTCTGGCCAGGCTTTAGACACAAACTCCACTCGTATTAACTGTTGTCCCACCTCTGTCTCTGGGTCTACCCCGGCATATTGTTGCATATTTTTCCGAATCCTATCCAGGAAATCGGTTGGGGTCTCATCGGGGTTCTGGTGGTTCCCGAAGGCTTTGGTGAAATTGTGTCCTTTGGGGACCGCCTGCCTTATCCCCTTTATTAGGAATTCTCGCATATCCCTCATATTTTTCCGGCCCCCCTCCGTTTGCTTATCCCAGCCTGGGTCCACAAGAGGGAATTTCTGTTGTGGCTCTGCTTCGTTTGGCCTTTCCTTTTCCCACGTTACTATGGCCGCCTGTCTTATCATTTGTCTTTCTTGGGTGGAAAACAAGGTTCCCATAATTGAGTACATTTCATCCCAGGTATAAATGTTGGGTCCTAGGAATTGATCCAACTGTTCAGCCAGGCCCATGGGGTCTTCTAATAGGCCTTTCATTTCCTTTTTAAAATTCCGTACCTCAGCGCTAGTCAGGGGAACATTAACATACCCCGTCCCTCCAATTGCTCCTCCCATAGGCACTTCTCTCAGAGGATATAGTCTGGCGGTCTGTTCGACTTCCTCTTTGTGATTTTTAGCTGTTTGTTACCTGGTTTTCACCCTCCTAGCTTCTACACCCCACGGTTTTGCACGCTCCGTTCCCTCTTCACCCTGGTCTGCATTTTCTCCAGCTGCAGCTGCCGATTCATTTTCACTTTCCCTTGCCTCAAGGTCATCGATTTGCGGAGCGGTAGGGGGCACATATGGGGGCGGCAGGTGGTCGAGCACCTCCCATGTATTCTTTTTCTGTCCCCCTTCATTTATCGTTTTCAATTTATAACTATTTGTCGTTGGTAACCAGCATAGGGCATAATCACTTTCTTCAGGTTTAATGTTAGGTTTTGAATTCACGTACAGATTAAGGGCTTGTTGTACCCAATCCTCGCTAGACCCGAACTTAGGCCACCACACAGCCGACCCTTGGATCGGCTGGCGGGACCAGAATTCACAGTACTGTATCATCTTTCTCTTTGACTTCCCTTTTCGCCTCCCGTAATCCCAATTTTCTAGCATCCGTCCCAACGGACTATCAGGGGGTACCCCGGGGTATTTTTCATCATTGGCGCCTGGATTTCCTTTACCCTTGTCTCTCTTAGACCCCTTATTCCCCATCTCGAGGACTTGCCCGGTTCCAATCCACCCGCAGGCACCCCGTAATTCCACAATTCTCGTGCACTACGTCTCTGCAGGAATTTAATTTGAATGTGACCCACCTAGCTCGGTCACTCCTGTCCAATTCCGAAACCTGTATTCCCGCGATCGCCCAGGAATTCACCTGCAGGCACCCCGCAGTTCCACAATTCTCGTGTACTACGTCTCTACAGGAGAAATCACCTGCAGGAACCCCGCAGTTCCACCATTCTTGTGTACTACGTCTCTACAGGAGGAATCACCTGCAGGAACCCTGCAGCTCCACGATTCTTGTGTACTACGTCTCTACAGGAATTTAATTTCTTACCTGGGTCCTGTGCACAGAAATTACTCGATCGCTCACTGTCTCAACTGCCTCGACAACCCCTCTTTGTTTCCTTGAGTCCGCCGGATATCAATCGCTCAAGCCGCGCGGGGCGACGAGCAAGGAATCAGGGACTGCCGAACTCGGCAGGGTGCACCTTCTCCGATGTCCTTCCTTGCCCCCCTCATGGCCGGAGTGTGGATCCCGGACCAGCACCCCAAGTTGTCAGAAACGAGCCACGCTCCCGAATAATGGCTTCAAGACAAATTCAAGGAAACAAAGTTTATTAACAGTTCTGCAGAGCTGGGCCCCCTCAGAGAAGGGAACCCTGAGCCTTACAGGGCAGCAGGTTTTATCCTTCTTCCTTACCACCTCTCCTCCCTGACTCGGGAGGTACATAGTCTTATCCCATTCCATATTTGGAGTTGTTTTTTTACACGTTTCTGTAAAACAATAGTCCATATCTCAGGACTTCAATGATTCCACAAACAGTTAATCTTGTCAGGGCTTCTGCATTCATAATTAAATCACATTTGTTTACAGACTTTAACCCAGACATAATTAAATCACATTTGTCCCCAGACATAATTAAATCACATTTGTCCTTTGACTTTAACCCAGACCTCTTTCAGAAAGCACATCTTAATTTTGAATCTTACAATTTGCAACTTATTTGCCCATTCCCCTAACCTATCTAAGTCTCCCTGAAAGCTCTCTGTTTCCTCAACACTACCTGCTCCTCCACCTGTCGTTGTATCATTGGAAAAATTTAGCCACAAATCCATTTATCCCATAGTCCAATCATTGACATACATCGTAAAAAGCTGCAGACCCAACACTGACCCCTGTGGAACTCCGCTGGTAACCAGCAGCACCAGAATAGGATCCCTTTATTCCCACTCTCTGTTTTCTGCCGATCAGCCAATGCTCCACCCATGCTAGTAACTCCCCTGTAATTCCACGGGCTCTTCACTTGCTAAGCAGCCTCCTGTGCGGCATCTTGTCAAAGGCCTTCTGAAAATCCAAGTACACCACGTCTACTGCATCTCCTTTGTCTACCCTGCTTGCAATTTCCTCAAAGAATTGTAGTAGGTTCATCAGGCAGGATTTTCCTTTCAGGAAACCATGCTGGCTTTGGCTTATCTTGTCATGTGTCTCCAGGTACTCTGTAATCTCATCCCTAACAATCGATTCCAACAACTTCCCAACCACTGATGTCAGGCTAACAGGTCTATAGTTTCCTTTCTGCTGCCTCCCACCCTTCTTAAATAGCAGAGTAACATTTGCAATTTTCCAGTCATCCGGTACAATGCCAGAATCTATCGATTCTTGAAAGATCATTGTTAATGCCTCTGCAATCTCTCCAGCTACTTCCTTCAGAACCCAAGGGTGCTTTCCATCAGGTCCAGGAGATTTATCCTTCCTCAGACCATTAAGCTTCCTGAGCACCTTCTCAGTTGTAATTTTTACTGCACAAACTTCACTTCCCTGACACTCTTGAATGTCTGGTATACTACAGAAGGGTTACACCTGAACCCAAAGGGGTCCAATATCCTAGCGGACACATTTAATAGAGCTGTTAGGGAGGGTTTAAACTAATTTGGCAGGGGTACTGGAACCAGAGTGATAGGGCTGAGGAACTGGAAAACAGAAATAAATCAAAGACAGTGTGCAACAGAGATGATAGAAATGACAGGCAGGAGATGAGGCTTATCACAGGCAGTGGCATGAGTTACAGGGCAATAGAGTCGTGGTGCAGTTGAAACAGAAAGCAACAAATACTGGACTGAGAGTGTTGTATTTGAATGCACACAGTATAAGAAATAAAATGGACGATCGTGAAATTCAGCTACAGATTTGCATGTATGACTTTGTGGCCATCGCTGAAGGATGGCTGCCACTGGGAGCTGAACGTCCAAGGATATACGGTATATTTGAAAGATAGATTAGTTGGCAGAGGGGGTGCCATGGCTCTGTGTATAAGAAATAATATTAAATCATTAGAAAGAGATGCCATAGGATTAGAAGGTGTAAAGTCTCACACACAAAAAATGCTGGTGAATGCAGCAGGCCAGGGAGCATCTATAGGAAAAAGTACAGTCGACGTTTCGGGCCGAGACCCTACGTCAGGACTAACTGAAAGAAAAGATAGTAAGAGATTTGAAAGTGAGAGGAGGAGGGGGAGATCCGAAATGATAGGAGAAGACAGGAAGTGGAGGGATGAAGCTAAGAGCTGGAAAGGTGATTGGCGAAAGTGATACAGAGCTGGAGAAGGGAAAGGATCATGGGACGGGAGGCCTCGGGAGAAAGAAAGGGGGAGGGGAGCACCAGAGGATGGGCAAGGAGTGATCATGAGAGGGACAGAGGGAGAAAAAATGGGAAATAAATAAACAAACAAACAAACAAATAAGGGATGGGGTAAGAAGGGGAGGAGGGGAGGAGGGGTATTAACGGAAGTTAGAGAAGTCAATGTTCATGCCAGCAGGTTGGAGGCTACCCAGATGGAATATAAGGTGTTGTTCCTCCAACCTGAGTGTGGCTTCATCTTGACAGTGGAGGAGGCCGTGGGTAGACGTATCAGAATGGGAATGGGATGTGGAATTAAAATGGGTGGCCACTGGGAGATCCTGCTTTCTCTGGCGGACAGAGCGTAGGTGTTCAACGAAACGGTCTCCCAGTCTGCGTTGGGTCTCACCAATATATAAAAGGCCACACCGGGAGCACCGGACACAGTATACCACACCAGCTGACTCACAGGTGAAGTGTCGCCTCACCTGGAAGGACTGTCTGGGGCCCTGACTGGTGGTGAGGGAGGAAGTGTAAGGGCAGGTGTAGCATTTGGTCCACTTACAAGGATAAGTGCCAGGAGGGAGATCGGTGGGAAGGGATGGGGGGGACGAATGGACAAGGGAGTTATGTAGGGAGCGATCCCTGCAGAAAGCAGAAAAGGGGGGAGGGAAAGATGTGCTTAGTGGTGGGATCCTGTTGGAGGTGGCAGGAGTTACAGAGGCTGGTGGGGTGGTAGGTGAGGACAAGGGGAACCCTATTCCTAGTGGGGTGGTGGGAGGATGGGGTGAGAGCAGGTGTAGAGTCTCTATGGGTTGCGTTAAGAAATGACAAGGGTAAAAGGACCCTAATGGCAGTTGTATACAGGCCTCCAAACAGCAGCCAGGATGTGGATTACAAATTACAGCAGGAGATTGAAAAGGCGTGTCAGAAGGGTAATCCTTGGGGATTTTAACATGGATTGGGAAAACCAGGTCAGTACTGGATCTCAAGAGAGAGAATTTGTGGAATGTCTAAGGGATGGATTTTTAGAAAAGATTGTTGTTGAGCCCACTAGGGAATCAGCTGTGCTGGACAGGGTGTTGTACAATGATCCAGGGGTGATAAGAGAGCTTAAGGTTAACCCTTAGGGAACAGTGATCAGAATATGATTGAGTTCACTTTGAAATTTGAGAGGGAAAAAATAAAATCTAATGCATCAGTACTTTAGTGGAATAAAGGAAATTACAATGGCATGAGAGGGGAACTGGCCGAAGTTGACCGGAAAGGGACATTTACAGGAAGGACAGCAGAGCAGCAATGGCTGAGTTTCTGTGAAAAATGAGGGAAGTGCAAGACAGATATATTCCAAATAAGAAGACATTTTCAAAGGGAAGAAAGACACTACTGTGGGTGACAAATGAAGTCGGAGCCAAAGTAAAAGCAAAAGAGAGGACATACAAGGCAGCCAGAGCCAGTGGGAAGATAGAGGATTGGGAAGCTTTTAAAAACTTGCAGAAGGAAACTAAGAAGGTCATTCAGAAGGAAAAGATGAATTGAGAGGAAGCTGGCGATTTCCTCTGTGATCAACAGTGTGATCGGGAAACCATTGCAGGAAGAGGAGGAGCAAAGGGCTGGTGAGAGCGCTGAGTGCTGGGAAGCAGCGAGGTGAGCGTGCTTTAAAAAGGAGCGCGCAGCGGGTACTCGGGACGGTGTGATCGGGAAACCATTGCAGCAGGAAGAGGAGGAGTGAGATAATCGGCAGGGACAAATAAAAGGAGGGATAACTGAAGAGGAATGGCCAGTGGTGTGACTGGCTCAGGGTAGGCTTGGAGCTTTGAGGCTTTAGTTCGAGAGGCTCCGGCGAGCAGAGGCTGAGGACGAGCTTGCTCCAAGTGAGGTAAGGCCGGGTAAGTTCCTTTAATTAATTTATTTAGCTTAGGAGTGGGTAATGGAGACAGCAGTTAGGGCAGTTGAGTGCTCCGTTTGCAGTATGTGGGAAGTCAGGGTGAGCACAGCTGTCCCTGATGACTACACCTGCAAAAGGTGCATCCAGCTGCAGCTCCTGACAAACCGTGTTCGGGAACTGGAGCTGGATGAACTTCAGATCATTCGGGAGGCAGAGGCAGAAATAGACAGGAGTTTCAGGGAGATAGACACCCCTAGGAGTCAGGAGACAGGTAGCTGGGTGACTGTCAGGAGAGGGAAGGGGAATAGACAGGAAGAGCAGAGCACCCCTGTGGCCATTCCCATCAACAATAAGTGTACCGTTTTGGATACTGTTGGTGGGGACGACCTACCAGGGACAAGTTGTAGTGGTCGTGTCTCTGGCACTGAGACTGGACCCTCAGCTCAGAAGGGAAGGAGGGAAAAGAGGAGAGCAGTAGTGATAGGGGATTCGATAGTTAGGGGGACAGATAGGAGGTTCTGTGAAAGAGATCGAGAATCCCAGATGGTCTGTTGCCTCCCTGGTGCCAGGGTCTGGGATATCTCGGATCGAGTTCTCAGAATTCTCAAGAGGGAGGGTGAGCAGCCAGATGTCGTGGTCCATGTAGGGACCAATGATGTGGACAGGAAGAAGGAGGAGGTCCTGCAAAGAGAATTTAGGGAGTTGATCTGATTAGGAATAGTCAGCATGGCTTTGCAAGGGCAGGTCGTGTCTTACAATCCAGATTGAATTTTTTGAGGATGTGACTAAATATTTTGATGAAGGAAGAGCAGTAGATGTAGTGTATATGGATTTCAGCATGGCATTTGATAATGTACCCCATGCAAGACATTGAGAAAGTAAGGAGGCATGGGATCCAAGGGGACATTGCTTTGTGGATCCAGAACTGGCTTGCCCACAGAAGGCAGAGAGTGGTTGTAGACGGGTCATATTCTGCATGGAGGTCAGTGACCAGTGGTGTGTCTCAGGGATCTGTTCTGGAACCCGTACTCTTCGTGATTTTTACAAATGACCTGGATGAGAAAGTGGAGGGATGGGATAGTAAGTTTGCTGATGATGCTAAGGTTGGACGTGTTGTGGATAGTGTGGAGGGCTGTCAGAGGTTACAGCGGGACATCGATAGGATGCAAAGCTGGGCTGAGAAGTGGCAGATGGAGTTCAACCCAGAGAAGTGTGAAGTGGTTTATTTTGGTAGGTCAAATATGATAGCAGAATATAGTATTAATGGTAAGACTCTTGGCAATGTGGAGAATCAGAGGGATCTTGGGTTCTGAGTCCATAGGACACTCAATGCAGCTGCACAGGTTGACTCTGTGGTTAAGAAGGCATACGGTGTATTAGCCTTCATCAATCGTGGGATTGAGTTTAGGAGCCGAGAGGTAATGTTGCAGCTATATAGGACCCTGGTCAGACCCCACTTGGAGTACTGTGCTCAGTTCTGGTCGACTCACTGCAGGAAGGATGTGGAAGCCATAGAAAGGGTGCAGAGGAGATTTACAAGGATGTTGCCTGGATCGGGGAGCATGTCTTCTGAGGATAGGTTGAGTGAACTCCGCCTTTTCTCCTTGGAGCGACGGAGGATGAGAGGTGACCTGAGAAGTGTTGAGCGTGTAGATAGTCAGAGGCTTTTCCCAGGGCTGAAATGGTTGCCACAAGAGGACACAGGTTTAAGGTGCTGGGGAGTAGGTACAGAGGAGATGTCAGGGGTAAGTTTTTCACTCGGAGAGTGGTGAGTGCGTGGAATGGGCTGCCGGCGACGGTGGTGGAGGCGGATACAATAGGGTCTTTTAAGAGACTCCTGGACAGGTACATGGAGCTTAGAAAAATAGAGGGCTATAGGTAAGCCTAGTAATTTCTAGGGTATGGACATGTTCGGCACATGTTCAGCACAATCTTGTGGGCCGAAGGGCCTGTATTGTGCTGTAAGTTTTCTGTTTCTATGACTAATATCAAAGAAGATACTAAAAGCTTTTTTAAGTATATAAAGGTTAAAAGAGAGTCGAGGGTAGATATAGGACCAATACTAAATGATGCTGGAGATATTGTAATGAGAGATGCAGAGTTGGCAGAGGAACTGAATGCGTATTTTGCATCAATCTTCACAGTGGAAGACATCTGCAACATACTGGACATTTATGGGTATCAAGGAAGTGAAGTTTGTGCAGTGAAAATCACGACTGAAAAGGTGTTCAGGAAGCATAATGGTCTGAGGGTGGATAAATCTCCTGGACCTGATGATATGCACCCTCAGTTTCTGAAGGAAGTAGCTGGAGAGATTACGGAGGCGTTAATGATGATCTTTCAAGAATCGATGTACCTGATGACTGGAAAATTGCTAATGTTACTCTGCTAGTTAAGAAGAGTGGGTGGGAGAAGAAAAGAAACTATCGACCTGTTACCCTGACAACAGTGGTTGGGAAGTTGTTGGAATCGATTGTTAGGGATGACGTTACGACGTACCTGGAGGCACATGACAAGATAGGCCAAAGCCAGCATGGTTTCCTGAAAGGAAAATCCTGCCTGACTAACCTACTGCAATTCTTTGAGGAAATTACAAGCAGGGTAGATAAAGGAGATGCAGTAGACTTGATGTACTTGGATTTTCAGAAGGCCTTTGACAAGGTGCGGCACAGGAAGCTGCTTAGCAAGTGAAGAGCAAAGGATATTGGGTGTTTTTTTGAGTGTTTTTATTATAGCCCCCCCCCCCCCCCCCGATAGTAACAGGGACATCGAGCAGTAGAATGAGGCAGATTCTGCAATGGTGCAATAATAATAGGGTTGTTGTGATGGGTGACTTTAACTTTCCTAATATTGACTGGCATCTCCTTAGAGGGGGTGGAGTTTGTTCGGTGTGTTTCCTGACACAATATGTAGATAAGCCAACGAGAGGAGAGGCTGTACTTGATCTGGTATTGGGAAATGAACCTGGTCAGGTGTCAGGTCTCTCAGTGGGAGAGCATTTTGGAAGTAGGGATCACAACTCTATCTCCTTTACCATAGCACTGGAGAGGGATAGGAGCAGACAATTTGGGAAAATATTTAATTGGGGTGGGGGGATATATGATGATATTAGGCAGGAACCTGGGAAAATATATTGGGAGCAGATGTTCTCAGGGAAATGCACAGCAGAAATATGGAAAATGTTCGGGGAACATTTGCATGGAGTTCTACATAGGTATGTTCCATTGAGGCAGGGAAAGGATGGTAGGGTAAAAGAACCATGGTGTAGAAAGGATGTAGAAAATCTAGTTAAGAAGAAAAGAAAAGGTTACAAAAGATTCAAGAAACTAGGTACTGTTAGAGTTCCAGAAAATTACAAGGTATCCAGGAAGGAGATTAAGAATGAAATAAGGAGAGCTTGAAGGGGTCAAGAGAAGGCTTTGGCAAGCAGGATTAACGAAAACCCCAAGGCATTCTGGTATGTGGGAGCAAGAAGATGAGCCATGGGAGAATAGGACCAATCAGGAGTGATAGTGGAAACATGTGCATGGAGTGGGAGAAGGTAGTGGAGGTACTTAATGAATACTTTGCTTCAATATTCACCACTGAAAAGGACCTTGGCAATTGTGGGGATGACTTACAGCGGACTGAAACACTTGAGTGTATAGACATTAAGAAAGAGGATGTGCTGGAGCTTTTGAAAAGCATTAAATTAGATATGTCACCAGGACTGGATGAGATATACCCCAGGCTACTGTAGGAAGCGAAGGAGGAGATTGCTGAGCCTCTGGCGATGATCTTTGCATCATCAATAGGGATGAGAGAAGTACCAGACAATTGGAAGGTTGCAAACCATGCTCCCTTGTTCAAGAAAGGGAGTAGAGATAACTCAGGAAATTATAGATCAGTGTGTCTTACTCCAGTGGTGAGCAGGTTTTTGGAGAAGATCCTGAGAGGCAGAATATATGATCATTTGGAGAGACATAATCTAATTAGGGATAGTCAGAATGGCTTTGACATGGACAGGTCGTGCCTTACGAGCCTGATTGAATTCTTTGAGGATGTAACAAAACACATTGATGATGGTAGAGCAGTGGATACAGTGTATATGGATTTCAGTAAAGCACTTGATGAGGTTTCCTTTGCGAGGTTCATTCAGAAAGTAAGGAGGCATGGGATCCAAGGAGACCTTGCTTTGTCGATCCAGAACTGGCTTCTCCACAGAAGGCAAAATGGTTGTTGATATTTCGTATTCTGCATGGAGAATGGTGACCAGTTGTGTGCCTCAGGGATCTGGTCTGGGACCCCTCCTCTTGGTGATTTTTATAAATGACCTAGATGAGGAAGTGGAGGGATGGGTTAGTAAACTTGCTGATGACACAAAGGTTGGAGGTGTTGTGGACAGTGTGGAGGACTGATGGAGATTACAGTGAGACAACGATAGGATGCAGAACTGGGCTGAGAAATGATTGATGAAGTTCAACCCAGGTAAGTGTGAAGTGTTTCATTTCGGTATGTCAAATTTGAAGACAGAATATAATATTAATCGTAAGACTCTTGTCAGTGTGGATATACAGCGAGATCTTGGGGTCCATGTCCAAAAGACACTCAAAGCTGCTGTGCAGGTTGACAGTGTTGTTAAGAAGGTGTAAAGTTTGTTGGGCCTCATCAACCATGGATTGAGTTCAAGAGCTGTGAGGTAATGTTACAGCTATATAAGACCTTAGTTAGACCTCACTTGGAGTAGTGTGTTCAGTTCTGGTCGCCTCACTACAGGGAGGATGTGGAAACCATAGAAAGGGTGCAGAGGAGATTTACAAGGATGTTGCCTGGATTGTGGAGCATGCCTTATGAGAATAGGTTGAGTGAACTCGGCCTTTTCTCCTTGGAGCGACGGAGGATGAGAGGTGACCTGATAGAGGTGTATAAGATGATGAGAGGCATTGATCGTGTGGCTAGTCAGAGGCTTTTTCCCAGGGTTGAAATGGCTAACACGAGGGGGCATATTTTTAAGGTGCTTGGAAGTAGGTACGGGGGGATGTCAGGGGTAAGTTTTTCACACAGAGAGTGGTGGGTGTGTGGAATGCACTGTCAGTGATGGTGGTGGAGGTGGATACAACAGGGTCTTTTAAGAGACTCTTAGATAGGTACATGGAGCTTAGAAAAATAGAGGGCTATGCGGTAGGGAAATTCCAGGCAGTTTCTAGAGTAGGTTACATGGTCAGCACAACATTGTGGGCCGAAGGGCCTGTAATGTGCTGTAGATTTTCTATGTTTCTGTGTTAAATTGCTCACCATACTCCAAGTGAGCATTAAGTCTCAATGCTTCATTAAGTCTCACATTACATCCTTGCTTTTATATTCTAGTCCTCTTGAAATGAATGCTAATATTGCATTTGCCTTCCTCACCACTGACTCAATCTGAAAATTAACCTTTAGGGAATCCTGCACAAGGACTCGCAAGTCCCTTTACGCACTAGTTCTTTTTTTTAGTATCTTCTCCATTTAGATAATAGTCAACCCTTTCCACTCCTACCAAAGAGCATGACTCTACACTTCCCAACACTGTATTCCATCTGCCATTTCTTTGCCCATTCTCCTAATCTAAGTCCTTCTGTCACCTCTCTACCTCCTTACAACAACCTGCCCTTCCACCTATCTTCATATCATCTGCAACCCTTGTAACAAAGGCATCAATCCCATCACCCAAATCATAGAATATAACATAAAAAGAATTGATCCCATCACAGACCCTTGTGAAACACCACTAGTCTCCAGTAGCCAATCAGAAAAGGCTCCCTTGATTCCCTCTCTTGGTTCCTGCCAATCAGCCACTGCTTCATCCATGCTAGAATCTTTCCTGTAACACCATGACTCGTAGCTTGTTAAGCAGCCTTGTGTTGTATCTTGTCAAAAGCCGTCTGAAAACCCAAGTACACAACATTACGCTATTCTCCATACTGAACTTGAAACTAATGGAATTATGAGCACCAGATCCAAAGTGACCCCGAACACTCAGTTCTATGACCTGCATGGGGGAGCTGCGTGGCCTCGGTTGTAGCAAGGACTGGGCCTCAAGCCGCAGTGTTGCCTGTTTACAACCACCCAGGGGAGAGGCGTAGGAGTTGATGCGTTCATTCGGAGGTGGAGGTGTCAGAGTTGATGTGGCGGTGTGGTGTGATGTCCAAGCTGGAGTCCATGCTGCCCCCTGGTGTTCACTCAGTAGAAGACAAGCTCTATTGAGTTTGAGTGCAGACTGCTGCAACATTCATGGACTCAGGAACTTGGACAATGTTTTTTTGTGTGACTGTATTTTACTGAGTGTGACGAGGTGTTTTACACCGAGGCGCTGGTGAAAAGCTGCTTCGTTTGGCTGCATTCATGGGTTTTCATGTATGGTTGAATGACAATTAAATTTGAATTTGTACGTGTTCCTTTTCCTTCATAGGAAGGCCAGGGTCACACACTCTCGAGCTCAGAACTCTACATATTGATTAAGGAAACTTTCCTGAACAAATCTGACAATCTCTATGCCATTCAATCCTTTTACAGTATAGGAGTCTCAGTCAATATGTGTGAAGTTAAAATCACCTAACACAACCTTGTTTTTCTTGCAAAATTCCGCTATCTGTCTACAGATTTATCCCCCAAATCCTGCTGACAAAAGGGAGGTCTATAAATATAATCCCTGGAATATGCTCATCATTTCTTATTCCTCAGTTCCAGACAGATAGACTCAGTAGACGAGCACTCCAGTCTGTCCGGTCAGAGCACTGTCAGACTAACACTGTCTGATTTTCTCTGACTAGTAATGCCATCCCACCCACTTTAATGCCTCTCTATCTTGTCTAAAACAACAGAACCCCAGAATATTGAGCTGCTAGTCCTACCCCTCCAGCAAAAAGTTTCACTAATGTATCTGTGTGGGGGAGAGAGGGTGGGGATCAATTGTCGATGTTTTGGATTTTGACACTGACAATTCCTTTCCCTCACAGATACTGCTTGACCTGCTGAGTTGCTACAGCAGATTGTGTGTTATACCATTTGAGAGGCTTGTTCACACCCAGTGGAAAGCCTCTCTACACCCCTTACAGCCGAGTCCCCTGTCACGACAGCTGTGTCTGTCTTTTGCCTCCCCAGCTGTGGTCACACAAACGTTCCTGTTGCTACTTTCCCCTGGTTTCCACCTTTTGCAGCAGGAACATTCCACTGGACGGAGTTCTCCTGCCATAGACACCCTTGCACTGGGCCCTCTCTTCCTCCTGGACAGAGAACATACATCTCACATTCATTGAGTGTATTGATCACACCGGCAAGATTCTTCGTCGATAAACACTGCCTGTTACAATGTAACATCCCTGCTTTTATCTTCATTTCAGTGAACAACCCACCCTTGCTGCTCACCAATCAGCTGTTTCCACTGACACACATCACTTCCTGAATGGTGACATCACCTCCAGCTCGTCCAATGGTCTCGACAAGGTAGGTGGGCTCTAAATATGCAATGGTCTGTCCCACTGCTCTCCCCCAGATCCTCCTCACTCACCTCTGCTGCCTTCTTAATTCCCCGAATCTGCATAGCATCATATTGTTATAGAGCCAGACCAACTCGTCCATCCCGAACAAGATTCCCATCTGAGCCGGTCCTATTTCCTTCTAGGAGGCCGACCAAAGGTGCTCTTTGCTTTTTAAAATGTGATGTGTATGATCATGAGACTATACTAGATTCCAAGAACAATGGTTGTAGTAAGGACTAGGCCTCAAGCCGGCTTGCCTGCTGTTGCAGTCCAGGTGAGACGACGCTGGAGACAGTGTCGTGTGGCATTCTTGTTGGGTTAGGGGCCAGCCTCGTCCAGCAGTGCTGCCCTCCAGTGTTCGACCAGTGGAATGACAGACTGGATTGCCAGGAGCCGTACCATCACTTTGCATGTTGCTCAGGGGCTTGGACTGTACACACGTCTCTTGTGTTTCTGCTCTTACGTCTCAGAGTCTTATGGTAAAATCATTTCTACAAATAATGAACAACAAAGGTCCCAGCATTAATCCTTGTGGCATACCACTCATCACAGGTCTCCTGTCCAAGAAACACCTTCTTCTGGCTTCAATTCTCACCCTCTGCTTCTTCCCATCGAGCCAGTTATGAATTAGTTGACTTACCACCCTTGGATCTCTAAAAACCTTGTCTTCTAGACTAGCCCTGTATGCATCTCATTCTTTCCATCAGGGAGGAGGTACAGGAAAGACCCACACTGAATGATTCAGGAGCAAATTCCTCCTGTTGAGCTAATTATGAATTAGTTGACTATCTTCAGAGAGCAAGATAGTGATATAGCGTTCATGGACCATTCAGAAAGCTGAGTCTTTGGAGACAAAACAATTCTCCCCAAACTCCTAATGAAATATAGTCACTAACATCCTTTCCTCATAATTGCATCAATATGTCAGGTCAGGGATAAATCCTCTGAGACGTTCACAACCAGGAACTGGAGACTGCTCACCCTTTCCAATGCTGATCCCTCAACAAGGACCGGTGTGTGTTAACACCACAAGACCTTCAGACAGACCAGCACAATTAGGCCATTCAGCCCATTGAGACTGATAAACCATTCCATCATGGCTAATTTATTAACCCTGTCAAGCCCATTCTCCTGCCTTCTTCCCGTAATCGTTGATGCCTTGACTAATTAAGAACTTATCAATCTCCACTTTAAATATACTAAATGACTTGGCCTCCACAGCCATGTGTGGCAAAGAATTCCAACATGTGCCTTCAAGTACCCCAAAAGCACATCCTTGACAAATGACTGCAATGTCTTCACAATCACTGAGGTCACACTAACTGGCCTCTAATTTCATTTTTTCCTGCCTCGCTCCCTTCTTGAAGAATAGAGTGACATTTGCAATTTTCCATTCCTCTGGAAGCATGCCAGAACCAATTGATTCTTAGAAGATCCCTATCAATTTTTCCACAACCTCTTCAGTCACCTCTTTCAGGACCCTGTGGTGTATACCTTCTGGTCCAGGTGACTTATTTACCTCTAGACTTTTCTGTTTCCCAAGAACTTTCTCCCTAATCATGGCACCATCACACATTTCTGCCCCCCGACCCACTGGAACTTCCAGCATACTGCTAGTGTCTTCCACAGTGAAGACTGATGCAAAATACTTCTTCAGTTCATTCACCATTTCTTGTCCCCTCTCTCTCCAGCATCATTTTCCACCAATCCGATATCTACTCTTACCTCTCTGTTACACTTTATGTATCTGAAGAAACTTTTGGTATCCTCTTTAATATTATTGGCTAGCTTGCCTTCATATTCCATGTTTTCCTTCTTTATGACTATTTTTAGTTTTATTCTGTTGCTTTTTAAAAGTTTCCCAATCCTCTAACTTACCACTGATTTTTAGCTTTGTCTTCTCTTGTCAGCTGCAGTTATGTCATCCAGCCTTTAGAATTCTTCTTCTCCTTTGGGAAGGAATCCTGAACCTTCCAAATTGCTCCAAAAAATTCCAACAATGTCCGCTCTGCCTTCCTCCCTGCCAGTGTTCTTTTCCAGTCAATTTTGGCCAGCTCCTCTCTCATGCCTCTGTAATTCCCTTTACTCCACAGTAATACTGGTACGTCTGCCATTAGCTTCTCCTTCTCGAATTGCAAGGTGAATTCTGTCACATTGTGATCACTGGCTCCTGAGGGTTCCTTTGCCTTAAGCTTTCTAATTAGTTCTGGTTCTTTGTAGAACAGCCAATCCAGAATAGTAGATCCCCCTGGTGGGCTCAACCATGAGCTGGCTTAAAAGCCGTCTCATACGTACTCTAGAAATTCCCCCTTTTGGGATCCTGCACCAGCCTGATTTTCCCAATCTACCTGCACATTGAAATCCCACAAGACTATCATAACATTGTCCTTTTGGCATGCATTGTGTACTTCAAGTTGTAATTTGTAAACAATATTTTTCTGACAGTTTGGGGGTCAGCATATAACTCCTCTCAGAGTCTTTTTACCCTGTCAGTTCCTTAACTCTACTCACAGCGATTCAACACTTTCTAACCCTATGTCACCTCTTTCTAATGATGTGTATTTTTTTATCAACGGAGCCAAACCACCCCCTCTGCCTTCCTGCCTCTCCATTCGATATGATGTGTATTTTCCCTCCTCCTCCTGACAGCCACCCAGGTACCTGCTTCCTGTAACTCAGGGGTCACTGCCTCCCTGTAACTCCTGCCTATCACCTCCTCATTCTCCTGTTTGAGCTGAAGGTCATTGAACTGCAGCTCCAGATCCTCAACACATTTTCTGAGGAGCACCTGGTGCAGGTGTGGTTATCTGGGAGAATGGAGGTCTCCCCTATCTCACACACAGAACAAAACACTGTCCCTGGAGCCATTCCCTCTGTACTACTGTGCCCTAACAGATGAGGAATGAAGAATTAAGAAGAAAAGGAGAAACGTAACAGCTGCTGATCTTACACAAGCCTGACCTTGCCCAAGCCTGACGAGCCAAAGCCACTCTGAACACTGACCCACTCACTACAATGGCCGCTCCGCTTGTGCTTGAATTATATTTATTCACCCTCTCTTATGAATCCCGCTCAGTGATTAGTTGCAGTCCAGTTCTGAGAAACTGCCATGAAGTTCTGCCTTGTTAATCTTGAGAGTGGACCTGATTGAAAATCTAGCTCTCTTCTCGTGCTCCCTCTCGACACTCTCTTAGAAGTTTGTGAAGTTTCAGCCTGTCATATGAAACTTTGACACACTTCCATTGATTTGTGGTGGAGAGTATATTGACTGGTTGAATTATGGTTTGGTAGAGAACACCAAAGCCTTTGAATGGAAAGGTCCACACAAAGCCGTAGATATGGCTGATCCCATTATGGGTACATTGTGTGTCCCACACCACGAACCTTCGGCTAACAGCAGCATCGACAGGAAACTGCAGACACGGGAATCTGAGGTAAAATTGGAAACGGCTGCTCAGACTCACCAGGTTGGGCAGCATCTGCAGAGAGAGAAACAAATATAGTGATTCAAGTCAGTGACTCTCAGTCAGTGCTGGAGATGGAGAGGATTGAATCAGGGAACAGACGTGGGGAGACGGGGATAAGGAGTGAGGAAGAAAGAGATGGTCAGAGAGGGCTGGGGTGTGGTGTGTAATGGGAGTGGGGCAGAGGCTGGTCGAGAGGGAGGGGTCAGTTAGGGGGTGTAGAGTGGAGATGGGGAGAGAAATGTCCACCGGGATTCATTGTGTGGGTGAGGAGTAGGGAGAGAGAGGTGAATGGATGGAAAGTGAGGAAAGGGAGGGGGTGGATGGGGAGTGGGGAGAGAGAGAGGTGGGTAGGGAGTGGTGAGAGAGGTAGACGGGTGGCGAGAGGAGGGAGAAAGGTGGGTGTGTTGGGAGAGAAGTGCATGGGGAGTGGGTAGAGAGGTAAAGGGAAGTGGAGGGGGAGACAGGTGAGTGGGTGGGGAGTGGAGAAGAGGTGGGTCGGTGGGGAGAGGACAGAGAGAGGAGGGTGAGTGGGTGGGTGTTGAGTGGGAAGAGAAAGTGGGTGGGGAGTGGGGAGAGAAAGATGAGTGGGTGGGGAGCAAAGAGGTGGGTAGGTGTGGAGTGGAGAGGGGTGTGAATGGGTGTCAAGTGGAGAGAGGTGGGTGGGGAGTGGGGAGAGAGAGGTGAATGAGTGGGGAGTGGAGAGAGAGGTGGGTGGGGAGTGGGGAGAGAGAGGTGAATGAGTGGGGAGTGGAGAGAGAGAGGTGGGTGGGGAGTGGGGAGAGAGAGGTGAATGAGTGGGGAGTGGAGAGAGAGAGGTGGGTGGGGAGTGGAGAGAGAGAGGTGAATGAGTGGGGAGTGGAGAGAGAGAGGTGGGTGGGGAGAGAGAGGTGCATGTGGGAGTGGGGAGAGAGAAGTGAGTGGGTCGGGAGAGGAGAGAGAGAGGTGCATGAGTGGGGAGAGGAGAGAGAGAGGTGGGTCGGGAGTGGAGAGAGAGAGGTGAATGAGTGGGAGAGGAGAGAGAGAGGTGGGTGGGGAGAGAGAGGTGCATGTGGGAGTGGGGAGAGAGAAGTGAGTGGGTCGGGAGAGGAGAGAGAGAGGTGCATGAGTGGGGAGAGGAGAGAGAGAGGTGAATGAGTGGGGAGAGGAGAGAGAGAGGTGGGTGGGGAGAGAGAGGTGGGTGGGTCGGGAGTGGAGAGGTGGGTGGGTTGGGAGTGGAGAGGTGGGGAGTGGAGAGAGAGATGTGGGTGGGGAGATAGAGGTGAATGAGTGGGGAGAGGAGAGAGAGAGGTGGGTGGGGAGTGGGGAGAGAGAGGTGGGTCGGGAGTGGAGAGAGAGGTGAATGAGTGGGGAGAGGAGAGAGAGAGGTGGGTGGGGAGTGGGGAGAGAGAGGTGGGTCGGGAGTGGAGAAAGAGAGGTGAATGGGTGGGGAGTGGAGAGAGAGAGGTGAATGAGTGGGGAGAGGAGAGAGAGAGGTGGGTGGGTCAGGAGTGGAGAGGTGGGGAGTAGAGAGAGAGAGGTGGGTGGGGAGAGAGAGTGGTGGGTGGGGAGAGAGAGGTGCATGTGGGAGTGGGGAGAGAGAAGTCAGTGGGTCGGGAGTGGAGAGAGAGAGGTGAATGAGTGGGGAGAGGAGAAGAGGTGGGTGGGGAGGAGAGAGAGGTGGGTCGGGAGTGGAGAGAGAGAGGTGAATGAGTGGGGAGAGGAGAGAGAGAGGTGGGTGGGGAGAGAGAGGTGGGTGGGTCGGGAGTGGAGAGGTGGGGAGTGGAGAGAGAGAGGTGGGTGGGTCAGGAGTGGAGAGGTGGGGAGTAGAGAGAGAGAGGTGGGTGGGGAGAGAGAGTGGTGGGTGGGGAGAGAGAGGTGCATGTGGGAGTGGGGAGAGAGAAGTCAGTGGGTCGGGAGTGGAGAGAGAGAGGTGAATGAGTGGGGAGAGGAGAAGAGGTGGGTGGGGAGGAGAGAGAGGTGGGTCGGGAGTGGAGAGAGAGAGGTGAATGAGTGGGGAGAGGAGAGAGAGAGGTGGGTGGGGAGAGAGAGGTGGGTGGGTCGGGAGTGGAGAGGTGGGGAGTGGAGAGAGAGAGGTGGGTGGGGAGAGAGAGGTGAATGAGTGGGGAGAGGAGAGAGAGAGGTGGGTGGGGAGTGGAGAGAGAGAGGTGAATGAGTGGGGAGAGGAGAGAGAGAGGTGGGTGGGGAGAGAGAGGTGGGGAGTGGAGAGAGAGAGGTGGGGAGAGGAGAGAGAGAGGTGGGTGGGGAGAGAGAGGTGAATGGGGGAGTGGGGATAGAGAAGTGAGTGGGTCGGGAGTGGAGAGAGAGAGGTGGGTCGGGAGTGGAGAGAGAGAGGTGAATGAGTGGGGAGAGGAGAGAGAGAGGTGGGTGGGGAGAGAGAGGTGAATGAGTGGGGAGAGGAGAGAGAGGTGGGTGGGGAGAGGAGAGAGAGGTGGGTCGGGAGTGGAGAGAGAGAGGTGAATGAGTGGGGAGAGGAGAGAGAGAGGTGGGTGGGGAGAGAGAGGTGCATGGGGGAGTGGGGAGAGAGAAGTGAGTGGGTCGGGAGAGGAGAGAGAGAGGTGGGTGGGGAGAGAGAGGTGGGGAGTGGAGAGAGAGAGGTGGGGAGAGGAGAGAGAGAGGTGGGTGGGGAGAGAGGTGCATGGGGGAGTGGGGAGAGAGAAGTGAGTGGGTCGGGAGTGGAGAGAGAGAGGTGAATGAGTGGGGAGAGGAGAGAGAGAGGTGGGTCGGGAGTGGAGAGAGAGAGGTGAATGAGTGGGGAGAGGAGAGAGAGAGGTGGGTGGGGAGAGAGAGGTGGGTGGGTCGGGAGTGGAGAGGTGGGGAGTGGAGAGAGAGAGGTGGGTGGGGAGAGAGAGGTGAATGAGTGGGGAGTGGAGAGAGAGGTGAATGAGTGGGGAGAGGAGAGAGAGAGGTGAATGAGTGGGGACAGGAGAGAGAGAGGTTGGTGGGGAGTGGAGAGAGAGAGGTGAATGAGTGGGGAGAGGAGAGAGAAAGGTGGGTGGGGAGAGAGAGGTGCATGGGGGAGTGGGGAGAGAGAAGTGAGTGGGTCGGGAGAGGAGAGAGAGAGGTGGGTCGGGAGAGAGAGAGGTGGGTGAGGAGAGAGAGGTGCATGGGGGAGTGGGGAGAGAGAAGTGAGTGGGTCGGGAGAGGAGAGAGAGAGGTGGGTGGGGAGAGAGAGGTGGGTGGGTCGGGAGTGGAGAGGTGGGTGGTTCGGGAGTGGAGAGGTGGGGAGTGGAGAGAGAGAGAGGTGGGGAGAGGAGAGAGAGAGGTGGATGGGGAGAGAGAGGTGAATGAGTGGGGAGAGGAGAGAGAGAGGTGGGTGGGGAGTGGGGAGAGAGAGGTGGGTCGGGAGTGCAGAAAGAGAGGTGAATGAGTGGGGAGTGGAGAGAGAGAGGTGGGTGGGGAGTGGGGAGAGAGAGGTGGGTCAGGAGTGGAGAGAGAGGTGAATGAGTGGGGAGAGGAGAGAGAGAGGTGGGTGGGGAGTGGGGAGAGAGAGGTGGGTCGGGAGTGGAGAGAGAGAGATGAATGGGTGGGGAGTGGAGAGAGAGAGGTGGGAGGGTCAGGAGTGGAGAGGTGGGGAGTAGAGAGAGAGAGGTGGGTGGGGAGAGAGGTGAATGAGTGGGGAGAGAGAGGTGGGGAGTGGAGAGAGAGAGGTGGAGTGAGGAGAGAGAGAGGTGGGTGGGGAGAGAGAGGTGCATGTGGGAGTGGGGAGAGAGAAGTCAGTGGGTCGGGAGTGGAGAGAGAGAGGTGAATGATTGGGGAGAGGAGAGAGAGATGTGAATGAGTGGGGAGAGGAGAGAGAGGTGGGTGTGGAGTGGAGAGAGAGAGGTGAATGAGTGGGGAGAGGAGAGAGAGAGGTGGGTGGGGAGAGAGAGGTGAATGTGTGGGGAGAGAGAGGTGGGGAGTGGAGAGAGAGAGAGGTGAGTGGGGAGAGAGAGAGGTGGGTGGGGAGAGAGAGGTGCATGGGGGAGTGGGGAGAGAGAAGTGAGTGGGTCAGGAGTGGAGAGAGAGAGGTGGGGAGTGGAGAGAGAGAGAGGTGGGGAGAGGAGAGAGAGAGGTGGGTGGGGAGAGAGAGAGGTGGGTGGGGAGAGAGAGGTGAATGAGTGGGGAGAGAGGTGGGGAGTGGAGAGAGAGAGGTGGGGAGAGGAGAGAGAGGTGGGTGGGGAGAGCGAGGTGCATGGGGGAGTGGGGAGAGAGAAGTGAGTGGGTCGGGAGTGGAGAGAGAGAGGTGGGTGGGGAGAGCGAGGTGCATGGGGGAGTGGGGAGAGAGAAGTGAGTGGGTCAGGAGTGGAGGGAGAGAGGTGGGGAGTGGAGAGAGAGAGGTGGGGAGAGGAGAGAGAGAGGTGAGTGGGGAGAGAGAGAGGTGGGTGGGGAGAGCGAGGTGCATGGGGGAGTGGGGAGAGACAAGTGAGTGGGTCGGGAGTGGAGAGAGAGAGGTGGGTGGGGAGAGTGAGGTGCATGGGGGAGTGGGGAGAGAGAAGAGTGGGTCAGGAGTGGAGGGAGAGAGGTGGGGAGTGGAGAGAGAGAGGTGGGGAGAGGAGAGAGAAGTGGGTGGGGAGAGAGAGAGGTGGGTGGGGAGAGAGAGGTGAATGAGTGGGGAGAGAGGTGGGGAGTGGAGAGAGAGGTGGGGAGAGGAGAGAGAGGTGGGTGGTGAGAGAGAGGTGCATGGGGGAGTGGGGAGAGAGAAGTGAGTGGGTCAGGAGTGGAGAGAGAGAGGTGGGGAGAGGAGAGAGAGAGGTGGGTGGGGAGAGAGAGAGGTGGGTGGGGAGAGAGAGGTGCATGGGGGAGTGGGGAGAGAGAAGTGAGTGGGTCAGGAGTGGAGAGAGAGAGGTGGGGAGTGGAGAGAGAGAGAGGTGGGGAGAGGAGAGAGAGAGGTGGGTGGGGAGAGAGAGAGGTGGGTGGGGAGAGAGAGGTGAATGAGTGGGGAGAGAGGTGGGGAGTGGAGAGAGAGAGGTGGGGAGAGGAGAGAGAGGTGGGTGGGGTGAGAGAGGTGGGTGGTGAGAGAGAGGTGCATGGGGGAGTGGGGAGAGAGAGGTGGGTGGCGAGAGAGAGGTGGGGAGTGGAGAGAGAGAGGTGGGGAGAGGAGAGAGAGAGGTGGGTGGGGAGAGAGAGAGGTGAATGAGTGGGGAGAGAGGTGGGGAGTGGAGAGAGAGAGGTGGGGAGAGGAGAGAGAGGTGGGTGTGGAGAGAGAGGTGAATGAGTGGGGAGAGAGGTGGGGAGTGGAGAGAGAGAGGTGGGGAGTGGAGAGAGAGAGGTGGGGAGAGGAGAGAGAGGTGGGTGGTGAGAGAGAGGTGGGTGGTGAGAGAGAGGTGGGTGGGTCGGGAGTGGAGAGGTGGGGAGTGGAGAGAGAGAGGTGGGTGGTGAGAGAGAGGTGCATGGGGGAGTGGGGAGAGAGAAGTGAGTGGGTCGGGAGTGGAGAGAGAGAGGTGGGTGGGTGGAGGGTGGGGAGACAGAGACACTTTGATGCACCATCAATAACTCACGCTGAGACTTAGGAAGTGAGATATCAGCTATTATTGACTGAAGAACAACACTACATCCTGGGAAAATGAGGGAGAGCAGCAGGCCACAGTCGCCTTCATACAGGGGTCTGTGGGAGGAGCCACAGGGGCAGTCAGCAGGGTCTGTGGGAGGAGCCACAGGAGCAGTCAGACAGGTATATCTAGTTCACCACATTCACCCCCCCTTTGTTTAAAAAAAAAATCCCCAAGCATATTTACAGGTTAAGTCTATCAGGTGGTCGAATCGTTCGTTGCGATCTACGTAGCTCCGGCTGCAATTGCACAGGAGCCGGAGGTGATGACGGCACAGGTGCCGGAGGTGGTGTTTGCTCCGGAGGCGGAGAGTGGGTTGGTTCTGTCCCAACAGGAGGTGTCAGGGATCCCTCGCGTGTGAGCGAGGTCCCTGGAATAGATGCGTACGGGATGCCCGGTACATGAGCGTCGTGAGGAGTCTGTGTGGGGCACGGTGCGTGCGGAGTCACCTCGGGTACAGGGTGCATAGTTACCGTGGAATGCTCGGGGTAGTGGTCTGCTGCTCCGGCGGGCGCCAGGTCGCGGACAGAGACCGTGTCCTCCCGCCCATCAGGCAAGACCACGTAGGCATACTGGGGATTAGCATGCAGGAGGTGAACCTTCTCGACCAGCGGTGAGTACTTATTACTCCTTGCATGTTTACGTAGCAGCACTGGCCCCGGGGACGTCAGCCAAACTGGCAGGGTGGTCCCAGTGACAGACTTCCTGGGAAAAGAGAATAAGCGTTCGTGAGGGGTGGCATTAGTGGACGTACACAACAGGGAGCGGATAGAGTGGAGTGCCTCAGGGAGGACCTCCTGCCATCGGGAGACCGGCAACCCTTTTGACTTAAGGGCTAAAAGTATGGCCTTCCACACTGTGGCATTCTCCCTCTCCACCTGGCCATTCCCCCGGGGATTATAACTCGTGGTGCGACTAGTAGCAATGCCCCTAGCAAGCAGGAACCGGCGCAACTCGTCACTCATAAAGGAGGACCCTCTATCACTGTGGACATAGCAGGGATATCCGAACAGAGTGAAGAGCTGGCGCAGGGCTTTTATGACCGACGTGGTAGCAGTGTCGGGGCAGGGAACGGCAAAGGGGAATCGCGAGTACTCGTCAATAATACTGAGAAAGTAGACATTGCGGTCGGTGGAGGGAAGGGGGCCCTTAAAGTCAATACTCAGTCGCTCAAAAGGGCGGGTGGCCTTGACAAGCTGCGCAGTGTCAGGACGGTAGAAGTGCGGTTTGCACTCAGCGCAGATCTGGCAGTCCCTGGTCATCGTCCTGATGTCCTCCAGGGAGTACGGCAGGTTCCGGGCTTTAATGAAATGATAAAACCGGGTGACCCCCGGGTGGCAAAGTTGGGCATGAAGGGCATACAGCTGGTCGAGCTGGGCACTAGCACACGGTCCCCGGGATAGGGCATCAGAGGGTTCATTGAGCCTGCCAGGCCGGTACAGGATATCGTAATTGTAGGTGGAGAGTTCTATTCTCCATCGCAAAATTTTATCATTTTTGATTTTGCCCCGCTGTTGGTTGCTGAACATGAACGCAACCGAGCGCTGGTCGGTCAGCAAGGTGAACCTTCTGCCGGCGAGATAGTGCCTCCAGTGCCTAATAGCTTCCACTATGGCCTGGGCTTCTTTCTCCACCGTGGAGTGCCGAAGTTCAGAGCCTTGAAGGGTACGAGAAAAAAACGCCACTGGCCTGCCTTCCTGATTGAGGGTAGCAGCCAGCGCGACGTCAGAGGCGTCACTCTCTACTTGGAAGGGAATGGTCTCGTCTACCGCATGCATTGTTGTTTTGGCAATGTCCCCTTTAATGCAGCTGAAGGCCGCGCGGGCCTCGGCAGAGAGGGGAAAGGTGGTAGACTTGACCAGGGGGCGGGCCTTGTCTGCGTAATGGGGAACCCATTGGGCGTAATAGGAAAGAAAACCCAGGCACCGCTGGAGGGCCTTGAGAGTAGTGGGAAGAGGGAGTTCTAACAGGGGGCGCATACGGTCGGGGTCAGGGCCAATGACCCCGTTCTCCACGACATACCCAAGGATAGCGAGTCGTGTGGTTCTGAACACACACTTGTCCTTGTTATAAGTGAAGTTCAAAGCATCGGCCACTTGGAAAAAGCGTTGGAGGTTGGCGTCATGATCCGACCAGTCGCGACCACAGATGGTGATGTTATCTAGATAGGGAAATGTGGCCGTCAGTTTGTACTGGTCCACCATCCGGTCCATCTCCCTCTGGAAGACTGAGACACCATTTGTGACACCAAATGGGACGTGCAGAAAGTGATAGAGCCTGCCACCCGCCTCGAAGGCGGTGTAGGGGCGGTCCTCTGGGCGGATGGGGAGCTGGTGATAAGCGGATTTCAGATCAATTGTCGAGTACACCTTGTACTGAGCTATCTGGTTGACCATATCCGCGATGCGGGGTAGGGGGTACGCGTCAAGCTGCGTGAATCTATTGATGGTCTGGCTGTAGTCCACAACCATCCTATTTTTCTGCCCAGTCCGAACAACGACCACCTGGGACCGCCATGGGCTTGTGCTCGGCTCAATGATCCCCTCCCTGAGCAGCCGCTGCACCTCTGAATGAATAAAGGCCCTGTCCCCCGCACTGTACCTCCTACTTTTAGTTGCCACAGGTTTACAGTCGGGGGTCAGGTTGGTGAACAGCGATGGGGGAGGGATCTTGAGGGTGGAGAGGTTGCAAATAGTGTCAGCAGCACAGCTGTCGGCATGGTGCTGGGCGGGATGTGTGGTTCGGTGTGTATGTGCGTGTGGTAACGGAGTATATGGCGAAGTCCCACCAAACTGAGGATTCCTGACAGTGAGTGGTGGGAGGGGCCCGTCATATGCCATTGTCACACTTTCGAGATGGCTCTGGAAGTCCAGCCCCAATAGCACAGGTGCGCACAGCCGAGGCATGACCAGGAACGCAAAGTTCCGATACTCTGTGCCCTGCACCACCAATGTCGCTACACAACCCACCCGGATGTCTGTGGAATGTGACCCAGAAGCCAAGGTGATCTTCTGACGGACCGGCCGTGTCACGAGTCCACAGCGTTTCACTGTGGCCGGGTCAATAAAACTCTCAGTGCTGCCCATGTCAAACAGGCAGCTAGTCCTGTGCCCCTCCACCAGGATGTCCATCATTGACCTTGCGAGCTGGTGCGGAGCGCTTTGGTCGAGGGTCACGGAAGCCAGCGTTGAACGGGACGTGTCGGGGGCGGGGCCTGGTGACGCCAGCAAAGATGGCCGCTCACATCCGGGCATGCAAGATGGCGAGTCGGGGGCGGGGCCTGGTGACGCCGGCAAAGATGGTTGTCCACATCCGGTCATGCAAAATGGCGGCCCCCAGGTCTCAGACGCAGCGCTGCTCGACCCCGGGCGCGGTTTAGACTTACATACCTTGGCGAAATGGCCCTTCTTCCCACAGCTGGAACAAGTCGCTTCGCGAGCCGGGCAGCTGTTTCTGGGATGTTTCTGAAGCCCACAAAAGTAACAGAGTTTTATACCTGGCGAATTCGAGGGGTTCGAGATACCGCGACTGGCAGCGGCGTTGGCGAATTCGCTCGGAACCGGGGAATCGCGCGGCTGGACCTCTTCGGCGTACAGCTGCGCAGCCTCTAACGTATCGGCCGTCTCTATCGCGGAGCGTAAGGTAAGATCAGCTTTTTCCAGCGGCCACTGGCGTATACACACTGACCGGACCCCAGTCACAAAAGCGTCTCGGACCAAGAGTTCCTTATGCTGTTCCGCTGTGAGCGCTTGGCAGTCACAAGTCCGCGCGAGTGCCTGTAGTTCGCGGAGAAATTCAGCAGTCGACTCCATAGGCCGCTGTTTTCGTGTTGCCAAGCGGTGCCGTGCATAAACTGGATTTACTGGCCGCAGGTACTGTCTTTTGAGGGCGGCAAGCGCCTCCTCGTAGGTGGATATGTCCCTGATGAACGAATAAACTTTTGGGGCGACCCTCGAGAGGAGAAGTCTGAGCTGAACGGCCGAGTCGGTGGCACGAACCTCCTCTAAGTACGATTGGAAGCACACCAGCCAGTGTTCAAAGGCAAGAGCTGCTCCAGGGTCTTGGGGGTCCAAGTCCAGGCGTTCTGGGCGTAAAACGGTTTCCATGTTGTAACTTTCAGTCAATAAAATTGATGCACCATCAATAACTCACGCTGAGACTTAGGAAGTGAGATATCGGCTTTTATTGACTGAAGAACAACACTACATCCTGGGAAAATGAGGGAGAGCAGCAGGCCACAGTCGCCTTTATACAGGGGTCTGTGGGAGGAGCCACAGGAGCAGCCAGCAGGGTCTGTGGGAGGAGCCACAGGAGCAGCCAGCAGGGGTCTGTGGGAGGAGTCACAGGGGCAGTCAGCGGGGGTCTGTGGGAGGAGCCACAGGAGCAGTCAGCGGGGGTCTGTGGGAGGAGCCACAGGAGCAGTCAGCAGGGGGTCTGTGGGAGGAGCCACAGGAGCAGTCAGCGGGGGGTCTGTGGGAGGAGCCACAGGAGCAGTCAGCAGGGGGTCTGTGGGAGGAGCCACAGGAGCAGTCAGCAGGGGGTCTGTGGGAGGAGCCACAGGAGGAGTCAGCAGGGGTCAGTGGGAGGAGTCACAGGGGCAGTCAGCAGGGGTCTGTGGGAGGAGTCACAGGAGCAGTCAGCAGGGGTCTGTGGGAGGAGTCACAGGGGCAGTCAGCAGGGGTCTGTGGGAGGAGCCACAGGAGGAGTCAGCAGGGGTCAGTGGGAGGAGTCACAGGGGCAGTCAGCAGGGGTCTGTGGGAGGAGTCACAGGAGCAGTCAGCAGGGGTCTGTGGGAGGAGTCACAGGGGCAGTCAGCAGGGGTCTGTGGGAGGAGCCACAGGAGCAGTCAGCGGGGGTCTGTGGGAGGAGTCACAGGGGCAGTCAGCGGGGGGTCTGTGGGAGGAGCCACAGGAGCAGTCAGCGGGGGTCTGTGGGAGGAGCCACAGGAGCAGTCAGCGGGGGTCTGTGGGAGGAGCCACAGGAGCAGTCAGCGGGGGTCTGTGGGAGGAGCCACAGGAGCAGTCAGCGGGGGTCTGTGGGAGGAGCCACAGGAGCAGTCAGCAGGGGTCTGTGGGAGGAGCCACAGGAGCAGTGGGTCTGTGGGAGGAGCCACAGGAGCAGTCAGCAGGGGTCTGTGGGAGGAGCCACAGGAGCAGTCAGCGGGGGTCAGTGGGAGGAGCCACAGGAGCAGTCAGCAGGGGGTCTGTGGGAGGAGCCAACAGGAGCAGTCAGCAGGGTCTGTGGGAGGAGTCACAGGGGCAGTCAGACAGGTATATCCAGTTCACCACACACTTTGAGGATTTGAACTGTTAATTGGGATCAGTACGGACAGATGGTTACCAGTCAGCACGAAAATATTGGGCTGAAGGTCTGTTTGACTGTACATACTGTCACGTGATTTCTTTGAAAAGCAAAGGATGTAGTCTGAGTGAGATTGAAAGTGAAAGCTCTGAATCTCTCTATAAGCCTGGTTCATCGCTCACTCTGCCTTTTGCTGTTTTACAGTTTGGTTTAGACTGATTCACTGTTGTCTCTGGAACTCAGTTCACCCTCCAACTAAATATTATTTCTCCAGACTGAAGAAAGCTGACTTCATTTCTCCAGTGACAACCTGTGTGTCCCACACCACGAACCTTCGGCTAACAGCAGCATCGACAGGAAACTGCAGACACGGGAATCTGAGGTAAAATTGGAAGCGGGGGTGGGGAGGGAGAGTAGGGGAGGGGGAGAGGGGGAGTGGGGGAGAGGGAGAGAGACGGACAGACAGACGGGGGGGAGGGAGACGGAGAGGGGGAGGGAAAGGGAAAGGGGAGGGAGGGGGAGAGGGAGAGGGAGGGGGAGCGAGAGGGAGAGGGAGGGGGAGAGGGAGAGGGGGAGCGAGAGGGAGAGGGAGAGAGAGACAGACAGACAGAGAGAGGGGAGAGGGAGGGAGGAGAAGGAGAGAGAGAGAGACAAACAGACAGAGAGGGGGAGAGGGGGAGCGAGAGGGAGAGGGAGAGAGAGACAGACAGACAGAGAAAGGGGGGAGGGGAGAGGGAGGGGGGGAGAGGGAGAGAGAGAGAGAGACAGAGAGAGGGGGGAGGGGAGAGAGGGAGACGGAGAGAGAGTGAGAGCGAGAGAGAGAGAGAGAGAGTGAGAGAGAGAGAGAGAGAGAGACAGGCAGACAGAGGGGGGAGGGGAGAGGGAGAGGGGGGAGAGGGAGAGGGAGAGAGACAGAGCGGGGGAGGGGGAGAGAGGGAGACGGAGAGAGAGAGACAAACAGACAGAGAGAGGGGAGAGGGAGGGGGAGAAGGGGAGAGAGAGAGAGAGAGAGACAAACAGAGAGAGGGGGAGAGGGAGGGGGAGAGGGAGAGGGGGAGCGAGAGGGAGAGGGAGAGAGAGACAGACAGACAGAGAAAGGGGGAGGGGAGAGGGAGAGGGGGAGAGGGAGAGGGAGGGGGAGAGGGAGGGAGAGGGAGAGAGAGAGAGAGAGAGAGAGAGAGAGAGAGACAGAGAGAGGGGGAGGGGGAGAGAGGGAGAGAGGGAGACGGGGAGAGAGAGAGAGAGAGACTGCTGAGTTCATAGTCCTCCGGCAGCCGGACCCCCAATGGCACCCGTCCCGAGGTCACTCCTGGAGATATCGAAATCCAACCAATCAACAAGCTCCAAGATGGGAACTCAGCACCGTGAAGAACCGCAGTTAGAGTCCAAGGCATAGAGAATTACAGCACAGAAACAGACCCTTTGGCCCATCTAGTCCATTCTCAAACTATTTGAACTGCCTACTCCCATCGACCTGCACCAGGACCATCCCCCTCCATAACCCTACTATCCAATAACCTATTTAAACTTTGCTTAAATGTTGAAATTGAGCTCACATGGACCACTTGTGTTGGCAGCTCATTCCACACTCTGAGTGAAGTTTCCCCTTAAACATCTTGCCTTTCACACTTTAGCCATGAGCTCTCGTTGTAGTTCCACTCAACCTCAGTGGAAAAAGCCAACCATATCAATACCACTCAGAATTTTGTATACCTCTATCAAATCTCCTCTCAATCTTCTACGTTCTAAAGAATAAAGTCCGAACCTATTCAATCTTTCTTTATAACTCCGGTCCTCCAGACCCGGCAACATCCTTGTAAATTTTATCTGCATTCCTTCAACCTTGTTTACATCTTTCCTGCAGGTCGGTGACCGAATCTGCAGACAACACTCCAAATCAGGCCTCACCAGCATAACATCCCATCTCCTGTACTCGGTACATTGATTTATGACGGTTAATGTGCCTAAATCTTTATTAACAACCCTATCTACCTGTGATGGTGGGCCTGTATTCCCAGATCCCTTAGTTCTACCACACTCCTCAGTGCCCTACAGATCACAGTGTAAGGCCATAACACATGGGAGCAGAATGAGGCCATTCAGCCCATCGAGTCCACTCCACCATTCCATCATGGCTGATCCTGGATCTCACTCAACCCCATACACCCGCCTTCTACCATATCCTTTGATGCCCTGACCGATCAGGAAACTATCAACTTCTGTGTTAAATATACTTTGGACTGAGCTTCCACCACAGTCTGTGGCAGAGCAAACCACAGATTAACCACTGTCTGGCAAAAGAAATTCCTCCTTACCTCTGTTCTAAAAGGTTGCCCCTCAGTTTTGAGGCTGTACCTTCTAGTTCTAGATACCCCCACCAGAGGAAACATCCTCTCCTCATCCACCTTATCTAGTCCTTTCAACATTCAGTACGTTTCAATGAGATCTAAATTCCAGTTGAGTACAGGCCCAAAGCTGCCAAACACTGCTCAAACGTTAACCCCTTCACTCCCAGAATCATCCTCGGGAACCTCCTCTGGACTCTCTCCAATGACAACACATCCTTTCTGAGATATGGAGCCCAAAATTTTCTCCCCATTCAGATAATAGTCTGCACTATTGTTCCTTTTTCCAAAATGCATTATCATACATTTCCCAACACTGTATTCCATCTGACACTTTTTGCCCTTTCTTCCAATTTGTCAAAGTCCTGCTGCAATTGCATTGCTTCCTCAGCACCACCTACCCTCCACCTATCTACATATTATTTGCAAACTTTGCCACAAGGCAATCAATTCCATTATCTAATTCATTGACAAACAATATGAAAAGCAGCAGTCCCAATACTGACCCCTGAGGAACACCACTAGTCAATATAAGCTAACCAGAAAAAGCCCCCTTTATTCCCACTCACTACCTCCTGCCTGTCAGCCATTCCTCTATCCATGCCAGTATCTTTCCTGTAATACCACAGGATTTTATCTTGTTAACCAGTCTCATGTGTGGCACCTTATCAAATGCTTTCTGAAAATCCAAGTAAATGACATTCACTGCCTCTCCTTTGTCCAACCTGCTGGTTACTTCCTTGAAGAACTCTAACAAAATTTCAACAAGAGTCCAGCAAAATTTCCCTTCACAGAAACCACGGTGACTTTGACTCATTTTATCATGAGTGTACAAGTACCCGAAACTTCGTCCTTAATAGTAGACTCCAACACTTTCCCAACCACTGAGGTTAGGCTAACTGACCTATAATTTCCTCTCTTTCGCCTTCCTCCCTTCTCAAAGAGTATAGTGACATTTGCAAATTTCCAGTCCTCCGGGACCATGCCAGAATCCAGTGATTCTCGAAAGGTCATGACCAATGCCTCCGTTATCTCTTCAGCAACCTCTCTCAGAACGCTGGTCCAGATGACTTTTACTTTTGAAATAGCAATGGCACTCACTCCTGCTCTCCGACACCCAAGACTACAAGACCATAGGAGTAGAGTTCGGCCATTTGGCCCATCGAGACTGTTTCGCCATTCAATCATGGCTGATCCCTTTCTCCCCAGGACCTATCCTGGTTGGTTACACTCACTGTTGTTTGCACTAAATTCCATCTGTCATTTTTCCAGTTGATCGATACCCCTCTGCTAACCATGATAGGCTTTTCGCTGTCCACTACATCCCCAATCGTGGTGTCATCTGCAAAGTTGCTGATCCCATTAACCACCTTATCATCCAGCTGATTGATATAGATATACACAGGCCTCCAGTCAGAGAGACAACCATCTACTACCACTTTCTGGCTTCTCCCACAAAGCCAATGTCCAATCCAATTTACTACCTTATCCTAAATGCCAAGCAATTGAACCTTTCTGACCAGCCTCATATGCGGGACGTTGTCCAAGGCCTTACTAAAGTCCATGTAGATAACATCCACTGTCTTGTCTTCACCCACTTTCCTGGTATCTTCCTCAAAAACTCTATAAGATTGATTAGACATGACCTACCACACACAAAGCCATGCTGACTGTCCCTAATCTTTCCATGTCTATCCAAATACTTGGAGATCCAGTCCCTTAGAATACCTTCCAATAACTTTCCCACAACTGATGTCAGAATCACCGGACTTTCATTTCCTGGTTTCTGTTTAGATCCGTTTTGAAACAACAGAGCAACCTATCCTCCAGTCCTCTGGTGCCTCTCCTGTCGCTAAGGATGATTTAAATATCTCTGCTAGGGTCCCTGCAATGTCTGCACTTGCCTCCTGAAGGTTCAAAGGGAACACCTTGTCAGTCCCTGGGGATTTATCCCCCCCCAATTTGCCTCAAGTTAGCAAACCCCTCCTGCTTGGTAATCTGTATCGGGTCCACGAACTCGACGCTGCTTTGTTTCACTTCTATAGACTCTGTGTCCTTCTCCTGAGTAAACACAGGTGCCTAAATTCCATTTAAATTCTCCCCTGTCTCTTCTGGCTCCACGTCTGGATCACCATTCTGATCTTCCAGAAGACCAATTTTGTCCCTTGCAATCCTTTTACACTTAATGTATCTGCAGAATTTCCTACGATTCTCCTTCACTTTGTCTGCTAGAGCAACCTTGTGCCTTCTTTAGCCTTCCTGATTTCTTACTTCAGCATTTTCTCACATTTCTTGTACTCCAGAAGCACCTCATTTGTTCCTACCTGCCTATACCTGCTGGGAACCTCCTCTTTTTCTCAACCAGGGCCTCAATATCTCTTGAAAACTCTTGAAAGTGGCCTCCCGCTTTGCAAGTAAACCTTTGCCGGAAAACAGCCTGTCCCAATCCACACTTGCCAGATCCTCTCTGATACCATCAAAACTGGCCTTTCTCCAATTTAGAATCTCAACGTACAGACCAGACCTATCCTTGAAACTCATGGCATTGTGGACACCGGATACAAAGTGCTACCCTGCACAAACTTCTGTCACCTGCCCTGTCTCATTCCCTCACAGCAGATCCAGTATCGCATGATCCCTCGTTGGGACTGCTATGAAGTAAACTTTCCTGAACACATTTGACAAATTCTATCCCATCCAGTTTTTTTACAGTATTGGATTCACAAACAACATGTGGAAAGTTAAAATCACCTTCTACTTGTGTTTCATGAAACAGTCTGTGATCTCTCTACAAATTTGTTCCTCTAAATCTCTAGGACTGTTGGGAGTCTGTAATATAGTCTGATTAATGTGCTCGTAGCTTTCTTATTTCTCAGTTCTCAGTTCCACTCACTAGACAAGTTCTCCAGTCTGTCCTGATGGAGCACTGCGGTGACGTTTACCCTGACTACTAACACCACCCTTCCTCCTGTAATCCCTCCCACTTTGCCTTGTCTAAAACAACGGAACCCCAGAATATTGAGCTGCCAGTCCTGCCCCTCCTGCCACCCAGTCTTACTAACGGCTACAAGGTGATGATCCATACGCTAAGTTCATCCACCTTTCCTATGATGCTTCTTGCATTGAAATATCAGCAGCTCAGGACCATGCTCAACCTTTTGATTCCTGACTTTGTCTGACGTCTTAACAACATCTGTCTCCACAACCTCTCCACTAACTGTTCTGGCACTCTGATTCCCATCCCCCTGTAACTCTAGTTTAAACCCCACCATGCAGCATTAATAAACCTTCCCATTAGGATATTAGTCCCCCTCTATTTCAGGAGCAAACTGTCCCTTCTGTGTGGGTCCCACCTTCCTTGGAAGAGACCCCAATGTTCCAAAAAGCTTATGCCCTCCCTCCTACACCAACTCCTTAGCAACATGTTAAACTGTGTAATCTTCCTACTTCCGGCCTCACTGGCACGTGGCACAGGTAGCAATCCTGACATCGCAAATCTACATGTCCTGCTCTTTAACTTAGCACCCAACTCCCTGAACTCCCTATGCAGAACCTCATCACTTGTCCTGCCCATGTCATCGGTACCTACAAGGATCACAACTTCTGGCTGTTCATCCTCCCACTTCAGAATGCTGAAGATCTGATCCCAGATGTCCCAGACCCTGGCACCCAGGAGGTAACGTAGCATCTGGGAATCTCACTCCCAACCACAGAACCTCCTTTCTGTTCCCCTGATGAGTCTGCTATCACCACAGTGTGCCTCTTCTCCCCTCTTCCCTTCTGAGTCACAGATGCAGACTCAGTGCCAGAGACACAACCACTCTGACTCTCCTCTTTTGGTTATCCCCCCCCCCCCCCCGCCCACGCTGACAGTATCCAAAGTGATATACCTGTTGAGGGGAATTGCCACAGGGGTATTCTGCACTGGCTCTTTAACCCCTTTCCCCTTCCTGACCGTCACTCAGTTTCCTGTGTCCTGCACCTTGGGTGTAACTACCTGTCTATATGTCCAATCTATCCCCACCCCCCCAGCCTCCTGAATGATCCGGAGTTCACCCAGTTCCAGCTCCAACTCCTTAATGCAGAGTGTTAGAAGCTGCAGCTGGAAGCACTTCTCACAGTTGTAGTTGTCAGGGACACTGGAGATCTCCCTACGTTCCCACATCCCGCAAGAGGAGCTTTCAACTACCCTGCCAGTTATCTCTGCTGTCCTCACTGAGCAGATATAATGAAGGAAAGGGTAAAAACAACTTTTCTGGATCTTTCTTTTCTTTGCTTTCCCTGTCTGAAGCCTCAGGATCCCCACTCTAACTCTGTCCACTCCAATGATGGCCGCTCCGCTTGCCCGCCTTCCTTTAATTTGCTCTTGCTGATCAATCCCAAACGCTGATCACTCGCTGGTCAGAGCTCAGTTTTGCTGTGGTGATCGGCCGCTGCCTATCTCTACTTGGACAGTGGACCCGAGTGAAATCCCCTCCTCGCAAACTTCTGATGTTCGATTGGTCGGTGGTCAGAGCTCAGTCTGAGTGCATCTGTAGATCACAGACTCCGACAAGACCCCAGCTACCTTTAAAAAAGAATGAAAAGGCGTGGGAAGAAGAATTTAAACTGTTATGGAGATGGACTGGGAGAAGTTGCGCTCTGACACTGTGTGATGTGGGGGTGGGGGGTGGGGGCCGGTTCAGCTCTCTGTTCCGTGAGGTTTACTCATCTTCACACTGACCTGAGGCTGTGGCCTGCAACTAACGGGCTTCTGTGGACTCACCTTCAGCAACTTAATTTCTGAATACTATCTGCTTACTTTTGATTGCTTTTTGTCCCTGCATATTCGGTCTTTGACATTCTTCTTTTGTTTGATGGTCTCTTTGGGTGTTTGTTCTGTCGCTGCCTGTAAGGAGACGAATCTCAAGGTTGTATAAACTCCCACCACCACTGGCTGTTCACCCTCCCTGTTCAGGACGTCCTGCAGACATCGGAAACGTCCCTACCCCTGGCACCAGGGAGACAACAGATTTATAGAGACAGGAGAGACTGCAGATACTGGAATGTGGAGAGACAACAAACTGCTGGAGGATCTGAACAGGTCAGGCTGTATCTGTGTTGGGGGGAGAGGGTGGGGATCGATTGTCGATGTTTTGGATTTTGACACTGACAATTCCTTTCCCTCACAGATACTGCTTGACCTGCTGAGTTCCTACAGCAGATTGTGTGTTATCCCATTTGAGAGGCTTGTTTACACCCAGCAAACAGCCAGTCTACACCCCTTACAGCCGAGTCCCCTGTCACGACAGCTGTGTCTGTCTTTTTCCTCCCCAGCTGTGGTCCCACAAACGTTCCTGTTGCTACTTTCCCCTGGTTTCCGCCCATTGAAGCAGGAACATTCCACTGGACGGAGTTCTCCTGCCATAGACACCCTTGCACTGGGCCCTCTCTTCCTCCTGGACAGAGAACATGCATCTCACATTCATTGAGTGTATTGAATGCTTGAAGCTGTCATTCAGGAAGAAATAGCGAAACATTTAGAAAGGAGTGGTTCCATTAGACAGACGCAGCATGGATTCAGAAAGGGCAGGTCCTGTTTGACAAACTTACTGGAGTTCTTTGAGGACATGATGAGTGCAGTGGACAGAGGGGAACAGGTGGATGTCGTATGCTTGGATTTCCAGAAGGTATTTGATAAGGTGCCACACAAGAGACTTATAAATAAGATATGGACGCATGGAGTCGGAGGAAGTGTATTGGCATGGATAGTGGACTGATTAACCGATAGAAGGCAAAGAGTTGGTATAAATGGGTGTTTCTCTGGTTGGCAATCAGCGGTGAGTGGGGTGATGCAGAGTTTGGTGCTGGACCTGCACCTGTTCACCACTTACATTGATGATTTGGAAGAGGGGACTGAGTGTAGCGTAGCAAAATTTGCTGATGACACTAAACTGAGTGGAAAAGCAAATTGTACAGAGGATGTGGAAGTCTGCAGAGGGATAGAGATAGGTTAAATGAGTGGGCCAAGGTCTGGCAGATGGAATACAACATTGGTAAATGGGAGATCATCCACTTTGGAAGGAATAAGATTGCAGCATGCTGTTGTGCAGAGGGACTTGGGAGTGCTTGTGCATGAATCATGAAAAGTTGGCTTTCAGGTACAACAGGTTATAAAGAAGGCAAACGGAATGTTGGCCTTCATTGCTAGAGGGATTGAATTCAAGAGCAGGGAGGTTATGCTGCACCTATACAGGGTACTGGTGAGGCTGCACCTGGAGTACTGTGTGCAGTTCTGGTCTCCATACTTGAGGAAGGATATATTGGCTTCAGAGGCATTGCAGAGGAAGTTGATTCCGGGGATGAAGGGGTTAACCTATGAGGAGAGACTGAGCTGCCCCGGACTATACTCTCTGGAATTCAGAGGAATGAGAGGGGATCTTATAGAAACAAACAAAATTTTGAAAGGGGTAGATAAGATAGAAGTAGGAAAGTAGTTTCCATTGGTAGGTGAGACTAGAACTAGGAGACATTGCCTCAAGATTCAGGGGAGAAGATTTAGGACAATGATGAGGAGAAACTGTTTTCCCAGACAGTGGTGAATCTGTGGAACTCTCTGTCCAGGGAAGCAGTTGAGATTTCAGGTACAGTTAGATAGATTTTTCCATAGTAGGGGAATTAAGGGTTATGGGGAAAAGACAGGCAGATGGAGCTGAGTTTATGGACGGATCAGCCATGATCTTATTGAATGGTGGGACAGGCTCGATGGGCCGGATGGCCTACTCCTGCTCTTATACCTTATGTTCTTATTACACCAACAAGATTCTTCGTCGATAAACACTGCCTGTTACAATGTAACATCCCTGCCTTTGTCTTCATTTCAGTGAACAACCCACCCTTGCTGCTCACCAATCAGCTGTTTCCACTGACACACATCACTTCCTGAATGGTGACATCACCTCCAGCTCTTCCAATGGTCTCGACAAGGTAGGTGGGCTCTAAATATGCAATGGTCTGTCCCACTGCTCTCCCCCAGGTCCTCCTCACTCACCTCTGCTGCCTTCTTAATTCCCCGAATCTGCACAGCATCATATTGTTATAGAGCCTCCGGACCAACTCGTCCATCCCGAACAAGATTCCCATCTGAGCCGGTCCTATTTCCCTGCATTTTGCCCGGAGATCCACAGGTTCCTGGTTATTTTATTTATTTATTTTGATTTACAGCGAGGAAGAGGCTCTCCCAGCCCTCTGAACCGTATCAGCCTGGTAACAGCCGACAACTCCCCAATTTATCCTTAACCTAATCATAGAACAATTTACAATGACCAGTTGACCTACCCAGTATGGCTTTGGACTGTGGGAGGGAATGGGGGCATCTGGAGAGCACCCACATATTCCACGGGAAGGATGTACAGAGAATCCTCACAGAACGGTGACAGAACGTCATCACACTGTCCCCTATGTTACCATGGCACCCAGTAAGGTGTCAGCAGTTACAGGGAGAAGGCAGGAGAATGGGGTTCAGAGGGAATAATAAAACAGCATGTTGGAATTGCAGAACAGACATGATGGGCTGAATGGCCTAATTCTGCTCATGTCATCTGGTCTTATGTATAAATAATGAACAAAGGTCCCAGCACCAATCCTTCTGATATACCACTCATCACAGATCTCCAGTCTGAGAAACACCTCCCTCTGGTTTCTCTCCTCACCCTCTGCTTCTTCCCATTGAGCCAATTATGAATTAGTTCACTTACCTCCTTTGGATCTCTGAAGACCTCACCTTCTAGACTAGCCCTGTATGCACCTCATTCTTTCCATCAGGACAGTCAATATAACATAGAAATACAATCGTGTCAGCATGAGTTAATCAGTCTGATGGCCTGGTGGAAGAAGCTGTCGGTCCTGGGGTACCGTTTCCCAGATGGTAGCAGCTGGAACAGTTTGTGGTTGGGGTTACTGGTGTGTGCTGACACCATCAGACCTTATAGAGAGGAATAGAATTAACCCATCAGGCCCATCGAGACTGCTCAACCATTCTGTCATGGCTGATTTATTAACCCTATCAACCCCATTCTCCTGCCTTCTCCCTGTAACTTTTGATGCCCCAACTAATCAAGAAACTACCAACTTCCACTTTGCAATGAATTCCACTGATTCACCACCATCAAGCTGAAGAAATTCCTCCTCATTTCTATTCTTAGTACACTAGTTCTAGACTCCCCCACTATAAGAAAATCCTCTCCACATAAACCCCTTTCAATATTCATAGGTTTCAATGAGATTCCCCCCCACCCCCCGATTCTTCTGAACTCCAGCAAGTGCAGACTAAGAACCATCTAACACTCCTCATGCATTAATGCTTTCATTCCTGGATACATTCTTGACCCTTTGCACCTAGGTTTTTGAATCTTCCCCCAGGTTAGAAAATAGTCCATACCTTTATTCCATCTACTAACATGTATGACCATAAACTTCCCTAAGCTATATTCCATCTGTCACCTCTTTGCCCGTGTTTCTAACCTACTTAAATTCTTCTGCAGACTCCCTGCCTCCTTGACACTATCTGCACCTCCACCTATCTTCATATCGTCTGCAAACTTGGCCACAAAGCCATCAATTCCATCATCCAAATCATTGACCTATAACGCAAAAAGGAGTGGTTCCAAAACCACCCCTGCAAAACACCACTAGTCACCGGCAGACAACCAGAAAAAGCCCCCTTTATTTCCACTCTTTGCCTCCTGCCACTCAGCCAATCTTCTATCCATGCTAGTAAATCTCTTGTAATACCTGGGCTTCCATCTTGTTAAGCGGCCTCATGTGTGGCACTTTGTCAAAGGCCTTCTGAAAATTCAAATAAACAACATCCACCAACTCTTCTGTCTATCCTGCCTGTTATCTCCTCATAGAATTCCAACAGATTTGTGGGGAAAGATCTTCCCTTGAGGAATCTATGCTGACTACGGCCCATTTTATCATGTGCCTTCAAGTACCCCAAAAGCACATCCTTAACAATCAACTGCAACATCTTCACAATCACTGAGGTCAGAATAACTGGTCTATAATTTCAATTTTTCTGCCTCTCTGCATTCTTGGAGAATGGTGTAACATTTGCAGTTTTCCATTCCTCTGGAAGCATGCCAGAATCAAATAATTCTTGGCAGATCACTACACATGCCCCCACAATCTCTTCAACCATCTCTTTCAGAACCCTGGGGTGTACACAATCCCTCCTCCTTGAGAAAACCATTGACCCAACCCGAGACATCCCTGATCCTGGCACCAGGGAGGCAATAGGGCATCCAAGTGTCTCTATCGCACCCACAGAATCTGGTCTCTGTTCCTCTGATTATGGAATCTCCCATCACCACTGCAGTTCTCTTCGCCTCTCTGCTCTTCTGAGTCACAGCACCAGACTCAATGCCAGAGACCAGGTCAGTGCGACTCCCCCTTAGTAGCTTGGCCTCTCAACAGTGTCCAAAGTGGGTACTTGAGGTTACGACCATGGGGCAACTCTGATATGGCTGCCCATTTCCCTTCCTTCTGACCGTCACCCTGGTACCTGCTTCCTGCAACATAGGGGTTCACTGCCTCCCTGTAACTCCTGCCTATCACCTCCTCATTCTCCTGTTTGAGCTGAAGGTCATCGAGCTGCAGCTCCAATTCCTCAACACATTTTCTGAGGAGCTGCAGCTCAGTGCATCTGGTGCAGGTGTGGTTATCTGGGAGAATGGAGGTCTCCCCTATCTCACACACAGAACAAAACATTGTCCCATTCTGTCTATACTACTGTGCGGTAACAAATGAGGAATGAAGAATTAAGAAGAAAAGGAGAAACTTACCAGATATTTACCTTGCTGAGGCCTGATGAGCCAAAGCCACTCTAAACACTGGCCCACCCACAACAATGGCCGCTCCGCTTGTGCTTGCGTTATTTTTAGTGCCCTTTCTAATGAATCCCGCTCAGCAATGGGTCACAGTCCACCTCCGAGAAACTACCACGGAGTTCTGCCTTGTTACTTTTGAGTGTGGACCTGATTGAAAGGGCAGCTCTCTTCTCATCCTACTCAGTAGTTTCTTAGAACTTTGCGAAATTTCAGCCTATCATCTAAAAATTTGATTTCCATTGATTTGTGGTGGAGAGTATATTGACTGGTTGAAATATGTCTTGGTGTGGAAACACCAAAGCCTTTAAATGGAAAGGCACACAAAATCTATTACAATAAATGCCCAATAATTACTGGTAATGTCCTCCCACCACTGAACACATCTACATCGGGCACTGTTGTAGGAAAGCAGCATCCATCATCGAGGATCCCCACATCCAAGCCATCTTCTCTTCTCACTGCTGTCACCAAGAAGAAGGTGTAGGAGCCTCTGGACCCACATCGCCTGGTTCAGGAACAGTAATTACCCTTCAAACATCAGACTCCTGAACCAGTGGAGACAACTCATTCAACTTCACTAGAACCATCATCACGACTTTTAAGGATTCTTCATCTCATGTTCTTACTGATCTATTTATTATTATTATTTCTTTTCTCTCTTTTTGTATTCAGTTTGTTTTTTTTCAATCACATTACTTTCTGTTTGTCCTGCTGGGTACAAAATTTCATTGATTTTATTGTGGTTCTCATATTTACTGTGATTGCCCAGAATAAAATGAATCTCAGGGTTGTGTGTGATGACACACATGTACTTCAATAATAAGTTTACTTTGAACTTTGAGCTCCACACTGTGTAAAGTTTACTTCATTTCTCCAGTGGCATCACTTTAACCTGTGTGTCCCACACCACGAACCTTCGGCTAACAGCAGCATCGACAGGAAACTGCAGACACGGGAATCTGAGGTAAAATTGGAAACGGCTGCTCAGACTCACCAGGTCGGGCAGCATCTGCAGAGAGAGAAACAAAGATGGTGATTCAAGTCAATGACGGTTTGTCAGTGTTGGAGATCCAGAGGACTAAGGTAGTGTATGCAATAAGATAGATGAACTTGAAGCACAGTTGCAGATTGGAATGTATGATGTTGGAGGCATCACTGAATCATGGTTGAAAGAAGATTATAACTGGGAGCTTAAAGTCCAAGGGTACACATTGTCTCAAAATCCACTTTGGGAGTAAGAACAGGAAGGCAGATTATTATCTGAATGGTATAGAGTTGGGTAAGGGAGTAATACAAAGAGATCTCGGAGTCCTTGTTCATCAGTCACTGAAGGTGAATGAGCAAGTGCAGCAGGCAGTGAAGAAGGCTAATGGAATGTTGGCCTTTATTACAAAGGGAATTGAGTACAAGAGCAAGGAAATCCTCTTGCATTTGTACAGAGCCCTGGTGAGACCACACCTGGAGTATTGTGTACAGTTTTGGTCTCCAGGGTTAAGGAAGGACATCCTGGCTGTAGAGGAAGTGCAGCGTAGATTCACGAGGTTAATTCCTGGGATGTCTGGACTGTCTTACGCAGAGAGGTTAGAGAGACTGGGCTTGTACACGCTGAAATTAAGGAGATTGAGAGGGGATCTGATTGAAACATATAAGATTATTAAGGGATTGGACAAGATAGAGGCAGGAAATATGTTCCAGATGTTGGGAGAGTCCAGTACCAGAGGGCATGGTTTGAGAATAAGGGGTAGGTCATTTAGGACAGAGTTAAGGAAAAACTTCTCCCAGAGAGTTGTGGGAGTCTGGAATGCACTGCCTTGAAAGGTAGTGGAGGCCAATTCTCTGGATGCTTTCAAGAAGGAGCTAGATAGGTATCTTATGGATAGGGGAATCAAGGGATATGGGGACAAGGCAGGAACCGGGTATTGATAGGAATTGATCAGCCATGATCTCAAAATGGCGGTGCAGGCTCAAAGGGCTGAATGGTCTACTTCTGCACCTATTGTCTATTGTCTCAAAATGACAGGGGGGTGACATTGCCCCATTGGTAAAAAAATGAAATCAAATTATAAGAAAGTGCTGACATAGGGTCAGAAGGCATTGAATCATTGTGAAGAAACTACAAGGGTAAAAAGACCCCGGTGGGAGTTGTATACTGACCCCCAAACAGTAGTAAAGAGGTGGCCTACAAATTACAATGGGGATAGAAAATGTTTGCCGAAAGGACAGGTGGGTGGAGGATGGGGAGTCAGAGATGTCTTGAGGAGGGTTGCTGTTAAATGGGATCAGTACGGACAGGTAGTTACCATTCAGCACGAATACGTCGGGCTGAAGGTTTGTTTAACTCCAGTACAAACAGTCATATGATGCGGTCTGGGTTCTCTCTCGTCCTCTCCATCTCCCCCTCCCTCTCCCTCCTTCTTTCCCTCCCTCCCTCCTTCTTCCCTCTCCCCCTCCCTGCTTCTTTCCCTCCCTCCTTCCTTCCCCCCTCCCCCTCCCTGCTTTCCCTCCCTCCTTCCTTCCCCCCTCCCCCTCCCTGCTTCTTTCCCTACCTCCCTCCTTCCTTCCCTCCCCTTCCCTCTCTCTGCTCCCTTCCCCCCCTCTCCCCCCGAAATTTGCCGATGACACCAAGACTGGGGGTGTAAAGGACAGTGAGGAACACTCTCATGACTTGCCACAGGATCTGTATCAGCTGGAAAATAGGTTGAAACAAGGCAGATGGAATTTAATGTAGATAAGTGCAGGGTGTCGCTCTTCAGTATTAGCAAGCAGGGGAGGTCCTACACAGTGAGCGGTAGGGCACTGAGGAGTGTGGTAGAACAAAGGGACCCGGGAATACAGGGCCAAAATTCATTGAATGTGATGTCACAGGTTGATAGGGTTGTAAAGAAAGCTTTTGGCACATTGGCCTTTGTAGTGTTCTCGCACAGGTGTAAGAACTCTGAACTAAACACCAAGCATAAACCAGTCAATGAGGTGGTCCCAGTAAGATTAACCATTTACTGTTCACTCTTCCACATTAACCTATGGTGAAAACTGTTGATAAAACAATACAAAATATATACAGTATTTGTTTCCTTCTTGACATCACATTTACATCATAAATACTTGCAAAAGTAAAACTGCAACAAACTATATTACATTAAAGTACAACATACAGTCAGAATCTACCTACACCATCGACTGGCTTTAAATACTCTTCAACACAAACTATCCGCAACTCTTTAAATAACAAAAACATAAACTTTATCAACCATCATTACTTTTAACAGAATCAGCGTTAACATTTTTAATTCAACATATCGATTATCTCATGAACTTACGGCGTTGCTTCACTAATGTTTCTAGTGCGTAGAAAGAAAACTTTTCTCGTGCTGATCCTGCACACACAAGCCCCCTCCTTCCCGTTTCTCCAAACCGATATTTTCCCACAAGACGCGGCGAAACCGGGTGTGACGTCATCGCATGCCGCGATATATCACAAACAACGAATTTACTTTAAACAACCTTAACTTTAACTAGAAAACGATAACAATGAATTACTAAAGCGAAAATATAATAAACTAAACAAATGCCTTAAAGGCAACACAGCCTTCATAAATCAATACTGAATACAGAAGATAGAATATATGTGAAGTTGTATAAGATGTCGGTGAGACTTAATTTGGAGCATTGTGTGCAGTTCTGGTCACGTACCTACAGGAAAGATGTGAATAAGGTTGAAAGAGTACAGAGAAAATCTACAAGGATGTTACTGCGTCTGGAGGACTTGAGTTATAAGGGAAGATTGAAAAGGTTACTGTTTTCTTTGGAACATAGAAGATTGAGAGGAGATTTGATAGAGGTATACAAAATTATGAGGGATGTAGATGGGGTAAATGTAACCAGGCTTTTTCCGCTGAGGTTGGGTGGGACTATAACTAGAGATCATAGGTTAAAGGTGAAAGATGAAAAGTTTAAAGAGAATATGAGGGGAAATTTCTTCACTCAGAAGTTCTTGAGAGTGTGGAACGAGCTGCTAGAACAAGTGGTGGATGTGAGCTGGATTTTAATGTTTAAGGGAAGTTTGAAGTAAATCAGTGGTAGGGTTATGGAGACTGTGGCCCCAGAGCAGGTCGATGGTGGTAGACAGTTTAAACGATTTGTTGTGGACTAGTTAGCCGAAGGGCCTGTTTCTTTGTTGTATTTTACCATGATTCTGTGACCTTAAGTAGATAAAGGAGTCTGAGTACTCACCACCAGGTTCAGGAACAGTTATTTCCTCACAACAAACTGGCTCTTGAACCAGTGGGGATAAGTTTCATTCAACTTCACTTGAACCATCTCCTGAGGAGTCACTTTCAAGAATTATTCACCTCATGTTCTCAATATTTATTGCTTATTTATGTAGTTATTATTATTATTATTATTATTATTATTATTATTATTATTATTATTATTATCATCATCTCTATTTGTATTTGCACAGTTTGTTGTTCTTTATCACGTTGGTTGTTCTCTGTTCTATTGGGTGCAGTCTTTCCTTGATTTTATTGTGTTCTTTGTACTTACTGTGATTGCCCATAATAAAACAAATCTCAGGGCTATAAACGATCACGTTAAATTTACTTTGAACTTTGAGCTCCACACTGTATAAAGTTAATTTCAATTCTCCGTTGGGATCACTTCAACCTGTGTGTCCCACACCACGAACCTTCAGCTAACAGCAGCATCGACAGGAAACTGCAGACACGGGAATCTGAGGTAAAATTGGAAACGGCTGCTCAGACTCACCAGGTCGGGCAGCATCTGCAGAGAGAGAAACAAAGATAGTGATTCAAGTCAGTGACTCTCAGTCAGTGCTGGAGATGGAGAGGATTGAATCAGGGAACAGACATGGGGAGACGGGGATAAGGAGTGAGGAAGAAAGAGATGGTCAGAGAGGGCTGGGTTGTGGTGTGTAATGGGAGTGGGGCAGAGGCTGGTCGAGAGGGAGGGGTGAGTTGGGGGGTAAAGAGGGGGTGGGGAGAGAAATGTCCACCGAGTGCATAGGGGAGGCAGAGTTCATCCAGGCTGGTGAGAGAGAGCTGGGTGGGTGTAGAGTGGGAAGAGAGAGATGGGGATGGGGAGAGTGAGGTGAATGGGTGGAGTAAGGGAAGAGAGGTTGGAGGGTGGAGTGTAGTGAGTGAGGAGAGTGAGTTGAGTGGGTGGAGAGAGGGGAAAGGTGTGAGTGGGTGAGGAGTGGGGAGAGAGGTGGGTGGATGGAGGGTAGGGAAAGAGTTTGGGATTGTGGTAGGGAGTGGAGAGAAAGAGAGTTGGGTGGGTGTGTGGCGAGTGGGAGAGTGAGGTGAGTGGGTGGAGGGTGGGCAGTGAGGTGAGTGGGTGGGAAGGGGAGAGAGAGGTGGATGGGGAGTCAGACATCTCAAGGATTTGTGCTGTTGTTTGGGATCAGTACGGACAGGTAGTTACCAGTCAGTACGAATATGTTGGGCTGAAGATCTGCTTAACTGTTTACAAACAGTCACATGATTTCCCTGAAGAGTAAAGGATGTGGTCTGGGTGGGGTTGAAAGCGAAGCTCTGATTCTCTCTGTAAACAGGGTACGGTATCAGCAGAGATCACACTGAGAGTCTGAATCAGTCAGTCACCGGCCGGGTCACTGGTTCATCGCTCACTCTGCCTTTTGCTGTTTTACAGTTTGGTTTAGACGATTCACTGTTGTCTCTGGAACTCAGTTCACCCTCCTTCCATGTGTTATTTTGGACAGAGTGTGATTGGTGAGATGGTGTGATGAGAGACGAGAGAGAAAGAGAGAGAGAGACTCGAATGATGAGAGCAGGTGCGGGTGATGCCTCCCTCCCAGATGCGCTGAATTACTTCTACGCCCATTTTGAGGTGGAAAATGACATGGTGGCGAGGAAGTCCACCCCTCCTACAAATGACCAGGTGCTGTGTCTCACCGTGGCCGATGTGAGAAGAACCCTGTGCAGGGTCAACCCACGGAAGGCTGCTGGACCAGACAACATCCCTGGTAGAGTGCTCAGAGGATGTGCAGACCAGCTAGCAGATGTTCTCACTGACCTCTTCAACATCTCCCTGAGCAGCGCCACCATTCCAACGTGCTTCAAGGCCGCCACCATCGTCCCCGTGCCGAAGAAGTCTTCAGTGTCCTTCCTAAATGACTACCGTCCCGTTGCACTCACATCCATCACCATGAAGTGTTTCAACAGGCTCGTCATGAGGCATATCAAGACCCTGCTGCCTCCCTCACTGGATCCTCTGCAGTTTGCGTACCGTCCCAACCGCTCAACAGATGACACCATTGCCATCACACTCCACCTGGACAAAAAAGACACGTACGTTTGAATGCTGTTCATAGACTTCAGTTCAGCATTCAACACAATCATCCCTCAGAAACTGACTGGAAAGCTGAGCCTACTGGGCCTGAACACCTCCCTCTGCAACTGGATCCTAGCCTTCCTGACTGGGAGACCTCAGTCAGTCCGGATCGGGAGCAGCATCTCCAACACCATCACACTGAGCACGGGGGCTCCCCAGGGTTGTGTGCTCAGTCCACTGCTGTTCACTCTGCTGACCCACGACTGTGCTGCAACACACAGCTCGAACCATATCATCAAGTTCGCCAATGACACGACCGTGGTGGGTCTCATCAGCAAGAACGACGAGTCAGCTTACAGAGAGGAGGTGCAGCGGCTAATGGACTGGTGCAGAGCCAACAAGCTGTCTCTGAATGTGAACAAAACAAAAGAGATGGTTGTTGACTTCAGGAAGGCACGGAACGACCACTCCCCACTGAACATCGACGGCTCCTCGGTAGAGATCGTTAAGAGCACCAAATTTCTTGGTGTTCACCTGGCGGAGAATCTCACCTGATCCCTCAACACCAGCTCCATAGCAAAGAAAGCCCAGCAGCGTCTCTACTTTCTGCAAAGGCTGAGGAAAGTCCATCTCCCACCCCCCATCCTCATCACATTCTACAGGGGTTGTATTGAGAGCATCCTGAGCAGCTGCATCACTGCCTGGTACGGAAATTGCACCATCTCGGATCGCAAGACCCTGCAGCGGATAGTGAGGTCAGCTGAGAAGATCATTGGGGTCTTTCTTTCCGCCATTATGGACATTTACACTACACACTGCATCTGCAAAGCAAACAGCATTATGAAGGACCCCACGCACCCCTCATACAAACTCTTCTCCCTCCTGCCATCTGGGAAAAGGCACCGAAGCATTCAGGCTCTCACAACCAGACTATGTAACAGTTTCTTCCCCCAAGCCATCAGACTCCTCAATACCCAGAGCCTGGACTGACACCAACTTACTGCCCTATTGTCCTGTTTATTATTTATTGTAATGCCTGCACTGTTTTGTGCACTTTATGCAGTCCTGGGTAGGTCTGTAGTCTAGTGTAGTTTTTTTTCTGTGTTGTTTTTCACGTAGTTCAGTCTAGTTTTTGTAATGTATCATGTAACACCATCGTCCTGAAAAAATGTCTCATTTTTACTGTGTACTGTACCAGCAGTTATGGTTGAAATGACAATAAAAGTGACTTGACTTGACTTGACTTGAGGTGGAGCTGTGGTTGGACTCACTGTATGATATGCCGGATGGGGAAATGTGGGAGACGTTTAGTGAGGTGGTCACAACGCAGAGACAGAAAGGGGAGATGGGTGAGCACCAGGAGGGACAGGTGGTCTGGTATTTCAGGAGTGTCCTGGGGTCAATCCCCTCTCACATGGGAAAGTTCAACATACATACCTTGTGGACATTCACAGTAAATACAGTAGAATCAGTGAAAAACAGCACAAAAAACAAAACCAAACAACCAATGTGTAAAAGACAAGAGATTGTGCCAATACAAAAGGAGAAATAAAACTATATAATAATAAATAATGAGCTTTGAGCAGCGGCCACTCGGAGTTCAGGAGACTGAGGAGACAAAGTTCACTCGGGTTCACCAATTGAATAGAAAAGGCAGCAACTCGTGGCAGTTTGGAGTTTTGAGCAGTACCCACTCGGAGATTGGAAACCTGAGAAGACTAAGTTCACTTGGGTTCACAGATTGAGTGGAAAGTGCAGTGACTTGAAACAGTTTAGAGCTTTGAGCAGTGGCCACTCGGAGTTCGGGAGACCGTGAAGACAAATTTCACTCAGGTTCGAGGATTGAGTGGAAAGTGCAGTGACTTGAGACGGTTTGGAGCTTTGAGCAGTACCCACTCGGAGATTGGAAACCTGAGAAGACTAAGTTCACTTGGGTTCACAGATTGAGCGGAAAGTGCAGTGATTTGAGACAATTTGGAGATTTGAGTAGCAGCAAATCAGCATTCAGGATTGACTGTCAAGAACAAATGAAAGTAAGGTAGGGACAAGCGGAGTGGCCATCATTGGATTGGTCAGAGACAGAGTGGAGGTTTTGAGGTTTTAGATCTTCAAGGCTTCAGGGAGAGACGGCAAAAAAACTGCAGATAGATCCTTTTGCTCCCCCAACTGTTCACTGTTCTTCCTTCATTATATTTGCTCAGTTAGAAACAGCACAGATGATAGGCAGGATAGTTGAATTCTCCTCGAGTGGTTTGTGGGAAGGCAGGGAGATCTCCAGTGATCCTGATGACTACAACTGCGACAAGTGCATCCAGCTGCAGCTTCTGACACTGTATTGAGGAGTTGGAGCTGGAACTGGATGAACAGATCATTCGGGAGGCTGAGGTGGTGACAGATAGGACAGAAAGAGAGGTAGTTGCACCCAAGATGCATGACCAAAAGACCAGAAGACCATCAGACATAGGAGCAGAATTAGGCCATTCGGTCCATCAAGTCTTTGCCGACAATCCATATGGCTGTACCAGATCTCACTCAAACCCATACACCGGCCCTCTTGCCATACCCTTTGATGCCCTGTCCAATCAGGAAACTATCAACTTCCACCTTAAATATACCCACAGACTTGGATTCCACTGCAGTCTGTGACAGAGCTTTCGACAGATTCACTACTCTCTGGCTAAAAAAAATCCTCCTTACCTCTGTTCTAACATTGAAGGCCCCCCTTCAATTTTGAGGCTGTGCCCTCTAGTTCTGGATACACCCACCATAGGAAACATCCTCTCCACATCCACTCTATTTTGAGGATGTGACTGAAGGTAGAGCAGTAGATGTAGTGTATATGGATTTCAGCAAGGCATACAATAAGGTACCCCATGCAAGGCTTATTGAGAAAGTAAGGAGGCATGGGATCCAAGGGGACATTGCTTTGTGGATCCAGAACTGGCTTGATCACAGAAGGCAAAGAGTGATTGGAGACGGGTAATATTCTGCATGGAGGTCGGTGACTAGTGGTGTGCCTCAGCGATCTGTTCTGGGACCCCTTCTCTTCATGACTTTTATAAATAACCTGGATGAGGAAGTGGAGGGATGGGTTAGTAAATTTGCTGATGACACAAAGGTTGGAGGTGTTGTGGATAGTGTGGAGGGCTGTCAGTGGTTACAGCAGGACTTCGATAGGATGCAAAACTGGGCTGAGGTGGCAGATGGAGTTCAACACAGATAAGTGTGAGGCAGTTCATTTTGGTAGGTCAAATGTGATGGCAGAATATAGTATTAATGGTAAGACTCTTGCCAGTGTGGAGGATTAGAGGGATCTTGGGGTTTGAGTCCATAGGACTCTTAAAGCTGCTGCACAGGTTGACTCTGTAGTTAAAAAGGCATACGGTGTATTAGCCTTCATCAATCGTGGGATTGAGTTTAAGAGCCGAGAGGTAATGTTACAGCTATATAGGACCCTGGTCAGACCCCACTTGGAGTACTGTGCTGAGTTCTGGTCGCCTCACTACAGGAAGGACATGGAAACCATAGAAAGGGTGCAGAAGAGATTTAGAAGAATGGTGCCTGGATTGGGAAACATGCCTTATGCGAATAGGTTGAGTGAACTTGGCCTTTTCTCCTTGGAGTGACGGAAGATAAGAAGTGACCTGATAGAGGTGTACAAGATAAAGAGAGGCATTGATCGTGTGGATAGTCAGAGGCTTATTCCCAGGGCTGAAATGGCTAGCATGAGAGGACACAGTTTTAAGGTGCTTGGAGGTAGGTACAGAGGAGGTGTCGGGGTAAGTTTTTTATGCACAGAGTGGTGAGTGCGTGGAATGGGCTGCCAGCGAAGGTGGTGGAGGTGGATACAATAGGGTTGTTTAAGAGACTCCTGGATAGGTACATGGAGGTTAGAAAAATAGAGGGCTGTGGGTAACCCTAGGTAATTTTAAAAGTAAGGACATGTTTGGCACAGCATTGTGGGCTGAAGGGCCTGTATTGTGCTGTAGGCTTTCTATGTTTCTATGATTCTATCTAGTCCTTTCAACATTCGGTAGGTTTCAAAGAGATCACCACACATTCTTCTAAATTCCAGTGAGTACAGACCCAAAGCTGCCAAACGCTCCTCATATGTTAACCCCTTCATTCCTGGAATCATACTCATGAACTTCTTCTGGACTCTCTCCAATGACAACACATCCTTTCTGAGATATGGGACCCAAAAGCGTTGATAATACACCAAGTGGGTCCTGACTAGAGTCTTACAAAGGCTCAGCATTATCTCCTTGCTTTTATATTCTATTCCCCTTAAAATAAATGCCAACATTCCATTTGCCTTCTTTACCACAGACTCAACCTGTAAATTAACCTTCTGGGAGTCTTGCACGAGGACTCCTAAGTCCCTCTGCATCTCTGATGTTTGAACCTTCTCCCCATTTGGATAATAGTCTGCACTATTGTTTCTTTTACCAAAATGCATTATCATACATTTCCCAACACTGTACTCCATCTTCCACTTTTTGCCCATTCTTCCAATTTGTCAGAGTCCTGCTACAAACGCATTGCTTCCTCAGCACGACCTACCCCTCCACCTATCTTTGTATCATCCATAAACTTCGCCATAAAGCCATCAATTCCATTATCTAAATCATTGACAAACAATGTGAAAAGCAGTAGTCCCAATACTGACCCCTGAGGAACACCACTAGTCACTGGCAGCCAACCAGAAAAGGCCTCCTTTATACCCACTCACTGTCTCCTGGCTGTCAGCCATTCCTCTATCCATGCCAGTATCTGTGCTGTAACACCATAATATTTAATCTTGTTAAGAATCCTCATGTGTGGCACTTTATCAAATGCCTTCTGAAAATCCAATTAAATAACATCCAATGCTTTTCCTTTGCCCACCATGCTTGTTACTTGCTCAAAGAATTCTAACAGATTTATCAGACAAGATTTTCCATCACAGAAACTATAGAACCATAGAACATTACAGATCAGAAACAGGCCTTTTGGCCCTTCTTGGCTGTGCCGAACCATTTTTCTGCCTAGTCCCACTGACCTGCACCTGGTCCATATCCCTTCATACACCTCTCATCCATGTATCTGTCCAAGTTTTTCTTAAATGTTAAAAGTGAGCCTGCATTCACCACTTCAACTGTCAGCTCATTCCACACTCCCACTACTCTCTGTGTGAAGAAGTCCCCCCTAATGTTCCCTTTAAACATTTTCCTTTTCACCCTTAACCCATGTCCTCTGGTTTTTTTCTCCCCTAGCCTCAGTGTAAAAAGCCTGCTTGCATTAACTCTAATTATACCCATCATAATTTTATAAACCTCTATCGAATCTCCCCTCATTCTTCTATGCTCCAGGGAATAAAGTCCTAACCTATTCAACCTTTCTCTGTAACTCAGTTTCTCAAGTCCTGGCAACATCCTTGTAAACCTTCTCTGCACTCTTTCAACCTTATTAATATCCTTCCTGTAATTAGGTGACCAAAACTGCACACAATACTCCAAATTCGGTCTCACCAATGTCTTATACAACCTCACCATTACATTCCAACTCTTATACTCAATACTTTGATTTATAAAGGCCAATGTGCCAAAAGCTCTATTTATGACCCTATCTACCTGTGACGCCACTTTTAGGGAATTATGTATCTGTATTCCTAGATCCCTCTGTTCTACTGCACTCCTCAGTGCCCTACCATTTGCATTGTATGTTCTACCTTGGTTTGTCCTTCCAAAGTGCAATACCTCACACTTGTCCACATTAAACTCCATCTGCCATTTGTCAGCCCATTTTTCCAGCTGGTCCAAATCCCTCTGCAAGCTTTGAAAACCTTCCTCACTGTCCACTACACCTCCAATCTTTGTATCATCAGCAAAATCAGTGCCAGAGATCCGGCTGCCACAGCTTGTCCCAGGTAAGTCATCCCCGCCAACAGTATCCAAATCAGTATACTTGTTGTTGAGGGGAATGGCCACAGGGGAATCCTGCTCTGCCTGCCCTTTCCCTTTCCCTCACCTGACGGTAACCCAATTACCTGTGCCCTGCTCCTTTGGCGTAGCTACCTCCCTGAAACTACTATCTATAAACTCCTCATTCTTCCAAATGATCCGGAGGTCATCCAGCTCCTGCTCCAGTTCCCTAATGCGGTTTGTTAGGAGCAGCAGCTGGATGCACTTCTTGCAGGTGTCGTTGTCAGGGACACCGGCAGTCTCCCTGACTTCCCACATCCTGCAAGAGGAGCTTTCCAACATCCTGCCTGACATTCTCTCTAAACTTACTAGTTAAAAAAGAAATTGAAAGAGTAAAAAATAACAACAACAACAACAACAACTTACTAGAACCTACCCTCGCCTCTGCCTGTTCACACTGAAGCCTGTTGAGCCAAAGCCGTCCCGCTCTGACTCGGTCCACTCCGACGATGGCCGCTTCGCTAGACAAAACTTCTTTTATAGTGCGCTAGCTGACCGGCTGTCTTCAGCTCCTTCGCTCCCAATTGGTTGGCCATTTAAAAAACTGAAAATGCCCGTGAATCCTCTCCTTCTCGAGCTCTGACAATGGCCTCTTCACTAGATGAAACTTCTTTTATAGTGCCATGCTGACTTTGACTTATTTTATCATTAATCTCCAAGTATCCCAAAACCTCATCCCTAATAACAGACTCCAACACTTTCCCAAACACTGAGGTTCGGCTAACTGGCCTATAATTTCCTTTCTTTTGTCTTCCTCCCTTCTTAAAGACTGGAGTGACATTTGCAATCTTCCACCCCTCCGGGGCCATGCCAGAATCAAGTGATTCTTGAAAGATCATGACCAATGCATCAGTTTCTCTTCAGCAACCTCTCTCAGGACTCTGGGATGTCGTCCATCTGGTCTCATCCACCTTAAGACCTTTGAGTTTGCCTAGCACTTTTTCCTTTGTAATAACAATGGCGCTCACTCCTGCTCCCTGACACTCACAGATCTCTGGCACACTGCTAGTGTCTTCCACAGTGAAGACAGATGCAAAGTACCCATTAGGTTCATCTGCCATTTCTTTGTCCCCCATTACTACCTCACCTGCATAATTTTCCAGTGGTCCAATATCAACTCTCACCTCCCTTTTACTCTTTACGTAACTAAAGAAAAACTTTTAGTATCCTGTTTTATATTATTGGCTTGTTTGCTCTCATATTTCATCTTTTTCTTTCTTATGTCTTTTCAGTTGCCTTTTGTGGGGTTTTAGAAGTTTTTCAATCATTCAACTTTTCACTCACTTTTGCTACATTATATGCCTCTTCCTTGGCTTTTATGCAGTCCTCAACTTCCTTTGTTAGCCACAGATGCCTATCCCTGCCATTTGAGAACTTCTTCATTTGTGGGACATATCTATCCTGCACCTTGTGAACTATTCCTAAAAACTTCAGGCACCTCTGCTCTGCTGTCATCCCCGCCAGTGTCCTCCTCCAATCCACCTGGGCAAGCTCCTCTCTCATGCCTCTGTAATTCCCTTTATTCCATTGTGATATTGATACATGTGACTTATGCTTCTCCCTCTCAAATTACAGTATGAATTCAATCATATTATGGTCACTGCTTCCTAAGGGTTCCTTTACATTAAGCTCCCTAATAAGATCCAGGTTATTACACAACATCCAATCCAGGATAACCTTTTCCCTGAGTAGGCTCAAGCACAAGCTGCTCTAAAATACCATCGCAAATTCCCTCTCTTGTGATCAGACACCAACATGATTTTCCCAATTCCGTTGCATCTTGAAGTCCTCCATTACAATTGTTCCATTACCCTTATTACATGCCTTTTCCAGATCCCTTTGCAATCTCAACCTCAAATCTTGGGTACTGTTTGGAAGCCTATGTATGATTCCCATAATGTTTTTTTTACCCTTGCAGTTTCTTCGATCCACCCACAAAGATTGAACATTCTCTCACCCTATGTCACCTCTTTCTAAAGATATAATTCCATCTCTTACCAACAGAACCACACCACCGCCTATGCCTTCCTGCCTGTCCTTTCAATACAAAGTATATCCGTTGATGTTAAGCCCACCTATTGACCCAGTGATGCCCACAACATCATACCGATCAATCTCTAACTGTACCACGGGTTTGTCCACTTTATTCCGAATACTACGTGCATTTAAATATATCACCTCCAGTCCTGCATTCTTTGCCCTTTTGAATTTTGCCTCTGTGGTACAATTTAACTCTTTGCTCTGTCTGCATTTGTTTCCAATCATTGGCCTGTCCTTCCTCACATTCATGTTACACCCATCATCTATTGTAAACCCACTGGCTCATCCTCAGCTCCATCATACTGGTTCCCACCCCCCTGCCGTATTAATTTAAACCACTCCCAACAGCTCTAGTAAATCTGCCCGGAAGAATATTGGTCCCCCTCAGATTCAAGTGCAACCTGATCCTTTTGCACAGATCACACCTGCCCCAGAAGAGGTCCCAATAATCCAGAAATCTGAATCCCTACCCCCTGCTCCACAGGAGTGGGAAAGGGGTTAAGAAGCCTGTGGCCATTCCCCTCAACAACAGGTATATCACTTTGGATATTGCTGGGTTGGGGAGGGGTGACCTAACAGAGGAAAGTCACAGTGGTTGGGTCTCTGGCTCTGTGACTCCGAAGGGAGGTGATGGGGGGAGAAGTGGCATGTTGTGGTGATAAGAGATTCAGTATTTCAGGGAACAGAATGAAGGTTCTGTGGGCGAGAACAAGATTCTCAGCTGGTATGTTGCCTCCAGGGTGCCAGGGTCCAGGATATCTTGGATCGAGACCTCAGCAATCTTAACTGGGAGGGTGAACAGCCAGACAGTTGTGGTCCATGTAGACAGCAATGACATGGGAAGGACGAGTGATGAGGTTCTGCAGAGGAATTTCAGGGAGTTAGGTGCTAAGTTAAAGGGCAGAACCTCCAGGGTTGTGACCCAGGGTTGCTCCCTGTGCCACGTGCTAGTGAGACCAGACCTAGGAAGATTATACAGTTTAACATGTGGCTAAGGAGTTGGTGTAGGAGGGAGGGCACAAGATTTCTGTATCATTGGGCTCTCCTCCAGGGAAGGTGAGACCTGTACAGAACAGACAGTTGCCACCTGAACTGGAGGAGGACTAGGGTGGGAAGGTTTGTTAATACTGCACAGTGGGGTTTAAACTTGAGTTACAGGAGGATGGGAACAAAGTGCCAGAACAGTTAGTGGAGAGGTCATGGAGACAGATGTTGTTTCGACCTCAGACAAAGTCAGGAATCATAACGTTGAGCAGGGTGTGACTAATGTCCTGAGCTGCATATCCATCAATGCAAGAATTATCGTAGGAAAGGCGGATCAGCCATGACGTAATGGTGGATCAGGCTCAATGAGCCAAATCGTCTGATTCTGCTCCTATATCTTATAGTCTTATTGTCTTAGAATTCCTTCCAATAACCTTCCCACTACTGATGACAGGCTCACCGGCCTATAATTTCCTGGTTTACTTTTAGAGCCTTTATTAAACAGCAGATCAACATTAGCTATCCTCCAATCCTCCGGTATCTCACCTGTCACTGAGGATGATTTAAATGTCTCTGCTACGACCCCGGCAATTTCTGCCCTTGCATCTCTCAGGGTGCAAGGGATCAGCTTCTCAGACACTGGGGGTTTATACACCCTGATTTGCCTCAAGACAGCAAACACCTCCTCCTGTGTAATCAGTATTGGGTGCATTACCTTGCTACTGCTTTGTCTCGTTTCTATAGACTCCGTGTCTGTCTCCTGAGTAAATACAGATGAAAACATCCATTTAAGATCTCCCCATCTCTTTTCACTGCATGAGTAGATCACCATTCTGATCTTCCAGACGACCAGTTTTGTCCCTTGCAATCCTTTTGCTCTTAACGTATCTCTAGAATGCCATAGGACCTTCCTTCACCTTGTCTGTAAGGGAACCCCATAATTCTTTTAGCCCTGATTTTCTTCTGAAGTGTTCTCTTGCATTTCATTTTCTCCATAAATACCTCATTTGTTCCTGCCTGCCTATACATGCTATGCACCTCTCTTTTTTAACCAGGGCCTTAGTATCTTTTGAAAACCAAAGCTCCCAAAATCTGTTATCTCTACATTTTATTCTGACAGTCACACACAAACTTTGATCTCTCGAAATTTCACCTTTGAAGGCCTCCCACTTACCAAGCACACCTTTGCCAGAAAACAGCCTGTCCCAATCCACACTTCCCAGATCATTGTTGACACCATCAAAATCGACCTTTCTCCAATTTAGAATCTCATCCCGAAACCAGATCTAACTTTTTCCATATTTACTTTGAACTAATGATACTGTGATCACTAAATGTAAAGTGTTCCCCAACACAAAGTAATGTCACCTGCCCTGTCTCATTCCCTAATAGCAGATCAAATATCGGACTCTCTTGTTGGGACTTCTACGTACTTATTACGAAAGCTTTCCAGAACACATTTGACAAACTCTATAATATCTAGTCCTTTTACAGTACGGGAGTCCCAGTGAATACGTGGAGAGTTAAAATCACCTACTATATCAACCTTACTTTTTTTGCAACAGTCTGTGATGTCACAATAATTTTTTCCTCTAATTCCCTCAGACTGGTGGGTGGTCTGTAACATAGCCCCACTAACGTGGTCATATGTTTCTTATTCCTCAGTTCCATCATAACGCTTCACTGGGGAGTTTTCCAGTCTGTCCTGACTGAGCAGTGCCATGACATTTTCCTTGACTAGTAATGCCCCCCCTTTAACCCCTCCCACTCTGTTCTGTGTAAACCAACAGAACACCTGAATATTAGACCATAAGATCATAAGACATAGGAGCAGAATTAGGCCATTTGGCCCATCAAGTCTGCTCCGCCATTCAATCATAGCTCATCCTTTTTTTATCTCCTTCTCAACCCCAGTTCCTGGCCTTCTCCCGATAACCTTTGATGCCATCTCCAAACAAGAACCTATCAATCTCTGCCTTAAATACACCCAACAACTTGGCCTCCACAGCTGCATGTGGCAACAAATTCCACAAATTCACCACCCTTTGGCTAAAGAAATTTCTCTGCATCTCTGTTTTAAAAGGGCGCCCCTCTATCCTGAGGCTGTGCCTTCTTGTCATAGACTCTCCCACAATGGGAAACATGGAAATATCCTTTCCACATCTATTCTGTCTCGGCCTTTCAACAATCAAAAGGTTTCAATGTGATCCCACCTCATCCTTCTGAATTCCAGTGGGTACAGACCCAGAGCCATGAAACGTTCCTCGTGTGATAACCCTTTCATTCCTGGAATCATCCTTGTGAACTTCCTCTGGACCCTCCCCAATGCCAGCACATCTTTTCTAAGATGAGGGGCCCAAAACTGTTCACAATACTCAAGGTGAGGCCTCACCAGTGCCTTATAAAGCCTCAGCATCACATCCCTGCTCTTGTATTCTAGACCTCTTGAAATGAATGCTAACAATGATTGCATTTGCCTTCCTCACCACTGACTCAACCTGCAAGTTAACCTTCAGGGTGCTCTGCACAAGGACTCCCAGTCCCTCTGCATCTCAGATTCCTGGAGTTTCTCCCTGTTAGAAAATAGATCACACATTTATTTCTACTACCAAAGTCATGACCATGCATTTTCCAACATTGTATTTCATTTGCCACTTTCTTGCCCATTCTTCTCATCTGTCTAAGTCCTTCTGCATCCTACCTGTTTCCTCAACACTACCTGTCCCTCCACCAATCTTTGTATCATCTGAAAACTTGGCAACTAAGCCATCTATTCCATCATCTAAATCATTCTTTACAACATAAAAAGAAGTGATCCCAACAGCTACCCCTGCGGAACACCACCAGTCACTGGCAGCCAACCAGAAAAGGATCTTTTTATTCTGACTCACTGCCTCCTACCAATCAGCCAATGCTCTAACCACATTAGTAACTTTCCTGTAATACCATGGGCTCTCAACTTGGTAAGCAGCCTCATGCATGGCACCTTGTCAAAGGTCTTCTGAAAGTCCAAATACACAACATCCACTGCATCCCCTTTATCTATCCTAATTGTAATCTCCTCAAAGAATTCCAACAGGTTCGTCTGGCAGGATTTTCCCTGAAGGAAACCATGCTGACTTTGTACTATCTTGTCCTGTGTCACCACGTACTCCATCACCTCATCCTTAACAATTGACTCTATCATCTTCCCAACCACTGAGGTCAGGCTAACTGGTCTATAATTTTCTTTCTGCTGCCTTCCTCCTTTCTTAACGAGTGGAGTGATATTTTCAGTTTTCCAGTCCTCTGGCACCATTCCAGAGTACAATGATTTTTGAAAACACAAAATGCTGGCAGAACTCAGCAGGCCAGACAGCATCTATGGGAGGAGGTAGTGACGACGTTTTGGGCCGAACCCCTTCATCAGGAGGGTTCCTCCTGATTCCTCCTCCTTTGACTCCTGACGAAGGGTTTCGGTCTGAAACGTCGTCACTACCTCCTCCCACAGGTGCTGTCTGGCCTGCTGAGTTCTGCCAGCATTTTGTGTTCTTATTTATTTCCAGCATCTGCAGATTCACTCGTGTTGCCAATGATTTTCGAAAGATCATTTCTAATGCAACTACAATCTCTAACGCTACCTCTTTCAGAACCCTAGGGTGCAATTTCTCTGGTCCAGGTGACTTATGTACCTTTAGATCTTTCAGCTTTTTGAGCACCTTCTCTCTTGTAACAGTAACTGCATCCAATTCTCTTCCTTCACACACTACAACATCAGGACTACTGCTGGTGTCTTCCACAGTGAAGACTGATGCCAAATACTCATTTAGTTCATCAGCCATCTCCTTGTCCCCTGTTATTATTTCTCCTGCCTCATTTTCAAGCAGTCCTATATCCATTCTCATTTCTCTTTTATTTTTAACATACTCAAAAAAGCTTTCACTAACCTCTCAGATATTATTTGTTAGCTTGCTTTCATATTTCATCTTTCCCTTCTAATGATTCTTCTCGTTGCTCTCTGTAGGTATTTAAAAACTTCCCAGTCCTTTAGCTTGTCACTAATTTTTGCTTTGTTGTACGCCCTCTCTTTTGTTTTTACAATAGTTTTGACTTCCCTTGTCAGCCACAGTTATGCTATTTTACCATTTGAGTAAATCTTCATTTTTGCAATACACATGTCCTGCACCTTCCTCATTTCCCCCAGAAATGCACACCATTGCTGCTTTGCTGAACATCCCTGCCAGCAGCTCGTTCCAGTTTACTTCAGCCAACTCCTCTCTCATACCACTGTAATTCTCCTGATATGACAGACTCAACAACACACGTTTCTCTCTCCACAGATGCTGCCTGACCTGCTGAGTATTTCAACGATTCTCTGATTACAACCCAGGGAAAAAATGTGCAGAATCGTCATTACATTCCCTCGAGAGAAAGTGTATTGTACATTTAATAAGGATAACATTCCCCTAAACTATCTAAGACTCTCTGCAGGCTCTCCGTTTCCTCAACACTACCTGCTCCTCCACCTATCTTTGTATCATTGGCAAATTTAGCCACAAATCCATTAATCCCATAGTCCAAATCTTTGACATACATTGCAAAAAGCAGCGGTCCCAACACCGACCCCTGTGGAGCTCCACTGGTAACCAGCAGTCAGCCAGAATAGGATCCCTTTATTCCCACTCTCTGTTTTCTGCTGATCAGCAAAGCTCCAACCATGCCAGTAACTTCCCTGTAATTCCAGGGCTCTTATCTTGCTAAGCAGCCTCATGTGCGGCACCTTGTCAAAGGCTTTCTGAAAATCCAAGTACACCACATCTACTACATTTCCTTGTTTACACTACTTGTAATTTCCTCAAAGAATTGAAGTAGTTTGTCAGGTAGGATTTCCCTTTCAGGAAACCATGCTGGCTTTGGCCTGTCTTGTCATGTACCTCCAGGTACTCCATAATCTCATCCCTAACAATCGAATCGAACAACTTCCCAACTATTGATGTCAGGCAAACAGGTCTATAGTTTCCTCTGCTGCCTCCCACTTTTCTTAAATAGCAGAGTAACATTTGCAATTTTCTAGTCATCCAGTACAATGTCAGAATCTGTCGATTCTTGAAAGATCATTGTTAATGCCTCTGCAATCTCTCCAGCTACTTCCTTCAGAATCTGAGGGTGCATTCCATCAGGTCCAGGAGATTTATCCACCCTCAGACCATTAAGTTTCCTGAGCACCTTCTCAGTTGAAATTTTATCTGCACAAACTTCACTTCCCTGACATTCTTGAATGTCCGGTATACTACAGATATCTTCCACTGTGAAGACTGATGCAAAATATGCATTCAGTTCCTCTGCCATCTCTGCATCTCTCATTACAATATATCCAGCATCATTTTCTATTGGTTTACACTCAACTCACTTTTACCCTTTATATGCTTAAAAAAGCTTTTAGTATCTTCTTTGATATTAATCGCCAGCTTCCTCTCATAATTCATCCTTTCCCTCCGAATGGCTTTCTTAGTTTCCTTCTGCAAGTATTTAAAAGTTCCTCAATCCTCTATCTTCCCACTAGCTCTGGCTTCCTTGTATGCCCTCTCTTTTGCTTTTACTTTTGCTTTTGTTATGCTGGCCTTTATAAATCAGAGCATAGAGTATAGGAGTTGGGATGTAATGTTAAAATTGTAGAAGGTATTGGTGAGGCCAAATTTGGAGTATTGTGTATAGTTCTGGTCACCAAATTATAGGAAAGATGTCAACAAAGTAGAGAGTACAGAGGAGATTTACTAGAATGTTACCTGGGTTTCAGCACCCAAGTTACAGAGAAAGGTTGAACAAGTTAGTTCTTTATTCTTTGGAGCATAGAAGGTTGAGGGGGGACTTGATAGAGGTATTTAAAATTATTAGGGGGATAGATAGAGTTGATGTAGATAGGCTTTTTCCATTGAGAGTAAGGGAGATTCAAACAAGAGGACAAGAGTTGAGAGTTAAGAGGCAAAAATCTAGGGGTAACACGCGGGGGAACTTCTTTACTCAGAGAGGGGTAACTGTGTAGAACGAGCATCCTGTAGAAGTGGTAGAGGCAGGTTCGATTTTGTCATTAAAAAAAAATTGGATAGGTATAGGGACAGGAAAGGAATGGAGGGTTATGGGCTGAGTGCGGTTAGGTGGGACTAGGTGAGAGTAAGCATTCAGCACGGACTAGAAGGGCCGAGATGGCCTGTTTCCGTGCTGTAATTGTTATATGTTTATATGGTTACTTTGGCTCTGACTTCACTTGACAGCCATGGTAGCATCCTTCTTTCCTTTGAAAATTTCTTCTTATTTGGAATATATCAGTCTTGCACTTCCCTCATTTTTTGCAGAAACTCCAGCCATTGCTGCTGTGCTGTCCTTCCTGCTAGTGTCCCTCTCCAGTCGACTTTGTCCAGTTCCCCTCTCAAGTCATTGTAATTGCCTGTATTCCACTGAAATACCAACTCATTAGATTTTAGTTTCTCTTTCTCTAATTTCAAAGTGAACTAGATCACAATTTCAAAGTGAATGGGATCATCACTGTTCCCTAAGGGTTCCTTAACCTTAAGCTCTCTTATCACCTCTGGATCATTACACAACACCAAATCCAGCACAGCCGATCCCCTAGTGGGCTCAACAACAATCTTTTCTAAAAATCCATCCCTTAGACATTCCACAAATTCTCTCTCGAGGTCCAGTACTGGCCTGGTTTTCCCAATCCACTTTCATGTTAAAATCCCCAACGACTATCATGACATTGCCCTTCTGACACGCTTTTTCAATCTCCTGCTGTAATTTGTAATCCACATCCCAGCTGCTGTTTGGAGGCCTGTATACAACTGCCATTAGGGTCCTTTTGACAAGCAAGTTAATGCAGTAGTAAAAGCCAGTTTTTTTCAGCTTTGTACTTTTGCCAAAATCAAGTCGTTTCTCTCTTTAAAGATCTCGAGAAAGTCATCCATGCCCTTATATCCTCCCACTTGGACTACTCCAACTCCCTGTATACTGGGATTAGTCAGTGGTCCCTGTCCCACCCGAAATTGGTCCAGAATGCCGCAGCCGGACTCCTGACGGGTGCCCGGAAGAGGGACCATGTTACTCCTATCCTGGCCTCTCTCCACTGACTACTAATATGGTTTAGAGTTGATTTTTAGGTTCTCCTGTTTGTTTATAAAGCCCTAAATGGGCTGCCCCCTCCTATATCGCAGACCTTTTAACCCCTTATTCTACTTCCCGGTCCCTCAGCTCGGCTGACTTGGGGCTCCTGACTGTCCCGTGATCTAAATTTAAGCTCAGGGGTGACCACGTCTTTGCTGTTGCAGCCCCTAGACTGTGGAACAGCATTCCCCTCCCCATCAGATCTGCCCCCTCCATCGACTCTTTTAAATCCAGGCTCAAAACTTACCTTTATTCACTAGCGTTTGAATCTTCCAAATCAGGTTGATTTTTGGCTAGTGCCTAGGCTCATGTGTTGTTTATTCTGTGCCTATAAGCTGAGTGCCTTGTTGTTTATATCTGGGTTTCTTGTATTTGTGATTTTAGCCACCTGTTATGGTTTGTAAAGCACTTTGGTCAACATGGGTTGTTTTTAAATGTGCTTTATAAATAAATTTGACTTGACTTTTACCCTTGCCATTTCTTAACTCAACCCATAGAGACTCTACACCTTCTAATCCTATGTCATCTCTTTCCAATGATTTAATACTATTTCTTATACACAGAGCCACAGCACCCCCTCTGCCTACTGACCTATCTTTCCAATACACCGTATATCCTTGGACCGTATATCAATGGCAGCCATCCTTTAGCCAAGTTTCAGAGATGGCCACAACGTCATACTTGCCGATCTGTAGCTCAATTTTAAGATTTTAAGATTTTAAGATTTCCATTTTATTTCTTATGCTGAGTGCATTCAGATATAACACTCTTAGTCCAGAATTTGTTGCTTTTGGTTTAAATCATCCCACTGGCTGTGATTAAGCCTCATCTTCTGCCTGTTCTTCCTATCATCTCTGTTGCACACTGTCTTTGATTTATTTCTGTTTTCCCCTTCCTCAGTCCTATCACTCCGGTTCCCATCCCCCTGCTAAATTAGTTTAAACCCTCCCTAACAGCTCTATTAAACCTGCCTGCTAGGATATTGGACCCCTTTGGGTTCAGGTGTAACCCATCTTTTTACTACAGGTCATACCTCCTCCAGAAGATGTCCCAATGATCCAGGAACCCGAAGCCCTGGTCCCTACACCAGTCTCTCAGCCACGCATTAATTTGCCTGATCATGCTGTTCTTGCGCTCGTTAGCACGTGGCACAGGCAGCAATCCTGAGATTACTACCCTGCAGGTCCTGCTTTTTAGCTTCCGACTCAACTCCCTGAATTCTCTCTTCAGGGCCTCCTCCCTTTTTCTACCTATGTCATTGGTACCAAAGTGTATCAGGACTTTTGGCTTCCCATTGGAATACTTTTTTCTCTTTGGGATGTATATATCCTATGCCTTCCAAATTGCTTCCAGAAATTCCAGTCAATGCTGCTCTGTCACCATCCCTCCCAGTGTCCTTTTCCAATCAATTCTGGCCAACTCCTCTCTCAAGCCCCTGTAATTCCCTTTACTCCACTGTAATACTGATACATCTGACTTTAGCTTCTCCTTCTCAAATTTCAGTGTGAATTTGATCATATTATGATCACTTGACCTGAAAGATTCTTTTACCTTAAACATGCTAATCAATTCTAGTTCACTGCACCACACCCGATCCAGAATCCCCTAGTGGGCTCAATCACGAGCTGCTCTAAAAAGCCAATCGTAGGCATGCTCGAAATTCCCCTCTTGGAATCCAGTACCAGCCTGATTTTCCCAATCTACCTGCATAATGAAGTCCCCCATGACTATTGTAACATTGTCCTTTTGGCATGTATTTTTTTAACCTTCCTTTGTAATTTGTAGACCACATTCTTACTATTGATTGGAGGTCTGTATACATCTCCCATCAGTGTCTTTCTACCCTTGCAGATCCTGGCTCTACCCACAATGATTCAAGTTAAAAAAGCCTTTAATAAGTCAGAAAAGCGTTTAATTGGAATGAGGGGAATTATGAGGCTATCAGGCAGGAACTTGGAAGCTTAAATTGGGAACGGATGTTCTCAGGGAAAGGCACAGAAGAAATGTGGCAAATATTCAGGGGATATTTGTGTGGAGTTCTGCATAGATACGTTCCAATGAAACAGGGAATTTATGGTAGGGTACAGGAACCGTGGTGTACAAAGGCAGCAGTAAATCTAGGTAAGACAATAAAAAATCTTACAAAAGGTTCAGAGAGCTAGGTAATGTTAGAGATCTAGAAAATTATAAAGCTAACAGGAAGGAGCTTAAGAAGGAAATTCGGAGAGCCAGAAGGGGCCATGAGAAGGCTTTGGCGGGCAGGATTAAGGAAAACCCCAAGACATTCTACAAGTATATGAAGAACAAGAGGATAAGATGTGAAAGAATAGGACCTATCAAATGTGACAGTGGGAAAGTGTATGGAACTGGAGGAAATAGCGAAGGTACTTAATGAATACTTTACTTCAGTATTCACTATGGAAAAGGATCTTAGTGATTGTAGTGATGACTTGCAGTGGACTGAAAAGCTTGAGCATGTAGATATTAAGAAAGAGGATGTGCTGGAGCTTTTGGAAAGCATCAAGTTAGATAAGTCACCAGGACCAGATGAGCTGTACCCCAGGCTACTGTGGGAGGCGAGGGAAGAGATTGCTGAGCCTCTGCCGATGATCTTTGCATCATGAATGGGGACGGGAGAGGTTCCCGAGGATTGGAGGGTTGCGGATGTTGTTCATTTATTCAAGAAAGGGAGTAGAGATAGCCCAGGAAATTATAGACCTGTGAGTCTTACTTCAGTGGTTGGTAAGTTGATGGAGAAGATCCTGAGAGGCAGGATTTATGAACATTTGGAGAGGTATAATATAATTAGGAATAGTCAGCGTGGCTTTGTCAAGGGCAGTTGTGCCTTACGAGCCTGACTGAATTTTTTGAGGATGTGACTAAACACATTGATGAAGGAAGAGCAGTAGATGTAGTGTATATGGATTTTAGCAAGACATTTGATAAGGTACTTCATGCAAGGCTTATTGAGAAAGTAAGGAGGCATGGGATGCAAGGAGAAATTGCTTTGTGGATCCAGAACTGATTTGCCCACAGAAGGCAAAGAGTGTTTGTAGACAGGTCATATTCTGCATGGAGATTCTGGATAAGGAACTGGAGGGATTTGTTGTTAAGTTTGCTGATGACACAAAGGTTGGGGGTGTTGTGGATAGTGTGGAGGGCTGTCAGAGGTTGCAACAGGACATTGATATGATGCAAAACTGGGCTGAGAAGTGGCAGATGGGGTTCAACCCAGATAAGTGTGAGGTGGTTCATTTTGGTAGGTCAAATATGATGGCAGAATATAGTATTAATGGCAAGACTCTTGGCAGTGTGGAGGATCAGAGGGATCTTGGGTTCTGAGTCCATGGGACGCTCAAAGCAGCTGTGCAGGTTGACTCCTGGTTAAGAAGGCATACGGCGTATTGGCCTTTATCAATCGTGGAATTGAATTTCGGAGCCAAGAGGTAATGTTACAGTTATATAGGACCCTGGTCAGACCCCACTTGGAGTAGTGTGCTCAGTTCTGGTCGCCTCACTATAGGAAGGATGTGGAAGCCATAGAAAGGGTGCAGAGGAGATTTACAAGGATGTTGCCTGGATTGGGGAGCATGCCATATGAGAATAGGTTAAGTGAACTTAGCCTTTTCTCCTTGGAGTGACGGAGGATGAAAAATGACCTGATAGAGGTGTATAAGATGATGAGAGGCATTGATCGTGTGGATAGTCAGAGGCTTTTTCCCAGGGCTGAAATGGCTGCCACAAGGGGACACAGGTTTAAGGTGCTGGGGAGTAGGTACAGAGGAGATGCCAGGGGTAAGTTTTTTACTCAGAGAGTGGTGAGTGCATGGAATGGGCTGCCGGCAACAGTGGTGGAGGTGGATACGATGGGGTCTTTTCAGAGACTTTTGGATAGGTTCATGGAACTTAGTAAAATAGAGGGCTATGGGTAATGCTAGTAATTTCTAAGGTAGGGACATGTTCGGCACAACTGTGTGGGCCGAAGGGCCTGTATTGTGCAGTAGGTTTTCTATGTTTCTATGTTTCTAAAACATTCCGGGCCTGTGTCACTTCTTTCTAATGATTTGATTTCATTTTTTACCAATAGAGCAACACGAACCTCCACCGGCACACCCGGCCTTCCAGGTTGTCCTTTCAATAAAAATGTGTATCTTTGGATTAGCCTTCCAGCTATAATCTTCTTTCAGCCTTGATTCAGTGTTGACTTCAACATTATACCTGCCAATCTACAACTGTGCTGCAAGTTCATCTGCCTTATTCCATATACTGCACGATTTCAAATATAAAACTTACAGTCCTGTATTCACCCTTTTCAATTTTGTCTGCCTTTTACATTGCAACTCAGCATGTTGACTACAATTTTGCCCTGTCAACAGCTTCTCCTCACTACACAGTGCCTCTGTTTGTAAACCAACCACCTCATCTTCAGCACTGCCATCTGACTTTCTGACGCATTCATCACACTGACAAATCCAAATTGAATTAAATGCAAGATCTAATTTAGTGAAGAATTTGACCCTTGCAGTAAACCAAAGGCTGAGTTCATTGATGGTAAGCAGTGATGATTTTTATTGGTAATCTTGCTAAGATTCCAATAATCGATACAGGGTCACAAACAAGAGAAAATCTGCAGGTGCCGGAAATCCGAGCAACACACACAAAATGCTGGAGGAACTCAGCAGGCCAGGCAGCATCTATGGAAAATGTACAGTTGACATTCCGGGCCGAGAGCCTTTGGCAGGACTGGAGAAAAAAAGCTGAGGAGTAGATTTAAAATGTGGGGGAAGGAGAGAAACACAAGGTGATAGGTGAAACCTGGAGGGGGAGGGACAAAGTCAAGAGCTGGGAAGTTGATGTATGAAAGAGACAGAAGACGATGGAAGAAAGAAAAAGGGGGAGGAGCACCAGAGGGAGGTGAAGGGTGGGCAAAGAAATCAGGTGAGAGAGGGAAAGGGGAGGGGGTGGCTGGGGGCATTACCGGAAGTTTGAGAAATCAATGTTCATGCCATCAATACTCCAAGTGCGGCCTGACTAGTGTCTTGTAAAGGCTCAGCATTCTCTCCTTGCTTTTATGTTCTATTCCTCTTGGAAAAAAATGCCAACATTGTTTTTGCCTTCTTTACCACAGACTCAACCCGTAAATTAGCCTTCTGGTAGGCTTGCAAAAGGACTCCTAAAACCCTCTGAACCTCTGATGTTTGAATCTTCTCCCCATTTAGATAACAGTCTGCACCATTATTCCTTTTACCAAAATGCATTATCATACATTTCCCAACACTGTATTCCATCTGCCACTTTTTTGCCCATTCTTCCAATTTGTCCAAGTCCTGCTGCAATCGCATTGCTTCCTCAGCACCACCTACCTGTCCACCTATCTTCGTATCATCCGCCAACTTTAACACAAAGCCATCTATTCCATTATCTAAATCATTGACAGACAATGTGAAAAATAAGTGTTCCAATTCTGACCCTTGAGGAATGCCGACAGACAACCAGAAAAGGTTATTTGCATTCACAGCCTCCTGCCTGTCAACTACACCTCAATCCATACCAGTATCTTTCCACTGCCTCTCCTTTGCCAACCCTGCTTGTTACTTTCTCATAGAACTCTAACAGATTTGTCAAGCAAGATTACCCTTCACAGTAACTATGCTGACTTTGACTTATTTTATCATTAGTCTCCAAGTAGCTCGAAACTTTGTCCATAATAATCAACTCCAACTCTCTCCTTACCATTGAGGTTAGACTAACTGGCCTATAATTACCTCTCTTTTGACTTCATCCCTACTTAAAGAGTGGAGTGACATTTGCAATCTTCCACTCCTCTGGCACCATGCCAGAATCAAGTGATTCTTGAAAGATCATGACCAATGCATCTGTTACCTCTTCAGCAACCTCTCTCAGGACTCTGGGATGTAGTCCATCTGGCCCAGGTGACTTATCCACCTTAAGATGTTTCAGTTTGCCGAGCACTTTTTCCTTTATAATAGCAATGACTCTCACTCCTGCTCCCTGATACTCACAGACACCTGGCACACTGCTAGTGTCTTCCACAGTGAAGACAGATGCAAAGTACCCATTAAGTTCATCTGCCATTTCTTTGTCCTCCATCACTACCTCACCAGCATCATTTTCCAGTGGTCCAATATCAACTCTCACTTCCCTTTTATTCCTTATATAACTGAGAAATATTTTAGTATCCTGCTTTATATTATTGGCTTGTCTGCCCTCATTTCATTTTTTCCCTTCTTATAGCTTTTGTAATTGCATTTTGTTGGATTTTAAAAACTTCCCAATTATCCAACTTCTCACTCACTTTTACAACATTATATGCCCTTTCCTTGGCTTTTATGCAGTCCTTAACTTCCTTCATCAGCCATGGTTGCCCACCCCTGCCATTAGAGAGCTGCTTCTTCTGTGGGACATGTCTATCCGAGCCTTGTGAACTATTTCCAGAAACTTCAGCCATCCCTGTCCTGCCGTCATCCCTGCCAGTATCCTCCTCCAATCCACCTGGGCAAGCTCCTCTCTCACGCCTCTGTAATTCCCTTTATTCCATTGTGGTACAGATACATGTGACTTACGCTTCTCCCTCTCAAATTGCAGTCTGAATTGAATCATATCATGACCACTGCCTCCTAAAGGTTCCTTTACAATGATCATGTGGATAGCCAGGGACATTTTCCCAGGGCTGAAATGGCTAACACGAGGGGGCATAGCTTTAAAGTGCTTGGAAATAGGTAACGAGGGGATGTCAGGGACAAGTTTTTCACACAAAGAGTGGTGGGTGCATGGAATGTACTGCTGGCAGTGGTGGAGGCAGAAACGATAGGGTCTTTTAAGAACCTCTTAGTTAGGTACATGGAGCTTATAAAAATAGAGGGCTATGCGGTAGGGAAATTCTAGGCAGTTTCTAGAGTAGCTTACATGGTCGGCACAACATTGTGAGCCGAAGGGCCTGTTATATTCTGTAAATTTCTATGTTCTATGCTCTATTAAGCTCCCTCATCAGATCTGGGTTATTACACAACACCCAATCCAGGATAACCTTTCCCCGAGCAGGCTCAAGCACAAACTGTTCTAAAATAAACATCTTGTAGGCATTCAACAAATTCCCTTTCTTGCGATCCAACACCAACCTGATTTTCCCAATCCCCTTGCATATTGAAGTCCCCCACCACAACTGTGTCATTACCCTTATTACATGCCTTTTCCAGCTCCCTTTGCAATCTGAACCCCACATCTTGGCTACTATTTGGAGTCCAATATATGGTTCCCAAAATGTTTTTTCACCCATGCAGTTTCTTAACTCCACCCACAAAGATTCAACATTGTCAGACCCTGTCACCTCTTTCTAAGATGTAATTCCATCTCTTACCAACAGAGCCACACCACCACCTATGCCTTCCTGTCTGCTGTTTTGATACAAAGTATATCCTTTGATGTTAAGCTCCCAACTACGGCCTGCTTTCAGCCACAACTCAGTGGTGCCCACAATGTTATACCGACCAATCTTAAATAGCTCCTCGAGTTCCTCCACCTTATTCCAAATTCTACGCACATTTAAATACAGCACCCTCAGTCCTGCATTCTTCACCCTTTTCAATTCTGCCTCTGTGGTACACTTTAACTCTTTTTCTCTGTCTGCATTTATAGACAATAGACAATAGGTGCAGAAGTAGACCATTCGGCCCTTCGAGCCTGCACCGCCATTTTGAGATCATGGCTGATCATCTACTATCAATACCCGGTTCCTGCCTTGTCCCCATATCCCTTGATTCCCCTATCCATAAGATACCTATCTAGCTCCTTCTTGAAAGCATCCAGAGAATTGGCCTCCACTGCCTTCCGAGGCAGTGCATTCCACACCCCCACCACTCTCTGGGAGAAGAAGTTTTTCCTTTTGTACCCAATCATTGGCTTGTCCTTCCTCACATTCATGTTACACCCATCATCTACTTGTAAACCTGCTGGCTCATCCTCAGCTCCATCATACTGGTTCCCTTCCTGTGTTGTAGGTTCTATGTTCTACTTGTGTAGAGACTTGGACATTTCCCTCATCATGGTCATGAACAGCCCACCCCTTACAGTCGGCCTGTGTCCTGATCCTAGACTCATTAGCCAGTGGGAACATCCTCCCTGTATCCAGCAATGTTAAACTCTGTCCTCAGTTCAGTGAGATCACAACTCATTCTTCTAACCCCCAGTGGACAGAGGGATGACCAACTCAACTTCTCCTGATGTGACAGACTCACCAACAAATGGACCTGAAACACTGACCCTGATTCTCTCTCTCTCCCCACAGATGCTGCCTCACCTGCTGAGTATTTCAAGGATTTTCTGATTTCACCCCAGGAAAAAAATCTGCAGAATCTTCACTAAACTCCCTTGAGAGAAAGTGTGTCGTTCATTTACTACGGTCAACAAATTTGTACCCAGTCCTCCTGGTGTGGTGTCACCAAGGCCAGGTATAATTCTGTGACCAATTCCAGGTTGCCATGGTGATCACCTACTGACTGTACTCAGTACACACCATGCCAGGACAACGAGACCTGACAGAGGATCACCAGCCAGAGGCACGGAACCATTCAGCCCTGAGATCCTGGGACAGGAACTGTGTGTTCCAGTAGAACATCAGGCACAGCAAATATCCAGGACAGGAATCAAGTCAAAACCATAAATCTTTGGAGACAAGTTTTACCTTTGTGAGAATTTAAGAAACAGAACAGTATTCCTATTCCCAAAACACCCCGATCAGCACGCCGCTCCCCGAAGTAGTCCCACCTCTGAGAAAGAGAACAGAGATTCCAGGAGAACACAGAGTGTATCGGAGACAATGACGAGCATTTTACCAGCTGGAAATAATGAGTCTGTAAATCTCAGCCCCCCACAAATTGTAAAGGATTTGGGATTACAGGATCAATATCCTCACAAACTGTCTCTTCAGACCGTGCAGAGGGTATCCCAGGATAAACTGGAGGACAGCAAACCAACTTGTGCAGAAGATCTTCCCTGGCGATTTCTCCAAAGGATCCTCTCAGCCAATTCACTGGCGAGGAATCCCAACTGGCCACCTGATCTGCCCTCGGAGGGTGAGGATGATGATGAAGACTACAGTGATTTTTTTGAAGTTTCAGCACCAGAGGATGGTGGGATGAATCCTTTGGATATCATTGCTGCCATTTTCCTCTGTGCTGACCACTCTCTCCGGCAGGAACTGATGCTGAAGATGTCTCTGTGCCAGTTTGCATTACCCTTTCTGATGCCAGACACACACAGTCACCCCATGGACAAGGTGAGGGGACCCACAGAAGGGTCTGGTGCCACCCTTCTCCTCTGGGCCATGAGGCCCATTGTTAAAACATGGTGCCCACATTCTCCTACAGACAGCAGCCCCGTTGTGGAGGTGCCCATCGTGACAGCAGCTATGCCAACGGTGTCCTTCCTCAGACTGGGAAGGTGCACAGTGTCCAAATCCCGAATCCTCAATCTCACCCTGAGTCAGGCACAGCTGCAGCAGAACATCTTCCTGCACTCCGAGATGGAATGTGGGAATGTGCCCCGCAGGATATCCGATGGAATGGCTGAGATCAGCTGGTATCTCCCTTCTGGGAAGAGTAACACGGATATTTTCCCAGAGGCTGCTGCATTCATTAACCTCCGAGGCGATGCTGAAACTTTCCAGGGAAACGCTCGGTTTCTGGCAAATGTATCTGCTGCTCTCTTTATTTTCATTGACGTTATTGGTGAGAAGGAACGAGAATTCCTCACCTCTCTCACACAGTCACCAGCAAAACTCTTTCTCATAGTCAACACCCGCATCAATCAGCAACACATAACCCGTGAGCAGGTGAAGAATCTGTTCAAAGATCTAAAGTTACAATTTCAACAACACATAATTCGAACAAATATGAATGAGGCTAAACTTGTGGAAAAGCTCCATTCTCAGATCAAACGAGTAATTCTAATGAGGGACAGGGACCAGACCTTGCTGAGCCTGGAGAAAATGGCTGACATTGCAATGGAAAGTGGGATTGAGGTCGATGAACGTCAACCTGAAATACAACGAGCCAAGGAACGTACCTCAGAAGTGCTGAGAAAAACAGACGCCAAGGAATTCTGGGTACCAGAGAAACAATCTCATCAGAATTCATTCAACATCTCAGAGGGATCAATGGGTGTCTTGGAAAGAATAAATAATGGTTTACTAGATGGAAATAACCATTCTCTACATGATACACTTCATCAAATTGTAAAGGATTTGGGATTACAGGATCATTATCCTCACAAATTGTCTCTTCAGACTGCGCGGGAGGTGTCCCAGAATAAACTGGAGGACAACATACCAACCAAACCAGAAGATCTTCCCTGGCGATTTCTCCACAGGATCCTCTCAGCCAATTCACTGGCGAGGAATCGCGACTGGCCACCTGATCTGTCCTTGGACAGTGAGGATGATGATGATGAAGAACTAAATGATACGCTGGAAGACAGTGAATCAAGGGTTTTTGGGATGAATCCTCTGGATATCATTGCTGCCATTTTCCTCTGTGCTGACCACTCTCTCCAGCATGAACTGATGCTGAAGATGTCTCTGTGCCAGTTTGCATTACCCTTTCTGATGCCAGACACACACAGTCACCCCATGGACAAGGTGAGGGGACCCACAGAAGGGTCTGGTGCCACCCTTCTCCTCTGGGCCATGAGGCCCATTGTTAAAATATGGTGCCCACATTCTCCTACAGACAGCAGCCCCGTTGTGGAGGTGCCCATCGTGACAGCAGCCATGCCAATGGTGTCCTTCCTCAGACTGGGAAGGTGCACAGTGTCCAAATCCCGAATCCTCAATCTCACCCTGAGTCAGGTACAGCTGCAGCAGAACATCTTCCTGCACTCCGAGATGGAATGTGGGAATGTGTCCCGCAGGATATCCGATGGAATGGCTGAGATCAGCTGGTATCTCCCTTCTGGGAAGAGCAACACGGATATTTTCCCAGAGGCTGCTGCATTCATTAACCTCCGAGGCGATGCTGAAAGTTTCCAGGGAAACGCTCGGTTTCTGGCAAAAGTATCTGCTGCTCTCTTTATTTTCATTGATGTTATCGGTGAGAAGGAACGAGAATTCCTCACCTCTCTCACACAGTCACCAGCAAAACTCTTTCTCATAGTCAACACCCACATCAATCAGCAACACAGAACCCCTGAGCAGGTGAAGAATCTGTTCAAAGATCTAAAGTTAAAACCTCAACAATGCATTCTTCGGGGAACTGTAAATGAAGCTAAACTTGTGGAAAAGCTCCGTTCTCAGATCAAACAAGTAATTCCAATGAGGGACAGGGACCAGCCCTTGCTGAGCCTGGAGAAAATGGCTGACATTGCGATGGAAAGTGGGATTGAGGTCGATGAACGTCAACCTGAAATACAACGAGCCAAGGAACTGACCAAAATACTGGACAGACTTGACTCAGGAAACATTACTGGGTATAAAAGGAGAGTGTTGCCCTTTCATGGAGAGCCCTGGCAAGGATTGTCTAAAGTTGAAAAAGAGAAATCTCGGATGAAACTCCGTGGGGATAGAACCACAGAAGAGTATAACCGCGAACTGGACCAGGAGAAGAACAGAATCCGGGAAGCTCAGCTCAGACAGAGTCTGTCGGAAGAGATGCGGCTGTTCATTGAACACCTCACCCGTCATGGTGGGGTTGACAGAGCCATTTCCCTACAGTGGCTGAAGCTGGAACTGGACAGTAAATCATGTGAAGTTATGGCAGGATTGCATAGAATTTATAAAGAACTGTGCAAAGACTCAAAACACAAGGTGAAGGAACTGAAGGAGTTGGATCAGAAGATGTCTGATAGTTTCCTGGGTCTCGAGCATTTCATGAGGGAACTTGGCCAGGTTTATGAACTTTCAGTGACTCGACACAATGTCACCCAAAGGACACAGATCCACCCAGAGGTGTCGCAGTTCCCAGGTGTTGCTGCTGAACTGTTGCTGGAAGGGTTCCCACTGGAACTCATCGATGGAGATGTTTCCAACGTTCCCATTCCATGGATCACTGCCGTACTCACAGAAGTGGCCAACAAAGTGGGAAGAGCTTGTCGAGTGTTTGTGCTGACGGTGATTGGAGTTCAGAGCACGGGCAAGTCCACACTCCTCAACACAATGTTCTGTTTGCGGTTTGCTGTGAGCAGCGGCCGATGTACTCGAGGGGCCTACATGCAGTTGATCAAAGTCACAGGGAGCCTGGCCGAGGAGCTGGGCTGTGAGTTCATCCTGGTCATTGACACAGAGGGGCTGAGAGCCCCAGAACTCGCAACACTGACAGACAGCTACGAGCACGACAATGAGCTGGCAACGTTCGTGGTTGGATTAAGCAACTTAACGTTGGTAAACATCGGGATGGAAAATCAGTCAGAGATGAAAGATATTTTACAGATTGTTGTCCATTCCTTAATCCGTATGAGGGAGACAGAAAAAAGGCCAAAATGCATATTTGTCTACCAGAACGTCGGCGATGTGAGTGCGCACGATCAGAATCTGAGAGGCCGTCAGAAACTCCTGGAGCAGCTGGATAAGATGACAGAGGCTGCAGCAAAGCTGGAGAAGGTAGACCGAGTAACGTTCCGTGATGTGATGGACTATGATGCTGACAAGGACAACTGGTACATCCCTGGTCTGTGGCATGGTACACCCCCAATGGCTGCAGTCAACACCGGCTACAGTGAACACGTCTCCCAACTGAAGAAGAACCTAATTCAGTGTCTAATCCAACAGAGCCGATGCGAAGGAGCTTTCACTATCCTGGACTTTATCAAATGGATGGCTGGGCTTTGGGAACAGGTGAAACATGAAAATTTCATTTTCAGCTTCCAGAACAGCCTGGTCGCAGAGGCTTACAACCACCTCTCCATGAAGTACAAGGACTGGGAGTGGGAACTCCGCAAATTCACTCACTCCTGGGGAAATGAGGCTGAAAACAGAATCAGCAATGCCAAAGGAGATCTCACCGAACTGCTCTGTAGTCTGGAGAGGGAGATGAGGACAGAGATGAACAAAAGGGAGGGTGACACTCTGGATAAACTACAAGCTCTGTATGAAAGTGGGGCTGATAATGTGTATCTGATGGAGAAATACAGAGAGGAATTTAAGCTCAGGATCTCCAGTTTATGCAGCCGACTTCAGCACGATTCAATGCAGAGATGTAGAGATGCCGTGAATAGACGGGTGGGACTGCAGGGAGTGGATGATATTTGCAATAATTTTCACAGGAAGATTGGAGAACAGGTGAAGGAGCTTTTACGGAAGTGTAAAGCAGCAAATCAGGAGTTGGGTGAAAAGGAATTGGAAAATGAATTTGACAGGATGTGGAAAGATACACTCTCTCAGCTGGAGTATCAGCCCTGCAGAGAAAGAAACATTGAACTGCATATTGAACATCTTCTCAGGGAGGAAACAAAGACTCAAGAGAGAGTGGTTAATGAAAAGCTAAAAGGTAAAAATCTCTCTGAACTGGGGACCCAGTACTTTCAGATTGTAGAGAAACACATCAACATGTCATATTGGAGATGGGGTACAAGTAAACTCATTCCATCCAGATTGAAAGCAGATCTCGATCAAGCAGCAAAGATTACAAAGCCCATCGAGGATGAATGCAGACATTGGATCACTGACATCACAAAAAAGAACATGGATTATGACAATAAATATTGCATTGAACTTTTGAACATGATAGGGGAAAAAGTTGACAATATTTCACATCAAAACTTTTCAATGTCTGAGGATTTCAAAACCGACTTTAAACTTCACCTGTGTGGTTACGCTGCACCAAAATTCCTGGTCATGCACAGGAGGTTTATCGACAGACATGACCCACGGAAAAGACTGGAAAACATGAAAAGTAAATACTTTGATCTCTTCATGGATATTTACACAGAGCAGGATGAGAACCTGAGACAAGCAGAACGATTTGCTCGATCTTGTTTCTTGCCAGCTCTCCGAGACGCCACCCTCAAGACTCTCAGCGTGAACATCGTGGATGATATGAAAAACCATGACCCTGAGCGACAGTACAGTCTCTGCAACAACTTCACTGTGGCCCTCCTGGTCCACTGGAAACAAACACATCAATTTGATAAATATCCCCGGTACATCAGAGACTTTGAGAATTTTGCCAAAGACTGGCTCTATCAGCAAGTTATTAAACACTGCAAGACAGAATGCGATGGAGAGAGCACATTTACCCGTCTGGCTAAAGAAATCATCACAGAGATCACTGGGAAAGCTAAGGACGTTGTTCAGGATGCAGTGAAGCAGAACTTTGCTGGAAATGCTCAGAGCTTCCTAAACATGTTTATTGAAAAGTTAAACACAAGAATCTCGATGCCCAAAGATGAGATGAAACTTGTTCTGTTTCAGAGTGGCAGTGATGGCAAGAAATGTGCAGAAGCCATTCTGCCATGTATTGAAGAGGAGGAGCAGTATCTCCTCCAAGTGGTAAAAGGCTGGGATGTCGAAGCAAAGATTGAAGAATTATCCATTAAACCCATGGAGGAGTTGTTCAAAGTGTTATTCAATTGTACAAATAAATGTCCTTTCTGTGGGGTTTTCTGTGACTCAGAGACCCTGGTACACTCACAACACTCCAGTAAACAGCACAGACCTGAAGGTCTCAACAGGTATTGATGGATAGACAGTGAACATCTTGTAATGGATATCTGCACAGCTTCAGTTGCAAGTGATAGAAAATTCCAAAATAATGACACAAATTGGGAATTGCATCCCTACAAGGATTATTAAACAGTCAATGATTACTACAAGTCCTGGATTATCCAACGGGAAATTTCTGCAGAGGCAGCATCCTATTGGAAGAAGGTTTTCTACATTTTCAATCAGCGGTTTGCTGATGAATACAGAGCAAAGCCTGCAGAGATCGATGGAAGCTGGAACATTGACTGGGAGGTGGTGAGGGAAGAAATGAACAAGACGTATAATACAAACATTCAGTCTTGGTAATGTCCCTTTAAATGGTGTTACTTAGTGAGAGACAGACAAAGGGAAACTGTCTGTCTCAGAAGGAATGGGCAGAGTAAATCACAATGTGTTCAAATTCAAATCCAATCACAAATCATTCAAAAGGAGTCATTCAAAAGAAGTTGAATGACTTCAGACTTGTTGTCTTGACGTCGCACGTGATGAAGACCATGGAGCGGCTGATAATACAGAATCTGAGGCCACAAACCAGGCACGCCCGGGATCCGCTTCAGTTTGCGTATAAGGAGAAGGTGGGAGTGGAGGATGCTATCACGTATTTGCTGCACAAATCCCTCTCTCACCTGGATGGGGTCAGTGGTGCTGTGAGGATTACATTCCTGGACTTCTCTAGTGCCTTTAACACCATCCTGCCCAGGATCTTAAGGCACAAATTAATGGAGATGGGAGTAGACTCTCACATGGTGGATTGGATAGTGGACTACTTGACAGATAGACCTCAGTATGTGTGGTTGGGAGACTGTAGGTCTGACACGGTGGTAAGCAGCACAGGGGCGCCGCAGGGAACCGTACTCTCTCCGGTCCTGTTCACCCTGTACACATCAGACTTCCAATATAACTCGGAGTCCTGCCATGTGCAGAAGTTCGCTGATGACACGGCCATAGTGGGGTGTGTCAGGAATGGACAGGAGGAGGAGTATAGGAAACTGATACAGGACTTTTTGATATGGTGCAACTCAAACCACCTGCGTCTCAATATCACCAAGACCAAGGAGATGGTGGTGGACTTTAGGAGATCTAGGCCTCATATGGAGCCAGTGATCATTAATGGAGAATGTGTGGAGCAGGTTAAGACCTACAAGTATCTGGGAGTACAGTTAGACGAGAAGCTAGACTGGACTGCCAACACAGATGCATTGTGCAGGAAGGCACAGAGTCGACTGTACTTCCTTAGAAGGTTGGCGTCATTCAATGTCTGCAGTGAGATGCTGAAGATGTTCTATAGGTAAGTTGTTGAGAGCGCCCTCTTCTTTGTTGTGGCGTGTTGGGGAGGAAGCATTAAGAAGAAGGACGCCTCACGTCTTAATAAGCTGGTAAGGAAGGCGGGCTCTGTCGTGGGCAAAGTACTGGAGAGTTTAACATCGGTAGCTGAGCGAAGGGCGCTGAGTAGGCTACGGTCAATTATGGAAAACCCTGAACATCCTCTACATAGCACCATCCAGAGACAGAGAAGCAGTTTCAGCGACAGGTTGCTATCGATGCAATGCTCCTCAGACAGGATGAAGAGATCAATACTCCCCAATGCCATTCGGCTTTACAATTCAACCGCCAGGAGTAAGATATGTTAAAGTGCCGGGGTTAGGACTGAGCTTAAGTTACCATTCAATGTATTTAAGTAAACTACTTAAGAACTTTTTAAAAGCTATTATTAATGCTTTTTGAGAGAGTGATTTAGATGCATATCATATTTTTACTGAGTTAAGTATTGTATGTAATTAGTTTTGCTACAATAAGTGTATGGGACATTGGAAAAAATGTTGAATTTCCCCATGGGGATGAATAAAGTATCTATCTATCTATCTATCTATCTAAATCATAAAAAATAATTCACAGAGCAGAAGGAATGTTTCTTTCTTACATTCATGGTCCTGACCTCATGGTCAATAAAGTCCTCACTTACTCTCCCTTTCCCCATAACTGGCAAAATCCTTGTAAATTGTCTCTGCTCTCTTTCAAGCTTATTAATATCTTTCCTGTGGGTAGATGGCCAGAACTGCACACAATACTCCAAATCAGGCCTCTCCAAAGTGTTGTCCAACTTCCAAGTCTCAACTCCTGTACTCAGTGTCCTGATTTATGAAGGACAATGCACCAAACACTCTCTTTATGATCCTATCTACCTGTGATGCCACTTTCAATGATGGCTCTCTATTTCCATGTCCCTTTGTTCTACCTCAACACTATTTCCCTCCCTTATCCTAATCCCTGATCCCTCAGAAATCTAGAAATTTATTTCTAGAAATAAATCTATTGATCTTGTTTTAAGCCCAGCCAATCCCTGAGCCTCTTTCTACAGCTCCAGGGTGGAGAATCCTTTTCCTTCATCTCTACTCACATTCCCATTTCAGTAACTTGGAAATGTTACTTTTGGTCTCCTCGGTGAAATAACTGACTGTGAATAACTGGGGCCCAAGCACTGATCCCTGTCTGAGACACCCCATGGATCACAGACCAGTCATGTGAGAAGGACCCATTCCTTCCTACCATTTCCTTTCTCTATATTAACCAGTGTTCAGTCCATGCTGGAATTCTCTCCCAGTTCCAAGTGCTCTCGTCTTCTCTCCCCAACTCCATGTGCTCTAAACTTGTTCACCAACCTCCAGTGAGAGACCTCATCAATAACCTTCTGAAAATCCAAATATATCACATCTACTGGTTCCCCCTGAACGACTTCACTCGATACTTCCCCAAAGACCTCGGAAAGACCAGTCAAATGTGACTTCCATTTCATTAATCCAGGCTGACTCGACTCACTCATAATATTTTCCAATGACCTTGATATCACATCCTTCGTTGTAGATTCCACCATTTCTCCGAATGCCAGTGACAGGCTAACATTTTGGTAGCTCACTGTTTCCTCTCTCCCTCCACTCTGGAGGAGTTCAGAGAGTCTGTGGTCTGCTGACCTGACCCACTGAGTTCCAGCAGCTCGTTTTTCATCCCAGATTCCAGTCCCTGCAGACCCGTGTGTTCCCAGCAGACATCACTGAGCAGCTTCAGCAGGCAGCTCATTCCCTTCAGCACGTTGAATAAAGCACTCTGCTCTCACACTGTTTCTCCTCCCTCAGATGCTGCCTGACCTGCTGAGCATTTCCAGATTTCCAGCCTCTGCAGTTCTTTTATTGTCACTGACTCTGTCTGACCGTGTGAGATTTTCTAAACACCTTGTCATCGTTCCTTCAGTGTGTGTTCAGCATTTTCCCAGCGACAGACATCAAGACACTGAGTTTCCTGCTTTCTACCTCCGTCCTTTCTGAAATGGGATCCTTACATTTGTAGTTTTCCAAACAGCTGGGCCCATTCCAGAATCTGGGAAATCCTGGAACATCCCAACTCTCTGGAACTCCAACATTGGAACATGGAACAGTATATCACAGTACAAGCCTTTTCCCTGTGTACCAATGCTTTAAACAACTCCAAGATCAATCTAGCCCCTCCCTCCCACATAGCCCTCCATTGTTCTATCACCCATGTGCCTATCTAAGGGTCTATTAAATGCCCCCAATGTATCTGCCTCTACCACCACCCCAGGAGTGTGTTCCACACACCCACCACTCTGTGTGTAAAAATAACTTACCTCTGACATCTCTCCTGTACTTTCCTCCCAACACTTTAGATTTACGCTCCCTCAAATTACCCATTTCTATGCTGTGCGCCAGCGGCTGCTGGAAAATGCCGATCTTACCTTACGCTCAGGGATCGAGACGGCCGACACGCTGGAGGCTGCTTTGCACAACGCTGACACTGTCCAGCCGTGCGATCCCCCGCCGGTTCCGTGGACACCTCAGACCCCGCCGCCGACGGTTCCCATGAGCGAATTCGCCAACGCCGCTGCCAGTCATGATTCCACGAACTCCCTGAACCCGACCACAGTGGCGGCCAGTCAAAAGCCCACGCTGTGTTACTTCTGCGGACTCGAAAAGCACCCCCGAAAACGCTGCCCGGCCCGAGAAGTGACCTGCTCCAGCTGCGGGAAGAAGGGCCATTTTGCCAAGGTCTGTAAGTCTAAACCACGAGTGGGGTCGGGCAGCGCTGTGTGTGAGACATGGGGGCCGCCATCTGCATGCCCAGATGTGGGCGGCCATCTTTGTCGGCGTCAACATGCCCCGCCCCACACCAGCTTGCAAGGTCAATGATGGACATCCTGGTGGAGGGGCACAGGACTAGCTGCCTGTTTGACATGGGCAGCACTGAGAGTTTTATTGACCCGGACACAGTGCAACGCTGTGGACTCGTGACACGGCCGGTCCGTCAGAAGATCACCTTGGCTTCAGGGTCGCATTCCACAGACATCCGGGTGGGTTGTGTAGCGACATTGGTGGTGCAGGGCACAGAATATCGGAACTTTGCGTTCCTGGTCATGCCTCGACTGTGCGCACCTGTGCTGTTGGGCCTGGACTTCCAGAGCCACCTCGAAAGTGTGACTATGGCATATGACGGGCCCCTCCCACCACTCACTGTCAGGAATCCTCAGTTTGGTGGGACTTCGCCATATACTCCGTTACCACACGCGCATACACACCGAACCACACGTCCCGCCCAGCACCATGCCGACAGCTGTGCTACTGACACTACTTGCAGCCTCTCCACCCTCAAGATCCCTCCCCCACCGCTGTTCGCCAACCTGACCCCCGACTGTAAACTGGTGGCAACTAAAAGCAGGAGGTACAGCGCGGGGGACAGGGCCTTCATTCAGTCAGAGGTGCAGTGGCTGCTCGGGGAGGGGATCATTGAGCCAAGCACAAGCCCTTGGCGGTCCCAGGTGGTTGTTGTTCAGACTGGACAGAAAAATAGGATGGTCGTGGACTATAGTCAAACCATCAATAGGTTCACGCAGCTTGACGCGTACCCCCTACCCCGCATCGCAGATATGGTCAATCAGATAGCTCAGTACAAGGTGTACTCGACAATAGATCTGAAATCCACTTATCACCAGCTCCCCATCCGCCCAGAGGACCGCCCCAACACCGCCTTCGAGGCGGGCGGCAGGCTCTATCACTTCCTGCGCGTCCCCTTCGGTGTCACAAATGGTGTCTCTGTCTTCCAGAGGGTGGTGGACCAGTGCCAACTGAAGGCCACATTTCCCTATCTGGATAACATCACCATCTGTGGTCGCAACTGGCCGGATCACAACGCCAACCTCCAATGATTTTTCCAAGTGGCCGAAGCCCTGAACCTTACTTATAATAGGGACAAATGTGTGTTCGGAACCACCCGACTCGCTATCCTTGGGTATGTCATGGAAAACGGGGTCATTGGCCCTGATCCCGACCGTATGCGCCCCCTGTTAGAACTCCCTCTTCCCACCACTCTCAAAGCCCTCAGACGGTGCCTGGGCTTCTTTTCAAATTACAAATAACAAAAGGAGATAGAATAGGTGTGTCAGAAAGGCAATGTCATGATAATCATTGGGGATTTTAACATGAAAGTGGATTGGGAAAACCAGGCCAGTACTGAACCTCAGGAGAAAGAATTTGTGGAATGCCTAAGGGATGGAACGGTCAAATATTTCAAATGTGCACAAGTTGGACCTCACGGTTTCCCCTTCACCGATCCTCCTTCAATCTCCCCAGGCTTCAGCGAATCATGGCCCTGCTCCGAGTCGAGTCCTACAACCTCTTCTCTCCGGCGTCTTGTCCCTTCATCCCCTGCCAAGCAAAAGACCCAGCTCACCCCCGGTGTCAGGCACACAACACGAAAACACATTCCCTTCATTGGACAGCTCACACTCCAAAGCACCTGTTATCTCTAACAGTAACCCGAACACCGCTTCTACAGAAATACCATTACATTAGCAGTGAAGCCTTTCCCAGGGTATTACACTTTCCCCCACCAAAATTAGTCATGTTGCCATGATATTGAGATAATTTGTCACCCTTCATACAAAACACAAAGTCCAACCGAGTGACGTAGATCCCCAAGGTGATAGGTGCCACATTCTGTTCTCCCGGTGCTACATAGGCCAGCCTATCTGGGGGTCTCCTGATTCTCTGAGACCTCCTTACCTGGATATCTACTTTTTCAGGTTCAAACACTCCTTGGGATACTTCTCGTCTACACGGCGAGGCCTCTCCCAGTCCATCACTCGTGCCTCCTGCAACTCAGACCCCTCTGCCACTCGGTTGAGCCCCACTTCATCCCTTTCATGGTCCCACTGAACCCCAGTCTGTCCGTAAGACCATAAGACAAAGGAGCAGAAGTCGGCCATTCGGCCCATCGAGTCTGCTCGATCACGTTTCATCACGACTAAAGCTCCCCTTTAGTCCCATTCCCCCGCCTTCTCACCATAACCCTTGATGTCCTGGCTACTCAGATACCTATCAATCTCTGTCTTAAATAGACCCAATGACTTGGCCTCCACTGCTACCCGTGGCAACAAATTCCACAGATCCACCACCCTCTGGCTAAAAAAACTTATTCGCATCTCTGTTCTGAATGGGCGCCCTGCAATCCTCAAGTCATGTCCTCTCGTACTAGACTCCCCCACCATGGGAAACAACTTTGCCACATCCACTCTGTCCATGCCTTTCAACATTTGAAATGTTTCTATGAGGTCCCTCCTCATTCTTCTAAACTCCAAGGAGTACAGTCCAAGAGCGGTCAAACGTTCCTCATATGTTAACCCTCTCATTCCCGGAATCATTCTAGCGAATCTTCTCTGAACCCTCTCTAATGTTAGCACATCCTTTTTAAATAAGGAGCCCAAAACTGCACACAGTATTTCAAGTGAGGTCTTACCAGTGCCTTATAGAGCCTCAACATCACATCCCTGCTCCTATACTCCATTCCTCTAGAAATGAATGCCAACATTACATTCGCCTTCTTCACCACCAACTCAACCTGGAGGTTAACCTTAAGGGTATCCTGCACAAGGACTCCCAAGTCCCGTTGCATCTCAGAACTTTCAATTATCTCCCCATTTAAATAATAGTCTGCCTGTTTATTTCTTCTACCAAAGTGCATGACTGTACACTTTCCGACATTGTAATTCATTTGCCACTTCTTTGCCCATTCCCCCAATCTATCCAAGTCTCTCTGCAGATTCTCTGTTTCCTCAGCACTACCGGCCCCTCCACCTGTCTTTGTATCTTCAGCAAACTTAGCCACAAAGCCATCTATTCCATAATCCAAATCGTTGATATACAACGTAAAAAGAAGCGGCCCCAACACGGACCCCTGTGGAACACCACTGGTAACCGGCAGCCAACCAGAATGGGATTCCTTTATTCCCACTCTGTTTCCTGCCAATCAACCAACACTCTATCCACGTATGTAACTTTCCCGTAATTCCATGGGATCTTGTTTAGCAGCCTCATGTGCGGCACCTTGTCAAAGGCCTTCTGAAAATCCAAATACACAACATCCACTACATCTCCCTTATCTAGCCTACTTGTAATTTCCTCAAAAAAATTGCACTAGGTTTGTCAGGCAGGATTTTCCTTTAAGGAAACCATGTTGAGTTCTGCCTATCTTGTCATATGCCTCCAGGTACTCCGTAACCTCATCCTTGACAATCGACTCCAACAACTTCCTAACCACCGATGTCAAGCTAACAGGTCTATAATTTCCTTTTTGCTTCCTTGCCCCTTTCTTAAATAACAGAGTGACATTTGCAATCTTCCAGTCCTCCGGAACCAGGCCAGAATCTATCGACTTTTGAAAGATCATTGCTAATGCCTCCGCAATCTCCGCTGCTACTCCCTTCAGAACACGAGGGTGCGTTCCATCTGGTCCAGGAGATTTATCTACCCTTAGACTATTCAGCTTCCTGAGTACTTTCTCTGTCGTAATTGTGACTGCGCATATTTCTCTTCCCTGACACCCTTGGATGTCCAGTATATTGCCGATGTCTTCCTCAGTGAAGACTGATGCAAAATACTCGTTCAGTTCCTCCGCCATCTCCTTATCTCCCATTACAATTTCTCCAGCATCATTTTCTATCGGTCCTATATCTACTCTCACCTGTCTTTTACTCTTTATATACTTGAAAAAGCTTTTAGTATCCTCTTTGATATTATTTGCTAGCTTCCTTTCACAGTTCATCTTTTCCCTCTTAATGACCTTCTTAGTTTCCTTTTGTAAGCTTTTAAATACTTCCCAATCCTCTGTTTTCCCACTTATTTTTGCTTCCTTGTATGCCGTCTGCTTTGCTTTTACTTTGGCTTTGACTTCTCTTGTCAGCCACGGTTGCATCCTTTTTCCATTCGAAAATTTCTTCTTCTTTGGAATATATCTGTCTTGCACCTTCCTCACTTCTGGCATAAACTCCAGCCACTGCTGCTCTGCTGTCCTTCCCGCTAGAGTCCCTTTCCAGTCAACCTTGGCCAGTTCCTCTCTCGTGCCACTGTAATTTCCTTTACTCCACTGAAATACCGACACATCGGATTTCGGCTTCTCTTTCTCAAATTTCACAGTGAACTCAATCATGTTGTGATCACTGCCTCCTAAGGGTTCCTTCACCTCAATCTCTCTAATCACCTCTGGTTCATTACACAATACCCAATCCAGTACAGCTGATCCCCTAGTGGGCTCAACAACAAGCTGTTCTAAAAAGCCATCTCGTAGACATTCTACAAATTCTCTCTCTTGAGATCCAGTGCCAACCTGATTTTCCCAATCCACTCGCATGTTAAAATCCCCCACAATTATCATAATACTGCCCTTCTGGCAAGCCTTTTCTATTTCCTGTTGTAATTTGTAGTCCACATCACTGCAGCTGTTTGGAGGCCTGTAGATAACTGTCATCAGGGTCCTTTTACCCCTGCAATTTCTTAGCTCAACCAATAAAGATTCTGTACCTTCCGATCCTATGTCAACTCTTTCTAATGATTTAATATCATTTCTTACCATTAAAGCCACGCCACCCCCTCTACCTACCTGCCTATCCTTCCGATACACCGTGTATCCTTGGACGTTCAGCTCCCAAAGACATGCATCCTTCAGCCACGTCTCAGTGATGGCCACAATATCATACCTGCCAATCTGTAACTGTACAACAAGATCATCCACGTTATTCCTTATGCTGCGTGCATTTAAGTATAACACCTTGTCCAGTATTTGGTATGTTTCACATTGATTGCACTGAACCTCATCCCAATGGCTGCAAATTTGCTCCATCACCTGCCTGTCCTTCCTGACATCCTTACTGCTCATTACCTTAGATCTATTTCTGTTTTCCCTCTCGTCCGCTCCATCATTCCGGTTCCCATCCCCCTGCCAAATTAGATTAAACCCTCCCTAACAGCTCTATTAAACCTTCCCGCCAGGATATTGGTCCCCCTAGGATTCAAGTGTAACCCGTCCTTTTTGTACAGGTCACACCTGCCCCAAAAGAGGTCCCAATGATCCAGAATCTGAATCCCTGCCCCCTGCTCCAATCCCTCAGTCACGCATTTATCCTCCACCTCATTCCATTCCTCCTCTCACTGTCGCGTGGCACAGGCAGTAATCCCGAGATTACTACCTTTGCGGTCTTTCTTCTCAACTGCCTTCCTAACTCCCTATATTCTCCTTTCAGGACCTCTTCCGTTTTCCTATCTAAGCCCATTGAGCCAAAGCCCTTAAGCCTACACTTTGCTCCCGGCTCACTCCGCTGCCCGCTGTTTAAGGCTGTGTCCTTTTAAAATCTTCCCCGCTTCACTGCCCGACGTCACACGCCTGTGCAGTCCCGCCTCCCTTAACTCCGATGAGAGTAAGAAAAAATCAAAATGGCTCCCGCTGCACTCCCGTTCTGATCCTCCAACTCACTTCTCCAAATAAATCTGGGGCTACCTGGGAAGCATAAGTTGGCTGACCGCTGGGCGGCTACACCCTATGTAGCGCAGAGTCAGATGCCGAATGTACCCATTTTCCAGGTGAGACCAGAGGATTGGACTGTCTGTCCACAAACAGTCTCCCCGATTTCACCTGACTCAGCATGAGAAGGGTTGGGAGTTTCTTCCTCAATCAGTGGGGAGTTCACAAAAGGCAGCAAGTACCACACCCCCATTTCCTCATCCTCCGAATCCGTATCCCATTCAGCGGCAGCGGCTGGACTGATCTCTCCTGCTGTTGGTCCGTCAGTCACTCCGCGTCACCACAGTGTCCTCTTACTAGGTGTAGGCCCCAGGTCGGGCTCTGGGTCAACCCGGACCTCTTGTCCCAGAGGCAGAAGGTGATTCTGATGGAGAATCTTGACAGGCCCATTCCCATCCTCTGGTCTCAGCTGGAAAATCGGTACATTTGGCATCTGACTCTACCCTACATAGGGCGTAGCTGCCCAGTGGTTAGCCAACTTATGCTTCCCAGGTAGCCCCAAATTCCTTATGAGGACTTGGTCTCCCGGCATGAGTTGGGAGAAACCTAACCTTTTGATCATACCTCCTCTTGTTACCATGATTCTGCTTGGCAGCTGTGACCTCAGCTAATTCATAAGCCTTTTTCAGCTCCCTTCTCATATCAGAAACATACTCCAGATGAGTCTTCGGTGGTAGGTCTTCCTCGCCGGTACCAAACCAAAGGTCGATGGGCAACCTCATCTCACGCCCAAACAGCAGATAATATGGTGAGTACCCAGTAGCTTCATTTCATGTTCAGTTGTAACTGTGAACCAGGTGTCTAAGATGTCAACTCTACTTGTTAAGTATGAATCTGATTTCCAAGTAACTGCAATAGCCTTATTGGCTACTGCCAATGCAATTTTTGTAATTTTTTCTGATATTTGTTCAATTTAGGTTTCAGTTTTATCCTTTCAATATCACCTAGTAAAAATGTGGAAGTTGTATTCCAATAATTTATTCCAATAAAACTCTTAAATTTATCCAAAAAGTTTGAATTTTAAAACAAGACCAAGTAGAGTGTTTATATAAAAAAAAAGTACCAATTTCTTGATTACATCGAAAACATTGATCAGATAAATTTGGGTTTGATCTATTTTTTTTGGTGTAATATATAATTGATGTAAAAAATTGTATTGTACTAATCTAAGTTGGACATTTATTGTATTTGTCATACTGTCAAGGCATAGTCTTGACCAACTTGTTTCATCAATTTTAATATTCAAATTAGTTTCCATTTTTGTCTTGACTTATGAATTCCTTGTTTAATTGTCTGTTTTTGAATCAAATTATACATACAAGAAGTAATTTTTTTTAATTTTCCCTTTTTGAATTAAAATTTCTATTTCATTAGGCTTCAGCATTAACATTGTTTGGCCCAGTTTATCTCTTAAATAAGCCCTTAATTGGAAATAACAAGTGTTATTTGATATTTTATATTTATTCTTTAGTTGATCAAATGACATCAATATACCTCCTTCAAAACAGTCACCTATATATCTAATCCCTTTTTGAAACCAGTTATATAAAAGTTGGTTATCCATTGTAAAAGGAATGAGTCTCCTCAGACAGGATGAAGAGATCAATACTCCCCAATGCCATTTGGCTTTACAATTCAACCGCCAGGAGTAAGATATGTTAAAGTGCCGGGGTTAGGACTCAATGTATTTAAGTAAACTACTTAAGAACTTTTTAAAAGCTATTATTAATGCTTTTTGAGAGGGTGATTTTAGATGCATATCATATTTTTACTGAGTTAAGTATTGTATGTAATTAGTTTTGCTACAATAAGTGAATGGGACATTGGAAAAAATGTTGAATTTCCCCATGGGGATGAATAAAGTATCTATCTATCTATCTATCTATTTTGAATTAGGGGTCTCTTTGCTAATAAAGATTTCTTTATCTCATCAACATTTATCTTATTCCATAAATCAATCAGATGTTTTAATATAAGAGATTCTTTCTTTTCCTGGATCCATTTAGATTCCCATTTATATATAAAATCTTATGGTATATTTTCTCCTATCTTATCTAACTCTATTCTAATCCATGCTGGTTTATCTTCATCAAAAAAAGATGCAATAAATCGAAGTTGATTTGCTTTATAATAATTCTTAAAATTTGGGAGTTGTAACCCTCCTAGATCAAATTTACATGTCAATTTTTCCAACGATATTCTTGACATCTTACCCTTCCAAAGAAACTTACACATTTATTCAACTCTTGAAAACTTCTGCGGTAATTGTATTGGTAGTGTTTGGAATAAATATTGCAATCTAGGGAATATATTCATTTTTACAGCATTAACTCTACCTACTAATGTTATTGGTAACATCATCCATTTATCAAGATCTGCTTGATTTTTTTTCAATAATGGCAAATAATATAATTTATATAAATTCTTTATGTCATTATCAACTCTTATACCTAAATATTTTATACCATTTATTGGCCATCTAAATTGAGTTACTAATCGACATTGACTATAGTCTCCTTTAGTAGGGGGTAAAATGTCACTTTTATCCCAGTTTACTTTATACCCTGATATTTTCCCATATTCTTCCAATCTAAAAGATAATTTATGCAATGGGTTTGTTAGATAAATCAGAACATCATCAGCAAATAAATTAATCTTGTATTCCTCCTGGTTTACTCTGAAGCCCATAATATCTGAAAGTGTGGAGGAGCAGAGGAATCTGGGGGTACATGTCCACAGATCCCTGAAAGTTGCCTCACAGGTAGATAGGGTAGTTAAGAAAGCTTATGGGGTGTTAGCTTTCATAAGTCGAGGGATAGAGTTTAAGAGTCGCAATGTAATGATGCAGCTCTATAAAACTCTGGTTAGGCCACACTTGGAGTACTGTGTCCAGTTCTGGTTGCCTCACTATAGGAAGGATGTGGAAGCATTGGAAAGGGTACAGAGGAGATTTACCAGGATGCTGCCTGGTTTAGAGAGTATGGATTATGATCAGAGATTAAGGGAGCTAGGGCTTTACTCTTTGGAGAGAAGGAGGATGAGAGGAGACATGATAGAGGTGTACAAGATATTAAGAGGAATAGACAGAGTGGACAGCTAGTGCCTCTTCCCCAGGGCACCACTGCTCAGTAAAAGAGGACATGGGGCTTTAAGGTAAGGGGAGGGAAGTTCAAGGGGGATATTAGAGGAAGGTTTTTCACTCAGAGTGGTTGGTGCGTGGAATGCACTGCCTGCGTCAGTGGTGGAGGCAGATACACTAATGAAGTTTAAGAGACTACTAGACAGGTATATGGAGGAATTTAAGGTGGGGGGGTGGTTATATGGGAGTCAGGGTTTGAGGGTCGGCACAACATTGTGGGCTGAAGGGCCTGTAATGTGCTGTACTATTCTATGTTCTAAATATCAAGAAAGCATCATGTGGCATCAGTCTAGCAGTACTTGCATCCACAGTGATGAAGAGTTGTGAGAGATTTTTGTGTTTTCAAAATTTTATTTGAATATGGAATAGGCCATTTGAGCCATACCACCCAGCAATTCCCTGATCTAACCCTAGCCTAATCATGGGACAACTTACAATGACCAATTAATCTACAAGCAGTACAACTTTGGACTGTGGGAGGAAACCTGAACACCTGGAGAAAACCCATGCAGTCACGGGGAGAACATACAAGCTCTTTGCAGGCAGTGATGGGAAATGGGCCCAGGTCATTGTTAGTTGTGCTAACAACTACATTACTGTAGTGATGAAGCACATCAATTGCCTGAACCTGGATCCACTCCAATTTGCCTACAGGTGAATAGCAGATGCCATTTCATTGGCTCGTCACTCAACCCTGGACAACAAAGATGCATACGTCAGGATGCTCTTTATCACCACTGCTCAGCATTCAATACTACCTTCCCCTCGAAAGCAATAATCCTCAAGACCTCAGCCTTCACACCTCCTTGTGCAATTGGATTTTTAATTTCCACACTTGCATACTCTAGTCAGTTCGGATTAGCAAAGACTTCTCCACAACCTCCATCAGCACAGGTACAACACAAGGCTGTGTGCTCAGCCCCTGCTCTATTTGCTTTCCCTTCTGACTAAGCACAGCTCCAACACCACATTTAAGTTTGCTGACACCACCACTGTCATAGGCCAAATCAAAGTTGGTGGTGAATCAGCATACAGGAGCCTCAGGACCCACACTACCATGTTCAGGAAGAGTCATTACCCCTCAGTTATCAGGCTCTTGAGAGGAGATGGCTTCACTCAACTTCACTTGACCCATCACAGAACTGTTCCCACAGACAATGAACTCACTTTAAATGACTCTTAATCTCTTGTTATCTATTTATTGATCATTTATTTATTAGTATTTTCCTCTTTCGTATTTGCAGAGTTTGGTATATTTTGCACATGCATTGTTTGTCTTGCTGGGAGTGGCATTCCATTGATTTTTTAAAAGATTTCTTGGATTTGCTGTGTATGCCTACAAGAAAACCAATCTCAGTTGTACGTGGCGCCATATGCACTGTGATATGAAATTTACTTTGAATTGAAACCCATGTCAAAGAATCAAGGGCTTCATGTTAATAACATACTTGTAATCTACAAGGACAGAAAGAATATAATGAAGAAAGTAATGTTCAAAATTACTAAAGTGGTATAGAGTTTCCCCAATGGAAATGTACATGAATTGCATTAAACATGTCAGATACCAAATGCTGCACATCGTGCAAGAATTTTCAACTCTATCCATTGCTGTTAGTTGAATCCTTCAAACAACAGCATTGCGTGAAGTGAATATTTATACCCACTTTGAAAGCAATTACAATACCCTACACTTGAAAAGGAAACTTAATTTATTTCTGCAGGTCAATAATCATTTTCTTTACACTCAAGTGCTGTTGAAATAAGAGGCTGAAGTGCTGCTCTTCAGAGAGGTGACTCATCGAGTTATACTTTGTGATGATCTGCATCGAAACAGGTTTGAGGATGTGTCAAAATGTTGGTGTTTAGTCACTGCAATTTTCCGTTTCATTATTCTATATAGTTGTGCTAATACCAGCTTTACTGAGCTTGTGCCATTGGAAGAGCAGCCTTGTACAAGGTGTTAATAAATATAACACACACAAAAAAAAACTGCTGGAGGAACTCAGCAGGTCAGGCAACATTTATGGAAAGGACTAAAGTCAACATTTCAGGCTGAGACCCTTCATTGGGATCCGGATGAAGGGTCTTGGCCCAAAACATCAGCTCTTTATTACTATCCTGTCTCACCTGTTGAGTTCAACCAGCATTTTGTGCTACTCTGGAATTCCAGCATTTGCAGAATCACTTGTGGAATTCTGATCGCCCTGAAATGTCTCCAATTTATTCCCCTCGATCGATGTTGTCTGACCTGCTGAGTTCCTCCAGCATTTTTTGTGTTATTCTGGATTTCCAACATCTGAGAACCTCTCATGGTTAAGATATTAACAAATCTATTGTTTTCTCAGGTTAACCACAACACTAACCCAGAATATCCTCTGGCTTTATTTCCGCTGGCATCTTAGCCTATTTATATTTAAAACAAAATATTTAATTACTATCACTATTATGACACCTGCAGGAAGAGCATCCAGCTGCAGCTTCTTACAGACCGTGTTGAGGAAATGGAGCTGGATGAACTCTGGATCATTTGGGAGGCTGAGGGGTTGATCAAAAGGTGATACGGGGAGGTAGTTATACCCAAGGTGCAGGACTCGGTTAACTGTGTGACTGTAAGGATTGGGAATGGGGATAGGCAGCAAGTGTGGAGTCCCCCAGTGGCTGTTCCTCCTTGATAACAAGTCTACTGCTTTGCATACTGTTTGGGGGGGAATAGCAGAGGAAAGCCACATGCAGCAGTCAGATCTCTGGCACTGATTCTGGCTCTTTATCTCAGAATGGAAAAGGGGATGAGAGGTGAGCTGCATTGATAAGGAATTCAGTGGTTACGGGAATGGAAGATATTCTGTGGATGAGAAAGAGATTCCCAAATGGTACATTGCCTCCCAGGTGTCGGTCTGAACTATCTCAGAGTCTGCCATGTTCTTAAGTGGGAGGGGGAGCAGCCAGGAATCATGGTCCGCGTAGTTTCCATTGATTCCACACAGGTTCTGTAAGTGATTTCAGGGAGTTGGGTACCAAGTTAAAGAATGGGGCCTCCAGGATTGTGATCTCAGGATTACTACCTGTCCCACGTGCTAGTGAGGCCAGAACTGGGAAGATAATGCAGTTTAACACGGGTCTAAAGAGATGGTGCAAGAGGGATAGCTTCAGACTTTTGGATAATTGGACTCTCTTCCAGGAAATGCGGGACCTGTATTGACAGGACTATTTGCATCTGAACTGGAGGGGGCTAATATCCTTGTTGGAATTCTGCATGAGGGGTGGGGAGCGGTGGTGGTTATGCTAGAGCTGTGGAGGAATGGGAACCGGAGCATTTGGTGGAGTGTTTGTGGAGAAAGAAATTGTAAAGTCAGGAATGAAAATGTTGAACACAACGGGACTAATGATCTGAGTTGTATATTTCAACGCAAGTGGTATTAAGGTGTATGACCTTTGGCCTGGAGCAACAGGTGGAATTATGACACTGTAGTCATTCGTGAGACTTGGTTGCAGGAGGGGCAGGAATAGCTCAATATTCCTGGATTTCATTGGTTTAGATGTGATAGAGCAGGATAGAGTAAAGCTGGAGCGGTTGGGAGACTGTAGGTCTGACACGGTGGTCAGCAGCACAGGAGCGCCGCAGGGAACCGTATTCTCTCCGGTCCTGTTCACCCTGTACACATCAGACTTCCAATATAACTCGGAGTCCTGCCATGTGCAGAAGTTCGCTGATGACACGGCCATAGTGGGGTGTGTCAGGAATGGACAGGAGGAGGAGTATAGGAAACTGATACAGGACTTTGTGATATGGTGCAACTCAAACTACCTGCGTCTCAATATCACCAAGACCAAGGAGATGGTGGTGGACTTCAGGAGATCTAGGCCTCATATGGAGCCAGTGATCATTAATGGAGAATGTGTGGAGCAGGTTAAGACCTACAAGTATCTGGGAGTACAGTTAGACGAGAAGCTAGACTGGACTGCCAACACAGATGCCTTGTGCAGGAAGGCACAGAGTCGACTGTACTTCCTTAGAAGGTTGGCGTCATTCAATGTCTGTAGTGAGATGCTGAAGATGTTCTATAGGTCAGTTGTGGAGAGCGCCCTCTTCTTTGTGGTGGCGTGTTGGGGAGGAAGCATTAAGAAGAGGGACGCCTCACGTCTTAATAAGCTGGTAAGGAAGGCGGGCTCTGTCGTGGGCAAAGTACTGGAGAGTTTAACATCGGTAGCTGAGCGAAGGGCGCTGAGTAGGCTACGGTCAATTATGGAAAACCCTGAACATCCTCTACATAGCACCATCCAGAGACAGAGAAGCAGTTTCAGCGACAGGTTACTATCGATGCAATGCTCCTCAGACAGGATGAAGAGGTCAATACTCCCCAATGCCATTAGGCTTTACAATTCAACCGCCAGGACTTAAGAACTTTTTAAAAGCTATTATTAATGCTTTTTTACTGAGTTAAGTATTGTATGTAATTAGTTTTGCTACAAGAAGTGTATGGGACATTGGAAAAAAATGTTGAATTTCCCCATGGGGATGAATAAAGTATCTATCTATCTATCTATCTTACTAGTCAAAGAAATTCAGACTGTAGGTGGAGCTAAGAAAAGAACAACCACATTAATAGGGTTATATTATAGATCTCCTCAGTCAGTGGATTTCGAGGAACAACTTTGTAGAGAGATTTCAGCCAAGGTTTTGATCGTAGGTGATTTTAACTTTCCACATATTGATTGGGACTCCCATGCTGTAAAACAACTAGATAGAATAGAGTTTGTCAAATATGTTCATCAATACATAGATCCCAGCTAGAAGGATTGTGATACTCAATCTTCTATTAAGGAATAGGGCAGAGCAGGAGTTCCCATCCTGAGGCCCATTGATCCCTCGTTTAATGGTAACGCTCCATGGCATTAAAGGTTGGGAACCCTTGGTGTAGAGGATCATAATGCCATTTGTTTCAAGATTATTATGGAGAAGGATAGGTCGTGTCCTTGGGTTGAGAAGTGAAATTGGAGAAAGGCCAATTTTGATGGTAACAGAAAGGATCTGGCAAGGGTGGATTTGGACAGGTTGTTTTCTGGAAATGTTATACTTGGTAATTGGCAGGCCTTCAAAAGTTTAGAATGTGTATTGCAAAGTGTTCTTAAAAGATGAGTCATAGAATCAGTTCAGAATAGAGGAGATTGAAGGTATTGCTCCCAGTTCAGAAGACTGGCTGTAAGGTAATAACTGTTCCTGAACCTGCTGCTGTGGGACCCTAGGCTTCTGTATCTCCTGCCCGATGGTAGTGAGAAAACCACATGGTCTGTATGGTGGGGGCTTTGAATGCTGCTGCTTGTGCCTGTAAATGTATTCAATGGTGGAGAGGGCTTTGCCTGTGATAGACCGGTCTGTATCCATTTTCTGTTGTCTTTTTATCTCATACCAGACCATGGTGCATATAGTTAGGGTAGTCTCTACTGCACCTATAGAAAGTTTTCCACAGTTGAAGCAGAATAAGAGAACTTGAGATTGCCTGCTTTGCTGGAAAGAGAAACTGATCTTCTCCACAATAAAAGCAGAAGCTGTTGGCATCCGAGATCAGTGGATTAACTGAGTAGGAAATCAGTGGACCAAGCTGTGGGGATAATTCTCCTCCTCATTCTCAAAGTGGTGCCATGCATTCTTCAACCTTTCCCTAAAGTAAAGCAGGTTCTTGTTCAAGGTCTCTTCCATAAACTGGTACTTCCAATATACAGCTTTCCCTCACCACTACATTAGTATTCCTAGGTTTCTGGGCTGGGATCCAAACCCACAAGCATCCAACTCTGCAGAGCATAGCCACTGAAAAATTAGCCATGTCAGCTAAGTAGTTAAGGTATTTCATTCACTGGGCCTTTCCATATAATTTTTCTCAAGTGGTTTTGAGCAAGGTATCATAGTTAAAAATGTGTTATTCAACAAATCTCTAATTGTGAGGTCCTGTCAATTTCTCCAGGAGATGTGGCATTGGTGACTATTTCTCCAGCTATCTGCGGTAAAAGTTCCCTCCTAAACGATAGTTAGCTGAATCAGTCAACCAAAAACTCAGAACCACATGCGAGTTGTATTTCCACATATGACATCAATCTCAAAGGCAAGTATTCATTTGTGATATTCTAAAGAACCTCCAAGCAAAATTATTATCAAAGTACATATGTATGTCACCACATAAAATCTTCATTTCCTTGCAGACATACTCAATAAATCCAATAACCATAATATAATCAATGAAAGATTGTACCTAACAGGGTGGACAACCAATGTGCAAAAGGCAACAAAATCACTCAGGGTTTTCCCCAATCAGAAACCCTGGATGAAGGATGAAATCTGGAACCTGCTGAGAGCCAATTGAGAAGCTTTCAAGTCGGGAGATCAAGAATGCCAGAACAAGTGCAGGTATGCACTCCAGGAAGCAATCTCTCATGTGAAATGGACCAGACTGGAATCAACAAGGGTTGCTCAACAGTTGTGGCAGTGTTTGTGTTGAGGAGCACTTCGGGTCCAGTGATCACAATGCCATTAGTTTCAATATAATTATGGAGAAGGATAGGACTGGACCCAGGGTTGAGATTTTTGATTGGAGAAAGGCTAACTTTGAGGATTTAGAAGGAGTGGATTGGGACAATTTGTTTTATGGGAAGGATGCAATAGAGAAATGGAGGTCATTTAAAGGTGAAATTTTGAGGGTACAGAATCTTTATGTTCCTGTAAGGTTGAAAGAAAAGGTTAAAAGTTTGAGAGCGCCATAGTTTTCAAGGGGTGTTGGAAACTTGGTTTGGAAAAAGAGAGATATCTACAATAAATATAGGCAGCATGGAGTAAATGAGGCGCTCAAGGAATATAAAGAATATAAAAGAATCTTAAGGAAATTAGAAAATCTAAAAGAAGATATGAGGTTGCTTTGGCAAGTAAGGTGAAAATAAATCCGAAGGGTCTCTACAGTTATATTAATAGCAAACGGATAGTGAGGGATAAAATTGGTCCCTTAAGAGAATCAGAGTGGACAGCTATGTGTGGAGCCAAAAGAGATGGGGGAGATATTGAACAATTTCTTTTCTTCGGTATTCACTAAGGAGAAGGATATTGAATTGTATAAGGTAAGGAAAACAAGTAGGGAAGTTATGGAAACTATGATGATTAAAGAGGAGGAAGTACTGGTGCTTTTAAGGAATATAAAAGTGGATAAATCTCTGGATCCTGACAGGATATTCCCTAGGACCTTGAGGGAAGTTGGTGTAGAAATAGTAGGGACTCTGACAGAAATATTTCAAATGTCATTAGAAACGGGGATAGTGCCGGAGGATTGGCGTATTGCTCAAGTTGTTCCATTGATTAAAAATGGTTCTAAGAGTAAACCTAGCAATTATAGGCCTGTCAGTTTGATGTCAGTGGTGGGTAAATTAATGCAAAGTATTCTTTGAGATGGTATATGTAATTATCTGGATAGACAAGGTCTGATTAGGAATAGTCAGCATGGATTTGTGCATGGCAGGTCATGTTTGACAAATCTTATTGAATTTTTTGAAGAGGTTACTGGGAAAGATGACGAGGGTAAAGCAGTGGATGTTGTCTAAATGGACACAGTAAGGCTTTTGACAAGGTTCTGCATGGAAGGTTAGTTAGGAATGTTTAATCGTTAGGTATTAATATTGAAGTAGTAAAATGGATTCAACAGTGGCTGGATGGGAGATGCCAGAGAGTAGTTGTGGATAACTGTTTGTCAGGTTGGAGGCCGGTGACTAGTGGTGTGCCTCAGGGATCTGTAATGGGTCAAATGTTCTTTGTCATACATATTAATGATTTGGATGATGGGTTGTAGATTGGATTAGTAAGTATGCAGATGATACTCAGATTGGTGAAGTTGTGGATAATGAAGTAGGTTTTCAAAGCTTGCAGAGAGATTTAGGCCAGTTAGAAGAGTGAGCTGAACGATGGCAGATGGAGTTTAATGCTGATAAGTGTGAGGTGCTACATTTTGGTAGGAATAATCAAAACAGGACATACATGGTAAATGGTAGGGCATTGAAGAATGCAGTAGAACAGAGTGATCTAGGAATAATGGTGCATAGTTCCCTGAAGGTGGAATCTCATGAGGATAGAGTGGTGAAGAAAGCTTTTGGTATGCTGGCCTTTATAAATCAGAGCATTGAGTATAGGAGTTGGGATGCAATGTTTAAAATTGTAGGCATCTCTGAGGCCGAATTTGGAGTATTGTGTACAATTCTGGTCACCAAATTATAGGAAAGATGTCAAGAAAATAGAGAGAGTACAGAGAAGATTTACTAGAATGTTACCAGGGTTTCAGCACCTAAGTTACCAAGAAAGGTTGAACCAGTTAGGTCTTTATTCTTTGGGGCATAGAAGGTTGAGGGGGGACTTGATAGTGGTATTTAAAATTATGAGGGAGATAGATAGAGTTGACGTGGATAGGCTTTTTCCATTGAGAGGGGGGAGATTCAAACAAGAGGACATTAGTTGAGAGTTATGGGGCAAAAGTTTGGGGGTAACACGAGGGGGATTTTCTTTACTCGGAGAGGTAGCTGTGTGGAACGAGCTTCCAGTAGAGGCAGGTTTGGTATTGTCATTTAAAGTAAAATTGGATATGTATATGGACAGGAAAGGAATGGAGGGTCAATGGGACTAGGTGAGAGTAAGCGTTCAGCACGGACTAGAAGGGCTGAGATGGCCTGTTTCCGTGCTGTAATTGTTATATGGTTAAATGTTATAAGTAGCTCTGCTATTTCCTCTGGTTCCATACACACTTTCCCACAGCCACTCAAAATTCCCAAGATCCTTTCCCATACACACTTTGTCACAGACACTCAAAATTCCCAAGATCCTTTCCCATACACACTTTGTCACAGACTGACCACAGCAAGTCAGAGTTGGTAAGCACACCTCCACTACCTCCATCTACACATCCAACTCCATAATTAAATTTGGGGTCAATACCACAGTGGTTGGCCTGATCTCGGACAAGGATGAAGCAGCCTATAGGCTCGAGGTGGATCATCTGATGGAGTGGTGTAAGGCCAATGACCTGGTCCTTAACACTTCTAAAATAAGAGATCCTATCTACAAAAGATAGGATTAAATATATAGGTCCTTTGAAGATAAAACTATAAGTTATTTGGGGAAAATAAAAACTAAAGTTATTTTGAACTCCATGGAGCATGTGAGGATCCTCTGATATCCAGGTGATCTTTCTTTCTTTTTTCTTCCTTTCTTTTTTCTTTTTTTTCTTTTTTTTCAGATAGGGATCTAAGGGGGGAAGGGTTAAGGGGAGGGGGGAAGGTTAATATTAATTTTTCACTATTCTAATATTCTATTCATTTCATGTAATTCTCTTAAAATTTAATATATAAATAAAAATAAAAATAAAATAAATGAGATGATCATTGACTTCAGGAGATCAAAGGACAGAGTACACACCCCTCCCCATATACATAGAGAGGTAGTGGAAAGTGTGGAAAACCTAAAGTTCCTTGGAGTTATGTTGTAAAACAGCTGAGATGGACCACCAACATCTTGCTGCTTGTTTAAAAAAATACAAGGCACAACAAAGACTCTTCCTCAGAAAGCTGTAACAAGCCAAACTCTCTCAAAAGTTGTCGCTTGAAACCATCCTGACCAACAGCGCCACCGTGTGGTCTGCCAGCTGCACAGCCGCTGAGCGACAAGACCTGCATCGCGTGGTGAAGGTGGCCCAGCGAATTGTCAGGATGGAGCTCCCAGGACTGGACACCGTCTATTCCAGCAGACTCAGGAGGAAAGCAATCAGCATAACCAGAGACACCACACACCCCGGCCACTCCATGTTTGACCTGCTGCCATCCAGCAAAAGGTTCAGGACACTAAAAGCCAGAACAAATAGACTGAGGAACAGCTTCTACTCCAGAGCCATGAATTACTGTGATATTCTGGTGCTGCTGCAACTTATTGTCTGATACTCATCTATTTAATACTGTTTCTCCATTACTGTCTTGTTCTTATATACCACTTCATTTAATTGCTTGAGATGAAGCCAATCAGACTTTCATTGTACCTGTGTATTTGTAACTGTGCAATAATTGTACCAATGTAAATTGTTTTTATATACCACTTCATTTAATTGCTTGAGAGGTAGCCAAACAGACTTTCATTGTACCTTTGTATTGGTACCTGTGTATTAAATGTACCATTGTATCTTGTTTTTATATACCACTTAATTGCTTAAGAGGAAGCCAAACAGACTTTCGTTATACCTGTGTATTAATTGTAACATTGTAACTTGTTTTCATATACCACTTCGTTTAATTGCTTTAGAAGAAGCCAAACACACTTTCATTGTACCTCTGTATTGATTGTAACATTGTAACTTGTTTCAATATACCACTTTATTGAATTACATGAGAAGGCAAACAGACGTTCATTGTACCTGTGTATTAATTGTACCATTGTAACTTGTAATTATGCCACTTTATTTAATTGTTTGATGAAGCTCGCCTTGCCTCACACCACAGTTCCTGTACCCTACCATAACTTCCCTGTCTCAATGGATCATACCTATACAGAAGTCCACACAAATAATCCCAGAATATTTGCCACATTTCTTCCATACTTTTCCCTGAGAACATCGCTTTTCAATTTAAGCCTCCGATTTCCTGCCAGATAGCCTCATAATTCCCCTTACTCCGATTAAAAATATTTCTGACTTGTCTGTTCCTATGCCTCTCCAATGCATAAAGAGAAGAATTATCATCATTATCTCCAAAATGCTCTCCTACTACGATATTTGACACCTGACCGGTTTCATTTCCCAATGTCAATCAAGTATAGCCTCTCCTCTTGTAGGTTTATATACATAGTGTCAGGAAACATTGCTGAACACACCTACAAACTCTACCCCATCTAAACCCCTTGCTCCAGGGAGATGCCAGTCGATACTTGGGAAATTAAATCTCCCGGCATGACAACTCTGTTATTGTTACACCTTTCCAGGATCTCTTTCCCTATCTGCTCGGCAACCCTGTTACTATTAGGTGGCCTATATAAAAAAAACACCCAATAAATTTAGTGACCACTTCCTCTTCCTAACCATACCCACAGAGACTCTGTGGACAATCCCCCCAGGGCGTCTACCTTTTCTGCCGCCGTGACACTATCTGTGATCGGCAGTGCCACACCCCCACCTACTTGGCCTCCCCCGTCCTTTCTGAAACATCTAAATCCTGGCACTTGAAGTAACCAATCCTCTCCCTGAGCCATCCAAGTCTCTGTGATGGCCACCACATCATATCTCCAAGTACTGATCAATGCTCTAATTTCATCTGCTTTCTTCACAACACTCCTTGTATTAAAATAGACACATCTGAAGCGTTCGGTCTGAGCGCATCCCTTCTTTATCACCTGCCTATCCTCCCTCACACACTGTCTACAAGCTTTCTCTATTTGTGAGCTAACCTCCTCTTCCCCAGTCCCTTCAGTTCAGTTCCCATCCCCCAACAATTCTAGTTTAAACTCTCCCCGTAGTCTTATCAAACCTCCCCGCCAGGATATTGGTTCCCCTGGGATTCCAGTGCAACCCGTCCTTTTTGTACAGGACACACCTGCCCCAAAGGAGGTCCCAGTGATCCAGAAATCTGAATCCCTGCCCCCTGCTCCAGACCCCCAGCCACATTTATCCTCCACCTCATCCTGTTCCTATTCTCACTGTCACGTGGCACAGGCAGTAATCCCGAGATTACTACCTTTGTGGTCCTGTTTCTCAACTTCCTTCCTAACTCCCTGTAGTCTGTTTTCAGGACCTCTTCCCTTTTCCTACCTATGCCATTGGTACCAATATGTACCATGACCTCTGGCTGTTCTCCCTCCCACCGCAGGATATCTTGGACACAATCCGAAACATCCCGGACCCTGGCACCTGGGAGGCAAACTACCATCCGAGTTTCTTTCTTGCGTCCACAGAATCGCCTGTCTGAACCCCTGACTATAGAGTCCCCTATCACTACTGCCTTCCTCTTCCTTTCCCTACCCTTCTGAGCCACAGGGCCAGACTCTGTGCCAGAGGCACGGCCACTGTCGCTTCCCCCAGGTAGGCTTTCCTCCCCCAACAGTACTCAAACAGGAGTACTTATTGTCAAGGGGTACAGTCACAGGGGTTCTCTCTAGTACCTGACTCTTCCCCTTCCCTCTCCTGACTGTGACCTACTTGTCTGTCTCCCGTGGCCCTGATGTGACTACCTGCCTATAACTCGATCACCTCCTCACTCTCCCTGACCAGGTGAAGGTCATCGAGCTGCAGCTCCAGTTCCCTAACACGGTCCCTCAGGAGCTGTGGCTTGACGCACCTGGTGCAGATGTGGCTGTCCGGGAGGCTGGGAGACTCCAGGACCCCCCCCACATCTGACACCGAGCACAGAAAAATGGTCTCACGCATAATTCCTACCTCGCCTCATCCCATTACCACCTAAGCCAGTTCAGCCAAAGCCCTGCCACTCTGCTACCTCTCACTCCACTGCCCGCTGGATATGGTGGTCTCTTTAAACCTTTCGTGCGCTACTGGCTGACATCACGTGGCTGCGCAGTCTCGCCTCTCTTTAACCCGAGTAGGAAAAAAACTCCCTTCGCTCTGATAGATCAGCAGTTCACTTGCACCTTCTTGCTCCGAATTGACAAACCCTCCCAGCCATTGAGCACATCGACATGAAACATTGCTGTGGAAAATCAGCATCCATCATCAAAGATTCTCAGCACCCAGGCCACGCTCTTTTCTCACTGCTCTCGTCAGGTAGAAGGTACAAGTGTATCCGGACTCACACCACCAGCTTCAAGAACAGTTACTACCCCTCAACCATCAGGCTCTTGAACGAAAGGGGATAGCTACACTCTGTTACATTGCCTTTTCATGTTTGCTGTTTATTGGGGTTTACTTATATCTGGATCTGAGAGATTGTTGTGGCACCACTCAGCCAGCTTTTCAATCTTCCTCCTGTATGCTGATTCATCACCACCTTTGATTTGCCCAATGACAGTGTTGTCGTCAGCAAACTTGGATATGGTATTGGAGCTATGCCTAGCCTCACAGTCATAAGTGTAAAGTGAGTAGAGAAGGGGGCTAAGCAGTCTTCAATTCACGGGCTAAATAAGATTGTTTTATTGCAAAACCCTGTGATTGACTAGTATAGTAACACCCTTTTAACTTTCAACCACACACCCTCCTGTTGCATTGTCTGCATGAGGGAATTCTTCCACAAACTGATGGAAGAAAGGAAGCAAGAGTGCCTCTACTTCAGGAGTCTTTGGAGGTTTGGCATGTCCTCAAAAACCTTGGCAGACTTCTATAGATGTGTGGTGGAGAGTGTGCTCACTGGCTGTATTACCACCTGATTTAGGAACACCAATGCCTTTTGAGGGGAAAATCCTATAAAGCCCAGTACATCATGGGTAAGGCCCTCCCAAACATTGAGCACATCTACATGATACATTGCCATAGGAAAGCAGCATCCATTATTATAGATCCTCACCACCCAGGCCACGCTCTTTTCTCACTGCTGTCATCAGGTAGAAGGTACAAGTGCCTCAGGACTCACACCACCAGGTTTAAGAACAGTTACTACCCCTCAACCGTCAGGATCTTGAACAAAAGGGGATAACTACACTCATTCAATTTCTGGTGTGCCCACAATCAATGGTCTCATTTTAAGGACTCTTTATCTTGTTATTTCATACACATTATTTATTGCTATTTATATTTGCATTTGAACAGTTCATTGTTCATTGATCCTGTTTACAGTTACCGTTGTGTAGATTTGCTATGTATGCCCACAGAAAATGAGTCTTGAGGTTGTATGTAGTGACATATATGAACTCTGATAATAAATTTTACTTTGGACAGTATACAATCTTAGGATTCATTTATTGTGGGCATACTCAATAAATCCATGGAATAACCACAACAGTCAATGAAAGACTGCACCAACTTGAGTGTTCAACCAGTGTGCAAGACAACAAGTTATGTAAATACAAAAAGCAATCAATAACAAATAAGCAATAAGCATCAAGAACTTGAGATGGAGAGTCCTTGAAAGTGAGTCCATTGGTTGCCGAAACATTTCATGGATGGGGCAAGTGAAGTTGTCCCCTCTGGTTTGAGAGCCTGATGGTTGATAACTGTTCTTGAACCTGGAGGTTTGAGTCCTGAGGCTCCTGTACCATCTTCCTGATAGCAGCAGTAAGAAGAGAAGATAGTGGTTTCATCAGCAAACTTGACTATGGCATTGGAGCTGTGCTTAGCCACATGGTTATAAGTATAAAGTGGGTGGAGCAGGAGGCTAAGCACGCAGCCTTGTGGTGCTCCTGTGGTGATGGAGGTCGTGGAGGAGATGGTGTTGCCAATCCAAACCTCCCAGATGTAATTTGGTTTATGAAGACCAATGTGCCAAAAGCTCTTTACAAGCTCTTTTATACTGAAGGAAATGTAAACATTACCAGAAAAAGATATTAGAAATTCTATCACTTCAGTCCATTGGGTTAGCTCAGCAAAATCAGTAGTTCTGACTGTCTATTCAATAGGTCACAAGGCCAAGCTGCAAATACATAAGCATGGGTTATCCAGGGAGTCTTGTTCTGGGCTCAAATGTAAACCTACTTGTACATGGAGCAGCCCTATATGGAAACATTAATGGAACAATAAAATGTTCCAGGATGCAAAATGAATTTCTATCAGAAACAAAAGATTATTTACTTGTGGGACTTTCCTGTGTAATAAATGCACTTTTCCCCGTATATAATAAAGTAGTAATTGTATGTGGAAGCTTAATTGCATGAAGTTCCCACAATCAGAGTGAAACTTAAAATACTCTCAATCAATAAAGTACGAAGCAAAATATCGGGGCTCAGAGGCTGCAGACGCTGGACGCGTTCAAAAGAAAAACAGAAAATAGTTTGTCTAGGTGGAGGAGAAGGAGGGAATGGATGGAATTTTTTTATAAGGGGCAGTTAAATTTCACGGCTGCATATCAATCTATCAGAAAATTCTTCAATAGGTGAATCTTCAGAACTCTCTCTCCAAGGGGGATGTGGAAATTTACTCAATAAACAGTCAAGGCACAGATCACTGATATTTTCAATGTTGAGGTTAAAGGATGTGCAGCTTCAAGTTCCTGGCTACTCACATCTTAAATGATCTATTCTGGACCTAATTCCATCACAGAAATGGCACACCAGTGTCTCCACTTCATCAGGCGGATTAATGTGTCGCTGAAGACCTTATCAAATTCCTACAGATGGATAGTGGAGAGTTTTCTGACGAGCTGCATGGCTGCCCACCATCAGGCTCCAATGCAAAGGATCGAAAGAGGCTGCAGAGGGATGTTAACTCAGCGAGCACCTTTACGGCCACAACCCTCCGCACAATTGAGGACATCATTGGGCAGTTCTTCAAGAAGGCAGATTCTATCATTAAGGATCCTCACCATCCAGGGCATGCACTCTTCTCATTGAGGAGGACAGGGACCTGAAGATCCAGACTGATCATTTTAGGAGCAGCTTCTTCCCCTCTGCCATCTGAGTTCTGGTTCATGAACACCACCTTACTATTTCTTTTGTACGGTTATTTTTTTTCATTGTGGTATAATACCATATGACACAGAAGCAGAATTAGGCCATTTGGCTTTGTCGTTCCATCATGGCTGACAAATCCCATTCTCCTGACTTCTCCCTGTACCCTTCGATACCCTGACTAATCAAGAACATATCTTCCTCTGCTTTAAATATACTTAATGACTGGGCTCCCACTGCCATCTGTGGCAATGAATTCCACAGATTCTAGACTCTGCCTGGAGGAATTGCTCCTCATCTCTTCTAAATGGATGTCCCTCTATTCTGAGATTGTGTCTGTGGGTCCTAGCTGCCCCCACTATAGGAAACATCCTTCCTACATCCACTCTATCTATATCTTTCTATTTGTTTTGTTTCAATGAGATACCCCCTCATTCTTCTAAACTCCAGCGAGAACGTGCCCAAAGCCATCAAATGTATATAATGAAAGGCATTGGAGAGCCCAGGGGAGGTTCACGAAAATGACCCAATAAATGAAAGGGTTAACCTGAGGTGAGGAGCTCAAAGCTGCTGAAAATGCTACTGCTACTGCTACTCTTGCTCTTGTATTCTAGTCCTCTTGAAACAAATGCTAATGTTGCATTTACATTCCTTACCACTGACTCAACCTGCAAGGTAAACTTCAGGGAATCCTGGGCAAGGACTCACAAGTCCCTTTGCACCTCTGATTCTTTTTCTTAATTTTCTCCGTTTAGTAATTAGTCTATACCTTTATTCCTTCTACCGAAGTGCATGATCATATACTTCCCTATACAATATTCCATCTGCCAATCCTTTGCCTATTCTCCAAATCTAATCCTTCTGCAGACTCCCTGCTTTCTCAACACTACTTGTCCCTTCTCCAAACTTCGCACCATCTGCAAAATTGGCCATAAAGCCATCAATTCTATCATCCAAGTCATTAATGTATAACGTCAAAAGAAGGACAGGCCAGTGATGTTAAACCTGGTTTTGATTCTGTAAGGAGGCGGAGGATCAAACGTGATAGAATTGAATGCGAGGGGCTGAATGGTCTCTTTCTGCGATTCATTACGTTATGCCATTGCACTCATTCCTTCATTTGGTACTTGGTAAATATTAAGAAGTTATCAAACCCTCTTCATGACAAGCCGTTCAATCCTGGAATCAGTTTTGTGAACCTTCTTTGAACGGTCTCCACTTTCAGAATGTCCTTTCTAAGATGAGGCCTCAATACTCCGCGTGAGGCCTCAATACTCCGCGTGAGGCCTCAATACGCCGCGTGAGGCCTCAATACGCCGCGTGAGGCCTCAATACTCCGCGTGAGGTCTCAATACGCCGCGTGAGGCCTCAATACTCCGCGTGAGGCCTCAATACTCCGCGTGAGGCCTCAATACGCCGCGTGAGGCCTCAATACTCCGCGTGAGGCCTCCATACTCTGCGTGAAGCCTCAATACACGTGAGGCCTCAATACTCCGCGTGAGGCCTCAATACATGTGAGGCCTCAATACTCCGCGTGAGGCCTCAATACTCCACGTGAGGCCTCAATACTCCGCGTGAGGCCTCAATACACGTGAGGCCTCAATACTCCGCGTGAGGCCTCAATACTACACGTGAGGCCTCAATACTCCGCGTGAGGCCTCAATACTCCGCGTGAGGCCTCTCCACGTGAGGCCTCAATACTCCGCGTGAGGCCTCAATACACGTGAGGCCTCAATACTCCGCGTGAGGCCTCAATACTCCGCGTGAGGCCTCAATACACGTGAGGCCTCAATACTCCGCGTGAGGCCTCAATACTCCGCGTGAGGCCTCAATACTACACGTGAGGCCTCAATACTCCGCGTGAGGCCTCAATACTCCGCGTGAGGCCTCAATACGCCGCGTGAGGCCTCAATACTCCGCGTGAGGCCTCAATACTCCGCGTGAGGCCTCAATACTCCGCGTGAGGCCCCAATACTACACGTGAGGCCTCAATACTCCGCGTGAGGCCTCAATACTCCGCGTGAGGCCGCAATACTCCGCGTGAGGCCTCAATACTACACGTGAGGCCTCAATACTCCACGTGAGGCCTCCATACTCCGCGTGAGGCCTCAATACACGTGAGGCCTCAATACTCCGCGTGAGGCCTCAATACACGTGAGGCCTCAATACTCCGCGTGAGGCCTCAATACTCCACGTGAGGCCTCAATACTCCGCGTGAGGCCTCAATACACGTGAGGCCTCAATACTCCGCGTGAGGCCTCAATACTACACGTGAGGCCTCAATACTCCGCGTGAGGCCTCAATACTCCGCGTGAGGCCTCTCCACGTGAGGCCTCAATACTCCGCGTGAGGCCTCAATACACGTGAGGCCTCAATACTCCGCGTGAGGCCTCAATACTCCGCGTGAGGCCTCAATACACGTGAGGCCTCAATACTCCGCGTGAGGCCTCAATACTCCACGTGAGGCCTCAATACTCCGCGTGAGGCCTGAATACACGTGAGGCCTCAATACTCCGCGTGAGGCCTCAATACTACACGTGAGGCCTCAATACTCCGCGTGAGGCCTCAATACTCCGCGTGAGGCCTCAATACACGTGAGGCCTCAATACTCCGCATGAGGCCTCAATACTACACGTGAGGCCTCAATACTCCACGTGAGGCCTCCATACTCCGCGTGAGGCCTCAATACACGTGAGGCCTCAATACTCCGCGTGAGGGCTCAATACACGTGAGGCCTCAATACTCCGCGTGAGGCCTCAATACTCCACGTGAGGCCTCAATACTCCGCGTGAGGCCTCAATACACGTGAGGCCTCAATACTCCGCGTGAGGCCTCAATACTACACGTGAGGCCTCAATACTCCGCGTGAGGCCTCAATACTCCGCGTGAGGCCTCTCCACGTGAGGCCTCAATACTCCGCGTGAGGCCTCAATACACGTGAGGCCTCAATACTCCGCGTGAGGCCTCAATACTCCGCGTGAGGCCTCAATACACGTGAGGCCTCAATACTCCGCGTGAGGCCTCAATACTCCACGTGAGGCCTCAATACTCCGCGTGAGGCCTGAATACACGTGAGGCCTCAATACTCCGCGTGAGGCCTCAATACTACACGTGAGGCCTCAATACTCCGCGTGAGGCCTCAATACTCCGCGTGAGGCCTCAATACTACACGTGAGGCCTCAATACTCCGCGTGAGGCCTCAATACTCCGCGTGAGGCCTCAATACTCCACGTGAGGCCTCTCCACGTGAGGCCTCAATACTCCGCGTGAGGCCTCAATACTCCACGTGAGGCCTCAATACTCCATGTGAGGCCTCAATACACGTGAGGCCTCAATACTCCGCGTGAGGCATCAATACTCCGCGTGAGGCCTCAATACTCCGCGTGAGGCCTCCATACTCCGCGTGAGGCCTCAATACTCCGCGTGAGGCCTCAATACTCCGCGTGAGGCCTCCATACTCCGCGTGAGGCCTCAATACTCCGCGTGAGGCCCCAATACTCCGCGTGAGGCCCCAATACTACGCGTGAGGCCTCAATACTCCGCGTGAGGCCTCAATACTCCGCGTGAGGCCCCAATACTCCGCGTGAGGCCTCAATACTACACGTGAGGCCTCAATACTCCACGTGAGGCCTCTCCACGTGAGGCCTCAATACTACACGTGAGGCCTCAATACTCCGCGTGAGGCCTCAATACTCCGCGTGAGGCCCCAATACTCCGCGTGAGGCCTCAATACTACACGTGAGGCCTCAATACTACACGTGAGGCCTCAATACTCCGCGTGAGGCCTCAATACTCCGCGTGAGGCCTCAATACTCCACGTGAGGCCTCAATACTCCGCGTGAGGCCTCAATACTCCGCGTGAGGCCTCAATACTCCGCGTGAGGCCTCCATACTCCATGAGAGGCCTCACCATTGCGTAATTGCTTAAGTCTCAAAATTGCATCCTTGCTTTGATATTCTCGTCCTTTTGAAATGAATGTTAACATCGCATTTGCCTTCCTCACCGCAGACTCAACCTGCAAATTCAGCTTCAGGAAATCTTGCACAAGTGTCTCAGTTAGTGCCTCAGTTTTTTGTATTTTCTCTCCATTTAGAAAACAGTCTACCCTTGACATTGCACTCACCCAATCCAGAAATGCTGATCCCCTGGTGGGCTCAACCAGAAGCTACTCTGAAAAGAGTTCTCATGGGCATTCTAGAAAATCTCTCTCTTGGGATCCAGCACCAACATGATTTTTCCAATCTGCGTGCATATTGAACCAACTGCGTGCAAATCTCCAACTCTGCAATTGCAATGTACAGATGTGTGAGTTTAGAAGTCTAATAGCTTGGAGTAAGAAGCTGTCCCCATTGCCTTTTGGTCCTGGCTTTAATTCTGCGGTGCCATTTGCCAGTCAGAAGCAGCTGAAACAGTTTATGGTTGGGGTGACTGGACCCCCAATGATCTTCCTGGCTTCTTTCTGCACCTGCTGATATAAATGTCCTCAATGGAGGGAAGTTCACGTCCACAAATTTGCTACACTCTCTGCGGTGCCGAGTGATGAATGCTGGTGCAGCTCCCGTAACAGGCAGAGATACAGCCAGTCAGTATGTCCTCAATCAATCCCTTGTGGAAGGTCTTGAGGATCTGGGGGCCAATGCTGAACTTCGTCAGTTACCTGAGGTGTCAGAGACACCACTGCGCCTCTTTTTGCCACAGAGCCGGTGTGTACAGTCCAGGTGAGATCATTGGTGATGTGTATGCTGAGGAATTTGAAACTACTCACCCTCTCAGCTGCAGACCCATTGATGCTGATCAGGCCGAGCCTGTCCCCATTCCTCCTGTAATCCACAATCAGCTCTTTTGTTTTTGGACACTGAGGGAGACGTCGTTATCCTGGCACCACTGTGTCAGGGTGTCAACCTCTGCTCTGTAGTCTGTCATGTCACCACTAGAAATAAGGCTGATCAAAGTCTTTTCATTTGCCAATTTGATCAGCAGATTGGAGCTGTGTGTGGCGGTACAGTTGTGGTTGTAAAGGGGGGTAGAGAAGGGGTCTCAGAACAAACTCCAGAGGGCACCTGTATTGAGGGTAGAGGGGCAGAGGTGATGGAACCCATCCTTACCACCTCTCGGCGATCTGATAGGAAGTCTAGGATCCAGCTGCACAAGATGGGATGCAGTGTGAGGTCTCTGAGTTTCCTGTCAAGTCTGGAGGGAATTGTGGTTTTGAATGCTGAACTGTAGTCCAGAAACAGCATTCTAACGTATGTGGCCCTCTTCTCCAGGTGAGTGAGGATGGTGTGTAGTGTGTGGCTGTGGTGTCATTGGTAGACCGGTTCCATCGGTAGGCAAATTGTAAGGGGCTAAGTGTGAGTGGTAATATTCTGCAGATGTGGTTTTTAACCAGCCTTTCAGAGGATTTGCTTATAAATGAGGTGAGTGCGACAGGGCGCCATTCATTCATGCATGCGACCTTAGTTTGTGTCTTCAGGCTCCTCTACCTCCTCCTAGATGGTAAAAATGAGAAGAGGGCTGGTCCAGGGCCCTTAATGATGAACGCTGCCTATTTTCATGCGTCCCTCTTTGAAGTCCTGGATGCTGGAGAGGCTGGTGCTCATGATGGAGTAGGCCGAGTTTCTGCAGGGTTTTGCAATCCCCTTCCAAACCAGTGATGCAACCAGTTAAAATCCTCTGCACAGTACATCTGTAAAAATTTACAAGTGTCTTTGGTGACATACCAATTCTCCTCAAACTCCTAATGAAATATAGCTGCTGTCATTCCTTCTTTGTAACTGCATCAATATGTTGGGCCCAGGATAGATCCTCAGAGATGTTGACACCCAGAACCTGAAGCGGGCAGACTGCTGACCAATAGCACATAAATTCAGAGTAAGGAATGATGGCAAAGCCAAACAACCACTGACTGTTCACCTGGGCAGCCAAGGTAGTGATAACTTACCTTTCCCATAGGTCAAATATAGTTCCAAATATTCCAAAATCAAAAATATCCAAAACACTGCCAGCTCCAAATATTTTGGATAAGGGTAGCTTAACCTTTATTATGAATTTGCTGTGGTTTGTTGATCAGGGCATGATAATCAACAATTATAAAGAATTTTATAACAAGTTGGCGGTTAAAGTACAGATATGGAATAGAGTGTGCATAGATACATAAATACTATCATTTCTATACAATGCATTATGAAATGTGGTTTAGTGTTTAATGTGCAGTGACTGGGGTAATAGAGGGCTGGGAGTGGGGGTTGTGGGCTAACTAGAATGATTAACTGCCTGGGGGGTGAAACTTATAAGAAGGCATGATGTTTTGAGATAATGGTGATAAATGTAATCACAGACACGATTTTAAAGCTTCCTGGATTGAACAAAGTACAGGAAATGCCAGCAGTAAGGATGGAATGCCAAGAGGAAAGGAATGCTGACTTTAGTTATCAAATTATTTACATTCACAGCTTGTCTGTTGCACATTGTTTGCTTGCCCAGTTGGTGTGGTCTTTCACTGAAATATACTGTGTTATGGTTCTTGGATTTACCTGCCCAGCAGCTGGAAAGGATAAAATAAATCCTAGATGTTTAGGAGCTTTAGCTGACAACCTAATATTGTCATGGTAAGCTTAAGATTTCATGGTTAACCAACTTCCAGCAGAATCATCAGTTATGCCAGATCATCTGAGGTCCTTCAAACACCAAATGCAACATCTTTAAATAATCCAAATCTTTAAGCGCAAGACTCTACAGTTGGAGCCTCTCCTGAAATGGAGAGCAGCAAGCTTATTTCTATGGAGTTTACCACTTAGCTGCAGGACGGTAGGTTCAGTAGGCGAGCTTTGTAGAATGGAAGTACTAGAGAACGCAGATACAGATATGAGCAACAAACAAGTAGCAGAGGATACAATACTCAATGGGTCAGGAAGCATCTGTGGAGGGAAATGGACAGTTATCATTTCAGGTTGAAACTTGTTAGACCAGAAGAAGGGTCTTGTCCCAAAGCATCAACTGATCATTTTCATCCAGAAATGCACCCTGATCGGCTGAGTTCCTCCAGCTTCTTGTTTCATGCAAGAATGGAGCCTGGATGCAGGGGGTTGAATGATTGGCTTTTGAAATCAATAACAGTAGAAATAAAATTCCACTGGGAATTGAGAAGGGGTCTACAGTTCAGCTACAACTTGGTATTAAATGGGTTGTGGAGAAGGAAGTATTGCTTGAAAGAGCTCCAATAAATCACCAGCACCTCAACTGCTGAAAGGCAGAAAGGCTTCATGTATGGGATTGCCATCAACTGTGGACATACCATCCAGTCTTTAAAAGACATCATCATTCTTCCAGTGCTGGGTCTGAATCCTGGTACTGTGGTGTGGATATACTTTCACCAGGAATGCAATGGCTCAGGGAAGCATCTCTCCACATTCTCCAGGACAAATAAGAATGGGTTAGTGATGGTGAGATTTTAAATGAATGGGATGGAGTTTGAGATTTTCGGGGCAGTGGGTAGATTTGTGAATTGGACGTGCAAAAGAATTGTGAAAACAATAGTAGAAATAGGGTATTCTTGCATGATAGTTGTAAGGTAAACAGTGTCAGTAACCTAAAGGACAGAATGTTACAGGAGAATGTTAGGAGGAGTTTGGAAAAGTAAAATAAAATTACTAATCTACAGTAAAAATAAAGCCCAGAGGTTTTTCCAGTTACCTGAGGACATGGACATTGATCTCTCGAACTTTTGGTAATGCCCCTCCTTCACCATTCCCCATCCCTTTTCCCTCCCTCAGCTTATCTCCTTGTCTGCCCATTGCCTCCCCCCTTTTCTTTCTTCCATGCACTCTGTCCTCTCCTATTAGATTACCCCTTCTCCAGCCCTGTACCTCCTTCACCAACCAACATCCCAGCTCTTTACCTCACCCTTCCCCCTCCTGGTTTCACCTATCACCTTGTTTCTCCTCCGTCTCCCCCCACCTTTTAAATCTACATCTCATCTTTATCTTTTCTTTTCTCCAGCCCTACTGAAGGGTCTCAGCCGGAACGGTCGACTATACTCTTCCATAGATGCTGCCTACCCTGTTGAGTTCGTCCAGCATTTTGTGTACATTTGTTGGATTTCCAGCATCTGCAGATTTTCTCTTGTTTTTAATAACTTTTTCTATTGATCCATTGAAGAGGAATTTGTTTTTTCATATTTCCTAAAAAGTGGGTCATTAATAAAGCATTGGTCTGAAAGTAACCTGGAAGGGAAGCCAAGGATCTAGAATGAAGATATGGGAAATGTCTTGAGACAGAAGAAGAATGTTCTGCCGGATGAAATGTTGGAAACTGATCCACAAGAAATGTTGCATGCACTCCATAGGAACTTTTGAAAGTTCACAGACAGAGCAAGAGAATTCCTTCTAAACTTTGATGGTCTCAAAATCATGATTTTGGGAAGGGAAATGCTTCCCAGATATTCCCTAGCAATAAACCCAAAGTCATTACTTGTCCTTGACTGGAAAGTGGGGTGAACCTTGGGATTTAAGATCAGCTTTATCTGTCACATGTACAGCACATCAAAACACTGAGACCTACAGTGAAATCCATCAAATCAAATCAAAATAAATTGTGGTTGGGGCAGTTCACAAGTGAAACCACAGTTCCAGTGCTAACGTGCACACTATTTCCTAACCCTATCCAATATGTCTCTGCAATGTGGAGGAAGCTGGAGTATCCCAAGGAAACCCACACAGTCACGGGGAGAACGTACAAACTCCTTACAAACAGTGGTGGGAATCAGACCCAAATCAGAGATTGCTAGCGCGGGAAAATGATTGCTCTAGCCGCTGTACTCAGCCGCCAACCAATACTCATGCGTGCTGGTGACTGCGGTGCATTCTGCTGTGACAATGCAGTTTACTGAGACAATCCATTTAGGTGCTACACCCTGTACCAACCCATCTCAGGTTTATAATTCTACATATTTAAAGCACTAATTTGGTATTTTTGTTTTCTCCATTTTCTCGGTTGCAGGAACCACACTGTATCATGACTTGAGCTCAGTAATGACTTAACGCTTAACTTGTTGTGAGGATTTTGAGAACCTCTGAACAACCTCAGAGCAGTGGAGTGTGCAATTGGGCATTTTTTAATTGCCTGTAAAATACATGAAATGCAGATTTTGCAGTAAATATGTTCCTCATGTTTAAACTCCATTATATCCCTAATATAGCAAAATTAAGCTGTGCACACCAACCCTTATTAAAGCAAAAACACATTGGGGAAAACTAATAGGCAGCCCACTGGATTAATTAATTTCCATAATTACAGATAATAGAAACTGGAAAGGCACATTAAAGAATCCAGCCTTCCACGATATTTTTCCCTTTGCGAAGATGTAGGGGAGGAGGAAGAAAAAGATAATAAAGTTGATCGCATCGTTAGGGATAAACAGAGAGGAAGAGGTGGAGAGTTTCTTAAATGCATTTATTTTAATGCTAGGAGCATTGTTAGAAAGGTGGATGAGCTTAGAGCATGGATTGATACCTGGAACTATGATGTTGTAGCTATTAGTGAAACATGGTTGCAGGAGGGGTGTGATTGGCAACTAAATATTCCTGGATTTCGTTGCTTCAGGTGTGATAGAATCGGAGGGACAAGAGGGGGAGGTGTTGCATTGCTTGTCAGAGAAAATATTACAGCGGTGCTCTGGCAGGATAGATTAGAGGGCTCGTCTAGGGAGGCTATTTGGGTGGAATTGCGGAATGGGAAAGGTGTAGTAACACTTACAGGGGTGTATTATAGACCACCTAATGGGGAGCGAGAATTGGAGGAGCAAATTTGTAAGTAGATAGCATATATTTGTATTAAGCACAAGGCTGTGATTTTGGGAGATTTTAATTTTCCACACGTAGACTGGGAAGCCCATACTGTAAAAGGGCTGGATGGTCTGGAGTTTGTAAAATGTGTGCAGGATAGTTTTTTGCAGCAGTACATAGAGGTACCGATTAGAGAAGGGGCAGTGTTGGATCACCTGTTAGGGAATGAGATAGGTCAGGTGACGGACATATGTGTTGGGGAGCACTTCAGGTCCAGTGATCACAATGCCATTAGTTTCAATATAATTATGGAGGATAGGACTGGACTCAGGGTTGAGATCTTTGATTGGAGAAAGGCTAACTTTGAGGAGATGTGAAAGGACTTAGAAGGAGTGGATTGGGACAATTTGTTTTATGGGAAGGATGTAATAGAGAAATGGAGGTCATTTAAAGGTGAAATTTTGAGGGTACCACAAAATTTATGTTCTTGTTAGGTTGAAAGGAAAGGTTAAAAGTTTGAGAAAGCCATTGTTTTCAAGGGATATTGGAAACTTGGTTCGGAAAAAAGAGGGAGATCTATAATAAATATAGGCAGCATGGAGTAAATGAGGTGCTCGAGGAATATAAAGAATGTGAAAAGAATCTTAAGAAAGAAATTAGAAAAGCTAAAAGAAGATGCAAGGTTGCTTTGGCAAATAAGGTGAAAATAAATCCGAAGGGTTTCTACAGTTATATCAATAGCAAAAGGATGGTGAGGGATAAAATTGGTCCCTTAGAGAATCAGAGGGGACAGTTATGTGTGGAGCCAAAAGAGATTTTAAACAATTTCTTTTCTTCGGTATTCACTAAGGAGAAGGATATTGAATTGTGTAAGGAAAGGGAAACAAGTAGGGAAGTAATGGAAACTATGACAATTAAAGAGGAGGAAGTACTGGCACTTTTAAGGAATATAAAATTGGATAAATCTCTGGGTTCTGACAGAATATTCCCTAGCACCTTAAGGGAAGTGGGTGTAGAAATAGCAGGGGCTCTGACAGAAATATTTCAAATGTCATTCGAAACGGGGATGGTGCCGGAGGATTGGCGTATTGCTCATGTGGTTCCATTGTTTAAAAAGGGTTCTAAGAGTAAACCTAGCAATTATAGGCCTGTCAGTTTGACGTCAGTGGTGGGTAATTTAATGGAAATTGATCTTAGAGATGGTATATATAATTATCTGTATAGACAGGGTCTGATTAGGAATAGTCAGCATGGATTTGTGCATGGAAGGTCATTTTTGACAAATCTTATTGAATGTTTTGAAGAGGTTACGAGGAAAGTTGATGAGGGTAAAGCAGTGGATGTTGTTTATATGGACTTCAGTAAGGCCTTTGACAAGGTTCCGCACGGAAGGTTAGTTAGGAATGTTCAATCGTTAGGTATTAATATTGAAGTAGTAAAATGGATTCAACAGTGGCTGGATGGGAGATGCCAGAGAGTAGTTGTGGAATGAACTTCCAGTAGAAGTGGTACAGGACTAGGTGAGTGTAAGTGTTCAGCACGGACTAGAAGGGCCGAGATGGCCTGTTTCCGTGCTGTAATTGTTATATGGTTATATAGTTATATGCAATTTCAGTTAAGTACTCCTTCAGCAGAGAATATTAATGATATGAGGGGCAGAGGGCAGAGAGTAGGGAATGTTTCCCCAGTGCAGAGGTATCTAAAGCTGGAGAGCCTGCATTTAGTGTGAGTGTGAGGAGGAAATTTTCTCTTGGACAACTGGTTTGAATCTAGAACTTACTACCTGAGTGATAGGTGGAGGCAGAGATTCTATAAACATCTGAGAAATATCGAGATGAGAACTTCAGTCACTGGGAGACAGAGGCCTACAGAGTTAAGTGGTTGGTAAATGGGATTAGTTTAGATAGCGAAATAGTATCTTTGTCCCACTACTGTCACGCCAGCTGTTGTATCCAACTTCACCAGTACCTTAAACACGAGATTCTGCAAATGCTGGAAATCCAGAGAAACACTCACAAAATAATGGAGGAACTCAACAGGTCAGGCAGCATCTATGGAGAGGAATAAGGAGTTGGGCCATGACCTTTCAACAGGATTTGGCCTGAAGCATCAAACCTTTATGCCCCTCCATAGATGCTGCCTACCTGCAGACATCCTCCAGTATTTTGTGAATTATACCAATATCGTGCCCACATTATGTCCTAAGCCTCCTATGCTTTTGCTATTCAGGTGTCGGTCTAGAAGCTGCTTAAACAGTTTGATTGTATCTGCTGACACCCCTCCTGGTATTGTTACAGACATCAACCACTCTGCGGGGAGTAATTTTCACCTCAGATTCTTCTAAAGCTTCTCTCTCCAGCCTTAATCCTATATTCTCTTTTTGAGACACCTCCAGCAGGGGTAAAATATTCTTCCTATCTCCTGTTTCTATGGCCTCTCATAATTTAGATACTTCTACAAGATGAGCCCTTAGCTTCCTTTGTCCCAGAGTAAATGAAGCTCAAATACATTTATTAGCAAAGTATGTATAAAGTATACAACCTTGAGATTCATCTCCTCACAGGGAGCCACAAAGCAAGAAATCTGAAAGAACCAAACTCTGAAACAAAATCAGCACCCAATGCCCAGAGGGAGACAAAAAAAACGGAATCCTGCAAACAATAAAGCAAGCATCAGCATTCAGAATGAAATAGAGTCCAGAGACCCGAAGCCTGGAGCAGGCCCGCAGCCTCAGGCTCGGTTCATCACACTGTGCAGCAAGCTGTCACAAAGCTCACAGACACTAAGCCCGGACACGACACGGGCTCAGCACTGGGGAAAGTGGAGTAAAACATCGTGGAGCAGGAGCAGAACCGGCCCCCACCTTCGTCTCCGGTCCTGCCACCCTGCCCTTTCAGTCCATCTGTGCCAGCATTTAAAATATCCAAGCACCAGGTCATCTCACACACGAGGACCCAGGCCCCGCTGCAGTGATACGCTCTGGGCTGGCCCATACTCGCCGTTTCAAAGCGGCCTGGCGTTTGGATGGATCCAATCTCGCTCCCGGTTTGTATGGATGGGCTCTGAAAAAGCTCCACTCCAATTTTTCTCTGATCCACTCTCTTCAACACCGTCTCAGACTCTGACTTTGTTTCGAACATGCCTCCACCTCGCTCCAGCCACACGAACGTGCTTTGACCATCAGATCAGCCTTGCCTTTGTGTCTTCATTGTTTGTGCTGATAACTTATCACAGTTTTCCACATGAAGTGTTATTAATAGAGTATTTAGTCATATTCCTTGCTTGGAAAACCACCAGTAATCTATCTCCCACCTTCAGTAACACTATCTTGATCAGGAAGTTTAAATAGACACATGTCTTAAACAAACACAACACAGGCACTTAAAATTTGTCTTATAAATAGTGGGTTGAATAGCTGTTGGTTCATTATATCACATGTAGTAATATACCTGAAAAGCTTGTCTTGCATGCTGTTTACATCATTATACAGCACATTGGGCTGGAATAATGTGGTGAACTGGATATACCTGTCTGACTGCTCCTGTGGCCCCTCCCACTGACCCCTGCTGACTGCTCCTGTGGCTCCTCCCACAGACCCCTGCTGACTGTGGCTCCTCCCACAGACCCCTGCTAACTGCTCCTGTGGCCCCTCCCACAGACCCCTGCTGACTGCTCCTGTGGCCCCTCCCACAGACCCCTGCTGACTCCTCCCACAGACCCCCTGCTCCTGTGGCTCCTCCCACAGACCCCCTGCTCCTGTTGGCTCCTCCCACAGACCCCCCCTGCTGACTGCTCCTGTGGCTCCTCCCACAGACCCCTGCTGACTCCTCCCACAGACCCCTGCTGACTCCTCCCACAGACCCCTGCTGACTGCTCCTGTGGCCCCTCCCACAGACCCCTGCTGACTCCTCCCACAGACACCCTGCTCCTGTGGCTCCTCCCACAGACCCCCTGCTCCTGTTGGCTCCTCCCACAGACCCCCCTGCTGACTGCTCCTGTGGCTCCTCCCACAGACCCCTGCTGACTCCTCCCACAGACCCCTGCTGACTCCTCCCACAGACCCCTGCTGACTGCTCCTGTGGCTCCTCCCACAGACCCCCACTGACTGCTCCTGTGGCTCCTCCCACAGACCCCTGCTGACTGCTCCTGTGGCACCTCCCACAGACCACCTGCTGACTGCTCCTGTGGCTCCTCCCACAGACCCCCCGCTGACTGCTCCTGTGGCTCCTCCCACTGACCCCTGCTGACTGCTCCTGTGGCTCCTCCCACTGACCCCTGCTGACTGCTACTGTGGCTCCTCCCACAGACCCCTGCTGACTGCTCCTGTGGCTCCTCCCACAGACCCCCCGCTGACTGCTCCTGTGGCTCCTCCCACAGACCCCCCGCTGACTGCTCCTGTGGCTCCTCCCACAGACCCCCCGCTGACAGCTCCTGTGGCTCCTCCCACAGACCCCCCGCTGACTGCTCCTGTGGCTCCTCCCACAGACCCCCCGCTGACAGCTCCTGTGGCTCCTCCCACAGACCCCTGCTGACTGATCCTGTGGCTCCTCCCACAGACCCCTGCTGACTGCTCCTGTGGCTCCTCCCACTGACCCCTGCTGACTGCTCCTGTGGCCCCTCCCACTGACCCCTGCTGACTGATCCTGTGGCTCCTCCCACAGACCCCTGCTGACTGCTCCTGTGGCTCCTCCCACTGACCCCTGCTGACTGCTCCTGTGGCTCCTCCCACAGACCCCTGCTGACAGCTCCTGTGGCTCCTCCCACAGACCCCCTGCCCCTGTGGCTCCTCCCACAGACCCCCCCGCTGACTGCTCCTATGGCTCCTCCCACAGACCCCCCGCTGACAGCTCCTGTGGCTCCTCCCACAGACCCCTGCTGACTGCTCCTGTGGCTCCTCCCACAGACCCCCCGCTGACAGCTCCTGTGGCTCCTCCCACAGACCCCTGCTGACTGCTCCTGTGGCTCCTCCCACAGACCCCCTGCTCCTGTGGCTCCTCCCACAGACCCCCGCTGACTGCTCCTGTGGCTCCTCCCACAGACCCCCGCTGACTGCTCCTGTGGCTCCTCCCACAGACCCCTGCTGACAGCTCCTGTGGCTCCTCCCACAGACCCCTGCTGACTGCTCCTGTGGCTCCTCCCACAGACCCCTGCTGACAGCTCCTGTGGCTCCTCCCACAGACCCCCTGCTGACTGCTCCTGTGGCTCCTCCCACAGACCCCCCGCTGACTGCTCCTGTGGCTCCTCCCACAGACCCCCCGCTGACAGCTCCTGTGGCTCCTCCCACAGACCCCTGCTGACTGCTCCTGTGGCTCCTCCCACAGACCCCTGCTGACTGCTCCTGTGGCTCCTCCCACAGACCCCCTGCTGACTGCTCCTGTGGCTCCTCCCACAGACCCCCTGCTGACTCCTCCCACAGACCCCTGCTGACAGCTCCTGTGGCCCCTCCCACAGACACCTGCTGACTGCTCCTGTGGCTCCTCCCACAGACCCCTGCTGACTGCTCCTGTGGCTCCTCCCACAGACCCCTGCTGACTGCTCCTGTGGCTCCTCCCACAGACCCCCTGCTCCTGTGGCTCCTCCCACAGACCCCTGCTGACTGCTCCTGTGACTCCTCCCACAGACCCCCTGCTGACAGCTCCTGTGGCTCCTCCCACAGACCCACTGCTGACTGCTCCTGTGGCCCCTCCCACAGACCCCCCGCTGACAGCTCCTGTGGCTCCTCCCACAGACCCCTGCTGACTGCTCCTGTGGCTCCTCCCACTGACCCCTGCTGACTGCTCCTGTGGCTCCTCCCACAGACCCCTGCTGACTGCTCCTGTGGCTCCTCCCACAGACCCCCTGCTGACTGCTCCTGTGGCTCCTCCCACAGACCCCCTGCTGACTGCTCCTGTGGCTCCTCCCACAGACCCCCTGCTGACTGCTCCTGTGGCTCCTCCCACTGACCCCCGCTGACTGCTCCTGTGGCTCCTCCCACAGACCCCCTGCTGACTCCTCCCACAGACCCCTGCTGACTGCTCCTGTGGCTCCTCCCACAGACCCCTGCTGACTGCTCCTGTGGCTCCTCCCACAGACCCCTGCTGACTGCTCCTGTGGCTCCTCCCACAGACCCCCGCTGACTGCTCCTGTGGCTCCTCCCACAGACCCCCTGCTGACTCCTCCCACAGACCCCTGCTGACTGCTCCTGTGGCTCCTCCCACAGACCCCTGCTGACTGCTCCTGTGGCTCCTCCCACAGACCCCTGCTGACTGCTCCTGTGGCTCCTCCCACAGACCCCCTGCTCCTGTGGCTCCTCCCACAGACCCCTGCTGACTGCTCCTGTGGCTCCTCCCACAGACCCCTGCTGACTGCTCCTGTGGCTCCTCCCACAGACCCCTGCTGACTGCTCCTGTGACTCCTCCCACAGACCCCCTGCTGACTGCTCCTGTGGCTCCTCCCACAGACCCCTGCTGACTCCTCCTGTGGCTCCTCCCACAGACCCCTGCTGACAGCTCCTGTGGCTCCTCCCACAGACCCCTGCTGACTGCTCCTGTGGCTCCTCCCACAGACCCCCTGCTGACTCCTCCTGTGGCTCCTCCCACAGACCCCTGCTGACTGCTCCTGTGGCTCCTCCCACAGACCCCCCGCTGACTGCTCCTGTGGCTCCTCCCACAGACCCCTGCTGACAGCTCCTGTGGCTCCTCCCACAGACCCCTGCTGACTGCTCCTGTGGCTCCTCCCACTGACCCCTGCTGACTGCTCCTGTGGCTCCTCCCACAGACCCCTGCTGACTGCTCCTGTGGCTCCTCCCACAGACCCCCTGCTGACTGCTCCTGTGGCTCCTCCCACAGACCCCCTGCTGACTGCTCCTGTGGCTCCTCCCACAGACCCCCGCTGACTGCTCCTGTGGCTCCTCCCACAGACCCCTGCTGACTGCTCCTGTGGCCCCTCCCACTGACCCCTGCTGACTGCTCCTGTGGCTCCTCCCACTGACCCCTGCTGACTGCTCCTGTGGCTCCTCCCACAGACCCCTGCTGACAGCTCCTGTGGCTCCTCCCACAGACCCCTGCTGACTGCTCCTGTGGCTCCTCCCACAGACCCTGCTGACTGCTCCTGTGGCCCCTCCCACAGACCCCTGCTGACTGCTCCTGTGGCTCCTCCCACAGACCCCTGTATAAAGGTGCCTGTGGGCTGCTGCTCTCCCTCTTTCCCCCAGGATGTAATGTTGTTTATTCTTCCAGTCAATAAAAGCCGATATCTCACCTCCTACCTCTCAGCGTGAGTTATTGATGGTGCATCAATTTTATTGACTGGAAGTTGAAACATGGCAACCCTGTTACGCCCAGAACGTTTGGATTTGGACCCCCGGGACCCTGACGCAGCTCTTGCCTTTGAACGCTGGCTTGTGTGCTTCCACTCATACTTGGAGGAGGCTCGGGCAACCGACCCCGCTGTTAGGCACAGACTTCTGCTCTCGAGAGTCGCCCCAAAAGTTTATTCATTCATTAGAGACCTCTCGACTTACGAAGGGGCGCTTGACGCCCTCAAAAGACAGTACCTGCGCCCGGTGAACGCTGTCTATGCCAGGCATCGCTTGGCAACCCGAAAACAGCGGCCTACGGAGTCGACTGCTGAATTTCTCCGAGCTCTACAGGCTCTCGTGCGGACTTGTGACTGCAAAACGCTCACAGCGGAACAGCATGCGGAACTCTTGGTCCGAGACGCCTTTGTGACCGGGGTCAGGTCAGTGTATTTGCGCCAGCGGCTGCTGGAAAAATCTGATCTGACCTTACGCTCAGCAATAGAGACGGCGGATACGCTGGAGGCTGCACAGCTGTACGCCGAGGCCGTACAACCACGCGATTCCCAGCTGTCACCGGTTCCTGCGGGCGAATTCGCCAACGCCGCTGCCAGTCGCGGTGTCCCGAACTCCCCGACCTCGCCAAGCACCAACCTTTGTTACTTTTGTGGGTTTCGGAAACATTCCAGAAAAAGCTGTCCGGCCCGCGAAGCGACTTGTTCCAGCTGTGGGAAGAAGGGCCATTTCGCCAAGGTCTGTAAATCTAAACTGCGCCCGGGGTCGAGCAGCGCTGCGTCAATGTGGTGAACTGGATATACCTGTCTGACTGCTCCTGTTGGCTCCTCCCACAGACCCCTGTATAAAGGTGCCTGTGGGCTGCTGCTCTCCCTCATTTTCCCAGGATGTAGTGTTGTTTATTCTTCCAGTCAATAAAAGCCGATATCTCACCTCCTACCTCTCAGCGTGAGTTATTGATGGTGCATCAATTAAGGTCAACCAATAAGATTGCAGAATGACGTGTAAAAGGTACTGTTAGAGTGCAGTGCAGGCAAATGAAATACAAGATCATAATCAGGTACGCTTCGAGGCCAACAGTCCAACTTATCGTACAAGAGGTCTGCCCAAGAGTCCGCTAACACTGAGGCGGAAGCTGTCCTAGACCCTGGTGGTACATGCTTTCAGGTTTTTGTACCTTCTGCCCAGTGGGAGAGGAAAGGAGAGAGCTCGTGTGGCAGGTGGGGTATTTAATTACGCCGGCTGCTTTACTGAGGCAGCAAGAGATGTGGACAGAGTACACGGAGAGCAGGCTGGTTCCTGCCATGTGTCCGTAACTCTCTGGTTTCTTGTGATCTCGTGCAGAGTGTGCTGTATGACTGAATCTACACACAGCTGGCCAGGTAGCAGTCGAGATGGGACATGCAGTTAGCATCTCATCAATGATGGGTTTTAGACCTTGATTTTTTTTAATTGCGGTACAATGCAGAATAGGCCCTTCAGCCTTTCAAGCCATACCACCCAACAATCCCCTGTTTTAATGGTGGGCTAATCATGGGACAGTTTACAATGACCAATTAGCCTACCAACTGGTACATCTTTGGACAATGGGAGAAAACCGGAGCACCCAGAGGAAACCCACGTGGTCACAGGGAGAACGTACAAGATTCTTGCGGGCAGCAGCAGGAATTGAACCTGAATTTGGATAAGTCCTTTGTTTCTTGTCCCATTTCCATATCATTTTCCCCGTGGCGTCTTCTCCATGTAACAGCTCCCACATGGGACAGTACAGGTGACCTGAGCACTCAGAGGAGAAGTGTGCAAACTCCACATGGACAGCACCAAAAGTCAGGATTGAAGCTGCAGCACTACCTGTTGTACTACACGGCTGCCCGATGACACATTCTCTGACGGAGTGCCAGGGAGGTCAAAATCATCAATCCTTTTCACGGCCGTTATAAGCTCCCATAAGGGAGGTTGAATTGGTCGTAAAGAAGGTAACTGCAATGTTAGCGTTCATTTCAAGAGGACTAGAATATAAAAGAAAGGATGTAATGCTGAGGATTTGAAAGGCATTGGTCAGACCACACTTGACATATCATCAGCAGTTCTGGATCTCTTACCTGAGGGAGGATGTGCTGGCACTGGAGAGGGTTCAGAGGAGATTCGTGAGAATGATCTCAGGAATGAGAGGGTTAATGTATGAGGAGTGCTTGTCTCTCGGCCTGTACTTGCTGGAGTTTGAAACTTACCAATTATTGAAAGCCCTAGATATGAATGTCGGGAGCATGTTGCTGAGAGTAGGGGAGTCTAGTGTCAGAGGGCACAGCCTCTGGACTGAGGGACATCCATTTTAAACAGATAAAGAATTTCTTTAGCCAGAGAGTGGTGAATCTCTGGAATTCATTGGCACTGATGGCTGTGGGGAACAAGTCACTGGGTATATTTAAAGCAGAGGCTGATAGGTTCTTGATTAGTAAAGGTGTCAACGGATGTGGAGGGAAGGATGGAGAATAGGATTGAGGGGGATAATAAAGCCTCAGCATTACATCCATGATGGAACAGTGGCGTGAACTCGATGGGCTGAATGGCCTAATTCTGCTACTGTGTCTTATGGTCACATGGGACTGTACGGCTCTTTGTCTCACAATATTGATGCAAATTCAAATTAAATCTTTTCTGACTGAAAGGCAACTTGAGCACTGCGGCGATCTAACATTTGACCTCTTGGGAGGTCATCGTACTCGACTCGAGCGTGTGCACTAATACTAGATCATTAATAGTGTATTGTTGATTTATTGATTTATTTGGAGACGCAACATGGTAACAGCAAGTTTCAACTCAGAGTCCACACTACACAGTTCAAAGTAAATTCATTATCAAAGTACATATATGTCACCATACATTACCCTGAGATTCATTATCTTGTGGTCATACTTAATAAAACTATAGAATAATAACCATAACTATCAATGAAAGAACACCCAACTAGGATGTCCGACTAGAGTGCACTCAACAACAACAAACTGTGCAAAATACAAAAATAATAAATCAGCAATAAATATCGAGAACATGAGATGAGTCTATAGATTGTGGGAGCGTTTCAATGATGAGGCAAGTGAAGTTATCCCCTCTGGTTCAAGAACCTGACGGTTGTGGAGTATTTACGCCCATGTGATCAATTAACCTAACCAGTGTGTCTTTGGAACGGGAGGAACCTGGAGCAACTGCAAAAATCCCTTGCAGTTAAGGGGAAATGGTACAAACTCCTTAGATGGCTATGGAATTGAGGCTGGTTTGCAAGTGGTTCAGTAGAGTTTTGCTAACTTCTCTCTCTCTCTCTCTCTCTCTCTCTCTCTCTCTCTCTCTCTCTCTCTCTCTCTCTCTCTTTCTTTCCCCCTCTCTCTCCGCCTCTCCCCCCTCTCCCCCTCTCCCCCTCTCTCCGTCTCTCCCTCTCCCTCCCTCTCCCCACTTCGTAGAGGTTTGTAAAAACAAAAAAAAGGGAGTAACTGCATTTAATAGCTCCAGACCGGACTTTGAGATGAAGATTATGGGATTTGTCAGCTTTCAACTTCATAATATCTCTTCATTTTAAAAAAAACCTCATACTAAATTCTTTCTGTTCCCTAATCTAGCTAGACTCTTGGTTCTCTAGTACTTTGTTCTTTTCTTTGAATTCAGACACAAAACATTAATTTAATTTCTCTACCACTTTACACTCTCCATTATTAATTCTCCTGTCTGTCTTTAAGTTCTCACTTTGCCTTTTACTTGTCTTTTACTTTTTGCATATCAGTATAAGCTTTAATTGTCTTTTTGTTCCAATTTCTATGTCTTTGATTTCTAAAATAGATAGATAGATAGATAGATAGATAGATAGATAGATAGATAGATAGATAGATAGATAGATAGATAGATAGATAGATAGGTAGATAGATAGATACTTTATTCATCCCCATGGGGAAATTCAACCTTTTTTCCAATGTCCCATACACTTGTTGTAGCAAAAACTCATTACATACAATACTTAACTCAGTAATAATATGATATGCATCTAAATCACTAACTCAAAAAGCATTAATAATAGCTTTAAAAAAAAAGTTCTTAAGTCCTGGCAGTTGAATTGTAAAGCCTAATGGCATTGGGGAGTATTGACCTCTTCATCCTGTCTGAGGAGCATTGTATCGATAGTAACCTGTCGCTGAAACTGCTTCTCTGTCTCTGGATGGTGCTATGTAGAGGATGTTCAGGGTTTTCCATAATTGACCGTAGCCTACTCAGCGCCCTTCGCTCAGCTACCGATGTTAAACTCTCCAGTACTTTGCCCACGACAGAGCCCGCCTTCCTTACCAGCTTATTAAGACGTGAGGCGTCCCTCTTCTTAATGCTTCCTCCCCAACACGCAACCACAAAGAAGAGGGCGCTCTCAACAACTGACCTATAGAACATCTTCAGCATCTCACTGCAGACATTGAATGACACCAACCTTCTAAGGAAGTACAGTCGACTCTGTGCCTTCCTGCACAAGGCATCTGTGTTGGCAGTCCAGTCTAGCTTCTCGTCTAACTGTACTCCCAGATACTTGTAGGTCTTAACCTGCTCCACACATTCTCCATTAATGATCACTGGCTCCATATGAGGCCTAGATCTCCTAAAGTCCACCACCATCTCCTTGGTCTTGGTGATATTGAGACGCAGGTAGTTTGAGTTGCACCATATCACAAAGTCCTGTATCAGTTTCCTATACTCCTCCTCCTGTCCATTCCTGACACACCCCACTATGGCCGTGTCGTCAGCGAACTTCTGCACATGGCAGGACTCCGAGTTATATTGGAAGTCTGATGTGTACAGGGTGAACAGGACCGGAGAGAGTATTGATTGTCAATGTCAGAAGCCTTTTCTGTGGATTTAGTGCTATAGCATCTCTTTTTATCCTCTGTTAACTAAAGATAGTCCTTTTTTCCTGTTGGGTTTTTGTGGCTATTTTAAGGGAATTGATTATTTTGCTATTCATATACACTCTCTCAGTGGCCACTTTATGAGGTACCTCCAGTAGCTAATAGAGTGGCCACTGAGTATATGTTCATGATCTTTTTCTGTTGTAGCCAGCCGCTTCAACATTCAGTGTTACCCTTCTGCACGTCACTCTAATGCACAGTTATCTGAGTTACTGTTGCTTTCCTGTCAGCTTGAACCAGTCTGGCCATTCTCCTCTGACCTCTCTCTTTAACAAGGCAGTTTCATTCACAGAACTGCCACTCACTGATGTCTTTTTGATTTCTGTGCCATACTTTATGAACTCTAGAGACTGCTGTGCATAAATCTCAGGAGATCACCCTTAACCAATGACCTCAAACCACCCAATCTGGCACTGCTTTAAATACATAATACTAAGTTTAAGTACATTTTTTGTTCCTTAAGTTTGTCATAGCTGGGGGGGGGGGGGAACTTGTGGGGATTAGCTCCCACCTCCCATTAAATGCTCCCATGATCCATTAAATGCTCGCAATGGCATGTGCCTCAAATAGCCTCTGACAACTAAGTCCAGATCCTTTGATGCCTTTCTTTTTTGCATCCCGTTCATCCAGCTGGGCTTTGGTCTTTGCAACTACTTTTACAAGGAGATTTTTGACTCCCTCTTGAATTTCATTCCATTACCTTAATGCATGCAGAATAGATTCTGGTTCTTTATACTCGCAAAAGCTGAATGCTTGCAACTTTCCTGCAGCTCCTTGAACTCTCTCTCAGCTTAAAACCAAGCCACCTTTTGCAAGTAATTGACATTAACATATCAGAAGCTTTGTCAGGTGCATTGCCAATGAAAACTCCTGTAGTTGGACCACTTCTTTTGTCAGTTTCACACTTCCTCCGAGCAGCATAGTCCTTCCTTATTTCAACAAGATACTTTTCAATCAGGCACAGAGGTTGGCACCAACACTTATTTGTCCTCTGTTGGGCAATGGTGTTCGGCATGGAGACAGTCGTGGCATCATCCAGTACCTTTCTATATTCTCCAACCATTGGGTTCATTGCAGGGAACGTGACAAGCAGATGGTGGATGGATCTCCAATCAAGTTGCAATTGTCTCAGCTGATCAAGCCTCCACAAGGCTGGTCCTTCTGTAATTTTTACCTCATACAAGCTCAATAAGGTTTGTTGGTTGTTGTATTTCACAGTCACATGTCATTCCCACGGGAGTTATCTTATCTCCAGTAGAAGTTCGTAGTTGGATACCTTCAGACTTCTGTTCAGTATATTTTAAATGTCGTTCAAACTTATTTTGTGGGATGACTGAAGCAGCTGAACTAATTCCATTTTAATTAATTTGCCGTTTACTTTTAGTGTAAGCCATATTGCTCATCTACTGCTAATTTTCACACTGTTAATTCCAAGGCTACACAGTTCTTGCCACTCTCATCATACTCAGAGTTTTCATCACCAGCATGCAGATTAGTGCTCTTTTGAAACTGCAACTTGACTTTTTAGCATTTTCTCTGCTTTGTGCAGGTCATTTATTTTCATCTGCCCAACATACTCTTTGTATGCTTCCTACTTTATTGTATTTTCTGCAGGTTTCACATTTAAATCTGCATTTGTTTGGTGCATGTGAGTCCCTGACACAATGGCAACACAATCTATTTGGCCAAGCCAGTTTCTGTATGGACAATGCAATTTTGTTCACATTCAGTTTGATTCCTGACTGCAACCGAAATGCGTCTCTGTCTGCGGTTTTCATTGAAACAGCGATTTCCATTGATCTTTTAAATGTAAGATGTGCGTCAGCTAGGAGCTGCTTTTGAATGCTTTCTTGTAAAATTCCACAAACCAAAAGATCCCTCAAGCCCATTACTGAGCTGACAATGTAGAGCCAGTTTCTTCAATTCAGCCTCATATGCTGGAATGGACTCACCCATTTTTTGATTCTGGTTTTGAAACCTAAAGCGATTCAAAATCAACAATGCATTGTTCTGACTGTTCCTCCATCTAATAACTTGGTTGGGTCAAACTTTGAAGCAAACGGTATGCCTTTAAACCCAATGCATTCCGCAAAATTGGCAGTTGCTTCTTACCGGCTATTTTATCTGCTTCAAAATACTTTTCCAATAGCTCGGTATACATAAGCTAATTACCCATGAGCTATGTATGATTGTGTGTATATATATATATATATATATATATATATATATATTCAAATATTAAATACTCAACCCTCTCGAAATGAATGCTAATATTTTCCTTATCACCAACTTAAGCTGCAAGTTAAACTTCAGGGAATCCTGCACAAGGACTCCCAAGTCACTTTGCACCAGTGATTTTTGAATTTTCTCCCCATTTAGAAAATAGTCTATGCCTTTATTATTTTACCAGTGCATTATCATACAGTTCCCTACACTACATTCCATCTGCCAATTCCCCCAATCTGTCTAAGTCTTTCTGCAGACTCCATGCTTGCTCAACACTACCTGCCCCTCCACCTATCTTCATTTTATTCAAAAACATGGCCACAAAGCCAGGAATTCAGTCATCCAGGTCATTGACATATAATGTGAAAAGAAGTGGCCCCATCACTGACCTCTGCAAAATGCCACTAGTCCCCGGCAGCAACCCAGAAAAATTACCTCATTTACTCTTACTCTTTGCCTCCTGCCAGTCAGTCAATCTTCTATCCATGCTAGTATCTTTCCTGTAATATCGTGGGCTCTTGGCTTGTTAAGCAGCCTCATGTATTGCATTTTGTCAAAGGCCTTCTGAAAATCCAAGTAAACAACATCCACCAACTCTCCTTTGTCTATCCTCCGCCAGTTATTTCCTCAAAGAATTCCAAATGATTTGTCTGGTAAGGAAACCATGCTGACTTTGACCTATTTTATCATGAGCCTCCAAGTAACTCAACCTCATCCTTAATAATAGACTTCAACATATTTCCAACATCTGAAGTCAGACTGACAGACCAATAATTCTTTCTTCTGCCTCTCTCCCTTTTTAAAGAGTGGAATGACATTGACAATGTTCCAGTCCTTTGGAACCATTCTGGAATCCAGTGATTTTTGAAAGATCATTACTAGTGTCTGTACATTCTCTTCTGCTACTTCCTTCAGAACCCTAGTCTATCTGATCCAGGTGACTTATCTACCTTCAGATATTTCACCATCCCCACCATTCTTCTCCTTAGTAATAGCAACTTTTCACCTGTTGCTTCCTCAATGAGGAGGCACAGATCTGGGGTAAGGAGAAAGATTTACGGAGGATCTGAGAGGGCCTCCAGGCAGCGAAATGAGCACCTAAAGGCCTTGCCTGAGAGGAGTTGAAACTGGATTTGCTGACAACATTTATGTATTTCAATGTACAGATTAATCAGTTGAGCATAGTGTTGTGGGACAGGAGTGGGTGATGGGATTCACAGGGGAGGGTGCCTACTGGTCTGAATCGATCAGCTGGGCCAAATGGCCTGCTTCCATGCTGTACAATTCTATATCACAACTACTGTTCTCGAGGACCTCGATTTTCCTGAATTGTCCATGGATATTGCATCCTAGCTGTCTATGTGATACGAAGACCAGGCCTGTACGATATGGAGGACAAGCTACTGCCCATGTAGCAAGCTCTCTCTCTCCACATAGCCGATGAATCCAAAGTAACAGCAGAGGCCAACGCAGTTTGGCACCAGTGGCATCGCGGGAGTTCTTGGTCAACATTGAATTCAATGTCAGACTAACTTAGGGACTCCAGCTCTGGATTTTTCCTCTGGGTTTAATCCAGAAGCCTTCCCCATAAGTGGGTATAACCAAAAGGCAGTACAGGTTTGAGATCAGAGCTTTCCTTCTAGATGAGCTGCCAAACGCGGCTGACAAGCTCCGTCTGCCCAAAGCGACTAGTTCTAAGGTGCAAGTAGCTCGCTTTTTCCTTTTCTCCTGTCAGTAGAAACTGTCCCACCAGGCTTGGTAGCCAGGAGCTGGACTTGCTTGTCAGAGGCTATTTGAGATGCATGCCATGGGAGCTTATCCCCATGACCACACCCAGCTCTAACAACATTCAGGAGCTATTATGTAATACCCTATAAATCTCACTCATATTTTCTGTTCTTTGTTGGTTCCACTAAACAAATTCTGATTCTACGTCAGATGATTTAAGATAATTTCTCTCCCTTGTTTGGTTTTGATCTTATTCTTGGCACTAGCACTTATCCTCTTCCACATTGCCTAAGTGTCAAATACCCTCTACTGTGGTGGTGGATACGATAGGGTCTTTTAAGAGGTTTTTAGATAGGTACCTGGAGCTTAGTAAAATGGAAGGCTATAGGTAAGCCTTATAATTTCTAAGGTAGGGATGTGTTCGGTTGAAGGGCCTGTATTGTGCTGTAGGTTTTCTATGTTTCTATTTAGCAACAGCAGATGTGCCTCTGGCATTGAGTCTGGCCCTGTGGCTCAGAAGGGTAGGGAACTGAAGAGGAAGGCAGCAGTAGTCGGAGACTCTATAGTCAGGGGGACAGATAGGCGATTCTGTGAACCCAAAAAGGAAACATGGATGGTAGTTTGCCTCCCAGGTGCCAAGGTCCGAGGTGTTTCTGGACGCATCCACAATATCCTGTAAAGGGAGGGTGAGCAGCCAGAAGTCATGGTACATATTGGTACCAGTGATATAGGAACAAAAAGGGAGGAGATCCTGAAAACAGAACACAGGGAGTTAGGAAGGAAGCAGAGAAGCAGGACCTCAAAGGTAGTAATCTCGGGATGACTGCCTGTGCCACGTGACAGTGAGGATAGGGATAGAGTCAAGTGGCAGATAAATGTGTGGCTGAAGAATTGGAGAAGGAGGCAGGGCTTCTGGGGCAGGTGGGACCTGTACAAAAGGGATAGGTTGCACATGAATCCAAGGGGGAACAATATTCTTGCAGGCAGGTTTACTAGAGCTGTTGGGATTGGTTTAAACTAATATGACAAAGGGGATGGGAACCAGGATGATAGAGCTGAGGATGAGCCAGCAGGTTTACAGTAGATGATGGGTGTAACATGAATGTAAGGAAAGACAAGCCAATGTTTGGGTACAAATACAGACAGACCAAAGAGTTAAAATGTCCACAGAGGCAAAATTCAAAAGGGTGAAGAATGCAGGACTGTATTTGAATGTGTGTAGCATTTGCAATAAGGTGGACATACTCGTAGCACGATTACAGATTGGTTGGTATGGCGTTGTGGGCATCACTGAGTCGTGGCTGAAAGGAAGCCGTAGTTGGGAGCTTAATATCAAAGGATATACTGTACTTCGTATCGAAAGGACAGGCAGAAATACATAGGCAGTGGTGTGGCTCTGTTGGTAAGAGATGGAATTGCATCTTTAGAAAGAGGTGACATAGGGTCAGAGAATGTTGAGTCTTTGTGGGTGGAGTGAAGAAAATGCAAGGGTTAAAAAACCATTAAAGGAATCATATTGGCATCCAAATAGTAGCCAAGATGTGGGGTTGAGATTGCAAAGGGAGCTGGAAAGGGCTTGTAATAAGGGTAATGACACAATTGTAATGGGGGACTTCAATATGCAAGGGATTGGGAAAATCAGGTTGGTGTTGGATCGCAGGATATGGAATTAGTTGAAAGCCGGTGAGATGGCTTTTTAGAACAGCTTGTGCTTGAACCTACTCAAGAAAAGACTATCTCAGATTGTGTGTTGTGTAGTAACTGAGATCTTATTTGTCAGCTTAATATAAAGGAACCCTTAGGAGGTAGTGATCACAATATGATTGAATTCAGACTGCAATTCGAGAGGGAGAAGCGTAACTCACATGTATCAGTATTGCAATGGAAAAAAGGGAATTACAGAGGCATGAGAGAGGAAAGTTCCCAGGTGGATTAGAGAAGGAGACTGGTGGAGATGATAGCAGAGCAGAGATGGCTGAAGTTTTTGGAAATAGTTCACAAGATGTAGAATAGATATGTCCCACAGAGGAAGAAGTTCTCAAGTGCTGGGGTAGGCAACTGTGGTTGACAAAGGAAGTTAAGGACTGCATAAAAGCCAAGGAAAAGGCATATAGGCAGCAAAAGTGAGTGGGATGTTGGATAATTGGAGAGCTTTTAAAATTTGACAAAAGGTGACTAAAAAAGCAATAAGATGGGAAAAGATGAAATATGAAGGCAGACCAGCCAATAGTATAAAGCAAGATGCCAAAAAATTTTTCAGTTATTGAAAGAGTAAAAGGGAGGTGAGAGTTGATATTGGACCACTGGAAAATAATGCTGGTGAGGTAGCAACGGGGGACAAAGAAATTGCAGATGAACATAATGGGTATATTGCATCTGTCTTCACTGTGGACAGCGAGTGTCAGGGAGCAGGAGTGAGAGCCTTTGCTATTACAAAGGAAAAAGTGCGAGGCAAACTGAAAGGTCTGAAGGTGGATCAGTCATTTGGACCAGATAGGTTACATCCCACATTCCTGAGAGAGGTTGCTGAAGAGATAGCGGATGCAATGGACATGATCTTTAAATCATCACTTGATTCCAGCACGGTCCCAGAGGAATGGAAGATTGAAAATGTCACTCCACTCTTAAAGAAGAGGAAAAGCGAAAGAAAGGAAATTATAGGCTGGTTAGCCTAACCTCAGTGATTGGGAAAGTGTTGGAGTCTATTATTAAGGATGAGGTTTTTAGGTACTTGAAGACTAATGATAAAATAAGCCAAAGTCAGCATGGTTTCTGTAAAGGGAAATCTTGCCTGACAAATCTCTTAGATTTCATCAAGGAAGTAACAAACAAGGTGGACAAAGGAGAGGCAGTGGATGTCATTTACTTGGATTTTCAGAAGGTGTTTGATAAGGTGCCACACATGAGGCTGCTTAACAAGATAAAATCCTATGTCATTACAAGAATGATACTGCATGGATAGAGTAATGGCTGACAGGCAGGAAGCAGGAGACAATGAGTGGGAAAAGGGGCATTTTCTGATTGGCTGTCGGTGACTAGCGGTGTTCCTCAGGGGTCAGTACTGAGACCGCTACTTTTCACATTGTTTGTCAGTGATTTGGATAATGGAATTGATGGCTTTGTGGCAAAGTTTGCGGATGATATGAAGATAGGTGGGGGGGGAAGGTAGTGCTGAGGAAACAATATGATTGTAGCATGACTTAGACAAATTGGAAGAATGGGGGTAGAAGTGGCAGGTGGAATACAGTGCTGGGAAATGTACAATAATACATTTTGGTAAAAGGAACAATAATGCAGACTATTATCTAAATGGGGAGAATGTTCAAACATCAGAGGTGCAGAGAGACTTAGGAGTCTAAGGATTGGGATGAACTAGGTATTAAGTGTTTTTGGGACCTGTTTATCTCAGGGTCTTTTGCTTCATTTGACCAATTGTCAACTAAATTTGCACTGCCAAAAACACATTTTTACAGATACCTTCAAATTAGAGATTTCTTACGTTCTCAATTAACTACTTTTCCTATAGGTCCTGATAAAAATTTACTGGAAGATCTTTTAAATTTAAAACCTTTTGTTAATGGTTCTATTACCGGATTCTATAACTTGTTGATTGATTCTAGACAAGACTTTTAGATAAAATAAAAAAAGCTTGGGAGGATGACCTAAATTGTCAGATTTCTGACGAAAGATGGAATAAAATTCTTAAACGGGTTAATAAATCATCCTTCTGTGCTCGTCATTCTCTTCTACAATTCTCTCCTACACATCTTCAATGGCTACGTGATATTATGTCTCATTTAAATTTAGAGAAGATCTGTTGCTCAGTCTTAAATTTGAAACAATCTTTTTATGATATCTGGGGACCTTTCCTAAATTACTTTTCCAAATTTATAAAGCTTAACAGCGCACAGACTTTTATGTATAATTCTATCATCCTTTCTTAAGCGAATATGTTTTTTTTCTAATTATCCATGATCATCCATCAGCTTTTTTCTTTGGTAGTTGGTAGGGGGTTGACTTTTTTATATAAAAAAATTATTTTATGTTGTATGAGCTATCTTTAAATTTTTGATTATGGAGTGCTATACCTTTATGTGATATGATATAACATTTTGATCAATTTTATTACAATATATGAATGTACACACTTTACATTGAGATGTATCTATGTGCTGCACTCTGTAAATCTTGTTTTTTCTTCTGAATAAAAATACTGTAAACGGAAAGGAGTCATCGTGCAAGATTCCCAGAAGTTTAATTTACAGGTTGAGTCTGTGGTAAAGCAGGCAAAAGCAAACTTGGCATTTATTTCAAGAGTACAGAGATCCCCCTGCTTTATGAAAGTTCGCTTTACGCCACTTCGCTTTTATGAAAGACCTACATTAGTACCCGTTTTTTGCTAACCAAAATAAATCTGGAGGATTTTCGCTTTTACGAAAAAAGGCAAAAAGCGAAATAGCATTCAGCGTTTGTTTTGCTCTTAGCAAAACACTCAGCATCAAGCCGCCATAGCTTTGAATTCCGTGAGATTTTCGCTGCGATTGACAGTGCTGCAATGATTGCAGAAAAGTATGACTTAAATTTTGAAAGGGCACATAGCTTTAGGGCAGGTTTGCAGGATATTTTGAGTGCTTCCAAAGAAGTGTATGATAGAAAAATGCATGAACCTTTCTGTGTGCTCACTGTCTTCCCAATTCTCGTAAGTGAAACTACACTGTACATACATTATTTCTACTTTATATAAGTTGTGTGCTTATCATATCATTCCTGCTTTTACTATATGTTTGTGTTATTTTAGTTTTTATGTGTTATTTGGTATGATTTGGTAGGTTATTTTTTGGGTCTGGGAACGCTCAAAAATTTTCCCATATAAATTAATGGTAATTGCTTCTTTGCTTTACGACATTTCAGCTTACCAACAGTTTCATAAGAACGCTCTACTTTAGGATAGCGGGGGAAACCTGTTATAGAATATAGAAGTAGAGAGATAGTGCTGAGCCTTTATAAGACATGAGTCAGGTCACACGGAGAATTGTCAACAGATTTGGGCCCCGTATCTCAGAAAGGATGTGTTATCACTGGAGACAGACCAGTGGAGTTTCACAAGGATGATTCTGGGAATAAAGGGGTTAACAGATAAGGAACATTTGGCAGACTTGGGCCTGTACTCACTGGAATTTAGAATGGAATAGTGATTTCATTGAAATCTACCAAATGTTGAAAGGCCTAGATAGGGTGGATGTGGAAAGGATGTTTCCTATGGTGGGGGTATCCAGAACTGGAGGGCACAGCTTCAAAATTGAAGTGTGGCTCTTTAGAATAAAGGTAAGGAGGAATATTTTTAGCAGAGAGCAGTAAATCTGTGGAATGCTCTGCCACAGACCGTGGTGGAACCACGGTAGAAGTTGATTGTTTCCTGATCGGTCAGGGCATCAAGGGATATAGCGAGAAGGCAGATGTAATCCGGGATCAGCTATGATGGAATGGCCAAGCAGACTCAATGGGCTGAATGGCCTAATTCTGCTCCTATTTCTTATGATCTTCTCCCTGTGTTCCTTCATGCCCTGACGGATCAAGAATCTATCATCCTCTGTGTGAAATATACATAAAGAATTGACCTCCACGCTATCAGTGGCAATGACTTCCACAGATCCACCACTTCCTGCTTAAGGAAAGTCTTCCTCATCCCTGTTCTAAGAGAATGTTCTATATTCTGAGGTTATGCCCTCTAGTCTTAGATTATCCCACCAGAGGAAACATCTTCTCCACATCCACTCAATCAAGACCTTTCACCATTTGATAGGTTTTGATTAGGTCACCCCTCAGTCTTCTGAATTCCAGTGAATACAGGCCCAGAGCTATCAGATATTCTACATATGACAATCCATTCAATCCTGGAATCAATTCTGAGAACCTCCTTTGAACCCTCTCCGATGTCAGCACTAGGGGATCAGCTATTCTGGATTTGGTGTTGTGCAATGAACCAGAATTCATTAGAGAGTTTAAGGTAAAATAACTTGTAACGCACTGTAAGGATTCACTGTTAACGTAATGGCTTCTCTGTAATGTTCACTGCTGAGGTAATGGTTTCTCTGTTGCAGCAATGTTTGGGTTATGGCTGGAGATAACAGGACTGTGGTATGCATGTTAGCCAATCAGAGATTGTTGCTCTGTCTTGTGCATATGGAAGGATGTTTTTTTTGTGGTCTTTGTCGAGGAGCAATGAAGAGGGAAGACACATGTGGATAAAGCTGGTAGACCACCGGATGGAGTGCACTGGGATCTGAGGGTCTGAAGGTCGGCGACAGTTGGAGGAGACCGATGGTGGAAGAACGACTACTGACTGAGCTCTGTTGCACATCAGCAGCAATAGATATGAAATTGAGTCGGCGTTTTATAAATACACAACAAAATTTATTAACCTCTACTCAAAAACATCAAAAAGTAAACAAACGAGATTAAACGGAAGTTAACGGTGTTATGTGTCTATAGTTATCAGTCGAACTTAAAGACAATCCTTAACAGATCTGACTTAAGCACAGTCTTAAGGTGATAGTTCCTATACAGAATGTACCTATACAGAGCTCTACACAAATATCCCCTGAATATTTGCCACATTTCTTCTATACTTTTCCCTGAGAACATCTGATTCCAATTTAAGCTTCCAATGTCCTGCTTGATAGCCTCATAGTTCCCCTTACTCCAATTAAACTCTTTTCTAACATTGTCAGTTCCGATCTCTCTCAAATGCTATTGTAAAGGAGATAGAATTATGATCACTATCTCCAAAATGCTCTCCCACTGAGAGATCTGATACCCGACCAGGTTCATTTCCCAATACCAAATCAAGTACAGCCTCTCCTCTTGTAGACTTATCTACATATTGTGTCAAGAAACCTTCCTGATCACACCTAACAAACTCCACCCCATCTAAACCCCTCACTCTAGGGAGATGCCAATCGATATTTGCGTAATTAAAATTTCCCATCTCAACAACTCTGTTATTGTTATGATCCCGCAACAATGAATATATCAATTGAGACAGGTTTTTTACAACAAATAAAACATTTATTAAACACTGCTAAAAAAAAATGTAAACAAACATCTAACTTAACCGGAAATGGACTGCTATACAGCAGCTCGAACAGTTCTTAAAGCAAGAAATGCGAACTCAGTTCTTTAAAGTTGTATGGCAAAAAAAGTCTAAAATGATTTACAGTCAGTTAGGAGAGACTTTCCTTGAAGTAATAAATTCTCTTTCGCGACGTTACTGATGATCCCAGCTGAAGTATGCCTTGCCCCAAAGGATTTACGATGTAGGAAATAAAACGGCTTAAAGGCACTGACCTTTCCTTGGCAAAACTCTGCATCCAAATCTTTCTGCTCTTTTAGCAGGAGCTATCTCAGATTGCGGGTTACTAACTCCTTGTACGAAGATTAAATAAGGTCGAACCTGTTTTACTGCCGACATCAACTTTCCTCGATCCTTCAGCTTCATGAACTTTGATAATTCTTCACTCTCCGACTGGACTTTAACTGGCAGTGATTTTCAGACCTGCCGGCAGAACAATTCTTACAGTAGAAATTAAAAATCCACTTTTAAAATGAAACTGCATCATAAAATCAAGTACACAGCAGAATGGAGTCACTGACGACTTAAGCCATGAAACTGACCTGCGTCACAGGGAGGGGATCTCCTTTTATACCCTGTTGAAAAACCATCACATGACCTCTCACTAGCAGGAAAATTACATCACTCCATCATTACAAGACCATTACATCATCCCAGCAGAGCCTCAATTACATCATGGTCATGTGACAGTCACGGGATACCCATGGGTATGTAACACCTTCCTCCAAAAAAAATTTTTGGTCTGTCATGAACAAAATTTTAACAACTACTTACAAAAAATACAGATGTATAAAATTTACAAAATACACAGTATACATTGTATTATCATACAGCACCTTACAAATTATTACAAAGGAGTGTTACAAATGTTAAAATATCACTCCATAAAAAAATTACATTGTACATTCAACATCGAGATAGACGATCAGTAATCACATTATCTTTGTCTTTAATATGAGTTATCAAAATATTGTATTCCTGTAACATTAAACCTTTGTTACTAAATTGGAGTTTGATGGATTTCCTTAACGATTTTCCTTAACCAAGCCCGGACCTACACCATAACTAAGGTAAGTCACAGTGGCATTACCAAATTCACTTTTAGCTAAGTTAATAGTTAAGTTAGCTTTTGAAAGCCTTTCAAATAGTCTCTTCACCACAGTAATGTGTGCTTTCCAAGAATTATTTCCTGTAACTAAATCATCAATATAAGCATCTGTACCTTTCAAACCTTGAATCACAGAGTTAATCACAGAGTACCTGGGGCATTCTTCATTCCAAATGGAAGAACATTATATTCATATAACCCAGATGGAGTTTCAAATGCAGAAATCTCTCTACCTCTGTCCGTTAATGGAACACACCAATACTCTTTCAATAAATCAATCTTTGTAAGGAACTATGCTTTTCCAACTTTATCTACACAATCATCTACTCTAGGAATTGGATATGTATCTGTTTTCGTTACAGCATTCATCTTCCTATAGTCTGTACAAAACCTAATACTACCATCTGGTTTTGGCACCATAACACAGGGTGAACTCCAATTCGAGTTAGAAGGTCTAATAATATTATTCTCTAGCATATATTTAATTTATTTCTCAGCAAATTCACATTTTTCTATGTTCATCCTGTATGGGTGTTGTTTAATGCGTTTGGCATCTTCAACATCTACATCATGTGAAGCTATAGTGGTTCTTCTAGGAACGTCTGGAAATAAATCCTTATATTTAAAAATTAATTGCTTCATCTGCTGCCTCTGCTCTGGCTGTAAATGAGCTAATTTCTCATCAAAATGTTCCAGAATTGTTGAGTTTGGTAATCTGACAGAAACAACGTTGGGTTCAGAATGAGTTTTAGATGAATCATCCATTATGTTCCTAGTGAGATCAGACACATTATTATTGACCACAATAGTCACAGTAGCAGACTGTTTCACATAATATGGTTTTATCATATTTATATGGCAAAGTTGTGTTGGCCATCTATGATCTGGAGTTTTTATCACATAATCCACATCATTGATTTTAAGCACAATTTCATAAGGACCATGAAATTTAGCTTGTAAAGTATTTGTTTGCACTGGGAAAAGAACCAGCACCTTATCTCCAGGCTTAAATGTCCTCATCCTAGCTTCTTTATCATACCAGGTTTTCATTTTCTCCTGAGCCGATTTTAAATTTTCCCTGGCTAAACTACAAGCTTTATGTAATTTGTCCTTAAATTTTAAAACATAGTCAAGCAAATTAGTGTGTACCTCTTTATTAATCCATTGTCTTTTAATAAAGCCAAAGGTTCTTTAACTCTATGCCCAAATACAAATTCAAATGGACTGAAACCTAATGATTCTTGTACTGACTCCCTTACTGCAAATGGAAGTAATGATATACCCTCATCCCAATCACTTTCATTTTCCACACAATACATACTAATCATAGTCTTGAGGGTAGAATGAAACCTCTCCAAGGCACCTTGTGATTCTGGATGGTATGCAGATGAAGTGATTTGCTTAGCTCCCAATTTATAAACTATTTGTTGAAACAATCCAGACATAAAATTATTGCCTTGATCAGGTTGTATTTCCTTAGGTAACCCAAAATAAGTAAAGAATTTTATAAGAGCCTTTGTTACAGTTTTAGTTGTTATATTCCTAAGTGGCACTGCCTCTGGAAACCTAGACACAATGCACATAATAGTCAGCAAGTACTGATAACCAGTTTTTGATTGGTAATGGACCTATACAATCTACAATAATTTTGGAAAACGGTTCACCAAATGCTGGAATAGGTTGTAGTGGGGCCACTGCAGTAACTTGATTTGGTTTACCCACAATTTGACAAGTATGACACGTTCTGCAAAACGTCGCCACATCTTTTCTCAAACCAGGCCAGTAAAAATGTTTTAAAATCTTGTCTACAGTTTTCCTCACCCCCTGATGTCCACCCAAGGAGACACTATGGGCTAAAGTTAAAATCTCATTCCGATAAACTTTAGGAACAACTACCTGATAAACTACATTCTATTCCACACTTGCAGGAATTGTAGGCGATCTCCACTTCCTCATCAACACTCCTTTTTCCAAGTAATATCCTACTGGCACCTTCTCAATTTCACTATCTAGTAGAGCTTGTTCTCTTAATTTGATAATCTCAGGGTCTCTACTCTGCTCTGCTATCATCTCCTTCCGAGTCAGAGACAAATACTCATGGTCAGACTTACTCCAAGAATCGTGATCAAACAATGAAGGTAAGAAAGTCTCTGACACATCCTCAAAACTTGAATCCTGAGTTGAACAATCATGGGTAACAACCTCATCCTGCACATCAAGCTTTTTAGCCATAGCTCGAATTACAACACAGGAAGAATCTGTGTTAGAATCCATCCGTGGTTCCTCTGACTTTATTGTCAAATGCACTTCAGAAAAAACTTGTCCACCTGCCAAGTCATTACCTAACAATAAAGAAATATCCTTCACAGGTAAGCTATGCTGTAATCCTACTTTAACAACTCCTGTAACTAACCCTGACTTTAAATTTACTTTATGCAAATGTACAGGCATAAGGGCACTCCCAACACCTCATATATAATTTACCTCACCAGTGTCAGACTCATCACTAAACTTTAACACACTGTCTAACATCAGTGATTGAGAAGCTCCAGTATCCCTAAGGATTTTTACTGGCACCGGAGTAGATCCTTCTTTCAAGGATACAAACCCTTCAGTTATAAAATTATCATATCCCTTCCTAACTTGGTCAGACTCTAACAAAGCTTCATCTGTGTTTATCTAACCCTGTGAATTTACAGGTGGTTCAGTATGTTGCACACAAGCATCTGGGACTGCTTCCTTCTTCTTTTTCAATTGGAAACAGTTGGCTATTACATGACCAGGTTTCTTACAATAGTTACAAATGGGACTAAACTGTCTTTCCTTCACAGGTTTTCCTTCCTCTTACCTTTCTCACTAACTTCTGATTTAATTTCTAGTTTACCTTGATTCACTGTGTTATTTTTCCTTTTAAAAGTTCTGCCCTGAGGAAATTTATTCTTATGGATTAAAGCATACTTATCAGCTAATTTAGCAGAGTCCTGCAATGTATCTGTGTCTCTCTCATTTATGTATGTCTTTATTTCATCAGGGATGCTCCTTTTAAATTCCTCCATTAAAATCAGCTCTTTCAATTGATTATAGCCCCTATTTACATTTTTAGAGGAAACCCATCCCTCAAAACACACAGCTTTATCGTAGGCAAATTCCACATACGTTTTTTCCACAGATTTCTTCAAATTTCTGAATCTTTCTCTATAAGCTTCTGGGGCTAACTCATACACCTTTAATATGTGCAGTTTCACAGTATCATAATCAAGTGCTTGTTCAGCAGTTAAAGCTGTATAAACCTGTTGTGCTTTGCCTTTAATTACACTCTGTAACAACACTGACCACTTCTCTTTCAGCCACTCTGAAATCAGAGCAATAGTTTCAAAGTGTTGAAAATATTTCTCTACTTCTCTTTCACTAAATGGAGGGACCAATTTAATTTCCTGACTAACAACAAACGTTTTTCTAGAACCAGAGAACTGATTCTCGGATCTTAATTCTGCCACCGCAAGTTCAAATTCCCTCTTTTTATTTTCAGCCTCTAACCAATGTAGTTCCAAGTCAGCTTCAAATTGCTTCTTTTTTATTTTCAGCTTCTAATCAACTTAGTTCCAAGTCAGCTTCCAATTGCTTCTGTTTAATTCAGCTTCTATTCTAAGCTTTTCTAACGCTACCTGTTCCAAGTGTAACTGAACAGCTGCTTTACTCACAGGGAACTTAACTAAAATCGATGCATCAAAAACACCCGAATCTATGTAGTGTTCCGTGATTTTTCTCTGAATTACAGCCTTTGATGTAGTTCTCGAAATACCAGTAAGTTCCAACCTACTAGCAATCTCAGAAACATCACTCCTTTTCGCCTTCGCCAATAACTCCGTGTCTGGTGATTCCAGGAAGTCATCAATATTCATTGCTGCCGAATACCACTCACAAGCCAATCAAATAAAAGAATCGGGTATTCCCCTTTTCCAAAACACCGATCGATAATTAAACAAACATTTAAACTCAAAAATGGATTCAGATGGCATGACCCCCCAATTGTTACGATCCAGCAACAATGAATATATAATTGAGACAGGTTTTTTACAACAAATAAAACATTTTTTAAAGACTGCTAAAAAACACCCCAAAAGTAGAACGTCTAACTTAACCGGAAATGGACTGCTATACAGCAGCTCAAACAGTTCTTAAAGCGAGAAATGCGAACTCAGTTCTATAAAGTAGTATGGCAAAAAAGTCTAAAGTGATTTACAGTCAGTTAGGAGAGACTTCCCTTGAAGTAATAAATTCTCTTTCATGACGTTACTGCTGATCCCAGCTGAAGTATGCCTTGCCCCGAAGGATTTACGATGTAGGAAATAAAATGGCTTAAAGGCACTGACCTTTCCTTGGCAAAACTCTGCATCCAAATATTTCTGCTCTTTTAGCAGGAGCTATCTCGGATTGCAGGTTATAATTCCTTGTACGAAGATTAAATAAGGTCGAACCTGTTTTACCGCCGACATCAACTTTCCTCAATCCTTCAGCTTCCCGAACTTTGATAATTCTTCACTCTCTGACTGGAATTTAACTGGCAGTGATTTTCAGAACTGACAGCACAACAATTCTTACAATAGAAATTAAAAATCCATTTTTAAAACAAAACTGCTTCATAAAATCAAATACGCAGCAGAACAGAGTCATTGATGACTTAAGCCATGAAACTGACCTGTGTCACAGGGAGGGGATCTCCTTTTATAGCTTGTTGAAAAAACCATCACATGACCTCTCACTAGCAGGAAAATTACATCACTCCATCATTACAAGACCATTACATCATCCCAGCAGAGCCTCAATTACATCATGGTCACGTGACAGTCATGGGTAATTATTATTACACCACTCCAGGATCACTCCAGGATTATTACACCACTCCAGGATCTGTTTCCCTATCTGCTCCTCAATATCCCTGTTACTATTAGGCGGCCTATAAAAAACACCCGGTAAAGTTATTGACCCTTTCCCATTCCTAACCTCCACCCACAGAGACTCCGTAGATGATCCCTCCATGGCGTCCACCTTTTCTGCAGCTGTGACACTATCTCTGATCAACAGTGCCACGCCCCCACCTCTTTTATCTCCCTCCCTGTCCTTTCTGAAACATCTAAAACCCGGCACTTGAAGTAACCATTCCTGTCCCTGAGCCATCCAAGTCTCTGTAATGGGCACTAGATCATATCTCCAAGTACTGATCCATGCTCTAAGCTTATCCGCTTTGTTCAGAACACTTGTTGCGTTAAAATAGACACATCTCAAACCGTCGGTCTGAGCACGTCCCTTCTCTATCACCTGCCTGTCCTCCCTCTCACACTGTCTATAAGCTTTCTCTATTTGTGAGCCAACCTCCCCCAGCTTCTCCCGGGTAGGTACCCCCTCCCCCCAACTGTACTCAAACTGGAGTACTTATTGTTGAGGGGGACAGCCACAGGGGAGCTCTCCACTATCTGATGCTGTCCCTTCCCCCTCCCGACAGTCACCCACTTATCTGTCTCCTGTGGCCCCGGGGTGACTACCTCCTTGCAGCTCCTGTCTAACTCTTCCCCACTCCCTGAACAAGACAAAGGTCATCGAGCTGCAGCTCCAGTTCCCTAACTCAGTCTCTAAGGAGCTGCAGCTCGATGCACCTGGCACAGATGTGGCCATCAGAGAGGCTCGAAATCCCACAGCTGTCACCCCGGTGACTCTGGAAGTCTCCTGGAAATCCCACATCTGACACCCAGAAGAGAACACTTGCTCTGTGGACATACCCCTATTCTCTCTAGTGTTGAATAAGAAATCAGGAATGAACTTACCTACTTACCTTGCCTCCACATGTTCTCACTAAAGCCTTACCACTCTGACGCTGAACATTCCCGATAAGAAGGCAAGAGACTGGGGCTGAGATGGAAAATGGGTCAGCAATGATGAAATGTTGGAGCAGACCCAATGGGCCATATGGCCTAACTCTGCTCCAATATCTATGGTCTTTTTGGATTCCACAGATATGTTCAGAGCAAAATGATTGCAAGGGACAAAATTGAGCCTCCGGAAGATCAGAATGGTAATCCAGATGTGGAGCCAGGAGAGATAGGGAGATCTTTAATGAATTTTTTGCTTCTGTATTTGCTCAGGAGTGGGACACAGAGTCTGGAAGTGAGGCAAAGCAGCATCAACTTCGTGGACCCAGAACAGATTACAGTAGAGGGGGTGTTTGCTGTCTTGCTTGTGGCTGCCTGTCAGGAGATATAACCATATAACAATTACAGCATGGAAACAGGCCATCTTGGCCCTTCTAGTCCATGCCGAATGCTTACTCTCACTCAATGATGAATCTCAAGGTTGTATAATGTACTGTATATATACTTCGATAACAAAATGTACTTGTGAACTTTTAAACTTGAGGCGAATTTGGATGGATAAATCCCCAAGGCATGACCAGGTGTCCCTGTGGACCCTGTGTGAGGCAAGTGCAGACATCGCAGGGGCCCTAGCAGAGCTATTTAAATCATCCTTAGTGACAGGTGAGGTGTCAGAGGAATGGTCGATAGCTAATGTTGTTCCACATTTTAAAAGGCTGTAAAATTAAAGCGGGCAATTACAGTCTGGTGAGCCTGGCATCAGTAATAGGGCAGTTATTGGAAGGTATTCTAAGGGACCGGATGTATGAGTATTACGATAGACATGGACTGATTTGAGGTAGTCGGCATGACTTCATGTGTGGTAGGTCATGTCTACCCAGTCTTATGGGGTTTTTCGAGGAAGTTACCAGGAAAGTTGATGAAAGCAAGGCAGAGGATATTGTCCACGTGGACTTTAGCAAGGCTTTTGACAAGGTGCTCAAGAAGGTTCAGTCACTCATCATCAGGATGAGGTAGTAAATTGGATTAGACATTGGCTTTGTGGTAGCAGAGGTCTGCCCCTCTGAATGGAGGCCTGTGACTAGTGGAGTGTCACAGGGATCAGTGCTGGGTCCGTTATTGTTTGTTGCCTATATCAATGATCTGGATGATAATGTGGTTAACTGGATCAGCAAATTTGTGGCTGACACCAAGACTGGGGGTGTAGTGGGCAGTGAGGAAGATTTTCAAAGCTTGCAGCTGCAGTAATGGACTGGGAAATGGCAGCTGGAATTTAATGCAGAAAAATGCGTAGGTCTGACACAGTGAACAACAAAGGGATCTGGGAATACAGGCCCATAATTCATTGAAAGCGGTGTAACAGGTAGATCGGGTCATAATGAAAACCTTTGGCACGTTAACCTTCATTAATCAAAGTACTGTGTGCAGGAGATGAGATGTTATGTTGAAGTTGTATATTTCTGAGGCCTAATTTGCAGTATTGTGTGCAGTGTTGGTTACCTACCTACCTACAGGAAAGGTGTAAGCAAGGTGGAAAGACTGCAGATAAAACTCACAAGGATATTGCCAGGTCTGGAGGACCTGTCAAATGGGGAAATGTTGAATAGGCTCGACATTATTCCTTAGAACGTAGAAGACTGAGAGGAGATTTGATTGAGGTATTCACATTGATGAGGGGTATGGATAAGGTAAATGCAAGCAGGCTTTTTCCACTGAAGTGGGGTGAGACTACAACTAGAAGTCATGAGTTAAGGGAGAAAGGTTAAATGTATAAGGGGAAGCTTCTTCACTCAAAGAATCATGAGAGTGTGAAATGAGCTTCCAGCACGTGTGAATGTAATCGCGATTTCAACTTTTAAGAGAAGTTTGGTTAGATAAGGGATGGCAGGGGTATGGAGGGCTACAGTCTGTGTGCGGGCCAATGAAGCAGCTTAAATGGTTCACCATGGACTAGGTTGGCCAAAGGGCCTGATTCTGTACTGTACTTTTCTATAACTCTTTCTTCTGCCTGTACGTGATCCATTGCCTGCTGGTTCCTGTGTCTATCTAAAAGCCTCTATCGAATCTGTTTCTACCCCTTCCCCGAGCAGTCTGTTCCAGGCACTGACCCCTCTCTATATGAAAAGACACGCCCTGCACATCTCAGTTAAACTCCACCCCCACCCCACCTGAATGTTCGTCCTCTCGGATTGGACTGTTGTATTTTGACTCACGTTTAGCTCGACAGTTCCACAGCTTTCTGATCACAAAGTGAACTTCACTGGTGAATCCTATTCCCAGTTAAACACATCACATGATAGAACATACCAGACGATGACTGCCCAATAACTGTTGTCTTTATTGATCAGGATTTGTTCAAGGAGTAATTACACAGTTCAAACGTTAACTATTTAGTTACACATCTCTTTAGTTTACTTTCACAACTTCCGAAAACCCCCACCCCTGTTCAGGTGTTCCCCGCCCCAGATGAACCTGGCCAGGGTTCACCGTGAGTTCTTCTCCGAGTCCCTGACTCAGGGTCTTCTTCACTGGTTGCTCTCAGGAGTCAGTGCTGTCGGTGATCTTGTCCGGCACCTTTTTATACGTTTCTTCCCAAAGCTCTCAGACATTCAGATTTATTTATCAGATCTACATTGAGCATCTTCGTCAGAGACTTTTCCTCAGGGTGAAATGGCTAATATGAGGGGTATAACTTTAAAGTGTTGGGAGGAAAGTACAGGAGAGATGTCAGAGGTAAGTTATTTTTACACAGAAAATGGTGGGTGTGTGGAACACACTCCTGGGGTGGTGGTAGAGGCAGATACATTGGGGGCATTTAATAGACTCTTACACAGGCACATGGGTGATAGGACAATGGAGGGCTATGTGGGAGGGAGGGGCTAGATTTATCTTGGAGTTGTTTAAAGAGTTGGCACAATATCACAGGGAAAAGGCCTGTGCTGTGATATACTGTTCCATGTTCCAATGTTGGAGTTCCAGTTTGCTGGGATGTTCCAGGATTTCCCAGATTCTGGAATGGGCCCAGCTGTTTGGAAAACTACAAATGTAAGGATCCCATTTCAGAAAGGACGGAGGTAGAAAGCAGGAAACTCAGTGTCTTGATGTCTGCCACTGGGAAAATGCTGAACACACACTGAAGGAACGATGACAAGGTGTTTAGAAAATCTCACACGGTCAGACAGAGTCAGTGACAATGAAAGAACTGCAGAGGCTGGAAATCTGGAAATGCTCAGCAGGTCAGGCAGCATCTGAGGGAGGAGAAACAGTGTGTGAGCAGAGTGCTTTATTCAATGTGCTGAAGGGAATGAGCTGCCTGCTGAAGCTGCTCAGTGATGTCTGCTGGGAACACACGGGTCTGCAGGGACTGGAATCCGGGATGAAAAACGAGCTGCTGGGACTCAGTGGGTCAGGTCAGCAGACCACAGACTCTCTGAACTCCTCCAGAGTGGAGGGAGAGAGAAAACAGTGAGCTACCAAACTGTTAGCCTGTCACTGGCATTCGGAGAAATGGTGGAATCTACAATGAAGGATGTGATATCAAGGTCGTTAGAAAATATTATGAGTGAGTCGAGTCAGCCTGGATTAATGAAATGGAAGTCACATTTGACTGGTCTTTCAGAGGTCTTTGGGGAAGTATCGAGTGAAGTCGTTCAGGGGGAACCAGTAGATGTGATGTATTTGGATTTTCAGAAGGTTATTGAGAATGTCTCTCACTGGAGGTTGGTGAACAAGTTTAGAGCACATGGAGTTGGGGAGAGAAGACGAGAGCACTTGGAACTGGGAGAGATTTCCAGCATGGACTGAACATTGGTTACTGTAGAGAATGGAAATGGTAGGAAGGAATGGGTCCTTCTCACATGACTGGTCTGTGATCCGTGGGGTGTTTCAGACAGGGATCAGTGCTTGGGTCCCAGTTATTCACAGTCAGTTATTTCCCTGAGGAGACCAAAAGTAACATTTCCAAGTGAACTGAAATGGGAAAGTGAGTAGAGATGAGGGGCAAAGAGGCTGCAAGGGGATAAAGACAATAAGTGAGAGGGCAACAGCAGGGCAGATGGAGAAAGTGGGGAGAGATACAGAAACACTGACCATTGTTTAAACGGTGAGGGACTGGGGAACATTGATGTTCACAGGGACCTGGTGACCTTGTACACCGGTCACTGGCAGACAACATGCACAGACAGCAGGCAGGTAAGATGGAAACATTGGCCTTTAACGCAAGGGGATTTGAGAAATGGTGACTACAGAGAGTCTCGGTGTGACTGCACCCAGGGTTCTGGGGAAAGGGTTAGTGTCCTTGTCTGTAAAAGATGTTCCCGGCACAGGGGGAGAGCATCAGAGCTTCACCTGACCGGTTCCTGGGACGGCAGCTCTGACACGTGAGGAGAGACTGAGTCGGCTGGTCACCGACTCCTGGCAGTTTGGAGAGTGAGGCAGGACCTGGTGGATGTAAAGTCCTGAGAGGCTTCACAGGGTGGAGACAAGGAGGATGGTCTCTGTGACGGAGGGGTCCAGAGTGAGAGGGCAGAATGAGGGGGAGGCATCTGGGACTGAAGTGAGGGTAGGCATCTTCACCTGGATGATGAATCATTGGGATTCTCCACCCTGGAGCTGTAGAGAGAGGCTCAGGGATTGGCAGGGCTCAACACAAGATCAACAGATTTCTGGGAATGAGAGGGATCAGGGATATTGGGATAAGGGTGAGAATAGTGTTGATGTAGAACAAAGGGACATGGAAATAGAGAACCATAATTGAAAGTGGCATCACAGGTAGATAGGGTCATAAAGAGAGTGTCTAGTGCATTGCCCTTCATAAATCAGGACACTGAGTACAGGAGTTTGGATTTGGAAGTTGGACAACACTTTGGAGAGGCCTAATTTGGAGTATTGTGTGCAGTTCTGGTCATCTCCCCACAGGAAAGATATTAATAAACTTGAAAGAGAGCAGAGACAATTTACAAGGATGTTGCCAGGACTTGAGGACCTGAGTTATGGGGAAAGGGTGAGTAAGTGAGGACTTTATTGACCATGAATGTAGGAGAATGAGAAGTGTACACAATTGAGGTGCATGCCAGCAGGCATTCCCCCTCAGGTTGGGTGAGATTAGCTCATAGGCTTTGGGTGAAATGTAAAATATTTAAGGGGAACATGAGGGAGAACTTCTTCACTCAGAGGCTGGTGCAAATGTGGGACAGGCTGCCAGTGGAAGTGGTAGATGTGGGGTTGATTATAAAATTTAAATTCAGTTTGCAGAGCTACATGAATGAGAGGGGTTTGGAGGGATATGTCTCAGTTGCAGGTAAATGAGACCAGGGAGAAGATTGAGTCAGCATGGACTAGATGGACCAAAGGCTTTGTTTCTGTGCTATTGTGCTCTATGTAGAAGACCAGCCATGTCCTCGATGAGCAACAGTACAGGCTTGATGGGCTGAACAGCCTGCTGCTCTCTGATGTATCTTTAGAATCTCTTCGAGTATTTCACTTTCTGACTGTCCCGCAATCCTCCTCTACCTTCCAAAATGGTTTTTAATCACATCTCCTCACCCAATCCCTTGATCCTGCCTCACCCATCCCTCAATCTCTCCTCACCCCATCCCCTCAATCCCACCTCACCCTATGCCTCAATCCTTCTCTACCATCTGAAATGGTTTTTAATCACTGTCCTCCTCACTCTGTCCTTCAATCCCTCCTCACCATCTCCATTAATTCGCCCACCCTATCTTTCAATGCTTCCTCACAATATCTCTCTTTTCCTCTTCAACCTATCTGTCAGTCCCTCTTTGGAGTTCCCCTGATCCCATCACTCAAAGCACCTCAATTCCAACAGTAGATCCCCATTTTCCACCCTCCACCCTGACATTTAGTTCCTACCCTCTGGATATCTGTTACTCTCTCCAGAAATAATTCTTATTGAACTCTGATCTGATTCATCGATTATTCCCTGATTTGATAAATTATCAATTGATAACATTCCTTCTGCTCTGTTGATGATTTGTGACTGGATTTTGATTTGAACACTCTGTGATTTACTCTGCCCAATCCTGAGGCAGACAGTTTCCCTTTGTCTGTCTCTCACTGAGTAACGCCATTTAAGGGACATTACCAAGACTGAATGGTTGTATTATACGTCTTGTTCATTTCTTCCCTCACCACCTCCCAGTCAATGTCCCAGCTTCCATCGATCTTTGCAGGCTTTGCTCTGTATTCATCAGCAAACCGCTGATTGAAAGTGTAGAAAACCTTCTTCCAATAGGATGCTGCCTGTGCGGAAATTTCCCGTTGGATAATCCAGGATTTGTAGTAATCATTGACTGTTTGATATTCCTTGTAGGGATGCCATTCCCAATTTGTGTCATTATTTTGGAATTTTGTATCACTTGCGACTGAAGCTGTGCAGATATCCATTACAAGACGTTCACTGTCTGCCCATCGACAGTTGTTGAGACCTTTAGGTCTGTGCTGTTTACAGGAGTGTTGTGAGTGTACCGGGGTCTCTGAGTCACAGAAAACCCCACAGAAAGGACATTTCTTTGTACAATTGAATAACCCTTTGAACAACTCCTCCCTGGGTTTCACGGATAATTCTTCAATCTTTGCTTTGACATCCCAGCCTTTTACCTCACGGAGGAGTTTCTGCTCCACCTCTTCAATACATGGCAGAATGGCTTCTGCACATTTCTTGCCATCACTGCCACTCCAATCCAGAACGAGTTTCATCTGATCTTCGGGCATCGAGATTCTTCTGTTTAACTTTTCAACAAACATTTTTAGGAAGCTCTGAGCATTTCCAGCAAAGTTCTGCTTCACTGCATCCTGAACAATGACCTTAGCTTTCCCAGTGATCTCTGTGATGATTTCTTTAGCCAGATGGGTAAATGTGCTCTCTCCATCGCGTTCTGTCTTGCAGTGTTTAATAACTTGCTGATGGAGCCAGTCTTTGGCGAAATTCTCAAAGTCAGTGATGTACCGGAGATATTCATCAAATTGATGTGTTTGTTTCAGGTGGACCAGGAGGGCCACAGTGAAGGTGTTACGGAGACTGTACTGTCGCTCAGGGTCATGTTTTTTCATATCATCCACGATGTTCACGCTGAGAGTCTTGAGGGTGGTGTCTCGGAGAGCTGGCAAGAAACAATATCGTGCAAATCGTTCTGCTTGTCTCTGGTTCTCATCCTGCTCTGTGTAAATATCCATAAAGAGATCAAAGTATTGATCTTTCATGTTTTCCAGTCTTTTCCGTGGGTCGTGTTTGTGGATGAACCTCCTGTGCATCTCCAGGAATCTTGGTACAGCGTAACCACACAGGTGAAGTTTAAACTCGGCCTTGAAAACCTCAGACATTGAAAAGTGTTGATGTGAAATATTGTCAACTTTTTTCTCTATCATGTTCAAAAGATCAATGCAATATTTATTGTCATAATCCATGTCCTTTTTTGTGATGTCAGTGATCCAATGTCTGCATTCATCCTCGATGAGCCTTGTAATCTTTGCTGCTTGATTGAGATCTGATTGTAGGGAGGCAGAACTGAATGTTGTTTTACATTTTCTGATCCATGTCCCATTGATGTGTTTCTCTTCAATCTGAAAATACTGGGTCCCCAGTTCACAGAGATTTTTATGTTTTAGACTTTCATTAACCACTCTCCCTTGTGTTTTTATTTCCTCCCTGAGAAGATTTTCAGTCTCCATTTCAATGTTTCTTTTTCTACAGGGCTGATACTCCAGCTGAGAGAGTGTACGATTCCACATTGTTTCAAATTCATTTTCCAGTTCTTGGTCACCCAACAACCGATTTGCTGCTTTACACTTCCATAAAAGCTGCTTAACCTGTTCTCCAATCTTCTCCTGAAAGTTACTCTTAATATCTTCCACTCCCTGCAGTCCCACTCGTCTATTCACGGCATCTCTACATCTCTGTGTTGAATCATGCTGAAGTCGGCTGCATAAACTGGAGATGCTGAGCTTAAATTCCTCTCTGTATTTCTCCATCAGATGCACGTTATCAGCCCCACTTTCATACACAGCTTGTAGTTTATCCAGAGTGTCACCCTCCCTTTTGTTCATCTCTGTCCTCATCTCCCTCTCCAGATTATGGAGCAGTTCGGTCAGATCTCCTCTGGCATTGCTGATTCTGTTTTCAGCCTCATTTCCCCAGGAGTGAGTGAATTTGTGGAGTTCCCACTCCCAGTCCTTGTACTTCATGGAGAGGTGGTTGTAAGCCTCTGCAAACAGACTGTTCTGGAAGTTGAAAATGAAATTTTCGTGTTTCACCTGCTCCCAAAGCCCAGCCATCCATTTGATAAAGTCTGGGATAGTGAAAGCTCCTTGGCATTGGCTCTGTTGGATTAGACACTGAATTAGGTTCTTCTTCAGTTGGGAGACGTGTTCACTGTAACCGGTGTTGACTGCAGCCATTGGGGGTGTACCATGCCACAGACCAGGGATGTACCAGTTGTCCTTGTCAGCATCATAGTCCATCACATCACGGAACGTTACTCGGTCTACCTTCTCCAACTTTGCTGCAGCCTCTGTCATCTTATCCAGCTGTTCCAGGAGTTTCTGACGGCCTCTCAGATTCTGATTGTGTGCACTTACATCGCCGACATTCTGGTGCACAAATATGCACCTTTGCCCTTTCCCTGTCTCCCTCATACGGATTAAGGAATGAACAACAATCTGTAAAATATCTTTCATCTCTGACAGATTTTCCATCCCGATGTTTACCAATGTTAAGTTGCTTAATCCAACCACGAACGTTGCCAGCTCATTGTCGTGCTCGTAGCTGTCTGTCAGTGTTGCGAGTTCTGGGGCTCTCAGCCCCTCTGTGTCAATGACCAGGATGAACTCACAGCCCAGCTCCTCGGCCAGGCTCCCTGTGACTTTGATCAACTGCATGTAGGCCCCTCGAGTACATCGGCCGCTGCTCACAGCAAACCGCAAACAGAACATTGTGTTGAGGAGTGTGGATTTGCCTGTGCTCTGAACTCCGATCACCGTCAGCACAAACACTCGGCAAGCTCCTCCCACTTTGTTGGCCACTTCTGTGAGTACGGCAGTGATCCATGGAATGGGAACGTTGGAAACGTCTCCATCGATGAGTTCCAGTGGGAACCCTTCCAGCAACAGTTCAGCAGCAACACCCGGGAACTGCGACACCTTTGGGTGGATCTGTGTCCTTCGGGTGACGTTGTGTCGAGTCACTGAAAGTTCATAAACCTGGCCAAGTTCCCTCATGAAATGCTCAAGTCCCAGGGAACTATCAGACATCTTCTGATCCAATTCCTTTAGTTCCTTCACCTTCTGCTTTGAGTCTTTGTACAGATCTTTATAAATTCTGCACAATTCTGCCATAATTTGCCGTGATTTACTGTCCAGTTCCAGCTTCAGCCACTGTAGGGAAATGGCTCTGTCAACCCCACCATGACGGGTGAGGTGGTCAATGAACAGCTGCATCTCTTTCGACAGACTCTGTCTGAGCTGAGCTTCCCGGATTCTGTTCTTCTCCCGGTCCAGTTCGTGGTTATACTCTTCTGTGGTTCTGTCCCCACGGAGTTTCATCCGAGATTTCTCTTTTTCAACTTTAGACAACCCTTGCCAGGGCTCTCCATGAAAGGGCAACACTCTCCTTTTATACCCAGTAATGTCTCCTGAGTCAAGTCTGTCCAGTATTTTGGTCAGTTCCTTGGCTCGTTGTATTTCAGGTTGATGTTCATCAACCTCAATCCCACTTTTCATCGCAATGTCAGCCATTTTCTCCAGGCTCAGCAAGGTCTGGTCCCTGTCCCTCATTAGAATTACTTGTTTGATCTGAGAGCGGAGCTTTTCCGCAAGTTTAGCCTCATTTACATTTGCCCGAAGAATGCATTGTTGAGGTTCTAACTTTAGATCTTTGAACAGTTTCTTCACCTGCTCAGGGGTTATGTGTTGCTGGTTGATGTGGGTGTTGACTATGAGAAAGAGTTTTGCTGGTGACTGTGTGAGAGAGGTGAGGAATTCTCGTTCCTTCTCACCGATAACATCAATGAAAATAAAGAGAGCAGCAGACACTTTTGCCAGAAACCGAGCATTTCCCTGGAAAGTTTCAGCATCGCCTCGGTGGTTAATGAATGCAGCAGCCTCTGGGAAAATATCCGTGTTACTCTTCCCAGAAGGGAGATACCAGCTGATCTCAGCCATTCCATCGGATATCCTGCGGGGCACATTCCCACATTCCATCTCGGAGTGCAGGAAGATGTTCTGCTGCAGCTGTGCCTGACTCAGGGTGAGATTGAGGATTCGGGATTTGGACACTGTGCACCTTCCCAGTCTGAGGAAGGACACCGTTGGCATGGCTGCTGTCACGATGGGCACCTCCACAACGGGGCTGCTGTCTGTAGGAGAATGTGGGCACCACATTTTAACAATGGGCCTCATGGCCCAGAGGAGAAGGGTGGCACCAGGCCCTTCTGTGGGTCCCCTCACCTTGTCCATGGGGTGACTGTGTGTGTCTGGCATCAGAAAGGGTAATGCAAACTGGCACAGAGACATCTTCAGCATCAGTTCCTGCTGGAGAGAGTGGTCAGCACAGAGGAAAATGGCAGCAATGATATCCAGAGGATTCACCCCATGATTCCCATGTCCTTTAACTTCAAAGAAATCACTGAAGTCTTCATGGTCATTGCCTTCTCCTTTGGAGGACAGATCAGGTGGCCAGTCGGGATTCCTCGCCAGTGAATTGGCTGAGAGGATCCTTTGGAGAAATCGCCAGGGAAGATCTTCTGCACAAGTTGGTTTGCTGTCCTCCAGTTTATCCTGGGACACCTCCTGGACAGTCTGAAGAGACAGTTTGTGAGGATATTGATCCTGTAATCCCAAATCCTTTACAATTTGTGGGGAGCTGGGAATTTCAGCCACATTATTTCCGGAAGGTAAAATGCTCGTCATCGTCTCCGATACACTCTATGTTCTCCTAGAATCTCTGTTCTCTTTCTCAGGGGTGGTAGTGCTTTGAAGATAGGTGTGAATTTCTGAAATTCCCTGGAAGTTGAAACTCCTCTCCAAAGATTTATCGTTTTGACTCTATTCCTGTCCAGGATATTTCCTGTGCCTGATGTCCTACTGGAACACACAGTTCCTGTCCCAGGATCACAGGGTTGAATGGTTCTGTGCCTCTGGAATTGGTCACAGAATTATACTTGGCCTCGGGGACACTACACCAGGAGGACAGGATACAAACTTGTTCTTAGTAAATGAACAATGCACTTTCTATCGAGGAGTGTAATGAAGATTCTGCAGATTTTTTCTTCTGGGTTGAAATCAGAGAATCCTTGAAATACTCAGCAGGTCAGGCAGCATCTGTGGGGAGAGAAACAGGGTCAGTGTTTCAGGTCCATGTGTTGGTGAGTCTGTCACATCAGGAGAAGTTGAGTTGACCATCCCTCTGTTCACTGGGGGTTAGAAGAATGAGTTGTGATCTCACTGAACTGAGGACAGAGTTTAACATTGCTGGATACAGGGAGGATGTTCCCACTGGCTAATGAGTCTAGGACCAGGGCTCAGGTTGACTGTAAGGGGAGGGCTGTTCATGACCGTGATGAGGGAAATGTCCAAGTCTCCACACAAATAGAACATAGAACCAGAACATTACAGCAAAGTGCAGGCCCTTCAGGACACAATGTTGTACCAACCTTTTATCCTGTCTGAGATCAATCTCACCATCCCCCAGCCCAGCAGTATCAAAGATGTATACTTGTTATACTTAATGTGAAAAAGACTAAGGAGCTGGTGGTGGACCTGAGGAGGGCCAAGGCACCGGTGACCCCTGTTTCCATCCAAGGGGTCAGTGTGGACATGGTGGAGGATTACAAATACCTGGGGATACGAATTGACAATAAACTGGACTGGTCAGAGAACACTGAGACTGTCTACAAGAAGGGTCAAAGCCATCTCTATTTCCTGAGGAGACTGAGGTCCTTCAATATCTACCGGACGATGCTGAGGATGTTCTACGAGTCTGTGGTGGCCAGTGCTATCATGTTTGCTGTTGTGTGCTGGGGCAGCAGGCTGAGGGTAGCAGACACCAACAGAATCAACAAACGCATTTGTAAGGCCAGTGATGTTGTGGGGGTGGAACTGGACTCTCTGATGGTGGTGTCTGAAAAGAGGATGCTGTCCAAGTTGCATGCCATCTTGGACAATGACTCCCATCCACTCCATAATGTACTGGTTAGGCACAGGAGTACATTCAGCCAGAGACTCATTCCACCGAGATGTAACACTGAGCATCATAGGAAGTCATTCCTACCTGTGGCCATCAAACTTTACAACTCCTCCCTCGGAGTGTCAGACACCGAGCCAATAGGCTGGTCCTGGACTAATTTCCACTTGGCATGATTAACTTATTACTATTTAATTATTTATGGTTTTATATTGCTATATTCTACCTATTCTTGGTTGGTGCGACTGTAACGAAACCCAATTTCCCTCTGGATCAATAAGGTATGTCTGTCTGTCTGTCTGAGGGTCTGCTGACTCACCTTATTTCTCCTGGTGGTCACCCACCTACAGTCTGACCCTGTTCTCTGGATGTGACCACCTCAGGAACAGTTTCATCATCATGGACTTGAGCTGAAAGTGATACTGGACTGAAAGTGTTATATTTGCATGCACGCAGCATAAGAAATAAAATGGACAATCTTGAAGTTCAGCTACAGATTGGCAAGTATGACATTGTGGCCGTCTCTGAAACTGGGCTAAAGGATGGCTGCCATTGGCAGCTGAACGTCCAAGGATATACAGTGTATCAGAAAAATAGGTTAATAGGCAGAGGGGATGGTGTGGCCCTGTGTATAAAAATAATATTAAATCATTAGAAAGGGATGACATAGGAGTGGAAGATGTAGGGTCTCAATGGGATGAGTTAAGAAATGGCAAGGGTAGAAGGACCCTAATGCCAGTTGTATTCAAGCCTCCAAACAACAGCCAGGATGTGGATTTGTCATGGTCCCGATCATTAATTTCCTACCTTGCTCCTAATTTCCTTTGATTATGCCTTGATTCCGATCGTTAATTTCCCATTTACTGCAAATTCGCTTTGATGACAACACACCTGGTTCCCATTAGGAACTGCAGTATTAGAACCTCGGTGTCACAACCTCTAGTCGCCAGTTCGTTGGTCTTTTTCCTGTGAGATAATTATGTTCCCTGACCGCTTTGAACCGTTTATTCTAAGTCTTGCTGCTGTTTCATGGTTTGCCTATGAGACTCTGTTTCTCTGAGTCAAGGCTCCACATCACGACTTTGTGTCAAGGATCCGTGTCAGAGCTCTGTGTTAAGATTCTTCCTGTTTGCTGTTTGGTGTTTACGCCCATGTGAGCATCTAGATTTAATCTCCATGCCTGTGTCCTGCACTTGTGTTCACTTCCTTCACTCCTTGTAACAGAACAAACTGGCCAAAAATGGACCCAGTGGACACGAAGACCCTGAATCAAGCCCTCACCGGCCAGGGCTCCCTACTGGGTCTGCACGATCAGCTTCTCCAGGATGTCGTGGACAACCTCCGTTCCCTGTCCGCTAACATAACGAAGATCGGTGACCAGGTGGATCGTGTATCCACTAACCTTACCCATCTTCTCCTGGAACTCTGTCGAACCAGTCCAGACAGTTTGTAGTGGCAACCCCCTACGTGTCAGCAACACCCCTGCCAAGAGAGCCTCACGTACCTGAACCAGAACACTACGCTGGGGATCTGGGGAAGTGCCGGGCCTCCCTTCTGCAATGCTCCTTGGTGTTTGATCAGCAGTCATCCATGCACTCCACAGACAAGTCGAAGGTATCTCATATTATGGGGTTATTGCAGGGAAGTGCCTTAGCGTGGGCTACAGCTGTCTGAGATAATCAACCGGAGATCTGCTCTTCTTTCCCCACCTTTATCACGGAAATGAGAAAAATCTTCGACCACCCCGTCCATGTTAAAAATGCTGCCAAGCGTTTACTCTCTCTCTCTGTCAGGACTCATGCAGTGTTGCCGACTATTCCATGGAGTTCCGAACGTTAGCGGCCAACTCGAGATGGAACGATGAGGCACTCCAGGAGGTATTTCGGGATGGTCTCAGCGACAGAGTGAAAGATGAGTTGGCAGCAAGAGATGAAACCAACTACCTGGATTCATTGAGCTCCCTAGCTACCAGGTTGGAGAATAAAGTTGCATCGTTTGCTGTGTGGCCAGAACTATGTGGCCAGCCTTGTGTTTGCTATTTGCTGTGTATCCAACTTATTAACCAGAATGTAATCTCTGTATTGTGTCTGTACTATTGAACACATCAGTGCCTTAAGAATGTAGCTAACAGTGAAAGTAAGCATGTAGAGATAACAGTGGTAGATGGGTTCGTGGAGTGGTGTGATGGTATGGGGACCAGTCAAGGCCGGGAAGGGGGACACGTGTTCCAGGGAGTAGACTAGAGCAAGTATGGGCTATGGGGTGGTGTGATGGTATGGGGACCAGTCAAGGCCGGGAAGGGGGACACGTGTTCCAGGGAGTAGACTAGAACAAATAAGCTATTGATCAAAAAATACTGTTGGCAAACCGAGAAGCTAATGTGCTGGTGTTAAGAGGGTATGCTAATGTAACTGAGATAAGAAATTACAATAAAGAATACTGTGTATTAGGCTCGGCGGGCAATTAGTGACACGCTCATTAATTGTCTCAGCTTTTGTTTGCAAATAAAGGCTTAAACTTCTCGAAGAATCTTCTGCGTCTCCTGGTTATTTCAAGAAACCATGACAAAATTGGCGACCGTGGCAGGACCGGAAAGAGACCCACAGAAAGGAAACGGCAGATTGGGGACGCTTCCCAGTCCACTAGGGACCCCCACAGGGCTAACAGAATTAAGGGTGCACCCAAGCAAAAGGTAAGCACTTCTTGCGACAACTTGGACTAGGAATTCTGTTGGTTTTGGGGAGGTCTCGGGGAGTCAGAAGTGTGGAACCACTGCCGAAGGGTCTCTCCGGTCCAAAGAATCTGGCAGAATTAGGGGTTAACTGGAGGGTCAGAGGATTGATCAAGAACACTGCAGTGGGGGTAAGTACGAATAAGCTAATAAGAAGTTAAGTGAAGAAAAATTCCACGTGGTGTTGGTAAGTCCCTGTGGATACCGTTTCGTACGAAACGAAGGTCTGAACGGGCAGGGAAAGGGAAAATAGAGAAAATCCCTGTGGATACCGCCTTAAGAGATAAGGGTCTGAATAGACGAGGTGCAAAGAGAAAGTTCTGTGGATACCGCCCTAGGTAGGGGTCTGCACGGGCAGAACGGAATAGGAAACAAGAATAGTCTGATAAATAGTTTAAAGCGCTGGTAGATAGACGATAGACGATAGACTAAGCATAGAATTAGAGTAAATAGTATTATCCAGTAAACAAACTGTGAATCTCTGAAATACCTTAAAAAGAGAGAACAACATGACAGATAAAGGAACGGCAGTAGAGATTCTGAGCAAAAAATTCCCGGTAAGTAAAAGTGAGATCACAAAAACTTCAGAAAAATGGGAAAAAAGAATCAAGAACCTGGTCACAAAATGGCCAAGAGAAGGAATGTTTGATGTAAACTTGTGCGAAGAAATGGAGGCGCTAATTAACAATTACAAACCAAAAGATAAATCTAAGTAAAGAGAGCAAAAAAGAGAACAAGAAATGGAAGTGCTAAAACTCTTCAGAACGGAGGGAGAGAGGCTGAGGAGGAGAGGTAGAATATTGATTACAAGCGAGGAAGACACTAAGGAGAAGGAGAAACAGCCTGTTAGAGAGAGAGGAAGGTACAGTGAGAAGCTGGCTTCAGCTCCATACCCGGATGTGAAAGAAGCAGAAAAACCCCCTCCCTATAATGAGGAAGGAACCCCGAAGCAGTGCCCCCTGCTGACGGGAACAGTAAACATGCAGGGAGAAGTACAAGTTTGGGATAATGAGGAGGAAAAAAAGACAATACGAGAAGGAAAAAGCGGCGATATGGAAGGAGATACAGGCAGAAAGGATAAAGGTGGAACAGGCAAAGAGAGAAATGAGAGAAGAGATTGAACAGATGAAATACTTGAGAGAGGATAAGGAGTATGAAGAGTACCGGTTATACCGTAGAAATGAACAGACTAGAAAGGAAAGTGGCTCATCAGGGCAGGAAGAGCTGAGGGATTCAAGAGGAAGTGGAAAGAAGGTAGGAGATGAGAGTCTTGGAGAAACACAACAGAGAAGGGAATAAAGCACGAGTAAGGATCATGAGGAGTCCCTGCCACAGGTGTACAGACACGGACAGGAAGAAAGAGAAGGTGACTCATTGGAGGAGCAAGAGTTAAGTGGAGAGAGAGAGAGGATGCGAGAATTTGTGGGGAAGAGGTAGGTGGCAGAAGCCTAGAAGAGCAGAAGGAGGTGGTAGGGGAGCGACTTGCGGAAGTAGAGAGAGAGCCAGATAAGTTACTGAGAGGGGATTGCCAGAGGAGATGCGAAAAATACTCCAGGGGCCGACCAAGTATTGAATCAGGACAGAAAGGAAGGACTCCACAGGGAGACCGAGGGAAGAAGAGGACCCCGGAGAAATTTGTGTGGGAGGCAGTAAAGACATACCCTGAGACAGATGGGGAGTCAGGCGAGGAGGAGAGCCAGGGCAGGTGGGAAGAAGGAGGAAGAATGATGCCGTTGTTAGTTAAAGGATCAGGACAAGTACAGTATATCCCTTGGGGATCCCAGGACCTAGAAGGGCTGAAAAACACTCTGCCCAGTCTACATGAAGGAGCAGGGAAATGGATTAGAACCTTTGAAGAAGAAACGGCGGGACGATTATTGGCTATGGGAGATTTAAACGCACTGTTGATAAGGTGGATGGGAACCTCCAAATTTAACGAACTAATGGAAATGGCTGGCATAATAAACCCGATACCCAAGAACTGACGGAGATGGGTTTGACAGAGTGAGGCAGAGGGTATGGCAGACCCTCAGGAAGATTTATCCACCAAAGTGGACCCCAAAGCCTTAAAGGGGGATCCACTGGGAGACACTGAAAACCCAGCAGCCTACGTAGAAAACCAGTTGAAAAGGTGGAGACTGGAGACTGAGCAAGAGGTGGAAAATAGCTTATTTATCACCTCACTGTTCCGACATAGCATTTTGGATGCAATGCCTCCACAAGCTAAATCCAAACTGGAGGAAGTGGTTGGGCTGATGTCAATGACCCCACAAGAATTCAGAGACCACGTAGTCCATGCGGTTGAGAAATACCAGAAAGACAAACGAAGGTTGGCTGAGCAGCAGGAAGAGGTGCAAAGAAAGTTAATACAAATGCAGCTCGAAAAACTCAAAAAGAAGGAAAAAGAGAAAAGCAAAATGATGCTGCCAGCAACCACCGGTCCGAGTACAGCCATCGAACTGGATGAAACACCACTATATGGAGGAACCGATCATACTGTAAGACAAGGGCCGGAAAACCCCATGCCAATAATCAACGTCTTTGGAGGAGCATTCCCACAAATGCCCTATCAGGAACAGACTAAATTCAAACAGCCCAGACAGGACTGGAAGTCCCAAGGAGGGGGGTAGAGGAGCTATGGGCAGAGGGGCCAGTGAGGAAACAGGGGGAAAGGGAGGCAGAAGAGGAACCCATTGTTCAGGTTATGTTTGAAGGGCAACTGACACCAATGATGATAGATACTGGAGTCACGTACACTTGTGTACAGCCACAGTATGCCCTTCACCTTCCCATGTCAGGAAAGTTTATTAAGACGGTAGGGTTCTCGGGGAAAACACAGTTAACACAGTGCACGGCTCCAGTGCGGTTGCGAATGGGAAATAAAGGAATTGTTTTGCCAGTGCTAGTATCTAAAGAAACTCCAATTAATTTGTTAGGCAGAGATGCCTTATTGAAACTGGAATTAAAATTAGAATACACCAGAAATGGGCTGGGTGTGGAAAGAGCAGGGGCTCAATTGATAGTGCGAGAAGACAAGAAGGCTAATGTCTTTTGGATAGGAGACATCGCAGATCAGATTCAGGAAACCTGGGAAAGTGGAAAAAGGGCGTGCAGGCTATATTACCCAGGGCTGTAATGCCCAAATCTGAGCTACATTGTACAGTGATTTTTGACAAGACTCAGAACAGGGAGTTAGAGGAGAGATGGCACGTGGAGGCATGTACACAACAGCACCTGGAAGGGGAGACTGTGATAATTGGAAAGCAAGGGGCAGCTTTACAAGTTAAGTGGAACACCTTTTTAGAAAAATGGTACAGGATACCGGAGGCTGCGCCCCACGTAACGTTGTTGGTAAACAAGGGATATCAGTCTAAAGACTTAGGATCCTTAGTTAAGAGTGCTGAAACCGTAACAGTGTGGAGGAAAATCACGCCAGAGGTGTGGATATCAGAAGACAACAATCACATTAAAATAATGGTAAGTGTAGATATGGTAGGGACAATGAAAGAGGTTGAAATATCTCCCCAACCACATGCCATTGCTGGGAAAGGAGAGAGGCCAGCAGAAAGATAGGTTAGATGAGTTGCCATCTATTCTGTGGTCGCAGCATGACACGGATGTAGGGAAAATAAAAACAGCTAGTCTGGTGGAAATAAGGCTGAAAAAGGGAGCAATTCCACTCAGGAGACCACAATACCCTCTAAGACCAGAAGCAGAAGAGGGAATAGCATCAACAGTGCAGGGGTTGCTTGAAGCAGGAGTGCTTAAAAGAACAAACAGTCCATGCAATACCCCCTTGCTGCCGGTCTTAAAAGCAGATAAATCTAAGTGGAGATTGGTGCACGATTTGCGAGGGGTAAATGATGTGGTGGAGGACTGGCCAGCGGTAGTCCCCAACCCGCACATGCTTTTGATTAATGTTCCACCAGAAGCAAGTTACTTTTCAGTGATTGATTTGTGTTCGGCTTTCTTCAGCATTCCTCTAGCCGACCAGTGTCAGTATCTGTTTGCATTTACTTACAGAGGTGCTCAGAATACCTATACCAGAATGCCGCAAGGGTTTAAACATTCACCACATGTTTTTAATCAGGTGTTGAAGGCAGACCTAGAGGGCATGCCATTGGAAAGTACATTGTTACAGTATGTGGATGACCTGTTGATTTGCTCCCACAGCGAGGAACAGTGTGAGCAGGACACTATAACTCTGTTAGAGAAGCTGGCGCACGGAGGACAGAAAGTATCCAAAAAGAAACTGCAATTTTGCACGCAGCAAGTGGAATACTTAGGCAGGGTAAACACCAGATCAGATTGAGGCAATAACTAAGGCCCCAAAACCCCAGACAGAAGGGCAGATGATGACGTTTTTGGGAATGGCAGGGTACAGTTCAGATTGGATAGGAGAATATGCTGAGATTGTGGCACCTTTGAGGAAGATAATGAAAGAAGCAGGACATACAAATTTGAAGAACGGCTTACAGTGGAACGAAGAGGCGGAGATAGCTTTCAATACTATTAAGCAGGAATTGCAGTCAGCACCAGCATTAGCTTTGCCTGACTACGAGAAGGTTTTTCATTTGTATGTATCCAACTGACAGGAGGGTTATGTCACAGCGGTTCTAACACAAGAGACAGGCATAGGAAAAGCAAAGCAGCCGATAGCATACTACAGTACGAGACTAGATGAGATGGCTCGGGGGTATCCACCCTGTTATCAGGGATTGGCGGTGCTGTACTATGCATATGAAAAGGCATCATCTGTAACCCTGGGCTATCCTGTGACTCTGAACACACACCACAAAGTAGCAGAATTGCTGGAAAGAGGAAAATTTGTGCTGACGCCAGCCAGGATAGCAGCGTATCAGATGCTATTGACATTTCCAGACATAACCATACAGAGATGCACTACCAGTAATATAGCCGATTTTGTCCCTTTGAGCTATGAAGGAGAACCCCATGATTGTGTAGGGAAGATGATGGCATTTGCCAAATTGAGAGCAGATTTACGGTCAGAACCACTAGAGGATGCAGATAAAAAGGTTCTGTTCGTAGATGGCTCTTGTTACAGGGATTATGATGGAAATCATGCAGGGTTCTCAGTAGTGATGCAGTACCAGTTGAGCTGTGAATGTTTTACGCGGACAGGTGCTCGTCCAGTGGGTCATTTCAGAGGTAACTGCACTCAGATGTGGGATGTGACCCCAAGCGAAAGACACGTAGTAGGTTCCCCTCCACCCGAAGGTGCATTGGACGCACAGACCATCCCCTTAGCAGACACCTGGTGGCTGTGTGGTGAGGAAGGGGGTCTAAGATCCATGTTTCCCCTCAATTGGGCAGGTATGTGTACATGTGTTATGCTACTTCAAGAAGTTATAGTATCCTCAGAAGTACACTTCAACACTGATTTCTCTGAACAGCAGACACTATTGTGGAAAAGGAGAAAATATGAACCTGACTCGATGATCTGGATAGATAGTATAGGTCAGCCGAGAGGTATACCTAACGAATTTAAGGCGAGAAATGAGATTGCTGCAGGCTTTGAAGCACTTCTATCCTTGATAGGAACTATTAAGAATGTTGAATGGATAAATTATATATATTACAATCAGCAAAGATTCATCAACTACACCGATGATGCATTGGAGGCCTTGGGACAACAGTTAGATGCAACTAGCAAAATGGCACGGCAGAATAGACAAGCATTGGACTGGCTGTTGGCAGAAAAAGGAGTTTGTGTGATGTTTGCAGAGCAGTGCTGTACTTTTATACCAAATAATACTAGTCCAGAAGGATCATTTACTAAGGCAATGTATAAGTTGAAAAGTCTCAGAAAGGAAGTTAAACAGAATGCAGGGTTCGGACATCAGTTCTTTGACTGGTTAGAAAGTAGACTCGGAGAATGGGGAGCATGGCTGACTAAGATGGCAATGACTGTCGGTATTGTATTGCTGAGCTGTGCGCTTGTGCTGTGCTGTTTTCTTCCTTGTCTCAAGTCTCTTGTAGTGCGTGCTGCAACCAATTTCCGATGCTCATGGCGATTACTGAACCAAGCTTAGTGGAGAAAGAAGCACCGAAGAAGTATTGTTACAGCCTACAATGCCTGCAGGATGAACAAGAGCAAAACGACAGTGTGGGAGTAGATTGTAAGGGCTTCTGAGTTTTTTTCCCTGTCTCAGGTACAAAGGGACAGGTTTTTGACTCAGCGGCCTAGGGCAACAGGGAGAGAATACTTTGAAGTCTTGGCGCAGAAAATTATAGTTTAACCCGAGATTTGGGAGTAAGTGCTGGACTTTATTGGGGCTTTTGTGCGCGGACTCTTAGTCTTCTTTCTCTGTGTGAGACCCTATGGGTCTCAAAGGGGGGATTATATTGGAAAATAAAGTTGCATCGTTTGCTGTGTGGCCAGTACTGTGGCCAGCCTTGTGTTTGCTATTTGCTATGTATCCAATTTACTGGCCAGAATGTAATCTCTGTATTGTGTCTGTACTATTGAACACATCAGTGCCTTAAGAATGTAGCTAACAGTGAAAGTAATCACGTAGAGATAACAGTGGTAGACGGGATCGTGAAGTGGTGTGATGATATGGGGACCAGTCAAGGCCGGGAAGGGGGACACGTGTTCCAGGGAGTAGACTAGAGCAAGTATGGGCTATGGAGAGGTGTGATGGTATGGGGACCAGTCAAGGCCGGGAAGGGGGACACGTGTTCCAAGGAGTAGACTAGAACAAATAAGCTATTGATCAAAAAATACTGTTGGCAAATTGAGAATCTGACCCTCATCCTCCCCTGTTGGCGCAGGTTTCTTCTTGAAAGACAGTTCACTGCACCCCTGCATTGGATACTGAGGCCTAAATAGCATAACCGTAAAGTACAATTATCCACTACCCATTCTCAACTCTGCTTTCGAACCACTTCACAGAGCCACCATCTTCTCTAAGTTGGACCTACAAAGTGGCTATCATCTGGTCAGGATAAGGGAGGGAGATGAGTGGAAAACAGCGTTCAACACACTTCTTGGTCACTTCGAATACCTGGTCATGCCATTCGGCCTTACCAATGCCCCGGCCGTTTTCCAAGCCCTGATAAACAATGTCCTTCGAGATTTTATTAACTACTTCATGTTTGTTTATTTGGATGACATTTTAATCCTCTCCAGCAATCCTCAGTAATTCATCCACCATGTCTGTCAGGTTCTGCAGAGGCTTTGGGAGAACAAACTATTCGTAAAAGCCAAGAAGTGCAAATTTCATGTTCCTTCCGTCAGTTTCTTAGGATACATCATCAAGATGACACAAAGCTAGGTGGCAGTGTGAAATATGAGGTGGATGTTAGGAGAATGCAGAGTGCTTTTGGACAGGTTGGGTGAGTGGGCAGATACATAGCAGATGCAGTTTAATGTGGATAGATGTGAGGTTATCCACTTTGGTAGCAAGAACAGGAAGGCAGATTACTATCTGAATGGTGTCAAGTTAGGAAAAGGGCAAGTACAATGAGATCTAGGTGTCCTTGTTCATCAGTCACTGAAAGTAAGCATGCAGGTACAACAGGCAGTGAAGAAAGCTAATGGCATGTTGGCCTTCAGAACAAGGGGAGCTGTGTATAGGAGCAAAGAGGTCCTTCTGCAGTTGTACAGGACCCTGGTGAGACCACACCTGGAATATTGTGTGCAGTTTGGTCTCCAAATTTGAGGAAGGACATTCTTGCTATTGAGGGAGTGCAGCGTAGGTTCATGAGGTTAATTCCCGGGATGGCCGGACTGTCATATGATGAAAGGTTGGAGCGACTGGGCTTGTGTACACTGGAATTTAGAAGGATGAGAGGGGATCTGATTGAAACATAAGATTATTAAGGGATTGGATACGCTAGAGGCAGGAAACATGTTCCCGATGTTGGGGGAGTCCAGAACCAGAGGCCACAGTTTAAGAATAAGGGGTAAGCCATTTGGAACAGAGTTGAGGAAAAACTTTTTCACCCAGGGAGTTGTGGATCTATGGAATGCTCTTCCTCAGAAGGCAGTGGAGGCCAATTCTCTGGATGCTTTCAAGAAAGAGCTAGATAGAGCTCTTAAAGATAGCGGAGTCAAGGGATATGGGGAGAAAGCAGGAACTGGGTGCTGATTGTGGATGATCAGCCATGATCACATTGAATGGCAGTGCTGGCTCGAAGGGTCGAATGGCCTACTCCTGTACCTATTGTCTATTGACAGTGGGCAAGTGAGGGCAGATCCCGAAAAGATCCGGGTGGTGGCGGAGTGGCCTACACCCACGACACTCAAGAAACTCCAGTGATTTCTGGGGTTCGCAAACTCTTATCGCTGGTTCATCAGGGATTACAGCCGGGTGGCAGCGCCCCTTACTCGACTCACCTCTCCTGTGACCCCTCTTCACTGAGACCCCCGAAGTGGACTCAGCCTTCTCGGAGCTGAAGTGGCGTTTTCACCTCTGCTCCCATCCTGGTCCAACCAGTCCCCTCTCGTCAATTCATTGTGGAGGTCGACACTTCCGACTCTGGGGTGGGAGCGGACCTCTCCCAACATTCAGACCCTGACTAAAAACGTCATCCCTGTGCCTTTTCTCGCCACCTGTCCCCCACCGAACAAAATTATGACGTAGGAAACTGGGAGTTACTGTCAGTCAAACTTGCTTTGGAGGAGTGGAGGCACTGGCTGGAGGGAGCGGAACATCCGTTTATCGTCTGGACAGATCACAAGAACCTGGCATACATCCAAACCGCCAAACACCTGAATTCCCGCCAAGCCCGTTGGGCATTATTTTTTGGCCGGTTCAGATTTACACTCACCTATCGTTCGGGGTCCAAGAACTAGAAGCCCGATGCTGTCTCCCATCAATACATTTTCGAGGAGGGCCTTCCCAACCCCAAGGCTATCCTTCCACCATCCTGTGTAGTGGCTGCCCTCACTTGGGAGATCGAGGTCATAGACAAAGAAGCCCAACGGACTCAGCCTGACCCTGGCAACGGACCCTCCAATCGCCTCTTTGTGCCCGATTCTGTTCCATCTCAGGTTCTCCAGTGGGGGCACACGTCTCATTTTGCCTACCATCCTGGGATCCATTGGACTCTGTACCTGCTGAAGAGGCATTTCTGGTGGCCCTTCATGGACGCTGACACCCATTCTTTTGTCTCTACCTGTTCTGTTTGTGCCTGCGGAAAAGCATCCCACCGACTGCCTGTTGGATTGCTTTGTCCCCCACCTGTCCCCAGCCACCCTTGCTCTCACATTGCGCTGGATTTTGTTATGGGACTACCCCCTTCACATGGGAACACTGCTGTACTCACCATGGTGGACCACTTCTCCAAAGCGATGCACTTTGTAGCCCTTCCCAAACTCCCTACAGCTCATGAAACCTTCTCGTCCATCACGTCTTCCGCCTTCACAGGATTCCCTCTGGCGTTATTTCTGACCGGGGTACCCAGTTCATCTCTCATGTCTGGAGATCTTTTTGTCAAGCCCTTGGTGCCTCAGTAAGTCTTTCATCCACAGACGAATGGTCGTACAGAACGGGCCAACCAGGATTTGGAAGCAGCACTGCGCTGCATAACCGCCAACAACCCGTCTGCCTGGAGCACCATCCCAGTTGGGTAGAGTACGCCCACAACTCCCTAGTCAGCACTGCCACCGGAATGCCTCCCTTCGAATGCTCCCTCGGTTACCAACCCCCTCTGTTCTCCGCTCATGAAGAGGACACTGCTGTGCCTTCTGTTCAGGCCCATCTCCGCCGGTGCTGCAAGATCTGGGAAGACACATGCGCGGCCCTGCTCCACTCAGCCGACCACAACCGGAGGATTGCCAGTCGCCATCAGATTCCTGCACTTGATTATCGGCCTGGGCAGAAGGTTTGGCTCTCTTCTAAAGACATTCCTCTCAAGTATGAGCCCAAGAAACTCGCCCCTCGCTTCCTGGGACCATTCGAAATTGAGAGTATTATCAACCCCTTGGTGGTCCGATTCAAACTGCCCAAATCTATGTACATCTATCCTACATACCACATTTCCCAATTGAAACTGGTATCAGTCAGCCCTTTGTGCTTCCTGCCGAACCCCCTCCACCCGCCCGGATCACTGACGACCACCTGGTGTACACCGTCTGGCGATTACTGGATGTGCGCCTCCGAGGCAGGGGCCTCCAATATCTGGTCGATTGAGAGTGATACAGCCCGGAGGAACGCTCCTGGATTCCCCGCTTCTTCATCTTGGACCCTTCCCTCATCCGTGATTTCCATCGGGACAATTCAGACAAACCTGGTGGATCGCCTGGAGGCTCCCGTTGGGGGGTGGGGGGACTGTCATGGTCCCGATCATTAATTCCCTACCTTGCTCCTAATTTCCTTTGATTATGCCTTGATTCTGATCGTTAATTCCCCATTCACTTCTAATCTGCTTAGATGAGAGTTAAGGGGCAAAGGTTTAGGAGTAACATGAGGGGGAACTTCTTTGCTCAGAGAGTGGTAGCTGTGAGGAACGAGCTTCCAGTAGAAGTGGTAGAGGCAGGTTCTATTTTGTCATTTAAAAAAAATTGGATAGGTATATGGACAGGAAAGGAATGGAGGGTTATGGGCTGAGTGCGGGTAGGTGGGACTAGGTGAGAGTAAGCGTTCGGCACAGACTAGAAGGGCCGAGATGGCCTGTTTCCGTGCTGTAATTGTTATATATGACAGCACACCTGGTTTCCATCAAGAACTGCAGTACAAGAACCCCAGCGTCACAATCACTAGTTACCAGTTCATTGGTTTTTTTCCTGTGAGTAAACTACGTTTCCGGACCACTTAGAACCGTTTCTTCTAAGTCTACCTCCTGTTTCAAGGTTTACCTATGAGACTGTGTTTCTCTGTGTCAAGGCTCCGTAACAGAGCTCAATGTCAAGATTCCTCCTGCTTGCTGTTCAGCGTTTATGCCCGTGTAAGCATCCAGACTCAATCTCCATGCCTGTTTTCTGCATTTGGGTTCACTTCCTTCGCTCCTTGTAACAGGATTACAAATTACAGCAGGAGATTGAAAAGGCATGTCAGAAAGGCAATGTCATGATAATCATTTGGGATTTTAACATGAAAGTGAATTAGGAAAACCAGGTCAGTGCTGGACCTCAAGAGAGAATTTGTAGAATGTCTAAGAGATGGCTTTTTAGAACAGCTTGCTGTTGAGCCCACTAGGGGATCGGCTGTGTTGGATTGGGTGTTGTGTGATGATCCGGGGGTGATAAGAGAGATTCAGGTTGAGGAACCCTTAGGGAATAGTGATCACATTATGGCTGAGTTCACTATGAAATCTGAGAAAGAGAAACTAAATTCCAATGTGTCAGTATTTCAGTGGAATAAAGGAAATTACAATGGCATGAGAGGGGAACTGGCCAAGGTTGACTGGAGAGGGACACTAACAGGAAGGTCAGCAGAGCAGCAATGGCTGGAGTTTCTGTGAAAAATGAGAGAAGTGCAAGACAGATATATTCCAAATAAGACATTTTTGAATGGAAGAAGGACACTACCATGGCTGACAAGTGAAGTCAGAGCCAAAGTAAAAACAAAAGAGAGGACATACAAGGAAACCATAGCTTGTGGGAAGATAGAGGGTTGGGAAGATTTAAAAAACTTGCAGAAGGAAACTAAGATGGTCATAAGGAAGGAAAAGATGAATTATGAAAGAAAGCTGGCGATTAATATCAAAGAAGATACTAAAAGCTTTTTTTAAGTATATAAAGGGTAAAAGAGAGTTGAGGGTAGATAAAGGCTCAATAGAAAATGACACTGGAGATATTGTAATGAGAGACACAGAGATGGCAGAGGAACTGAATGCATAGTTTGCATCAGTCTTCACAGTGCAAGACACCTGCAGTATACCGGACATTCCAGAGTGTCAGGGAAGTGAAGTATGTGCAGTGAAATTTATGACTGAGAAGGTGCTCAGGAAGCTTAATGGTCTGAGGGTGGATAAATCTCCTGGACCTGATGGAATGCACTCTCGGTTTCTGAAAGAAATAGCTGGAGAGATTGCAGAGGGATTAACAATGATCTTTCAAGAATTGATAGATTCTGGCATTGTACCAGATGATTGGAAAATTGCAGAAGTTACTCCGCTATTTAGGAAGGGTCGGAGGCAGCAGAAAGGAAACTATCGACCTGTTAGCCTGGTATCAGTGGTTGGGATGTTGTTGGAATCAATTGTTAGGGATGAGATTATGGAATACCTGGAGGCACATGACAAGATAGGCCAAAGCCAGCATGGTTTCCTGAAAGGAAAATCCTGCCTAACAAACCTACTGCAATTTTTGTGAGGAAATTACAAGCAGGGTAGACAAAAGAGATTCAGTAGATGTTGTGTATTTGGATTTTCAGAAGGCCTTTGACAAGGTGTGGCACATGAGGCTGCTTAGCAAGATAAGAGCCCATGGAATTACTGGGAAGTTACTGGCATGGGTGAAGCATTGGCTGATCGGCAGAAAACAGTGGGAATAAATGCACAAAAATACAACTGCAGATGCTGTGGATCAAAGAATATGTACACAACACTGGAAGAACTCAGCAGGTCAGGCCGCATCCGTGAGAAAAGAATAGCCAACATTTCAGGCCGAGACCCTTCATCAGGAAAGAATGCATCCTATTCTGGCTGGCTGCCGGTTACCAGTGGAGTTCCACAAGGGTCAGTGTTGGGACCACTGCTTTTTACGATGTATGTCAATTATTTGTACTGCGGTATTAATGGATTTGTGGCTAAATTTGCCAATGATACAAAGATAGGTGGATGAGTGAGTAGTATTGAGGAAACAGAGAACCTGCAGAAAGGCTTAGATAGTTTAAGGGAAAAGAAGTGGCAAATGAAATACAATGTTGGGAAGTATATTGTCTTGCACTTTGGTGGAAGAAATAAACAGGCAGACTATTATTTAGATGTGAAGAGTATTCAAAATATAGAGATGCAAAGGGACTTGGGAGTCCTTGTGCAGGATACCCTAAAGGTTAACCTCCAGGTTGAGTCGGTGGTGAAGAAGGTGAATGTAATGTTGGCATTCATTTCTTGAGATATAGAATATAAGAGCAGGGATGTGATGTTGAGGCTCTATAAGGCACGCGTGAGACCACACTTGGAATATTGGGTGCAGTTTTGGGCTCCTTATTTTAGAAAGATATATTGACATTGGAGAGGGTTCAGAGAAGATTCACGAGAATGATTCCAGGAATGAAAGGGTTACCGTATGACGAATGTCTGACAACTCTGGTTGTATTCCTTGGAGTTCAGGAGAATAAGGGGGGGGGGGGGGGGGGAATCTCATTTGGATAGGTATATGGACAGGAAAGGAATGGAGGGTTATGGGATGAGTGCCGGTAGGTGGGACTAGGTGAGAGTAAGCGTTCGGCACGGACTAGAAGGGCTGAGATGGCCTGTTTCCCTGCTGTATTTGTTATATGGTTATATGTTATATGGTTATATTAATCTGTTCTGTACACAAATATATTGATCTGTTGTCTACACGTGTGTTTTGACCTTTGTCCAGACAAATGTATTGATTTGTTGTCTACACATGCATACTGATCTGTTGTTTACACAAGCTTATTAACGCATATGTCAGAATGCTGTTCTTGGACTACAGTTCAGCATTTAACACCATAGTTCCCATCCAAGCTCGACAAGAAGCTCAGAATCCTCGGTCTTGATCCTACATTGTGCAGCTATATCCTGGACTTCCTATCAGATTGCCAGCAGGTCGTAAGAGTGGGCTCCCTGACCTCCACCCCTTGACTCTCAATACAGGAGCCCCTCAGGGCTGCGTACTGAATCCCCTTCTTTACTCCCTATATACCCATGACTGTATCACCACCTACAGCTCCAATCTCCTAATTAAATTTGCCAATGATACTACATTGATTAGCCTTATCTCAAACAATAATGAGGTAAGAAGTGATCTCTCTGTCACAGTGGTGTCAAGAAAACAACCTCTCCCACAACGTCGCAAAAGCAAAGGAGCTGGTTGTGGATTACAGGAGGAATGGGGACGGGCTAACCCCTATTGACATCAATGGATCTGGGGTTGAGAGGGTAAACAGCTTCAAGTTCCTTGGCATTCACATCACCGAGGTCCTCATGTGGTCAGTACACACCAGCTGTGTGGTGAAAGAGGTACAACAAAGCCTTTTTCACGTCAGATGTTTGAGGAAGCTTGGAATGTGCCCCCAGTTCCTAAGAACATTCTACAGAGGCAGAATTGAGAGCATCCTGACTGACTGCATCACTGCCTGGTATGGGAACTGTACCTCACTTAATCACAGGACACTGCAGAAAGTGGTGCAGACAGCCCAGAGCATCTGTAGTTGTAAACTTCCCATGATTTAAGAGATTTACAAGGAAAGGTGTGTAAAAAAGGCCCGTAGGATCATTGGGGACCCAAGCCATCCCAACCACAATCTATTCCAGCTACTACCATCTGGGAAATGATACCACAGCATAAAAGCCAGGACCAACAGGCTCCGTGACAGCTTCTTCCACCAGGCCATCAGACTGATGAACTCATACATTTTGATCTGTTACCTACACAAACGTATTGATCTGTTTGTCTGCACAAATGTATTGATCTGTTGTCTACTCAAACATGCCGATCTATTGTCTACACATATGTATTGATTTGTTGTCTATACAGGCGTATCAATTTGATCTGTTGTCAGTGGCACAGCCGCTGAGCGACAAGACCTGCATCGTGTGGTGAAGGCGGCCCAGTGAATTGTCAGGATGGAGCTCCCAGGACTGGACACCATCTATTCCAGCAGACTCAGGAGGAAAGCAATCAGCATAACCAGAGACACCACACACCTCGGCCACTCCCTGTTTGACCCGCTGCCATCCAGCAAAAGGTTCAGGACACAAAAAACCAGAACAAATAGACTGAGGGACAGCTTCTACCCCAGAGCTGTGGCCTCCATCACACCACTCCCACAGAACAGTGACAGAAACTGTGAGCGCACACAAGGACTCAAATACTTGCACTAACAGCACTTTGTGCATCACTGTGATATTCTGGTGCTGCTGCAACTTATTTTCTGCTACTTATCTATTTAATACTGTTTTTCTATTACTGTCTTGTTTTTATCTACCATTTTGTTTGATTGCCTGAGAGGAAGCCAGACAGAGTTTCAATGTACCTATGTATAATGACAATAAAGATTATTCAATTCAATTCAACATGCGTATTGATCTGTTTTCTACACCTGCCTATTGATCGGTTGTCTACACATGTGTATTGATCTGTTGTCTGTCTACTCATATGTATTGATCTGTTGTCTATACAGATGTATTGATCTGTTGCCTGCACGTATGTATTGATCTTTGTCTAGTCAAATTTATTGATCTGTTGCCTACGCAAACATATCGATCTGTTGTCTATAATGGCATATCGATCTGTTGTCTACACATCCGTATTGATCTGTTATCTACTCATGTGTATTGATCTATTGTCTACACATGCACATTGATTTGTTGTCTACACAAATGTATTGATATAATGACTACACAAACCTATGATTTGATGTCTACTCAAATGTATCGATCTATTGTCTGCATGTGTATTTTTTTCCCAAATATACTTTTGTTGAAGGAATGACACAATACAGAATACATAATGGATTACATTTTCAACCATTTTGCTTTTGTAAACAAACTTTCGCTCATCCGCCCTCCCCAAACGTACCATGGCAGCTAACGTATTTACAATACAACACTTCACAAATACAAGTACGGACATTTCACAGCCATACCCCCACACTACTTCAAGACGAAGGCCCACACACATCCACAAATGTCAGATGATCCAGAATACACTCATATTACAATTCATCAACCACCCTGTGAGGTAAACCATATGCGTGTTAAAAGGAAAGCAACTTCCCAAGCACAATCAAATGCCCCCAACTAGTAGGTAATCCCTTAAGACTCCCAAAATATGACAAGAAAGGTCCCCATTTCGAATAGAATTTTTTCACAGACCCCCTCAGAGTGAATTTAATCTTTTCTAATTTCAGAAAAAACATTACGTCCTCTAATCAAGCAGCAGCAGATGGGGGAGTGGCAGATTTCCAGACCAGCAAGATTCTCTTACGGGCCAAAAGTGATGTAAATGGCTGATTTCCAGACCAGCGAGATTCTCCTACTGGCCAAAAGCGATGTAAATGGCAGATTTCCAGACCAGCAGGATTCTCCAATCGGCCAAAAGTGATGTAAATGGCTGATTTCCAGACCAGCAGGATTCTCCAATCGGCCAAAAGTGATGTAAATGGCTGATTTCCAGACCAGCAGGATTCTCCAATCGGCCAAAAGCGATGTAAATGGCAGATTTCCAGACCAGCAGGATTCTCCAATCGGCCAAAAGTGATGTAAATGGCTGATTTCCAGACCAGCAGGATTCTCCTACGGGCCAAAAGTGATGTAAATGGCTGATTTCCAGACCAGCCGGAGAGAAGGAACACCTGTCACAGCCGGCGTTTGTCCCGTGATAAATGTCAGCACGCCTGGCTTTACCTAAATGTACCCTGTGTAAAACTTTAAATTGTATGAGCCCCAGTCTAGCACATGATGACGAGCAATGAACCCTATTCAATGTTTTTGCTCAATATTCCTCAGCCAGATCCATACCAAGGTCATCCTCCCAACTAGTCTTAGTTTTGTTTAGATCTTGAACTCCCAAAGACATTAGCTGAGAGTATAGAACAGAGATCAGCCCTTTATTATTAAAGCTAAGACTGAGTTTTTCCCACTGCATAGCAGGTGGCAGATCAGGAAAAGAGGGAAACTTTTCCTTGACTAGGTGGCGAATCTGCAGGTATTTAAAAAATGATTATGCGGACGGCCATATTTACTGCACAGGTTATCAAAACTATCAAATATATTATCAGTATACAAATCCTGAATGTTCAAACCCCATTGTCTAAAAACTGAATCGAGTGTGGAGGAAGAAATAGATGGTTTCTATGAATGGGACCCAAAACTGAAGCTGATGTGAACTTATAGTGGCAGTGAAATTGATTAAAAATTTTGAGGGTGGAGAGCACGACCGGTTAGATGTGAATTGAGTGGATTTCAATGGCAGGGAAGAATACACTAAAGCTGGGAGAGACGAGGAGTGGCAAGACCGTGTCTCAAGCAGACACCAGTTTATATTTGGCTGGTGAAGCAAAAATAATGTTTGATGCCCAGTAATAATGAATAAAGCTAGGAAGGCCATTCCACCTACCTCACGACCTCTCTGGACAGTGTGCTTATTAACCCTTGGGACCTCATTTTCCTAAATAAAGGAGGTTATAGCTTGGTTGACTGATTTGAAAAATAACTTAGATAAGAAAACTGGCAAGCTCTGAAACAAATAAAGAAATCTGGGAAGTATAGTCATTTTCACTGATTAAATTCTCCCAGCTATAGTGAGGGGCAAACTGCACCATCGCTCAGAATCAGCCTTAATTTGGCTAACCAAAGGCCTGTAGTTAGCTTCAAACAGAGATGTAAAAGAGTGAGTAACGCTAACACCTTGAAATAAAGTAGTTGACTCAGCAAGTGCAGTGTCCTACCAGGTGATTAAACACTCTGGATCATGTGTACACGAATGTCAAAGACTCATACAGAGCCTCCCTCAGCCTACCCCTGGGACAATCTGATCATCTTTCACTGTTTTTGATGCCAGCATACAGACCACTTATCTGCAAAACTAAACCTGCAATAAAAACAGTCAAAATATGGCCAGAAGATGCCTCTTTACAACTCCAAGACTGCTTTGGTCACACCCACTGGGACCTGTTGCACAACAGGCTACCCACGGCACAGAGGTGAACTTGGAGGAGTACACATCCACTGTGCTTTTCTACATCAACAGCTGTGAAGTCGGTGTAAAAGTAGACAAGAAAATAAAGATATTCCCAAACCAGAAACCGTGGATGAATAAAGAGCACCATCCAGAGACAGAGAAGCAGTTTCAGCGACAGGTTACTATCGATACAATGCTCCTCAGACAGGATGAAGAGGTCAATACTCCCCAATGCCATTAGGCTTTACAATTCTACCGCCAGGACTTAAGAACTTTTTAAAAGCTATTATTAATGCTTTTTGAGATAGTGATTTAGATGCATATCATATTTTTTACTGAGTTAAGTATTGTATGTAATTAGTTTTGCTACAAGTGTATGGGACATTGGAAAAAAAGTTGAATTTCCCCATGGGGATGAATAAAGTATCTATCTATCTATCTATCTAAAATCTTTTAAAAGCACACAATAATGCTTTTAAATCTGGTGATTCCTCAGCATATAGTGTTGCCAGGTCAAACCTGAAAAAAGACATAAAAAAGGCCAAAGACATCCACAGGCAACGGGTGGAGGACCACTTCAACAGTGCCAACAATCGGAGCATGTGGCAAGGCATCAGGGCTATTACTGACCACAAGAGTAACCCTGTCTGCCCCCACAGTGATGTCACACTGGCCAATGAACTCAACACCTTCTTTGGCCGGTTTGAAATTAACAACAATGTGAGGAGTGCAAGAATCCCGGCCATAGAGGATGAACAGGTTCTTAACACTGAGCACACATGATGTACAGCGCACGCTGCAGATGGTCAATCCATGGAAAGTTGCAGGCCCAGATGGAGTTCCAGGACGGGTACTTAAAGACTGTGCTGAACAACTGGCTGGTGTATTTACGAGAATTTTCAATCTGTCTCTATCTCAGGAAACGGGCCCCAAGTGCCTGAAGTCAGCCATCATAGTGCCTGTCCCGAAGAAAACAAACATCAACAATTTGAATGACTATCGTCCGGTTGCCCTCACACCAACAATAATGAAGTGCTTTGAGAGATTGGTCCTCTCCCCCATTAAAGTCACTATTCCTGCTACACTGGACTCACACCAGTTTGCCTATAAAGCAAACAGGTCCGCGGAGGATGCCATCTCATTAAGCACTTCTCGCTGTCCTGACACATCTGGAGGGAAAGGGCATATACGTGAAGATGTGTTTGTTGATTATAGCTCTGCTTTTAATACCGTCATCCCCAGCAAGCTCATCTCCAAATTCCACCAGCTAGGCCTCAGCTCATCACTCTGTAACTGGGTCCTGAATTTCTTGTCAAAGTGTTCACAGGCAGTGAGACTGGGCCCTCACCTGTCCTCCACTACTATCCTGAACACTGGTAAGCCACAAGGTTGTGTATTGAGTCCCATACTCTACTCCCTCTTTACTTATGACTGTGTACCTGCATTTGACACCAATACCATCGTCAAATTCGCAGACAACACAACAGTGATCGGGTTGTCTCTGTCTCCAACAGAGACGAATCAGCATACAGAGCGGAGACAGAACTTAGTGAGCTGGTGCTCAGAGAACAACCTGTCTCTTAATACAGCAAAGACTAAGGAACTAATTATCAACTTTGGAAAGTCACGGGATGACGAATACGCTCCAGTCTACATTAACGGAGACATAGTGGAGAGAGTGTCCAGTTTCAGGTTTCTGGGAATACACATCTCAGAAGACCCTACATGGTCCACTAACACCACAACAATAGTTAAGAAAGCACAGCAACACTTGTTTTTCCTCCGGACGCTGAAGAAGGCTGGTCTATCTGAACAGATGCTGGTGACTTTTTACTGCTGCACCATCGAGAGCATCTTAACATACTGCATCTCTGTGAGGTGATAGAAAAGCACTTCAGCGGGTCGTTTCTAGCGCACAGAAGATCATCGGGACACAGCTCCAAGCCCTGGAGGACACCTACAGATCACGCTGCCTAAGGAAAGCTACAAGCATCTGTAAGGACAATACGTACCCATGCAATCATCTGTTTGAACTTCTTCCATCTGGCAGATGTTATAAGATTTTCAATGCCCGCACTTCCAGACTGAAAGATAGCTTTTTCCCCAGAGCTATAATTGCTCTGAATCAATCGATCAAGCATCATCCATAAATGTGTTATATTGCTACTTTTAATACTGGTTTATGGCTGTCATGCATCTGAGTTGTGCTTTTGTACTGCTGGACATTGCTTGTACTGGCTGGTTACTTGATGTTATTTATTGTTTATTTATTTGTTGTTTTATAGCATTGAGTACTAGAGTTGCAAACTCATTTTCTCTGTATTGGTGCATGAAAATTGTACTATGCAATGACAATAAAGATATTTCATTTCATTTCATTTTGACTTAAGTGCAATAGGATGAGGCTCAATTGCAACTGCAAAAAGAAGAGGGGACAATGGGCAGCCTTGGCGAGTGCCACGTGTTAATGGATAGTCAGATCGAAAATAATTCATTGTACACATGCTAAAGGTGAGTGATATAATAGTTTAACCCAGGCTACAAATGTTCTACCAAATCCAAATTTTTCCAAAACACTGAACAAGTATACCCACTCCACTCTATCCAACACCTCCGCGTCCAAGGTGATAACAACCTCCGGACTTGGAGAATCACTGGGTGAATAAACCACATCAGCCAGTCAACCGATATTAAAAAAAGAATGGCGGTTTTTAATAAAACCTGTTTGATCATCTGAGATTATCTTGGGAAGGGGGCATTCTAAATGGCACGCAAGCACTTTAGCCAAAATTTTCACATCCACATTCAAAAGTGAGATGGGGCGATATGATCCGCATTGAGTCGGGTCCTTGTCCTTTTTAAGAAGAAGTGAAATAGATGCCTGTGAAAGAGTAGCGGGTAAGGAACCTTTCTCCAAAGATTCCTGAAACACTTCTAGAAGGACCGGTATAAGCTTATCCTTAAATTTCTTATAAAATTCTATTGGATAACCATCAGGACCTGGGGACTTACCACTCTGCATCGCCATAATGGCACTATTAACCTCTTCCTGCCTAAGAGCCCGATCTAAATTCTCCACATTGTCTGGTTCAGGAGTTGGTGTTTCCAAATTATCTAAACAATATTCCATATTCGTTATATCTGAGGGAAACTCTGAGGCATACAGAGAGGAATAAAAAGTTGCAAAGATGTTATTAATCTCTTTTGGATTGCTTGTCAAGTTTTGGTGCGTGTCTCTTATCTGGGGAATAAGTCGTGATGCAGCTTGACGCTTCAACTGATGAGCCATAAGCCAGCTCGCCTTGTCACCATATTCATAATAGAGGCCACATGTCTTAAGAATTAATTGTTCTGATAGGTTTGTAGATAGAAGATTAAACTCAGCTTGCAAATCAGCCCGGCTTTTATATAATTCTGCAGTGGGTGCCTCAGAATATTGCCTATCCAGGTCCAAAATAGATTGCAATAACACTTGCATTTCCTTCCTACACTCTTCATTGGCATGTGAAGTATAAGATATTATTTGACCCCTCAAGTAAGCTTTTAAAGTTTCCCAAAGTAAAGAGTACGATACCGACTCAGTTTTGTTAGTCTTGAAGAATGTGTCAATGTTAGCCGATATGTAACTACAAAATTACTCATTGGAAAGCAAAAGGGGGTTAAGTCTCCACAGAGGCCGCTCTCTAATGTTTAAAGGAAAATATAGGTCCAGTTTCACGGGTGAGTGATCAGATATAACTATAGCAGTGTGCTCAATATTTCTAATCACTGGTATCAAGGAGCTATCTATAAAGAAATAATCTAGCCTGGAATAGGAGTGGTGAACATGAGAAAAGAAAGAGAATTGCCTAACTGATGGATTCAAATATCTCCAAGGATCTATATAACCATTTTGTTGCATAAACATCGAGAAGGCCTTTGCCATGCCAGAAGATGCTTCTCTATCAAGCGGTGGGTGAATAGCACAGTTCAGATCTCCTGAAAAGATCAGCTGGTGTGTATTCAGGTTAGGTATTAATGACAAAACCTTATTTGCAAAGTGGACGTCGTCCCAATTAGGGGCATAAACATTTACCAAAATGACTGGTATCTGAAAGAGATCCAGAGACTATTGTTATGTACCCGTGGCACGTGACAGTGGTGTCCTTGTCACATGACAGGTGTTGAAGCTATACTAGACTTGAGGTAATGGTCTTTTCCCGCCAGTGGAGGTCATGTGACAGGTTTTTTTTTACAGGGTATAAAAGGAGGACCCCTCCCTGTGAGGAGGGGCAGTTCGTGGCTGGATTTGCCATGATGACTTCATGCCACTGCGTGATTTAATGTTATGACGCAGTTTAGTTGAAAGATGAAGTTTTATCTAATGCCTAAAGTTTAAAAGGTCATTGCCAGCAGTTTCTTTATAATACTGCTAGTTGAGAATCAGTGGAGAGTGAAGATCAGAGTTCGGGAGTTAAAAGATCGAGGAGAATCGATTTCTACGGTGAAACAGGTTCAACCTTGTTTGATCCTCATTCGGAAGGAATTTGTTGACTGTTCTCGTGTTAATCCCTGTGAATAATAGCAGAAAGGATTGGGAACAGTTTTGTAAAGGAAAGGTCAGTGCCTTTAAGCCGTTACATATCATCTTCGTGGGAAAAGTAGTTTGACTGGGAATTGCAACAACACGACGTGAAAGAGAATTTAAATTGTCTTAAAAAGTCTCTCCCTTAAATGGACTGTAAGAATTTTGAACTTTTGCAATACTACTTTGAAGAACTTTTTGCAACATCGCTTTAAGAACTGTTTAAGCTGCCACACAGCAGTGAATTTCCGGTTACATTAGAGATTTGTTTACTTTTGGGGGGTTTGTTTTCAGTGTTTAATAAACGTGTTATTTGTTATAAAAACCCCTGCCTAACTCATATATTTATTGTTGCTTGAATCCGTAACACTATAATAAAGCGACCATTAGGGTCACTGATTACATCAGATAGTGTGAACAGCATTCTTTTGGTGATTAATATTGCCACCCCCCTGGACCCACTATTAAATCTGGAATGAAAAACCTGACTAATCCATGCTTTACGGAGTTTCTTATGGTCTTCCACTCTTAAATGTGCCTCTTGTAGAAATAGTACATCTGCTTTTAATTGTTTCAGATGAGAGAAAACTTTAGCTCTTTTAACAGGACCATTGAGCCCCTTTACATTCTGAGAAATAAACCTCACAGGGTGGCCTCCATCAGCAGCACTCATGTTAACCGTATCAAAAGACACACCGGGCCCACAATCCAAAACAGTGCGAGGGCACAAGCTGCACACAATAACGAGCAATGGAAAGAAAAAAATTTAAAAAAACACAAAATGCTGGCAGAACTCAGCAGGCCAGACAGCATCTATGGGAGGAGGTAGTGACGACGTTTCGGGCCGAAACCCTTCATCAGGAATCATTCACTCCTGATGAAGGGTTTCGGCCCAAAACGTTGTCACTACCTCCTCCCATAGATACTGTCTGGCCTGCTGAGTTCTGCCAGCATTTTGTGTTTTTATTTATTTCCAGCATCTGCAGATTCACTCGTGTTGACAATGAAAAGAAAGTCTGGCCAATCCGTAACACACAAAAGAATAAACTGCCATGGTAATCCCCAAAACACTCTCCACACCCCTTTACACAAACAAAAAAAAACAATTAACCCCCAAAACCTAGATCTACCTCCCCAACTGAGGATAATCGCAGGCAATACCAATCAAAAAACTTCCAAAGCGTTCCCCATACAACCAAACCTTCAATCTAATCTAGGGTGGCTCCTGTCCTTAAAATTTATACCCTCACTTATTCTACCTTTGATATATATAGGCTAAAAATAACACAGGTCAAGCAAAGCATTAAAAACAAAAAAAAACTAGGAAACTAAACACCAGAGATGTAAATCTCAAATATTTACATTTTGCTGGTTGAAAGTTTTTGTTAATCAGATTCTGCAGCATAGCAGTTCAACCCGATCGCGTTCCACAAATTAAACTGGAAAAAATGAACAAAAGAGTGAATCGCAAAATTAACAGTTTGCCTTGGCAGGAGGCCCCTTCAATGCTGCATGAGTAACCTAAAAAAATGTCATTGCTCTTCTCGTTCTTCTTCTCCCCAGCATGAATGGTAAAACACTTTGGCCGCCTCTGGGGTATCAAAATAATGCTTTTCACCTTCGTGGATGACCCGGAGCCGGGCAGGATACAAGAGGCTGAACCTGACCCCTTTCCCATAAAGCAGGGATTTCACCTCCTTGAAAGCTGCTCATTTTTACCCCAGCTCCGCACTAAAATCTTCATGAGAAAACACGCGATGCCCTCGGAAATACAGCTCCTGCGTCCGTCTACTGATGATGCATTGCTTATCTTGAAAGAAGTGAAAGAGAACCAGGAACGTTATTGGTCTCGTTTGCCTGGCTTCAGAGACACCGAATGGTTTAGGCCCGACTCAGTGAGCACGCGAAAGCGCGAGAGGCCTTGTCCCCAGCACTTTGTCAAAAAACTCAGTCATAAATTTAACAGGGTCCAAACCTTCCAAATTTTCAGGAATACCGACCACTCTCAAATTGGATCTCCGCGACCGATTTTCGAGGTCATCTAGCTTTCCCTTCAGAACGTGTTTTTGCTCTGCAACGCTGCAATGGCCGCTTCAGCGCTCACCAGTCGGTCACTATAATCATTCAGGCCATCTTCAACCTCACGAATGCGTTCGTCGTGCGACTCATAATAAGACATAATTTGTTCCATGGTAGCATTCACTGGTGACTAAGCATCTTCAAGTTCTCTTTTTAGGGCAGAATGCACCGCTTGCGTCATGTCAGTAAGAAGTACTAAGCAAAGCTTCTCCAAGTCATCGGGTAGCGTGGGTCCAACACCGTGCAACAGCACCACGACCATAATGTCAGCTTTCTTGCTCGAGGCTTCGCTACCTCTTTCCCCAGTTTTACTTCGAAGCTGCATTTTGTTTGCCATGTCAGTGTCCAGCAACGTCCCGGGTTGTTCACAGTGTTAAATATTCAGTTATCTCGAGCATACGGCAAAAATAAACAGGTAGATTTTCAATAAAAATCAGGACCACACCTACTGACTCCATGCTCAGCCTGGAAGTCCTACACATGTGTATTGATCTGTTGTCTACACAAATGTTTTGATCTCTACACAAACGTATTGAACTGTTTTCTACACATTCATATTGATCTGTTGTTTACACAAGCTTATTGATGCTTATGTCAGAATGCTGTTCTTGGACTATAGTTCAGCATCAAACACCATAGTTCCATCCAGGCTCGACAAGAAACTCAGAGACCTCGGCCTTGACCCTGCCTTGTACAGCTGGATCCTGGACTTCCTGACAGATCGCCAGGTTGTATGAAGAGGCTCCCTCACCTCCAACCCTCTGACTCTCAATACAGGAGCCCCTCAGGGCTGCGTACTGAGTCCCTTCCTTTACTCCCTGTATACCCATGACTGTATTGCACCCACGGCTCCAATCTCCTAATTAAATTTGCCAACGACGCTACATTGATTAGCCTTATCTCAAACAATAACGAGGGAAGAAGTCACCTCTCTGACACAGTGGTGTCAGATTCAATTCAATTCAATCTGTCTTCACATATATTTTGATCTGGTGCCAACACAAACGTATCGATCTGTTCTCTAGACAAATGTATTGATCTGATGTCTACAACTGCATCTCGATCTGTGTCTACAGAGATGTATCGAACTGTTGTCTACACTTAGATATTGATCTATAGTCTCCACATGCATATTGATCTGTTTGTCTACACAAACGTATTGATCTCTTGTTTACACAAACATATCGATCTATTTTCCACACATCTGTATCGATCTGTTGTCCACACATATGTATTGATCTATTGTCTACACAACCCATTGATCTATAGGCACATTGATTTGTTGTCTACACAAATGTATTGATCTATTAAAAACATTGAAACATAGAAAAGCCTACAGCACAATACAGGCCCTTCAGCCCACAAAGCTGTACCAAACATGTCCTTACCTTAGAATTTACTTAGGGTTACCCATAGCCCTCTATTTTTCTAAACTCCATGTACCTATCCAGTAGTTTCTCAAACGACCGTATCGTATCCACCTCCACCACTGTCGCCGGTAGCCCATTCCACGTACTCACCACTCTCTGCATAAAAAGCCTACCCCTGACATCTTCTCTGTACCTATTTCCAACTGCCTTAAAACTGTGCCCTCTCATGATAGTCATTTCAGCCCTGGGAAAAAGCCTCTAACTATCTCATCATCTTATCCTCTATCAGGTCACCTCTCATCCTCTGTCACTCCAAGGAGAAAAGGCCAAGTTCACTCAACTAATTCTCATAAGGCATGCTCCCCAATCCAGGCAACATCCTTGTAAATCTCCTCTGCACCCTTTCTATGGTTTCCACTTCCGTCCTGTAGTGAGGTGACCAGAACTGAGCACAGTACTCCAAGTGGGGTCTGACCATGGTCCTATATAAGTGTGAGGTGTTACATTTTGGTATGACTAATCAAAACAGGACATACATGGTAAATGGTAGGGCATTGAGGAATGCAGAAGAACAGAGTGATCTAGGAATAATGGTGCATAGTTCCCTGAAGGTGGAATCTCATGTGGATAGGGTGGTGAAGAAAGCTTTTGGTATGCTGGCCTTTATAAATCAGAGCATTGAGTATAGGAGTTGGGATGTAATGTTAAAATTGTACAAGGTATTGGTAAGGCCAAATTTGGAGTATTGTGTACAGTTCTGGTCACCGAATTATAGGAAAGATATCAACAAAATAGAGAGAGTACAGAGAATATTTACTAGAATGTTACCTGGGTTTCAGCACCTCAGTTACAGGGAAAGGTTGAACAAGTTAGGTCTTTATTCTTTGGAGCATAGAAGGTTGAGGGGGGACTTGATAGAGGTATTTAAAATGATGAGGGGGATAGATAGAGTTGACGTGGATAGGCTTTTTTCCATTGAGAGCTGGGGAGATTCAAACAAGAGGACATGAGTTGAGAGTTAAGGGACAAAAATTGAGGGGTAACACGAGAGGGAACTTCGTTACTCAGAGAGTGGTATGGGCTGAGTGCAGGTCGGTGGGACTAGGTGAGAGTTAGCATTCGGCACGGACTAGAAGGGCCGAGATGGCCTGTTTCCGTGCTGTAATTGTTATATGGTTATATAAATGCACCATTACCTCTCGGCTCCTAAATTCAATTCCACGATTGTTGAAGGCTAATGCACCGTACACCTTAACCAGAGTCAACCTGCGCAGCTTTGAGTGTCCTATGGACTTGGACCCCAAGATCCCTCTGATCCTCCACATTGCCAAAAGTCTTAACATTAATACTATATTCTGCCATCATAGTTGACCTACCAAAATGAACCACCTCACACTTATCTGGGTTGAACTCCATCTGCCACTTCTCAGCACAGTTTTGCATCCTATCAATGTCCCGCAGTAACCTCTGACAGACCTCCACACTCTCCACAACACCCCCAACCTTTGTGTCATCAGCAAACAAAAACAGGTGCGTAATTCACATAAATTGTAGTTAAAAAAAAGATGGAAGATGCTGGAAATCTGGATCAACCCACACAGATTTCCCACAGCATTTTTGTGTTGATGTACATTGAGTATCGGAAGTTTCCAAAGTAAAGCAAAGAAGGACATGGAATATTCCCAGTGCTGCTGCTTATTCCTCATTTGCTGCTCTCTTCCGCCTAGTGAAGTGAAGTTCCAAGCCGCCAAACTTCTTGGCTGCAAAGTCCTCCCGCAACTTGATTCTCATCCAACACCCTCAGCACTACGTACATGCAAGGTGACAACGTCCGTCGGGAATTGTAGTTCTCTTCGCGCACCGCTTAAAACTACAAGCTCCGGAGAGCACGTACGCCAATGGACTACAACTCCCGACACGCTTCGGGTGACACGCATTTCCGGCCGTTCGCTCTGCCCTCCCAGGGCGGGAGATCCCGTGGCTTTTAAAAGTGGGAGGGGAGTTAAGCGCTGCCAGACTAATCATGGCAGCGGCGGAGGACTACCCACCGTTCGTGCTGGGCAGAACACGATTTGATCAGGTACTGTTGCCTCAGTTAGCGCGGCTGTCTTCGGACCCGTCTCCGCCACTGTCCCTTGCCCGGGTCACGTGACAATTTCGGGCTCTTTCAGAAATAGCGGGACAAAGCCCCGCCCTCTCTATCATTCTATTGGTTGAGCTTGGCACCTGTTCCGCGCACAGCTTCCCATTGGCTGCTGCGCCTGTCATTCACAAGTAGGGGCTTTGGGCCATTTGGCCCATTGACTTCGTTCCGTCACAAACTTTCTCGTCTGCAGATGCTGACGATCCGAACCGCGCACACAAAACGGTGGCGGAACTCAGCAGGCCAGGCTGTCGCCATTTCGGTCCGAAACCCTTCGGCAAGACTGGAACTTATAAGGATAATTAATGTTAATAGCTGTGTGCACTCCCTTTATATTTGCCCCCTGGAAGAGCAGCACCTCACACTTGCCCGGACTGAACTCCCTTTGCCACTTCTCTGCGCGCTGCAGTGCATTATACACATTTTAACCACTTTTGTCCAGATGAAGGGACTCGGCCCGAGTTGTCTGTACTCTTTTCCATAGACGCTGCCTAACCTGCTGTGTTCCACCAGCATTTTGTGTTTGAAGTTACCGCATCTGTATATTTTCTCGTGTTTGCACTTCTTATAAAGCTGTTTACATGGTAATTGCATCCTACTTATTCATGTACTTTAACCCTTAAATTTTTAATATAATTCTTTATAGTTGAATATTGATTTTTTTTTGTACATCACTGCAAATTCCTAATCCTTGTAAATGTACAGGGTGAGTAAAGCTGATCCTTGAAATCTGCAGTTGCTGGAAGGGACCATCTTCCCCCTGCCATCCGATTTCTAAATGGACTTTGAGCCCATGAACTATTTTTAATTTCTGTTTTTGCGCCACTTCTTTTAATTTCAGTATTTAATATACACATATAAACTTACTGTAATTTGGTTTTTCGAATATAGTTATTATGTATTGCATTGTACTGCTGCCGTAATGTTAACCCATTTCGCTACATATGCTGGTGATATTAAACTTGGTTATGATGAACTCTCCCCGACTTTCAGCATAACTTTCTCAGTTGGCGTACTGAACGCGGGTCTCAAGCAGCAAAGCTTACACTGTGTTTACATTTTACAGAATTAGTTAATTGAATGTTCTTGTTTTTACTCTGCTAGTTGACTTCTGTCAGCCTCCTGGTTTGAACATGAAATTAAATATAAAGATTAGATTTATTTGCCATACAGTGCCATCTCTTAGACACATAAGTATATCTAGGGTGCCTAAGACTTTTGCACAGTACTGTATTTGTCAACATGGAGCAGAGAGTAAGTTTGTAAATCTGGCAGGAGTAAAGGATGTTGGAATGGTGAGGGTGGAGTGATGTGGGAGGTGTGTGGCTGCAGACACACCTGGCCCTGAAACACCAGGTCAGGTCGTTTGATTCCAACCAATTGATTTATTGATCATTACAGAATGTTTCTCTGGTGCTTCCCATTCCCTTTCCTCTCCCTTTCCCTCTTCCCAACCATGATTCCCCTCTCCCTGCTCCCTTCCCACTCTCAGTCCACAATAGAGACCCATATCAAGATTGGTTTATCATCACTCATCTATGTCATGAAATTTGTTTTTTTGCAGCAGTTGAGTGCAATATATAAACTGACTACAGTACTGTGCAAAAGTCTTTGGCAGCATAGCTATATTTATGTGCCTGAGACTTTTTCACAGTACTGTAAACATCAAATCATACAGTAAGCTGTGTCATTTGTGTAAACATCCAACATAGGGAGCAAACAACATTATGAAGGACCCCGCGCACCCCTCATACAAACTCTTCTCCCTCCTGCCATCTGGGAAAAGACACCGAAGCATTCGGGCTCTCACAAACAGCCTATGTAAGTTTCTTCCCCCAGGCTATCAGACTCCTCAATACCCAGAGTCTGGACTGACACCAACTTACTGTCCTCTACTGTGCCTGTTGTCTTGTTTATTATTTTTGTAATGCCTGCACTGTTTTGTGCACTTTATGCAGTCCTGGGTAGGTCTGCAGTCTGGTGTGGTATTTTTCAGAGTGTTTTTTTTACCTAGTTTAGTTTTTGGATTGTTTCATGTAGCACCGTGGTCCTAAAAAACGTCTCATTTTTACTGTGTACTGTACCAGCAGTTATGGTCGAAAGGACAATAAAAAGTGACTTGACTTGACATGTTTACCTAGTTTTTTGAACCGTTGGTAAGCTATTCTTTACTTCTTGACTAGATTTACAACAGCCTTTGTTCACCACGGTTCCTGTACTCTACTATCCTTTCTCTGTCTCATTGGAACGTACCTATGCAGAACTCCACGCAAATATCCACTGCACATTTGCCACATTTCTGCCATACATTTCCCTGAGAACATCTGTTCCCAAAATATGCTTCCAAGTTCTTGCCTGATATCCTCATGTTTCCCATTACTCCAATTAAATGCTTTCCTAACTTGTCTGTTCCTATCCCTCTCCAATGCTATTGTAAAGGAGATAGAATTAGATAGATAGATAGATAGATACTTTATTCATCCCCATGGGGAAATTCAACTTTTTTTCCAATGTCCCATACACTTGTTGTAGCAAAACTAATTACATACAATACTTAACTCAGTAAAAAATATGATATGCATCTAAATCACTATCTCAAAAAGCATTAATAATAGCTTTTAAAAAGTTCTTAAGTCCTGGCGGTTGAATTGTAAAGCCTAATGGCATTGGGGAGTATTGACCTCTTCATCCTGTCTGAGGAGCATTGCATCAATAGTAACCTGTCACTGAAACTGCTTCTTTGTCTCTGGATGGTGCTATGTAGAGGATGTTCAGAGTTTTCCATAATTGACCGTAGCCTACTCAGCGCCCTTCGCTCAGCTACCGATGTTAAACTCTCCAGTACTTTGCCCACGACAGAGCCCGCCTTCCTTATGATCACTATCTCCAAAATGCTCTCCCACTGAGAGATCTGACACCTGACCAGGTTCATTTCCAACTACCAGATCAAGTACAGCCTCTCCTCTTGTAGGGTTATCTACATATTGTGTCAAGAAACCTTCCTTACCACACCTAACAAACTCCACCCCATCTTAACTCTTCACTCTCGGGAGATGCCAATCAATACTTGGGAAATTAAAATCTCCCATCACGACAACCCTTTATTACACCTTTCCCAAATCTGTCTCTCTATCTTCTCCTCGATGTCCCTGTTACTATTGGGTGATGTATAAAAAACAGTTAGTAGAGTTATTGACCCCTTCCTTTTCCTAACTTCCACTCACAGAGACTCCGTAGACAATCCCTCCATGTCTTCCTCCTTTTCTGCTGCCGTGACACTATCTTTGATCAACAGTGCCACTCCCCCACCTTTTTTGCCCCCCTCCCTTTCCTTTCTGAAACATCTAAAGCCTGGCACTTAAGTAACCATTCTTGACCCTGAGCCATCCAAGTCTCCGTAATGGCAATAACATCGTAACTCCAAGTACTGATCCACGCTCTAAGCTCATCCGCTTTGTTCACAACATTCCTTGCATTAAAATGGACACATCTCAAACCATCGATCTGAGTGTGTCTCTGCTCTATCACCTGCCTATCCTCCCTCTTGCACTGTCTACAAGCTTTCTCGATTTATGAGCCACCCGCCTCTTCCTCTGTCTCTTAAGTTTGATTCCCACTCCACAGTAATTCTAATTTAAACTCTCCCCAACAGCCTTAGCAAACCTCCCCGCCGGGATATTGGCCCCCCTGGGATTGAAGTGCAACCTGTCCTGTTTGTACAGGTCACACCTGCCCAAAAGAGGTCCCAATGATCCAGAAATTGGAATCCCTGTTCCCTGCTCCAATCCCTCAGCCACATTTATCCTCCACCTCATTCTATTCCTATTCTCACTGTCGTGTGGCACAGGCAGTAATCCGGAGATTACTACCTTTGCGGTCCTGCTTCTCAACTTCCTTCCTAACTCCCTGTAGTCTGTTTTCAGGACCTCCTCCCTTTCCCTACCTATGTTGTTGGTACCAATATGTAGCACGACCACTGGCTGTTCTCCCTCCCACTTCAGGATATCATAGACGTGATCAGAAACATCCCGGACCCTGGCACCTGGGAGGGAAACTACCATCCATCTTTCTTTCCTGCATCCATGGACCCCTGAACCCCTAACCCCTAACTATAGAGTCCCCTATCACTGCTGCCATCCTCTTCCTTTCCCTACCCTTCTGAGCCACAGGGCCAGACTCTGTGCCGGAGTCACGGCCAGTATTGCTTCCCCCAAGTAGGCCATCTTCCCCAACAGTTTTCAAACAGGAGTACTTATTGTTAAGGGGGGCAGCCAATGGGGTACTCTGTAATCTCTGACTCTTGCCCTTCCCTCTCCTGACTGTTACCCACTTGTCTGTCTCCCGAGGCATTGGAGTAACTACCTGCCTATAGCTCCTATCTATCATCTCCTCACTCTCCCTGACCAGATGAAGGTCATCGAGCTGCATTTCCAGTTCCCTAACGTGGTCTCTAAGGAGCTGCTGCTCGACACACCTGGCGCAGATGTGGCCATCCGGGAGGCTGGAACTCTCCAGGACTTCCTGCATCTGACACCCATTGTCTACACAAACGTACTGACCTGTTGTCTACACGTGCGTACTGACCTGTTGTCTACACGTGCGTACTGACCTGTTGTCTACACGCGTGCATTCTGACCTGTTGTCTACACGTGCGTACTGATCTGTTGTCTACAAGTGCACATTGATTTGACGTCCACACAAATGTATTGATCTGTTGTCTAATCAGACTTACCAACCTGTTATCTACACATGCATATCGATCTGTTATCTACACATATGTATTGATCTTTGTCCAGACAAATGTATTGATCTGTTGTCTATACATGCATATTGAGCTGTGTTTACACACATGCATTGTCTTTCTCTCTCTCTCTGTCTGTCTCTCTCCCTGTAATGGGAATACACCAGTTAAAGCCATCTCCCACGTGCGTGCTTGTGGTGAACTACATATACCTGTCTGACAGCTCCTGTGGCTCCTCCCACAGACCCCCTGCTGACTCCTCCTGTGGCTCCTCCCACAGACCCCCTGCTGACTCCTCCTGTGGCTCCTCCCACAGACCCCTGCTGACTGCTCCTGTGGCTCCTCCCACAGACCCCCTGCTGACTGCTCCTGTGGCTCCTCCCACAGACCCCCTGCTGACTGCTCCTGTGACTCCTCCCACAGACCCCCTGCTGACTGCTCCTGTGGCTCCTCCCACAGACCCCTGCTGACTGCTCCTGTGACTCCTCCCACAGACCCCCTGCTCCTGTGGCTCCTCCCACAGACCCCTGCTGACTCCTCCTGTGGCTCCTCCCACAGACCCCTGCTGACTGCTCCTGTGGCTCCTCCCACAGACCCCTGCTGACTGCTCCTGTGGCCCCTCCCACAGACCCCTGCTGACTGCTCCTGTGGCCCCTCCCACAGACCCCTGCTGACTGCTCCTGTGGCCCCTCCCACAGACCCCTGCTGACTGCTCCTGTGACTCCTCCCACAGACCCCCTGCTGACAGCTCCTGTGGCTCCTCCCACAGACCCCTGCTGACTGCTCCTGTGGCTCCTCCCACAGACCCCCTGCTGACAGCTCCTGTGGCTCCTCCCACAGACCCCCTGCTGACAGCTCCTGTGGCCCCTCCCACAGACCCCTGCTGACTGCTCCTGTGGCTCCTCCCACAGACCCCTGCTGACTGCTCCTGTGGCTCCTCCCACAGACCCCTGCTGACAGCTCCTGTGGCTCCTCCCACAGACCCCCGCTGACTGCTCCTGTGGCTCCTCCCACAGACCCCCTGCTGACAGCTCCTGTGGCTCCTCCCACAGACCCCCGCTGACTGCCCCTGTGACTCCTCCCACAGACCCCCTGCTCCTGTGGCTCCTCCCACAGATCCCCTGCTCCTGTGGCTCCTCCCACAGACCCCCTGCTGACTGCTCCTGTGGCTCCTCCCACAGACCCCCTGCTGACTGCTCCTGTGGCTCCTCCCACAGACCCCTGCTGACTGCTCCTGTGGCTCCTCCCACAGACCCCCTGCTGACTGCTCCTGTGGCTCCTCCCACAGACCCACTGCTCCTGTGGCTCCTCCCACAGACCCCTGCTGACTGCTCCTGTGGCTCCTCCCACAGACCCACTGCTCCTGTGGCTCCTCCCACAGACCCCTGCTGACTGCTCCTGTGGCTCCTCCCACAGACCCACTGCTCCTGTGGCTCCTCCCACAGACCCCTGCTGACTGCTCCTGTGGCTCCTCCCACAGACCCCCTGCTGACTGCTCCTGTGGCTCCTCCCACAGACCCCCTGCTGACTGCTCCTGTGGCTCCTCCCACAGACCCCCCGCTGACTGCTCCTGTGGCTCCTCCCACAGACCCCTGCTGACAGCTCCTGTGGCTCCTCCCACAGACCCCCTGCTGACTGCTCCTGTGGCTCCTCCCACAGACCCCCTGCTGACTGCTCCTGTGGCTCCTCCCACAGACCCCCTGCTGACTGCTCCTGTGGCTCCTCCCACAGACCCTGCTGACTCCTCCTGTGGCTCCTCCCACAGACCCCCTGCTGACTGCTCCTGTGGCCCCTCCCACAGACCCCTGCTGACTGCTCCTGTGGCTCCTCCCACAGACCCCCGCTGACTGCTCCTGTGGCTCCTCCCACAGACCCTGCTGACTGCTCCTGTGGCCCCTCCCACTGACCCCTGCTGACAGCTCCTGTGGCCCCTCCCACTGACCCCTGCTGACAGCTCCTGTGGCCCCTCCCACAGACCCCTGCTGACAGCTCCTGTGGCTCCTCCCACAGACCCCTGCTGACAGCTCCTGTGGCTCCTCCCACAGACCCCTGCTGACTGCTCCTGTGGCTCCTCCCACAGACCCCTGCTGACTGCTCCTGTGGCTCCTCCCACTGACCCCCTGCTGACTGCTCCTGTGGCTCCTCCCACAGACCCCCTGCTGACTGCTCCTGTGGCTCCTCCCACAGACCCCCTGCTGACTGCTCCTGTGGCTCCTCCCACAGACCCTGCTGACTCCTCCTGTGGCTCCTCCCACAGACCCTGCTGACTGCTCCTGTGGCCCCTCCCACTGACCCCTGCTGACAGCTCCTGTGGCTCCTCCCACAGACCCCTGCTGACTGCTCCTGTGGCTCCTCCCACAGACCCCTGCTGACTGCTCCTGTGGCTCCTCCCACTGACCCCCTGCTGACTGCTCCTGTGGCCCCTCCCACAGACCCCCCGCTGACTGCTCCTGTGGCTCCTCCCACTGACCCCTGCTGACTGATCCTGTGGCTCCTCCCACAGACCCCTGCTGACTGATCCTGTGGCTCCTCCCACAGACCCCTGCTGACTGCTCCTGTGGCTCCTCCCACTGACCCCTGCTGACTGCTCCTGTGGCTCCTCCCACTGACCCCCTGCTGACTGATCCTGTGGCTCCTCCCACTGACCCCTGCTGACTGATCCTGTGGCTCCTCCCACAGACCCCTGCTGACTGCTCCTGTGGCTCCTCCCACTGACCCCTGCTGACTGCTCCTGTGGCTCCTCCCACTGACCCCCTGCTGACTGCTCCTGTGGCTCCTCCCACAGACCCTGCTGACTGCTCCTGTGGCTCCTCCCACAGACCCCCCGCTGACTGCTCCTGTGGCTCCTCCCACTGACCCCTGCTGGCTCCTCCCACAGACCCCTGCTGACAGCTCCTGTGGCTCCTCCCACAGACCCTGCTGACAGCTCCTGTGGCTCCTCCCACAGACCCCTGCTGACAGCTCCTGTGGCTCCTCCCACAGACCCTGCTGACAGCTCCTGTGGCTCCTCCCACAGACCCCTGCTGACTGCTCCTGTGGCTCCTCCCACAAACCCCCCCTGCTGACTGCTCCTGTGGCTCCTCCCACAGACCCCCTGCTCCTGTGGCTCCTCCCACAGACCCCCTGCTCCTGTGGCTCCTCCCACAGACCCCTGCTGACAGCTCCTGTGGCTCCTCCCACAGACCCCTGCTGACTCCTCCCACAGACCCCTGCTGACTGCTCCTGTGGCTCCTCCCACAGACCCCCTGCTGACTGCTCCTGTGGCTCCTCCCACAGACCCCTGTATAAAGGCGATTGAGGCCTGAGCCCGGCCTCATTCTCCAGGATTTAGTGTTGTTCATTCTTCCAGTCTATAAAAGCCGATATCTCGCTTCTTACATCTCAGAGTGAGTTATTGATGGTGCATCAGTGCTTTTATTTAATTGATATGTCGTTGTTCATGGACACAACAAATTGGTGACAATTATGAACCTGAACATCAAAACTATCAGGAACTACACCAACAGTTACAGCACAATTATGGGACGAGACAGTGGGAGGAAAGAGTTAAACAGCACGGGGCGGTCACTGACTCTAACAAAGGCTTTAGAAAGAGTGCATTGTACACAGTGAAAGACACACTGAATTTAAAAATAAGTAACGCAGCAATGGCTTCTGTCAGGGAAGTGGATGAATTTGATAGCGCCAATGAAGGATGGGAGTTGCATATTGGGAGTTTTAAACTGTATTGTAACACTAACAACATGGAGGAACAAAAGAAAGCCTCTACACTTCTTAGCTTAAAGGGCCCAAGAATGTATAGTCTCTCACCCAATTTAGTAACCCCTGCAAAGCGAGACCTTTGACAAAATTGTTGTAATTTTACAAGCAACTCACACAAAATGCTGGTGGAACGCAGCAGGCCAGGCAGCGTCTATAAGGAGAAGCACTGTTGACGTTTCGGGCCAAGACCCTTCATCAGGACTAATGTCAGGAAGGGACGAAGGGTCTCGGCCCGAAACATCGACAGTGCTTCTCCTTATAGATGCTGCCTGGCCTGCTGTGTTCCACCAGCATTTTGTGTGTGTTGCTTGAATTTCCAGCATCTGCAGATTTCCTTGTGTTTGTAATTTTACAAAATCACTTGAACCCTAAACTGCTGGTAACTGCTAAGAGATTTAGATTTTACAAAAGGAGCCAGTCAAACAATGAAAGCTATTCTAAATATATTGCAGAACTGTGCAAATTTTCTCAATACTGTGACTTCAGAGACGGACTTTCTGATGGATTAAGGTAGTGGTCGCCAACCTGTCGATCGTGATCGACTAGTCGTTCTTTAAGACTTTCCCAGTTCATCCCGGAAAAAAAAGGAAAATAAATGCACAAATACTGTTGAGAGATTGTTTCCGGGTTGCGGGGTTTTGGTTCCGTTCTTTCTGCCCAGTGTGCATGTGTGTAGCTCCCCCACACTACACAGTGTACTTCAGTGGTCCCCAACGACCGGGCCGTGAGGAAACGTTATGAGTCAGCTGCACCTTTCCTCATTCCCTGTCACACCCACTGTTGAACTTGAACCCACGCGAGGTCATCACCCGCCTAAACGCAGTGATACGCTCGCACCAACGCAGTCGTCCATGTAGCATAGGAAGAGTTGGGGAGTGGTACTGGTGTAGGCTTGGAAGATGGACTGTTCCACATAGCTGACAAAAAGGCAGGTGTCGAGGACATCTTCAAAAGCCGATGCCTTAAGAAGGCAGCATCCATCATTAAAGACCCTCTCCATCTGGGACAAGCCCTCCTCTCATTGCTACCATCAGGAAGGAGGTACAGGAACCTGAAGACCTACACTCAATGTTTCAGGAGCAGCTTCTTCCCCTCTGCCATGAGATTTCTGAACGGTCTATGAACCCATGAACACCATGTCACGATCTTGCTCTCTTTTGGCACAACTGTTCTGTTTATTATTGTAACTTAATGTAATATTTTTATGTGATGAGTGGTGTACCACGAGGAATGGTTCTGGGACATTTGCTGTTCTCTACTTATACAAACAACTTGAGCATAAGACCAGAATTAGGCCATTCGGCCCATCCTGACTGTTTTACTAATCCACTCAACCACTCTCCTGCCTTCTCCCTGTAACTTTTGACACCCTTACTGGTCGCCATGGTGGCACAGAGGTGAGCATGATGGTATTACACCTTGGAGTTCAGAGTTCCATGATGGCATCGTCTGTCAGGACTCACGTTACACCCTCCTCATGGGATGAGTGGGTTTTCTCCCACAGTTAGACATACTGGGTAGGTGAGTTGGGAATTGTAAATTGTCCCGTGAGGTGGATAGGGTTAAATCAGGGTTCTCGGGTGTTACTACGGTGTCCCACCTCGACGAGCTGGAAAGCCTCTTCCACGCTGTATATCAAAATTAATCTTTTGTACCTTGGCCCCAGAGGAAGGCTGTCTCATTCAGCTGTGTCCATGTATGGTTTGAAAGACAATTACACTTGATTTGATTTGAAATAAATAAAATAACCAGGAACCTGTGGATCTCTGGGCAAAATGCAGGGAAATAGGAACGGCTCAGATGGGAATCTTGTTCGGGATGGACAAGTTGGTCAGGCTCTATAACACTATGATGCTGTGCAGATTTGGGGAATTAAGAAGGCAGCAGAGGTGAGTGAGGAGGACCTGGGGGAGAGCAGTGGGACAGACCATTGCATATTTAGAGCCCACCTACCTTGTCGAGACCATTGGAAGAGCTGGAGGTGATGTCACCATTCAGGAAGTGATGTGTGTCAGTGGAAACAGCTGATTGGTGAGCAGCAAGGGTGGGTTGTTCACTGAAATGAAGACAAAGGCAGGGATGTTACATTGTAACAGGCAGTGTTTATCCAGGAAGAATCTTGCTGGTGGTTTCATTCTCTCCATTACTTTCAGTGCCACACACTCCCTAGTGGAGAACAGGAGGATAGGTCAGATGAACACTGCTGGAGTGATGGTACGGGAGAGAGGGGTTTAGATTTCTACATCACTGAGAATGTTTCGGAGCAATGTGGGACCTTTACAAGCTGGATGGTTTGTGCCCAATCCAGGATGGAGCTGATACCCCTACAGGGAGTTTGCTGGTGCTGTTGGGGTGGGGGCACACAGAGACTATGACCAGCAGGGGGGATGAGACTGTCAAATATAGAAAGAAGACGAGGTCACTCTAGTGGGCAGATCAGAGCTGGTTTAATAATGCTCGGGGCGGACTGCAGGGCTAAAATGCATCTGAGTAAATGCAAGGAGACTGACTGGTCAGGCATTGGGAACATGATATTGTTGCAGTTACAGAGATGGGACAAGAGCAGACTTTGCTGGGGTACAGACACTTCAGGTGTGATGGGGAGGTATGAATAAGTAGAGTATTGATGAATGAGACCATCACTGCAGAAAGGAGGGAGGTTGTCCCAAAGGTTCCACATTAGAACAGGGTGATCACTTTGGTTGGAGTGTGTTACAGAGTTCACAACAGTCAGCGGCAGATGGAGGAGTCGATATGGAGACAGATCACAGAGATGAAAGAGTACTAGGGTTCAGGAGCTTGGAGACTTCAGCCTCAGTGTGAAAGGTCTACAGGGGAATGAACTGATAAACTGTGTCCAGGAGATCTCTGAGCCCATCTGAAGATGGTTCTACAGGAGATGCAGACACACTTGAGCTGCTCTTGGGGAATATCCCTCAGTATGGGGATGCCGTGTCCATGGGGGAGTATTATGGGGTCAGACTCCATAAGGATCACAGGAACAGTCTGGTGGGGTTAAAAGCAGAAGGGAAAGGTGGATAGGAGGGAGAAGATGACTGATCCTAAGCCAGTAGAAGCTTCCTACTGTATATGAATCTAATCACACTGTCTTACTGATCACACTCTGTCAGAAATAATATCTGGAAGGAGTGTGAATGGAATTCCAGAGACAACAGTGAATCAGTCTGAACCAAACTGTAAAACAGCAAAAGGCAGAATGAGCGATGAACCAGCTGTTTCTGTCAGTGACCCGGCCGGTGACTGACTGATTCAGACTCTGTGATCTCTGCTGATACCGTAGCCTGGTTTTATAGAGAGAATCAGAGCTTCGCTTTCAACCCCACCCAGACCACATCCTTTGTTTTTCAGAGAAATCATGTGACTGTTGGTAAGGAGCCAAACAGACCTTCAGCCCAACATATTCGTGCTGACCGGTAACAACCTGTCCGTACTGATCCCAATTAACAGCAACCCTCCTCTAGACATCTCGGACTCCCCTCTCCCCATCCACCCACCTCTTTCTCGCGACTCAACACTCACCCACCTCTCTCTTCTCACAACCCACTCCCCACCCACACCTCTCTCTTGCCCACTTCCCAACCACCCATCCCTCTCCCCCACTTCTCTCCCGTATTTCTGACCCCCTCTCCAAACCCCACCCAGCAAAAGGCAGAGTGAGTGATGAACCAGTGACCCGGCCAGTGACTGACTGATTCAGACTCTCAGTGTGATCTCTGCTGATACCGTACCCTGGTTTTATAGAGAGATTCAGAGCTTTCACTTTCAACCCCACCCCAGCCTCCTCTCTCTCCCTATTCACCTCCCACTCACTTCTCTCTGCCCACTTCAGACTCTCAGTGTGACCTCTGCTGATACTGCTGTTTCTGTACCCTGGTTTACAGAGAGGTTCAGAGCATTTACTTTCAAACCTTTCTGTTCAAAGAAATCATGTGATTATTTGTACGGCGTCAAACAGACATTCAGCCCAACATATTCATGCTGACCGGTAACTAACTGTCCATACTGACCCAATTAACACCTCACTTCCCTCTCCGCAATTCCCAGCCACCTCTCTCTCCCCACTCCACCCAGCACTCTCTCACCCCACCCACCTTGCTCTCCGCACTCCCCACCCACCCACCCTCTCTCCCCAATTGCCACTCACCTATCTATCTCTCCTATCCCCTCCCAGCCACCTCTTCTCCTCTCCCCATCCATCATTACCCACCCATCATTTCCTCCCCACTCCACATTTACCCATCCTTCTCTCCCCTCTCCCCACCACCCACCTCTCTCTCCCCACCCTAGAGCAACTCTGCTTCGCCCGTCTACTCAGTGCTCATTTCTCTCCCCTCCTCCCCTCTATAACCCCCTAACTCAGCCCTCCCTCTCAACCAGCCTCTGCCCCACTCCCATTACACACCACACCCCAGCCCTCTCTGACCATCTCTTTCTTCCTCACTACTTATCCCCGTCTCCCCACGTCTGTTCCCTGATTCAATCCTCTCCATCTCCAGCACTGACTGAGAGTCACTGACTTGAATCACTATCTTTGTTTCTCTCTCTGCAGATGCTGCCCGACCTGGTGAGTCTGAGCAGCCGTTTCCAATTTTACCTCAGATTCCCGTGTCTGCAGTTTCCTGTCGATGCTGCTGTTAGCCGAAGGTTCGTGGTGTGGGACACACAGGTTGTCACCGGAGAAATGAAGTCAGCTTTCTTCAGTCTGGAGAAATAATATCTGGAAGGAGGGTGAACGGAATTCCAGAGACAACAGTGAATCAGTCTGAACCAAACTGTAAAACAGCAAAAGGCAGAGTGAGCGATGAACCAGCTGTTTCTGTCAGTAACCCGGCCAGTGACTGACTGATTCAGACTCTCAGTGTGATTTCTGCTAATATGGTACCCAGGTTTTATAGAGAGATTCAGAGCTTTCACTTTCAATCTTATTCAGACCTTATCCATTGCTTTTCAGGGAATTCATGTGACTGTTTGTAAGGAGCCAAACAGACCTTCAGCCCAACATATTCGTGCTGACCGGTAACAACCTGTCCGTACTGATCCCAATTAACAGCAACCCTCCTCTAGACATCTCGGACTCCCCTCTCCCCATCCACCCACCTCTTTCTCGCGACTCAACACTCACCCACCTCTCTCTTCTCACAACCCACTCCCCACCCACACCTCTCTCTTGCCCACTTCCCAACCACCCATCCCTCTCCCCCACTTCTCTCCCGTATTTCTGACCCCCTCTCCACACCCCACCCAGCAAAAGGCAGAGTGAGTGATGAACCAGTGACCCGGCCAGTGACTGACTGATTCAGACTCTCAGTGTGATCTCTGCTGATACCGTACCCTGGTTTTATAGAGAGATTCAGAGCTTTCACTTTCAACCCCACCCCAGCCTCCTCTCTCTCCCTATTCACCTCCCACTCACTTCTCTCTGCCCACTTCAGACTCTCAGTGTGACCTCTGCTGATACTGCTGTTTCTGTACCCTGGTTTACAGAGAGGTTCAGAGCATTTACTTTCAAACCTTTCTGTTCAAAGAAATCATGTGATTATTTGTACGGCGTCAAACAGACATTCAGCCCAACATATTCATGCTGACCGGTAACTAACTGTCCATACTGACCCAATTAACACCTCACTTCCCTCTCCGCAATTCCCAGCCACCTCTCTCTCCCCACTCCACCCAGCACTCTCTCACCCCACCCACCTTGCTCTCCGCACTCCCCACCCACCCACCCTCTCTCCCCAATTGCCACTCACCTATCTATCTCTCCTATCCCCTCCCAGCCACCTCTTCTCCTCTCCCCATCCATCATTACCCACCCATCATTTCCTCCCCACTCCACATTTACCCATCCTTCTCTCCCCTCTCCCCACCACCCACCTCTCTCTCCCCACCCTAGAGCAACTCTGCTTCGCCCGTCTACTCAGTGCTCATTTCTCTCCCCTCCTCCCCTCTATAACCCCCTAACTCAGCCCTCCCTCTCAACCAGCCTCTGCCCCACTCCCATTACACACCACACCCCAGCCCTCTCTGACCATCTCTTTCTTCCTCACTACTTATCCCTGTCTCCCCACGTCTGTTCCCTGATTCAACCCTCTCCATCTCCAGCACTGACTGAGAGTCACTGACTTGAATCACTATCTTTGTTTCTCTCTCTGCAGATGCTGCCCGACCTGGTGAGTCTGAGCAGCCGTTTCCAATTTTACCTCAGATTCCCGTGTCTGCAGTTTCCTGTCGATGCTGCTGTTAGCCGAAGGTTCGTGGTGTGGGACACACAGGTTGTCACCGGAGAAATGAAGTCAGCTTTCTTCAGTCTGGAGAAATAATATCTGGAAGGAGGGTGAACGGAATTCCAGAGACAACAGTGAATCAGTCTGAACCAAACTGTAAAACAGCAAAAGGCAGAGTGAGCGATGAACCAGCTGTTTCTGTCAGTAACCCGGCCAGTGACTGACTGATTCAGACTCTCAGTGTGATTTCTGCTAATATGGTACCCAGGTTTTATAGAGAGATTCAGAGCTTTCACTTTCAATCTTATTCAGACCTTATCCATTGCTTTTCAGGGAATTCATGTGACTGTTTGTAAGGAGCCAAACAGACCTTCAGCCCAACATATTCGTGCTGACCGGTAACAACCTGTCCGTACTGATCCCAATTAACAGCAACCCTCCTCTAGACATCTCGGACTCCCCTCTCCCCATCCACCCACCTCTTTCTCGCGACTCAACACTCACCCACCTCTCTCTTCTCACAACCCACTCCCCACCCACACCTCTCTCTTGCCCACTTCCCAACCACCCATCCCTCTCCCCCACTTCTCTCCCGTATTTCTGACCCCCTCTCCAAACCCCACCCAGCAAAAGGCAGAGTGAGTGATGAACCAGTGACCCGGCCAGTGACTGACTGATTCAGACTCTCAGTGTGATCTCTGCTGATACCGTACCCTGGTTTTATAGAGAGATTCAGAGCTTTCACTTTCAACCCCACCCCAGCCTCCTCTCTCTCCCTATTCACCTCCCACTCACTTCTCTCTGCCCACTTCAGACTCTCAGTGTGACCTCTGCTGATACTGCTGTTTCTGTACCCTGGTTTACAGAGAGGTTCAGAGCATTTACTTTCAAACCTTTCTGTTCAAAGAAATCATGTGATTATTTGTACGGCGTCAAACAGACATTCAGCCCAACATATTCATGCTGACCGGTAACTAACTGTCCATACTGACCCAATTAACACCTCACTTCCCTCTCCGCAATTCCCAGCCACCTCTCTCTCCCCACTCCACCCAGCACTCTCTCACCCCACCCACCTTGCTCTCCGCACTCCCCACCCACCCACCCTCTCTCCCCAATTGCCACTCACCTATCTATCTCTCCTATCCCCTCCCAGCCACCTCTTCTCCTCTCCCCACCCATCATTACCCACCCATCATTTCCTCCCCACTCCACATTTACCCATCCTTCTCTCCCCTCTCCCCACCACCCACCTCTCTCTCCCCACCCTAGAGCAACTCTGCTTCGCCCGTCTACTCAGTGCCCATTTCTCTCCCCTCCTCCCCTCTATAACCCCCTAACTCAGCCCTCCCTCTCAACCAGCCTCTGCCCCACTCCCATTACACACCACACCCCAGCCCTCTCTGACCATCTCTTTCTTCCTCACTCCTTATCCCTGTCTCCCCACGTCTGTTCCCTGATTCAATCCTCTCCATCTCCAGCACTGACTGAGAGTCACTGACTTGAATCACTATCTCTGTTTCTCTCTCTGCAGATGCTGCCCGACCTGGTGAGTCTGAGCAGCCGTTTCCAATTTTACCTCAGATTCCCGTGTCTGCAGTTTCCTGTCGATGCTGCTGTTAGCCGAAGGTTCGTGGTGTGGGACACACAGGTTGTCACCGGAGAAATGAAGTCAGCTTTCTTCAGTCTGGAGAAATAATATCTGGAAGGAGGGTGAACGGAATTCCAGAGACAACAGTGAATCAGTCCAAACCAAACTGTAAAACAGCAAAAGGCAGAGTGAGCGATGAACCAGCTGTTTCTGTCAGTAACCCGGCCAGTGACTGACTGATTCAGACTCTCAGTGTGATTTCTGCTAATATGGTACCCAGGTTTTATAGAGAGATTCAGAGCTTTCACTTTCAATCTTATTCAGACCTTATCCATTGCTTTTCAGGGAATTCATGTGACTGTTTGTAAGGAGCCAAACAGACCTTCAGCCCAACATATTCGTGCTGACCGGTAACAACCTGTCCGTACTGATCCCAATTAACAGCAACCCTCCTCTAGACATCTCGGACTCCCCTCTCCCCACCCACCCACCTCTTTCTCATGACTCAACACTCACCCACCTCTCTTCCCACAACCCACTCCCCACCCACCCATCTGTCCACCCAGTTCCCGCTCCCCACTACTCACCCAACCATCTCTCTCCCTCCCTATTCCTGACCCAATGACCCATCTCTCTCCCCATTCCCCACTCGCCCTTCACTCTCTCCTAATCCCCACTCCAGCCTCCTCTCTCTCCCTGTTCACCACCCACTCACTTTTCTCTGCCCACTTCAGACTGTCAGTGTGACCTCTGCTGATACTGCTGTTTCTGTACCCTGGTTTACAGAGAGGTTCGAGCTTTTACTTTCAAACTTTCCTTTTCAAAGAAATCATGTGATTATTTGTATGGAATCAAACAGGCATTTGGCCCAACATATTCGTGCTGACCGGTAACTACCTGTCTGTACTGATCCCAATTAACAGCAACCCTCCTCTAGACATCTCTCACTCCTAACCCTCCCTCCTCACACCCCACCCACCTTCCTCTTTCTCCCCAATCTCCAGCCCCCACCACTCTCCCCACTCCCCACCCATCCACCTCACTCCCCAACCTCCACCCCACCACCTCTATCTCCCCACTCCCTACCCACACACCTCTCTCCCCCCATTCCCACTTTCCACTCACCTCACTCCACCCACCCACCTCTCTTCCCACTCCCCGCCTACTCACTTCTCTCCCTACTACCAACCCAATCACCTCTCCCCATTCCCCACCCACATCTCTCCCCACTACTCACCCACGCACCGACTCACCCCTCTCTCCCCACTCCCCAGCCTCCATCCTCTCACCCACTACCCACCCACACCTCTCTAATTCCTCCCCAACCACTTACCTCACTTCCGTCTCCCCAATTCCCAGCCACCTCTCTCTCCCCACTTCCCACCTCCCACCTATATCTATCTCTCCTATTCCCTCCCAACCACCTCTTCCCCTCTTCCCACCCACCTATCATTCTCTCCCCACTCTTCATTCACCTATCCTTTTCTCCCCTCTCCCCACCCTAGACCAACTCTGCTTCACGTGTTACTCAGTGCTAATTTCTCTCCGCTCCTCCCCTCTACAACCCCCCAACTCACCCATCCCTCTCGACCAGCCTCTGCCCCACTCCCATTACACCCCACACCCCAGCCCTCTCTGACCATCTCTTTCTTCCTCACTCCTTATCCCCGTCTCCCCACGTCTGTTCCCAGATTCAATCTTCTCAATCTCCAGCACTGACTGAGAGTCACTGACTTGAATCACTATCTTTGTTTCTCTCTCTGCAGATGCTGCCCGACCTGGTAAGTCTGAGCAGCCATTTCCAATTTTACCTCAGATTCCCGTGTCTGCAGTTTCCTGTCGATGCTGCTGTTAGCCGAAGGTTCGTGGTGTGGGACACACACAATGTACCCGTAATGGGATCAGCCATATCTACGGCTTTTTGTGGACCTTTCCATTCAAAGGCTTTGGTGTTCCCTACCAAACCATAATTCAACCAGTCAATATACTCTCCACCACAAATCAATGGAAGTGTGTCAAAGTTTTATATGACAGGCTGAAACTTCACAAACTTCTAAGAGAGTACTGAGAGGGAGCACGAGAAGAGAGCCATTTTTTCAATCAGGTCCAATGTCAAGATTAACAAGGCAGAACTTCATGGCAGTTTCTCAGAATTGGACTGCAACTAATCACTGAGCAGGATTCATGAGAGAGGGTGAATAAATATAATTCAAGCACAAGTGGAGCGGCCATTGTAGTGAGTGGGTCAGTGTTCAGAGTGGCTTTGGCTCGTCAGGCTTGGGTGGGGTCAGCATCTGTTCAGTTGATGGAGACCATGTTAAGCATCATGACCTCCACTGTTGTGATGAGGCTACACTTAGGTTGGAGTGTATTCCGTTTGTGTTGCCTCCAACCTGATGGCATGAACATTGATATCTCAAACTTCTGGTAATGACCCCCACCCCCACCCTTCACCATCTCCAATCCCCTTTACCCTCCCTCACCTTATCTCCTTGCTCATCCATCCTCTAGTGCTCCTCCCCCCTTTTCTTTCTTCCATGGCCTTCAGTCTCTTTCACCCATCAACTTCCCAGCTCTTTACTTCATCCCTCCCCCTCCAAGTTTCACCTATCACCTGATGGTTCTCACTCCCCTCCCCATCTTTCTAATCTACTCCTCAGCTTTTTTACTCCAGTCGTACCGAAGGGTTTCAGCCTGAAACATCAACTGTACTCTTTTCCACAGATGCCGCCTGGCCTGCTGAGTTCCTCCAGCATTTTGTGTGTGTTGTATCTGTTGAGTTTCTCCTTTTCTTTGTAATTGTTCATTCCTCACCTGTTGGGACACAGTAGTGCAGAGAGAATGACTCCAGGGACAGTGTTTTGTTCTGTGTGTGAGATAGGGGAGACCTCCATTCTCCCAGATAACCACACCTGCACCAGGTGCTCCTCAGAAAATGTGTTGAGGATCTGGAGCTGCAGTTCAATGATCTTCAGCTCAAACAGGAGAATGAGGAGGTGATAGGCAGGAGGTGACCCCTGAGTAACAGGAAGCAGGGACCTGGGTGACTGTCAGGAGGAGGAGGGAAAATACACATTGTATCGAATGGAGAGGCAGGTAGGCAGAGGGGGTGGTTTGGCTCCATCGGTAAAAAAATTCACGTCATTGGAAAGAGGTGATGTAGGATCAGAAAGTGTTGAATCGCTGTGAGTAGAGCTAAAGAACCGACAGGGTAAAAAGACTGAGAGGAGTTATACGCAGACCCTCAAATAGTAGTAAAAATATGGTTTACAAATTACAATGTGAGGTACAAACGCATGCAAAAAATGCAATGTTATGTTCGTCATTGGGGATTTCAATATGCAGGTAGATTGGGAAAATCAGATTGATGCAGGAGACCAAAAGGGGGGAATTTCTAGAGTACGTCCGAGACAGCTTTTTAGCCAGCTCATAGTTGAACCCACTAGGAGGTAAGCTATTCTAGATTGGGTGTTGTACAATGAACCAGAATTGATTGGAAAGCTTAAGGCAAAGGAACCCTCAGGAGCCAGTGATCACAATATAACAGAAATCACCTTGCAATTCGAGAAGGAGAAGGTAATGACAGATGTATCAGTGTTACTGTGGGTAAAGGGAATTACAGAGATACGAGAGAGGATCTGGCCTAAATTGAATGGAAAAAGAACACTGGCAGGGAGGAAGGCAGATCAGCCATTGTTGGAATTTCTGGGAGCAATTTGGAAGGTTCAGGATTCCTTCCCAAAGTGGAAGAAATATTCTAAAGGCAGAATGACAAAACCATGACTGGCAAGTTAACTCAAAGCCAAAAATCAGTGGGAAGTTAGAGGATTGGGAAACTTTTAAAAGCCAACTTAAAGTAGTGGCAAAGAAGGAAAAGATGGAATATGAAGGCAAGCTAGCCAATAATATTAAAGAGGATACCAAAAGTTTCTTCAGATACATAAGGAGTAACAGAGAGGTAAGAGTAGATATCGGATTGCTGGAAAATGATGCTGGAGAGAGAGGGGACAAGAAATGGTGAATGAACTGAAGAAGTATTTTGCATCAGTCTTCACTGTGGAAGACACTAGCAGTATGCTGGAAGTTCCAGTGGGTCGGGGGGGCAGAAATGTGTGATGGTGCCACGATTAGGGAGAAAGTTCTTGAGAAACAAAAAAGTCTGAAGGTTCATAAGTCACCTGGACCAGATGGCACACACCCCAGGATTCTGAAAGAGGTAACTGAAGAGATTGTGAAGGCATTGGTAGTGATCTTTCAACGATCAATTGATTCTGCCATGCTTCCAGAGGACTGGAAAATTGAAAATGTCATTCTATTCTTCAGAAAAGGAGCGAGGCAGAAAAAAGGAAATTATAGGCTAGTTTGACTGACCTCAGTAATTGTGAAGACATTGTAGTCATTTTTTTTTTTAAGGATGTAGTTTTGGGGTACATGAAGGCACATGATATCATATACCATAGTCCGCATGGTTTCCTCAAGGGAAAGTCTTGCCTGACAAATCTGTGGGAATTCTTTGCCTCAAATGGCTGTGGAGGTCAAGTAATTGAGTATATTTAAAGCGGAGATTGTTAGGTTCTCGATTAGTCAGGGTATGCATGGTTACAAGAAGAAAGCAGGAGAATAGGGTTGACAGGGTTAATAAATCAGCCATGATAGAATAGCTGATAAGCCCGAACGAGCTGAATGGCCTAATTGTGCTGGTCTGTCTGAAGGTCTTGTGGTGTTAACACACACCGGTCCTTGTTGAGGGATCAGCATTGGAAAGGGTGAGCAGTCTCCAGTTCCTGGTTGTCAACGTCTCAGAGGATTTATCCTTGACCTGACATATTGATGCAATTATGAGGAAAGCACATTAAATTTCCACAGATGTACCCTGGAGAACATTCCGACTGGGTGTATCACCACCTGCTATGGAGAGACCAGTGACCAGGTTTGGAACAAGCTGCAGGACATTGTATACTCACCAACTCCAACATGGGGACCAGCCTCCCTCCATCGAGAACATCTTCAAAAGGTGATGCTTCAGGAAGAAAGCATCCCCATTAAGGGCTCTCACCATCTTGAACAAGTCCTCTTCTCATTACTACCATCAGGCAGGAGCCTGAAGACTTGCCCTCAATGGTTTAGGAACAGCTTCTTTCCCTCTGCCATCAGATTTCTGAATGGTCCATGAATCAGAAACAGATCAGAATCAGGTTTATTATCAATGGCATGTGTCGTGAAATTTGTTAACTTACAGCAGCAGCTCAATGCAATACATTATATAGAAAAAGAAGAAAAAATAATAAGTAAAGTAATTACAGTACACATGTATTGAATAGATTAAAAATCATCCAAAAGCAGAAATAATACAAACATAAAAAACTTACAGCACAATACAGGCCCTTCATCCCACAAAGCTGTGCGGAAATATATATTAAAAAAAGTGAGGTAGTGTTCACAGGTTCAACGTCCATTTAGAAATTGGATGGCAAAGGGGATGAAGCTGTTCCTGAATCGCTGAGTGTGTGCCTTCAGGCTTCTGTACCTCCTACCTGATGGTAACAGTGAGAGAAGGGCATGGCTTGGGTGCTGGAAGTCCTTAATAATGGACACTGCCTTTATGACACACCGCTTCTTGAAGCTGTCCTGGGTACTTTGTAGGCTGGTACCCAAGATGGAGCTGACTAAATTTACAATCCTTTGCAGCTTCTTTCAATCCTGTGCAGTAGCCACCCACGCCCATACCAGACAGTGACGCAGCCTGTCAGAATGCTGTCCATGGTACATCTATAGAAGTTTTTGAGTGTTTTTGTTGACATACCAAATCTCTTCAAACTCCTAATGAAGTATAGTTGCTGTCTTGCCTTCTTTATAGCTGCATCAATATGCTGGGACCAGGTTAGATCCTCAGAGATCTTGACAGCCAAGAACATGAAACTGCTCACTCTCTCCACTTCTGATCCCTCTATGAGGATTGGTATGTGTTCCTTTGTCTTACCCTTCCTGAAGTCCACAATCAGCTCTTTTGTCTTACTGACGTTGAGTGCAAGGTTCTTGATGTGACACCACTCCACTAGTTGGCATATCTCACTCTTGAATGACCTCTTGTCTCCATCTGAGATTATACCAACAATGGTTGTATTATCAGCAAATTTATAGGTGGTATTTGAGTTATGCCTTACCACACTGTCATGGGTATAGAGAGAGTAGAGCAGTGGGCTAAGCACACACCACAGTAAGGAGGGGGGCATGGAGGGATGAGGATGTCCTTGTTAGCTTGCTCCTGGGGCTGGCGAAAACAGCCATCCGAGAGTCTTGGAAATGGGTGGCGGGAGGATCTGCCCGGGCAGACTGCCTGGCAATGTTTAGGGTGTATGTTCGTGCTCGGGTAAATATTGAAAAGGAACACGCGCGGTCCAAGGTAACCTTAGAGGCGTTCTGGGACCGTTGGGCTCCGCGGGGTGTAAATGCCATCATTGATAGAGATGGGAACATTTTGTTTTAATGTATATTGTCTATTTGTAGTGAAGTAATTGTGTTAGTCACTGTTTTGTATATATTGTATAGCACCGATATTTATAATAAATGAATTTTGTAAAAAAAAAAGAGGTGCATCAGTGTTGATCGTTAGTGAGGAGGAGATGTTATCACCAATCTACACAGACTGTGGTCTCCCATTTAGGAAGTCAAGGATCTAATTGCAGGGGGAGGTACAGAGGCCCAGGTTCTGTAACTTCTCAATCAGGATTGTGGGATTGATGGTGTTAAATGTTTTGCTCTTGTCGATGAACAGCATCCTGACATAGGTGTTTGTGTTGTCCAGGTGGTCAAAGGCTGTGTGAAGATCCATTGAGATTGCATCTGCCGTTGACCTATTGTGGCGATAGGCAAATTGCAGTGGGTCCAGGTCCTTGCTGAGGCAGGAGTTCAGTCTAGTCATAACCAACCTCTCTAAGCATTTCATCACTGTCGATGTGAGTGCTACCGGGTGACAGTCATTAAGGCAGCTCACATTATTCTTCTTAGGCATTGGTATAATTATTGCCTTTTTGAAGTAAGTGGGAACTTCTGTCCGTAGCAGTGTGAGGTTGAAAATGTCCTTGAATACTCCCACTAGTTGGTTGGCACAGGTTTCCAGAGCCTTACCAGGTACTCCATCGGGACTTTCCACCTTTGAGGGTTCACCCACTCTAAAGACAGCCTAACATCGGCCTCTGAGACAGAGATCACAGGGCCATCAGGTGCAGCAGGGATCTTCACAGCTGTAGTTATATTCTCCCTTTCAAAGCGGGCATAGAAGGTATTGAGTTCATCTGGTAGTGAAGCATCGCTGTCATTCATGCTATTGGGTTTCGCTCTGAGGAAGTAATGTCTTGCAAACCCTGCCAGAGTTGTCATACCTCCAATGTTGCCTCCAACCTCGTTCGAAATTATCTTTGCCCTTGAAATAGCCCTTCACAAATCATACCTGGTTTTCTGGTACAGGCCTGGGTCGCCAGACTTGAGAGCCACAGATCTAGCCTTCAGCAGAAGACGTACATCCTGGTTCATCCAGGGCTTTTGGTTTGGGAATGTACAGTAAGTCTTTGTGGGCACACACTCACCCAGACAGGTTTTAATGAAGTCGTTAACAACTGCAGCATACTCATCCAGGTTTAAAGATGAATCCTTGAATACAGTCCAGTCCACTGATTCAAAGCAGTTTTGTGCTTCCCTTGTCCAAACCTTCTTGGTTCTCACTACTGGTGCTGCAGTCTTCTTCTCTGCCTATACTCCGGGAATAGAAGTACAGCCAGGTGATCAGACTTCCCAAACTGAGGGCGTGGAATAGCACGGTAGGCATTCTTGATGGTGATGTAACAATGGTCCAGTGTTAGCTTCTTCTGGTATTGCAAGTGATCTGTTGATGGTAATTGCTTAGTGATTTGTTCAGACTGGCCTGGTTAAACCCCCCCCCCCCCCAAAACATTGGTGAAGGCGTTAGGGTGTGTTGTTTCGTGCATGTTGATCCCATTGCTCAGATCATCTAAAGTCTGCTTGACATTGGCCTGAGGTGGAATGTAAACTGCTACCAAATGACCCCAGAGAACTCCTGTGGTGGGTAAAATGGACGGCACTTTACTGCTAGATATTCCAGGTCTGGTGAGTAGAATTAGGACAACACTGATATATTTGTGCACCGAGAAGAGTTGACCATGAGGCATACTCCTCCACCTCTGCTTCTGAGAGAATCTATAGATCTATCCTGACGGTGTATAGTAAACCCATGGATCTGAATCGCTGCATCCGGTACGGAAGGGGTTAACCAGGATTCCGTGAAACAAAGGACACACGCGGTCCAAATGTCCCTCTGATTCAGCACTCTGGCTCTGAGATCATGGATTTTATTCACCAGAGACTGCACATTTGCCAGCAAGTATAGGGAGTTTAAAACCCCGTTTCCTTAAACGCACTTGTATCCCTGACCTGCAGCCACATTTCCCGCGTGGAATCCGTGGAATCTGTCCGCAGTCGGCATTGTTTCTGTCAGTATTAAGCAGTGATAGTTCATTTAAACACATCAAGACATCTTTGTTGACTGTAATGAACTTGGAAGCAGTTATGCTTTAGCTGTATCAGGCTGAAATGAGAATATTTAATCGTATCTATTGAGAGTTCTGCTGTCACACGAGTCGTTTCCACATCCTTCTGTAGTGAGGTGACCAGAACTGAACACTGTACTCCAAGTGGGGTCTGACCAAGGTCTCGTATAGTTGTAACATTACCTCACGGCTCTTGAACTCAATCCCACTGTGGACACATCATGCACCTTCTTAATAACACTGTCAACCTGCACTGCAGCTTTGAGTGTTCAATGGACACAATCCCCAAGATCTCTCTGATCCTCCACACTGCCAAGAGTCTTACCTTTAACACTATATTCTGTCTTCAAATTTGACTTACCAAAATGAACCCCATCTCCTCCGCATCTGCTCTCAGGATGAGGCTTTCATTCCAGAAATAGATCGACAAACCCACTTGTCCAGGTAGCCCCATTGTTTCAGCTTGTTCTTGCCCCACTGAACTAATACCGGCATACCTCGAGTCTGTTTTATCCCCCAAGTTCACTTCCTTCCTACCTACATCCGTGACACCCCACACTCTCTTGATCTTTGCAACAAGTTCAAGTTCCCTCGCCCCCATCATCTTACTTTTACTATGGATGTCCAGTCCCTATAGACCTCGATCCCCCACCAGGAAGGCCTCAAAGCTCTGGTTTTTTTCTGGACACCAGACCTAACCAGTTCCCCTCCACCACCACTTTCCTCTGCCTAGCGGAACTCCTCACTCTAAATAATTTCTTCTCCCACTTCCTTCAAATAAAAGGGGTAGCCATAGGCACTCACATGGGTTGAACTCCATCTGCCATCTCAGCCCAGTTCTACATCCTATCAATGTCCCACTGTAACCTCTGACAACCCTCCAGACTATCCACAACATTCCCAACCTTTGTATCATCAGAAAACATACTATCCAACCCTTCTACTTCTTCATCCAGCATTTTTAAAAATCATAAAAAGGATGGGTCCTTGTGGAAGAAAATACCCAGAGCTGTCACTGTATTGAGCGAGGAAGGGTTAATGATCTTCAAATGTAAAATCAAAGCCTACTGTGATTAATGTACTCTGTGCTGTTGACAACGTGCCTTTCAGTCAGGCTGATTAAAATAACTTCTTTGTTCTAAGAATTATCTCATGTCTGATATACTCTTTTGAGAAATTACCACTGAAGTAAATGTGTAACTGCTCGGGGCATATCCTGCAACTTTGCTGCTCAGCAGAACGGCCATTGAAGATCCTCCTTCTGATTTATGTGTTTTTCTCCCGTGTGTTTGGGATACAAATAAGAGCGTGACCAGAGTCTCGGAACTCCGCTTTTAGGGGATGAGCTCTCCGTGATATCACGCTACAATGAAGGCACTCTGAAGCCATCTCCCTCCGTGTCCGAGTGTTAGTTCTTTTTCCGCAACAACAAATGGCGATGAGGATGGGATCCTCATAAGACGCTCCACTCCCTTTCAAGTTGGGAAGGACTGACGAGGCGGATGGCTTTGCAGAATCCCAAAAAGAATCCGAGCGGAAAAAGGGGACTTTCCAAGTTAGGAAAGGCACCGGCATCCTAGCTGAAAGGGGGACGGCCGTAGTTTTTCTGACGCCCTAGCTTAAAGGGTGGGGGTGGGGGGGGGGAGCCCTAGTTCAGTCCCTTCCTACCTACACCCATGACAACTCACATGCTCCTGATCTATGCAAGGATTTGAGTTCTCTAGGGACTTGGAGTACTGTGTTCAGTTCTGGTCGCCTCACTACAGGAAGGATGTGGATACCATAGAGAGAGTGCAGAGGAGATTTACAAGGATGTTGCCTGGATTGCAGAGTGTGCCTTATCAGAATAGGTTAAATGAACTTGGCTTTTTCTCCTTGGAGCGACGGAGGATGAGAGGTGACCTGATAGAGGTGTATAAGATGATGAGAGGCATTGATCTTGTAGATAGACAGAGGCTTTTTCCCAGAGCTGAAATGGCTAACACGAGGGGTATAGTTTTAAGGTTCTTGGAAGTGGGTACAAGGGGGTTGTCAGAGGTAAGGTTTCCACACAGAGTGGTGGGTGTGTGGAATGCACTGCCAGTGATGGCAGTAGAGGTGGATACAACAGGGTCTTTTAAGAGATTCTTGGATAGTACATGGAGCTTAGAAAAATAGAGGGCTGAACTTGAGAGTATTTCTGACATGAGGAAAGCTGCAGATGCTGGAAATTCAAACAACACACACAAAATGCTGGTGAAACACAGCAGGCCAGGCAGCATCTATAAGGAGAAGCACTGTCGACATTATAGATGCTGCCTGGCCTGCTGTGTTCCACCAGCATTTTGTGTGTGTTGTTAGAGTAATTCTAGGCAGTTTCTGGAGTAGGTTACATGGTTGGCAGAACATTGTGGGCTGAAGGGCCTGTAACGTGCTGTAGATTTCGATTTTCTATGTTCTATCACCACCTAGCTTCTGGTATCATTCCCACCCTCTCCTTTCCACATCTGCCTATCACCTCTCTTCCACCTGTCACCAACTAACTTCTGGCACCATTCCCACTATCTCCTTCCCATATCAGCCAATCACCTCCCTCCCTGCTTTGAGAGGTTGGTCGAGGATTACATCTGCAGCATGCTCCCACCCAAACTGGACCCCTACAATTCACCTTCCGACACAACTGATTGACAGTTGATGCAATAGCCACTGCTCTACAAACTGTCATTACACATCCGGAGAAGAAGGATGCTTATGTGAGAATGCTGTTCGGCATTCAATACCACAATTCCTTCCAGGCTCGACAAGAAGCTCAGACACCTCGGCCTTCACCCTGCTTTGTGCAGCTGGATCCTGGACTTCCTGTCAGATTGCCGGCAGGTGGTAAGAGTGGGCTCCCTCACCTCCACCCCTCTGACTCTCAATACAGGAGCCTCTCAGGGCTGTGTACTTAGTCCTCTCTTTTACTCCCTGTATACCCATGACTGTGTCACCACCCACAGCTCCATTCTGCTAATTAAATTTGCTGATGATACTATATTAATTGGCCTAATTTCAAACAATAACGAGGTAGCCTACAGGGAAGATGTCATCTCTCTGACACAGTGGTGTCAAGAAAACAACCTCTCCCACAATGTCACAAAAAGCAAAGGAGCTGGTTGTGGATTACAGGAGAAATGGAGACGGGCTAACTCTTATTGACAATTGATCTAGGGTTGAGAGGGTAGACAGCTTTAAGTTCCTCGACATCCACATCACTGAGGACTTCACGTGGTCTGTGAAAACCAGCTGTGAGATGAAAAAGGCACAACAGCGCCTCTTTCACCTCAGACAGTTGAGGAGGATTTGTATGGGCCCCCAAATCCTAAGAACTAAGAATGTGAAAAGAAAAAGATTGGTTAAGACAAATGTAGGTCCCTTACAGTCAGAAACGGGTGAATTGATCATGGGGAACAAAGACATGGCAGACCAACTGAATAACTACTTTGGTTCTGTCTTCACTAAGGAGGACATAAATAATCTTCTGAAAATAGTAGGGGACCGAGGGTCTAGTGAGATGGAGGGACTGAGGGAAATACATGTTAGTAGTGAAGTGGTGTTAGGAAAATTGAAGGGATTAAAGGCAGATAAATCCCCAGGGCCAGATGGTCTGCATCCCAGAGTGAATAAGGAAGTAGCCCAAGAAATAGTGGATGCATTAGTGATAATTTTTCAAAACTCCTTAGATTCTGGATTAGTTCCTGAGGATTGGAGGGTGGCTAATGTAACCCCACTTCTTTAAAAAAGGAGGGAGAGAGAAACCGGGGAATTATAGACCGGTTAGTCTGACATCGGTGGTGGGGAAAATGCTAGAGTCGGTTATCAAAGATGTGATAACACAGCACATTTGGAAAGAGGTGAAATCATCAGACAAAGTCAGCATGGATTTGTGAAAGGAAAATCATGTCTGACGAATCTTATAGAATTTTTTGAGGATGTAACTAGTAGAGTGGATAGGGGAGAACCAGTGGATGTGGTATATTTGGATTTTCAAAAGGCTTTTGACAAGGTCCCACACAGGAGATTAGAGTGCAAACTTAAAGCACACGGTATTGGGGGTATGGTATTGATGTGGATAGAGAATTGGTTGGCAAACAGGAAGCAAAGAGCGGGAATAAACGGGACCTTTTCAGAATGGCAGGCAGTGACTAGTGGGGTACCGCAAGGCTCAGTGCTGGGACCCCAGTTGTTTACAATATATATTAATGATTTAGACGAGGGAATTAAATGCAGTATCTCCAAGTTTGCAGATGACTCGAAGCTGGGCGGCGGTGTTAGCTGTGAGGAGGAAGCTAAGAGGATGCAGGGTGACTTGGATAGGTTAGGTGAGTGGGCAAATTCATGGCAAATGCAGTTTAATGTGGATAAATGTGAGGTTATCCACTTTGGTTGGAAGAACAGGAAAACAGATTATTATCTGAATGGTGGCTGATTAGGAAAAGGGGAGGTGCAACGAGACCTGGGTGTCATTGTACACCAGTCATTTAAAGTGGGCATGCAGGTACAGCAGGAGGTGAAAAAGGCAAATGGTATGTTGGCATTCATAGCAAGAGGATTCAAGTACAGGAGCAGGGAGGTTCTACTGCAGTTGTACAAGGCCTTGGTGAGACCACAGCTGGAGTATTGTGTGCAGTTTTGGTCCCCTAATCTGAGGAAAGACATTCTTGCCATAGAGGGAGTACAAAGAAGGTTCACCAGTTTGATTCCTGGGATGGCAAGACTTTCATATGAAGAAAGACTGGATTGACTAGGCTTATACTCGCTGGAATTTAAAAGATTGAGGGGGGATCTTATTGAAATGTATAAAATTCTAAAGGGATTGGACAGGCTAGATGCAGGAAGATTGTTTCCGATGTTGGGGAAGTCCAGAATGAGGGGTCACAGTTTAAGGATAAAGGGGAAGCCTTTAAGGACCGAGATGAGGAAAAACTTCTTCACACAGAGAGTGGTGAATCAGTGGAATTCTCTGCCACAGGAAACAGTTGAGGCCAGTTCATTGGCTATACTTAAGAGGGAGTTAGATATGGCCCTTGTGGCTAAAGGGATCAGGGGGTATGGAGAGAAAGCAGGTACAGGGTTCTGAGTTAGATGATCAGCCATGATCATACTGAATGGCGGTGCAGGCTCGAAGGGCCGAAAGGCCTACTCCTGCACCTATTTTCTATGTTTTTATGTAACTTTCTATGGGGGCACAATTGAGAGCATTCTGACTGGCTGCATCACTGCATGGTATGGGAACTGTACCTCCCTTAATCGCAGGATTCTGCAGAGAGTGGTGTGGAGAGTCCAGCGCATCTGCAGATATGAACTTCCCACTATTCAGGACCCTTGCAAAGACAGGTATGAAAAAAAGGGACCAAAGGATCATTGGGGACCCGAGTTACCCCAACCCAAACTGTTCCAGCTGCTACCATCCGGGAAATGGTACAACAGCACCAACAGGCTCCTGGACAGCTTCTTCCACCAGGCCATCAGACTGATGAACTCACACTGATTTGAGTGTACTCTATGTTACATTGACTGTTCTATTTATGATAAATTATTATGAATTATATGATTGCACATTGCACAGTTAAACAGAGATGTAACAAAGATTTTTACTCCTCATGTCTGTGAAGGATGTAAGAAATAAAGTTAATTCAATTCAGTTCAATTCCACCTATCACCACCTTGCTTCTGGCACCATTCTCACTCTCTCCTTCTCACATCTGCCTATCACCCCCCTTTCACCTTGATCTACCCATCAGCTGTCAGCCCCCCTGCCCTCCACCTTTTATATTGGATATCTCCCCTCTATCTTTCAGTCTAGATGAAGGATCGGACTTAAATCTTTGAGTCCATTTCCCTCCCTAGATGCTGACCAAACTGCTGAGCTCCCTGGGAAGTGAGGGATGAGATTTCTGTGTCTTTGGCAATGATGTTTGTGTCCTCACTGGACACAGGAGAAGTACCAGATGACTGGAGAGTGGAAAATGTCAATCCTTTGTTCAAGAAAGGGAGTAGGGCTAACCATGGGAATTATAGACCAGTGTTGGCAAATTATTGGAGAGAATTCTTAGAGATAGTATTTATGACTATTTGGAGAAACATAGTCTGATTAATACAGTCAGGATGGCTTTGTGAGGGGCAAATCATGCCTCACAACCCTGATTGAACTCTTTAAGGATGTGACAAAACACATTGATGAAGACAAAGCAGTGGGTACGGTATAAATTAATTTTAGTCAGGCATTTGACAAGGTTTCCCATGTTAGGCTCATTCAGAATGTCTGGGGCATGGGATCCAGGGAAACTGGGCTGTGTGGATACAAGATTGGCTTGTCCGAAGAAGTTAGAGGGTGGTTGTAGATGGAGAGTATTCTGCCTGGAGGTTGGTAACTGGTAGTGTTCCACAGGGATCTGTTCTGGGACCCCCGTTCTTTGTGATGGTTAGAAATGACCTGGAAGAGGGAATAGAAGGGTAGATTAGTAGGTTTGCAGATCACACGAAGGTTGATGGGGTTGTGGACAGTGTGGAGTGTAGCTGTTCTGTAGGTTGCAATGGGACATCTCCTCCTCACTGACAATCAACACTGGAGCACTTCAAGGGTGTGTGCTTAGCCCACTGCTCTACTCTCTATATACACATGACTGTGTGGCTAGGCACAGCTCAAATACCATCTATAAATTTGCTGTTATACACCATGGGTAGCAGAATCTCAGATGGTCATGAGAAGGTGTACAGAAGTGAGATATGCCAACTAGTGGAGTGGTATCACAGCAAGAACCTTGCACTCAACGTCAGTAAGACAAAAGAGCTGATTGTGGACTTCAGGAAGGGTAAGACAAAGGAACACATACCAATCCTCATAGAGGGATCAGAAGTGGAGAGAGTGAGCAGTTTAAGGATCAGAAGTGGAAAGAATGAGCAGTTTAAGGATCAGAAGTGGAAAGAATGAGCAGTTTAAGGATCAGAAGTGGAGAGAGTGAGCAGTTTAAGGTTCCTGGGTGTCAAGATCTCTGAGAATCTAACCTGGTCCCAGCATATTGATGCAGTTATAAAGAAGGCAAGACAGCGACGATACTTCATTAGGAGTTTGAAGAGATTTGGTATGTTAACAAAAACACTCAAAAACTTCTATAGATGTACCGTAGAGAGCATTCTGACAGGCTGCATCGCTGTCTGGTACAGGGGGTGGGGGGGGGGTGGGGGGAAGTGGTGCTACTGCACAGGACTGAACGAAGCTGCAAAGCATTGTAAATTTAATCAGCTCCATCTTGGGTACAAGCCTACCAAGTACCCAGGACATCCTCAAGAAGCAGTGTCTCAGAAAGGCAGTGTCCATTATTACGGACCTCCAGCACCCAGGCCATGCCCTTTTCTCACTGTTACCATCAGGTAGGAGGTAGAGAAGCCTGAAGGCACACACTCAGTGATTCAGGAACAGCTTCTTCCCCTCTGCCATCCGATTCCTAAATGGACATTGAAGCTGTGAACACTAACTCACTTTTTTTAATATATATTTCTAAGGTAAGGATATGTTCTGCACGGCTTTGTGGGGCGAAGGGCCTCTATTGTGCTGTAAGATTTTTATGTTTGTATTATTTCTGCTTTTGGATGATTTTTAATCTATTCAATATACGTGTACTGTAATTACTTTACTTATTATTATTATTATTTTCTTCTTTTTCTATATAATGTATTGCATTGAATTGCTGCTGTAAGCTAACAAGTTTCACGACACATGCTGTTGATAATAAACCTGATTCTGACTCTGATTCATGGACCATTCAGAAATCTGACAGCAGAGGGAAAGAAGCTGTTCCTAAACCATTGAGGGTAAGTCTTCAGGCTCCTGTACCTCCTGCCTGATGGTAGTAATGAGAAGAGGACTTGTTCAAGATGGTGAGAGCCCTTAATGGGGGATGCTTTCTTCCTGAAGCATCACCTTTTGAAGATGTTCTCGATGGTGGGAGGCAGGTGCCCATGTTGGAGTTGGTGAGTATACAATGTCCTGCAGCTTGTTCCAAACCTGGTCACTGGTCTCTCCATAGCAGGTGGTGATACACCCAGTCGGAATGTTCTCCAGGGTACATCTGTGGAAATTTAATGTGCTTTCCTCATAATTGCATCAATATGTCAGGTCAAGGATAAATCCTCTGAGACGTTGACAACCAGGAACTGGAGACTGCTCACCCTTTCCAATGCTGATCCCTCAACAAGGACCGGTGTGTGTTAACACCACAAGACCTTCAGACAGACCAGCACAATTAGGCCATTCAGCTCGTTCGGGCTTATCAGCTATTCTATCATGGCTGATTTATTAACCCTGTCAACCCTATTCTCCTGCTTTCTTCTTGTAACCATGCATACCCTGACTAATCGAGAACCTAACAATCTCCGCTTTAAATATACTCAATTACTTGACCTCCACAGCCATTTGAGGCAAAGAATTCCCACAGATTTGTCAGGCAAGACTTTCCCTTGAGGAAACCATGCGGACTATGGTATATGATATCATGTGCCTTCATGTACCCCAAAACTACATCCTTAAAAAAATGAATGCAATGTCGTCACAATTACTGAGGTCAGTCAAACTAGCCTATAATTTCCTTTTTTCTGCCTCGCTCCTTTTCTGAAGAATAGAATGACATTTTCAATTTTCCATTCCCCTGGCAGCATGCCAGAATCAATTGATTCTTGAAGGATCACTACCAATGCCAGGAACTTTCTCCCTAATCATGGCACCATCACACATTTCTGCCCCCCGACCCACTGGAACTTCCAGCATACTGCTAGTGTCTTCTACAGTGAAGACTGATGGAAAATATTTCTTCTGTTCATTCACCATTTTCTTGTCTCCTCTCTCTCCAGCATCATTTTCCAGCAATCCAATATCTACTCTCACCTCTCTGTTACACTTTATGTATCTGAAGAAACTTTAGATTTGGCCATCTTTTCCTTCTTTGCAACTATAAGTTGGCTTTTAAAAGTTTCCCAATCATCTAACTTCCCACTGATTTTTGGCTTTGACTTAACTTGTCAGTCATGGTTATGTCATGGGGTAGGTGGGGAGTAGGGTGAAAGTGGTAGAGGGTGGGTAGTGGAGAGAAAGAGGTGGGTGGGTGGGGAGTGGGGAGGGAGATGGGTGAGTGGAGTGTGGGGTGGGGGGTGTGTGAATCAGGAGAGGGGAGGGAGAGGTGGGTGTGGAGTACGTAGAGAGAGGTGGGTGGGTGGTGATGGGGAGAGAGGAGGGTGTGGAATAGGGAGCGGGAGATAGGTCGGTGATTGGTTGGAAGAGAGCGATGGGAGTGCGGAGTTTGGAGAATGAGTTGGGTGAGTGGTGAGTGGGGAGAGAGGTGTGTGGGTTGGGAGTGGGGTGTGTGAAGAGAGAGGTGGGGAGTGGGGAGAACAAGGTGGGTGGGTGGGGAGTGTGGAGAGAGGTGATTGGGTTGGTAGTGGGGGAGAGAGAGGCGAGTGGGGAGAGAGGTGGGTGGAGGGTTAGGAGTGAGAGATGTCTATAGGATTTGTGATGTTAAGTGGGATCAGTACGGACAGGTAGTTAAAGGTCAACACGAATATGTTGGGCCAAATGTCTGTTTGATTCCACACAGTCACATGATTTCTTTGAAAAGGAAAGTTTGAAAGTAAAAGCTCTGAATCTCTCTGTAAACCAGGGTACAGAAACAGCTGTATCAGCAGAGGTCACACTGAGAGTCTGATGTGGGCAGAGAGAAGTGGGTGGGTGGGGAGTGGGGAGAGAGAGGTGGTTGGGCGGGGAGTGCAGGGTGGTGGGTGGGTCGGGAATGGAGAGGGAGAGGAGGGTGGGGACAGAGATGGTTGAGTGAGTGGTGAGGAGTGGGAAGTGTGTGGGTGTGGAGTCGGGAGAGAGAGGTTGGTGGGGAGAGGGAGGTGGGTGGGTGGGGAGTGGAGAGAGAGAGGTGGGTGGGTGGGAGTGGGGAGTAAGAGGTGGGTGGGTGGGAGTGGGGAGAGGGAAGTGGGTGGGTGGGGAGTGGGGAGAGAGAGTTGGGTGGGTGGGGAGTGGGGAGAGAGAAGTTGGTGGGTGGGGAGTGGGGAGAGAGAGTTGGGTGGGTGGGGAGTGGGTAGTGAGAGGAGGGTGGGTGGGAGTGGGTTGATGATGATTTGGGAGAGAGGGGTGGGGAGTGGGGAGAGAGAGGTGGGTGGGTGGGGACAGGGAAGAAACAGTTGGGTGGGGATTAGGGAGGGAGATTTGGAAGAGAGAGTTGGATGGGTAGGGAGGGGGATGGTGAGGTAGGTGAGTGGGAGTGTGTTGAGAGATGTGGGTGGGGATTGGGGAGAGAGAGAGGTGAGAGGAGGGTGGGTGGGGAGTGTGGAGAGAGAGGGGCTGGGGTGTGGGGAGAGGGAGAGAGAGTTGGGTGGGTGGGGATTGGGGAGAGAGAGGTGGGTGATGCAGAGTGGGGAGGGAGGTGAGGGTCTGTGCGGAGTGGGGAGAGAGAGGTGGGTGGGTGGGGATTGGGGAGAGAGAGGTGGGTGGTGTGGAGTGGGGAGGGAGGTGAGGGTCTGTGCGGAGTGGGGAGAGAGAGATGGGTGGGTGGGGAGTGGGGAGAGAGAGGTGGGTGGGTGGGTAGTGGGGAGAGAGAGTTGGGTGGGTGGGGATTGGGGAGAGAGAGGTGGGTGGTGCGGAGTGGGGAGGGAGGTGAGGGTCTGTGCAGAGTGGGGAGAGAGAGGTGGGTGGGTGGGGATTGGGGAGAGAGAGGTGGGTGGTGCGGAGTGGGTAGTGAGAGGAGGGTGGGTGGGAGTGGGGAGAGAGCTGGGTGGGTGGGGAGTGGAGAGGTTGGTTCGGGAGAGGGGAGAGAGGGAGGGAGGGAGAGAAAGAGAGAGAGAGAGAGAGAGAGAGAGAGAGAGAGACTCTAACGATGAGAGCAGGTGGGGTTGTGTTTGGACTCACTATGGGATATCCGGGATGGGGAAATGTGGGAGACGTTTAGTGGGGTGGTCACAGCGCAGAGACAGAAAGAGGGGAGATTGGTGAGCACCTGGAGGGACAGGTGGTCTGGTATTGCAGGAGTGTCCTGGGGTCAATCCCCTCTCACATGGGAAAGTTCAAAGTAAATTAATTATCAAAGTACATATCTGTCACTATATGCTACCCTGAGATAGCTGATCCCGGATTCCACTCAATTCCAGACACCTGCCTTCTCGCCATATCCTCTGATGCCCTGACCGATCAGGAAACGATCAACTTCCGCCTTAAATATACCCACGGACTTGGCCTCCACCGCAGTCTGTGACAGAGCATTCCACAGATTCACTACTCTCTTGCTAAAAAAATTCCTCCTGACCTCTATTCTAAAAGTTTGCCCCTCAATTTTGAGGCTGTGCCCTCTAGTTCTGGATACCCCCACCTTGGGAAACATCCTCTACATACTCACGCTATCTAGTCCTTTCAATATTCAGTAGGTTTCAATGAGATCCCCCCGCATTCTTCTAAATTCCAGTGAGTACAGGCGTAAAGCTGATAAACGCTCCTTATATGTTAACCCCTCCATTCCCAGAATTATCCTCGGGAACCTCCTCTGGACTCTCTCCAATGACAACACATCCTTTCTGAGAAATGGGGCCCAAAACTGATGGCAATACTCCACGTGCGGTCTGACTCGTGTCTTATTAAGACTGAGCATTGTCTCCTTGCTTTTATATTTTATTCCTCTTGAAATAAATACCATTGCACTTGCCTTCTTTACCACAGACTCAACCTGTAAATTAACCTTCTGGGAGTCTTGCATGAGGACTCCCAAGTCCCTCTGCACCTCTGATGTTTGAACCTTCTCCCCATTTAGATAATAGTCTGCACTATTGTTCCTTCTACCAAAATGCATTATCATACGTTTCCCAACACTGTATTCCATCTGTCAACTTTTTACCCATTCTTCCAATTTGTCTATCTTGCTGTAATCGTATTGTTTCCTCAGCACTACCTACCCCTCCACCTATTTTCATATCATCTGCAACCTTTGCCATAAAGGCACCAATTATTCCAAATCGTTGACAAATAATGTGAAAATTAGTGGTTGCAATATTGACCCCTAAGGAACACCACTAGTCACTGGCAGCCAACCAGAAAAGGCCCCCTTTATTCCCACTCACTGTCTCCTGCCTGTCAGCCATTCCTCTATCCATGCCAGTATCTTTCCTATAACACCATAGGATTTTACCTTGTTAAGCATCCTCATGTGTGGTACCTTATTAAATTCCTTCTGAAAATCCAAGTAAATGACATCCACTGCCTCTCCTTTGATCACACTGCTTGCTACTTCCTTGGAGAACTCTAACAGATTTGTCAGGCAAGATTCTCTTAACAGAAACTATGCTGACTTTGACTTATTTTGTCATTAGTACCTTGAATCCTCATCCTTAATAATAGACTGAACACTTTCCCAACCATTTAAGTTCGGCTAACTGGCCTATAATTTCCTTTCTTTTGTCTTCCTCCCTTCTCAAAGAGTGGAGTGACATTTGCAATCTTCCACTCCTCCGGGACCACGCCAGAATCAAGTGATTCTTGAAAGATCATGACCAATGCATCCGTTATCTCTTCAGCAACCTCTCTCAGGACTCTGGGATGTAGTCCATCTGGCCCAGGTGACTTATCCACCTTAAGAACTTTCAGTTTGTCTAGCTTTTTTTCTTTTGTAATAGCAATGGTTCTCACTCCTACTCCCTGACATTCAGGACCTCTGGCACACTGCTGGTGTCTTCCACAGTGAAGACATTTGCAAAGTACCCATTAAGTTCATCTGCCATTTCTTTGTCCCCCATTACTACCTCACCAACATCATTTTCCAGTGGTCCAATATCAACTCTCACCTCCCTTTTACTCTTTATATAACTGAAAAAACTGGTATCCTGCTTTTTACTATTGGCTAATTTGCCCTCATATTTCATCTTTTCCCTTATAGCTTTTCTAGTTGCCTTTTGTTGGATTTTAGAAGCTTCCCAATCATCCAACTTCCCACTTACTTTTGCTGCCTTATATGCCCTTTCCTTGGCTTTTATGCCGTCCTTAACTTGCTTTGACAAACATGATTACCCACCCCTGCCATTTGAGAACTTCTTTCTCTGTGGAAGGGTTCTCCTAAGGGTTCCTTTACATTAATAAGATCTGGGTCATTACTCAACATCCAATCTAAGGTAACCTTTCCTTGAGTAGGCTCAAGCACAAGCTGTTCTGAAAAGCTATCTAGTAGGCATTCAGCAAATTCCCTCTCTTGCGATCCAACGGCAAGCTGATTTTCCCAATCCCCTTGCATATTGAAGACCCCCATTACAATTGTGTCAATAATGTTATTCCAGCTCCCTTTGCAATCTCAACCCCACATCCTGGCTACTATTTGGAGGCCTATATATGATTCCCAGAATAGTTTTTCTACCTTTTCAACTTCTTAACCCTATCCACAAAGATTAAACATTCTCTGCCCCATGTCACCTCTTTCTAAAGATGTAATTCCATCTCTTACCAACAGAGCCACACCAACACCTATGTCTTCCTTCCTGTCCTTGCAATACAAAGTATATCCTTCAATGTTAAGCTCCCAACTATGACATTCTTTCAGCCTTGACAGTCAGCCTGTGCTCTGGTCCTAGACTCATCCTCCCTGTATCCAGCAATGTTAAACTCTGTACTCAGTTCAGTGAGATCACAACTCATTCTTCTAACCCCCAGTGAACAGAGGGCTGGTCTACTCAACTTCTTACAAGTGACAGGGTGAGAATAGTTACGGACTTGATAGCTGTGGGAGTCCATGGGTATAGTAAATCGCAAATGGACTGGAGGGATTTACATAAAAACATAGAAAACCTACAGCACAATACAAGCCCTTCGGTCCACAAAGTTGTGCCGAAAATGTCCCTAGAAATTACAAGAGTTACCGATAGCTCTCTATTTTTCTAAACTCCATGTACATATTCAAAAGTCTCTTAAAAGACCCTATCATATCCGCCTTCACTACCGTTGCCGGCAGCCCATTCCATGCACTCACCATTCTCTGGGTAAAAAAAACTTACCCCTGATATCTGCTCTGTACCCATTTCCAAACACATTAAACCTATGCCCTCTTGCGGCAGCTATTTCAGCTGTGGGAAAAAGCCTCTGACTATAAACATGATCAATGACTCATCATCTTATACAAAATAAGTCAAAGATCGCGTCCGTCATGGGGCTGCTGCGAGGGGATGCCCTGGCATGGGCTTCGGCTATTTGGGACGACCAACCCGAGGTTTGTGCCTCCTTCCCCACCTTCGCCTCGGAGATACGGAAGGTTTTCGAACAGCCCCTTCGCGGAAAGGACACCGCCAGATGTTTGCTGACCCTGTGTCAGGGTCCACGGAGTGTGGCTAAATATGCCATCGAATTCCGCACCCTCGCAGCCGACTCGGGATGGAACGACGAGGCCCTACGGGAGGTGTTCCACAGGGTCTCGCCGAAAGAATTAAGGACGAACTGGCAGCGAAAGATGACACGGACAGCCTGGACGCGTTAATCTCTTTAGCGACCAGGCTGGACGACCGGTTGCGGGAGCATCGGAGGGAAAGGACGAGTCACCCAGCAACTCAGGTAAATCCACGCCCCGCTTCCCTACCTTCCACCAATTCACCTTCCTCGGCTCCCCCAAGTTTCCTTCCTGCTCCATCTGTCCACACCGTCCTGGAAGAAGAACCAATGCAGCTGGGGTGGACAATACTCCCTTCAGCCCCCCAAACCCGGATGCAGATCCCGGCCACTGTGATTTTCCAGCAACAGTCCTTGCCCCTATCGGCCCTAGTTGATTCCGGCGCTGAGAGCAATCTGTTGGATGAGGACGTAGCCGCCTGGGCCGTAATCCCTCGGGAACCACTCACCACCCCCTTGGAGGCCCGGGGCCTGGACGGTAGGCTGCTGGCTCAGGTATCCCACCGCACTCCGCCCTTAACACTAGTCCTGTCTGGTAACCACCAAGAGAAGGTTAGATTCGATCTAATCCACTCGCCTCGAGCCCCGGTGGTACTAGGATACCCATGGCTGGTCCACCACAATCCCCAGATCGACTGGACTGCCGGGAGGATAGCCAGATGGAGTCTGGCATGTCACGCCCATGGTCTATGGTCGGACCCACCTCCCAGGGAGGCTCCGGCGACTCCACCGGTCTCTGAAGACCTTGACCTCTCCCGGGTACCCGCTGAATACCACGACCTGGGACAGGTGTTCAGCAAACAACGAGCACTTGCCCTGCCTCCGGACCGCCCTTATGACTGTACCATCGACCTCCTCCCTGGGGCCCCACTACCCACCAGTCGCCTCTATAGTTTATCGTGACCAGAGAGGGAGGCCATGGAGAAATACCTGGGCGAGTCCCTCGCAGCGGGCCTCATCAGGCCCTCTTCCTCCCCTGTGGGCACCGGGTTCTTCTTTGTGGAAAAGAAAGATGGATCGCTTCGCCCCTGCATCGATTATTGAGGCTTGAACAATATCACCATTAAGAACAAATACGCACTACCCCTCATTAGTTCAGCCTTCGACCCGCTAAACGGAATGACCATCTTTTCCAAGCTGGACCTATGGAATGCCTAGCATCTCGTTAGGATACAGGAAGGGGATGAGTGGAAGACAGCCTTTAACACCTCTCTGGGCCATTCTGCATATCTGGTAATGCCGTTTGGCCTTACGAATACCTACCACCTCGTTAGGATACGAGAAGGGGATGAGTGGAAGACAGCCTTTAACACCCCTCTGGGCCATTTTGAATATCTGGTAATGTCGTTTGGCCTTACTAATGCTCCCGCCGTTTACCAGGCCTTCATCAACGATGTGTTAAGGGACTTCATTAACCGTTTCGTGTTCGTCTATCTAGACGACATCCTGATCTTTTCCGGCAGCCTGCACGAACATGTTCGCTATGAACGTCGAGTCCTTCAGAGGCTGTGGGAAAACCAACTGTTTGTGAAGGCGGAGAAATGTGAGTTTCATGTCCCTTCGGTCAGCTTCCTAGGATACATCATCGAAGACGGGCAGGTGAGAGCGGACCCCGAGAAGATCCGTGCGGTGGAGGAATGGCCTAGGCCCACGACCCACAAGCAACTCCTGCGGTTCCTGGGATTCGCGAACTTCTACCGCCGTTTTATCAGGGACTACAGTCGAGTGGACGCCCCCCTCACCCGGCTTACCTCGCCCTCCACACCCTTTTCTTGGGACGCCGAAGCGGAAGCAGCATTCACTAACTTAAAGAGACGTTTTACTACCGCCCCCATCCTGATCCATCCGGACCCGTCCTGACAATTCATCGTGGAGGTGGACGCTTCAGATTCCGAGGTAGGAGAAGTCCTGTCCCAACGGTCAGGTACGGACGAAAAGGTTCACCCCTGTGCCTTCTATTCCCGCCGATTGTCTCCCACCGAATGGAATTATGACGTGGGAAATCGAGAATTATTGGCGGTCAAACTGGCGTTGGAAGAGTGGAGGCAGTGGCTGCAGGGGGCAGAGCATCCATTCGTCCTCTGGACAGATCACAAAAACCTGGGGTACATTCAGACCGCCAAGCGCCTGAACTCCTGCCAGGCCCGTTGGGCATTATTCTTTGGGCGATTAAAGTTTACCATCACTTACCGCCCAGGGTCCAAGAACGGAAAGCTGGACGCGCTCTCCCGCCAATATGACTCCAGGGTGGACAACTCCAGTCCAGAAACCATCATCCTCCCGTCCTGTGTGGTGTCCTCCCTCACATGGGAGATCGAGTCCGTGGCAAAGGAATCCCAAGGAGATGACCCGGACCCAGGTAAGAGACCCAGTGACCGCCTCTATGTGCCCGAACGCGTCCGATCTCAGGTCCTCCAGTGGGGGCATGCGTCTCGGTTTGCCTGCACCCCAGAAGTAATCGAACCCTGGCCTTCCTGAGAAGACATTTCTGGTGGCCCTCCATGGAGGCAGACACCCGCTCCTACGTAGCGGCATGTCCCACTTGTGCCCGCGGGAAGGCTTCTCATCTGCCACCTGCGGGATTGTTTCGCCCCTGCCTGTTCCTGGTCGCACATCGCCCTGGACTTCATCACAGGTCTGCCCAAATCCCACGGAAATACGACCATTCTCACCGTGGTGGACAGATTTTCGAAGGGTGTGCATTTTGTGGGCCTACCCAAACTCCCCTCGGCCCAAGAGACCGCTGACCTCCTTGTCCGCCACGTCTTCCGCCTCCATGGAATCTCCGCCGACATCATCTCGGACCGAGGTCCCCAGTTCGTCTCCAAGGTGTGGAGAGCACCCTGCCGAGCCCTGGGTGCATCAGTCAGCCCATCATACGCCATGTCTTCCGCCCCCACGGAATCCCCGCCGACATCGTCTCGGACTGAGGTCCCCAGTTCGTCTCGAAGGTGTGAAGAGCATTCTGCCGAGCCCTGGGTGCATCAGTCAGCCTATCATCCGGCTTCCACCCCCAGACTAATGGACAGATGGAGTGGGCTAACCAAGACCTGGGAGCGACGTTGTGTTGTGTGACTGAAAACAACCCAGACACCTGGAGTGACCAACTCCCGTGGGTCGAGTATGCCCACAACTCCCTCGTGAGGTCAGCCGTAGGAAAGTCCCCATTCGAGTGCTCACTGGGGTACCAGCCCCCGTTGTTTCCCGCGCAGGAAGCAGAGATTGCTGTACCATCCGTCCGCGATCATATTGACCGGTGCCGCAGAATTTGGGAGGAGACACACGTGGCCCTAGCCCGTTCAACAGATCGCTACTAGGAAACAGCCGACCGACACCGGACCCCGGCACCGGAGTACCAACCCAGGTAGTTGGTCTGGCTGTCCTCCAAAGACATTCCGCTCAAGAATGAGCATAGAAAACTCGCTCCTCGCTTCCTAGGACTGTTCAGGGTCGAATGGGTCTGACTGAAGATACCAAGTTCTCTTCGCATCCACCCTACCTTCCATGTTTCCCAAGTTAAACCAGTCACGGCCAGCCCCTTGTGTCCACCGCCCGATACTCCCCCACCAGCCCGAATCATTGACAACCATCCAGCTTACACCGTCCGATGACTATTGGATGTGCGCAGAAGGGGCAGAGGGTTCCAGTACTTGGTGGATTGGGAAGGGGATCTCAAAATGGCGGTGCAGGCTCAAAGGGCCAAATGGTCTACTTCTGCACCTATTGTCTATTGTCATCCCGACAAGCCGGGAAAGTCGCCGGGAGGCTCCCTTTGAGGAGGGGGTACTGTCATGGTCCTGGCTGGCATTTCCCACCTTTTCCCTTTCCTCCCTAATTGGTCCTTAATCCCCACACTTGATTCCCAATCTTTCCCAATTTCTCTCAATCATCAGCACCTGGTTTCCATTAGCCACCAGAGGATAAGACAGCGACAGTTCCGGTCAGCCCTTGCCAGATTGTAGGTCGACTCTCAGAGAGGGAGGAACCTTGCTCCAAGTCTTCAACCCCGTATCTCTCCGTTAAACCAAGTCTCCCAGGTCCTGACTCAGCCCGGTCCCGATTCTACACTCACTATGGTGATTCTGCCTCCTGATCCTGCCTCCGCGTCAGAGTCCTGCACTTGGGTTTGTTTTCCTGCCATGTCCGTGTCACACTTTCTCAGTAAGCCTTCCATGGGATACCTTATCAAATGCCTTGCCGAAATCCATATACACTACATCCACTGCTCTTCCCTCATCAATGTGTTTAGTCACATCCTCAAAAAATTCAATCAGGCTTGTAAGACACGACCTGCCCTTGACAAAGCCATGCTGACTATTCCTAATCATATTATACCTCTCCAAATGTTCATAAACCCTCCTCTCAGGATCTTCTCCATCAACTTACCAACCACTGAAATAAGACTCACTGTTCTATAACTTCCTGGGCTATCTCTACTCTCTTCCTTGAATAAGGGAACAACATCCGCAACCCTCCAATCCTCCAGAACCTCTCCCGTCCCCATTGATGATGCAAAGATCATCGCCAGATGCTCAGCAATCTCCTCCCTTGTCTCCCACAGTAGCCGGGGGTACATCTCATCCAGTCCTGACGACTTATCCAACTTGATGCTTTCCACGTCCTCTTTCTTAATATCTACATGCTCAAGCTTTTCAGTCTGCTGCAAGTCATCAGTACATTCACCAAGATCCTTATCCATAGTGAATACTGAAGTAATGTATTCATTAAGTACCTCTGTTATTTCCTCTGGTTCCACTGTCACATTTGATAGGTCCTATTCTTTCATGTCTTATCCTCTTGCTCTTCACATACTTGTAGAATGTCTTGGGGTTTTCCTTAATCCTGCCTGTCAAGGCCTTCTTATGGTCCCTTCTGGCACTCCTAATTTCCTTCTGAAGCTCATTCCTGTTAGCCTTATAATCTTCTAGATCTCTAACATCACCTAGCTCTCTAAACCCTTTGTCAGCTTTTCTTTTCTTCTTGACTAGATTTCCTACAGCCTTTGTACACCATGGTTCCTATACCCTACCATAATTTCCCTGTCTCCTTGGAATGTAGCTACGCAGAACTCCACACAAATATCCCCTGAACATTTGCCACATTTCTTCCATACCTTTCCCTGAGAACATCTGTTCCCAATTTAAGCTTCCAAGTTACTGCTTGATAGCCTCATAACTCCCTTTACTCCAATTAAACATTTTTCTAACTTGTCTGTTCCTATCTCTCTCCAATGCTATTGTAAAGGAGATAAAATTATGATCACTGTCTCCAAAATGCTCTCCCACTGAGAGATCTGACACCTGACCAGGTTCATTTCCCAATACCAAATCAAGTACAGTCTCTCCTCTTGTTGGCTTATCTGCATATTATGTCAAGAAACCTTCCTGAACACACCTAACAAGTTCCACCTTGCTCTAGGGAGATGCCAATTGATATTTGAGAAATTAAAATATCCCATCACAACAACTCTGTTATTATTACACCTTTCCAGGATCTGTTTCCCTATCTGCTCTTCAATATCCCTGTTACTATTTGGCAGCATATAAAAAACACCCAGTAGAATTATTGACCCCTTCCTGTTCCTAACCTCCACCCACAGAGACTCCGTAGACAATCCCTCCATGACGTCCACCTTTTCTACAGCCATGACACTATCTCTGATCAGCAGTGCCATGCCCAACATTTTTTGCCTCCCTCCCTGTCCTTTCTGAAACATCTAAAACCCAGCAGTTGAAGGAATCATTCCTGTCCCTGAGCCATCCAAGTCTCTGTAATCGCCACCACATCATACCTCCACCAGACTCACCAACACATGGACCTGAAACACTGACCCTGTTTCTCTCTCCACAGATGCTGCCTGACCGGCTGAGTATTTCAACGATTGTCTGATTTCACTCCGGAAAAAAATCTGCAGAATCTTTATTCCACTCCCTCAAGAGAAAGTGTATCGTTCATTTACTAAGGACAACAAGTTTGTACCCAGTCTTCCTGGTGTGGGTCACCAAGGCCAGGTATAATTCTGTGACCAGTTCCAGGTTGCCATGGTGATCACCTACCAACTGTACTCAGTACACCGTGCCAGGACAACGAGACCTGACAGAGGATCATCAGGTCAGGCAGCATCTGCAGAGAGAGAAACAAAGATAGTGATTCAAGTCAGTGACTCTCAGTCAGTGCTGGAGATGGAGAGGATTGAATCAGGGAACAGACGTGGGGAGACGAGGATAAGGAGTGAGGAAGAAAGAGATGGTCAGAGAGGGCTGGGGTGTGGTGTGTAATGGGAGTGGGGCAGAGGCTGGTCAAGAGGGATGGGTGAGTTGGGGGGTTGTAGAGGGGAGGAGGGGAGAGAAATTAGCACTGAGTAGACGGGTGAAGCAGAGTTGCTCTAGGGTGGGGAGAGAGAGGTGGATGGTGGGGAGAGGGGAGAGAAGGATGGATGGGTAGGTAATGAGGGGTGGGAAGAGGGGAAAGAGGTGGTTGGGAGGGGATAGGAGAGACAGATGTAGGTGGGTGGGAGGTGGGGAGAGAGATTTGGGAGTGAGGAGAGAGAGGTGGGTGAGTGGGGAGAGAGGTGGGTGGGGTGAGAGTGTGCTGGGTGGAGCGTGGATGGAGAGATGGCTGGGAATTGGGGAGAAGGAAGTGAGGTGGGTGGTTGGGGAGGGATTAGAGATGTATGGGTGGAGAGTGTGGAGAGAGACAGGTGGGTGGGGAATAGGAATGGGGGAACGGTGGGTGGGTTGAGTGGGAGAGAGAGATGTGTGGGGAGCAGGGGAGAGGTGCATTGGTGGGGAGAGGGAACAGATAGGTGTGGGGAGGACATGTGGATGGTTGTGTGGGGACAGGGAGGTGTGAAGTAGGGAGGGGAGAGAGAGATGGCTGGAGTATGGGGAGAGGTGGGTGGGGAGTGGGGGGAGAGGTGCATTGGTTGTGGGAAGATGGGAGAGGCGGGTGGGAGGGGAGTGGGAATAGAGGGGCAGTTGTGAAATGGGGAGAGATTTTGGTGGCTGTGGACTGAGGAAAGAGAGTTGGGTGTGTGGGGAGTAGGGAGTGAGTGGTATGTGGGTGGAGATTGGGGAGAAAGGGGTGGGTGGGTAGTGAGCAGAGAGGTGGGAGGATGGTGGCTGGGGAGTGGGGAGAGAGGGGTGGGTCAGTGGGTAGTGGGGAAAAGTGGTGGGTGGGGAATGGGGAGAGAGGAGTGTGGAGAGAGGTGATTGGGTTGGTAGTGGGGAGAGAGAAGTGAGTGGGTTGGTAGTGGGAAGAGGTGGGTGGGGAGTGGGGAGAGGAGTGTGGGTGGGGAGTGGGGAGAGGAGTGTGGGTGGGGAGCGTGGAGAGAGGTGATTGGGTTGGTAGTGGGGAGAGGTGGGTGGGTGGAGGATTGGAAGTGAGAGATGTCTATAGGGTTTGGGCTGTAATTGGATCAGTACAGACAGGTAGTCACCAGTCAGCACGAATATGTTGGGCCAAATGTCTGTTTGATTCCACACAGTCACATGATTTCTTTGAAAAGGAAAGTTTGAAATTAAAAGCTCTGAATCTCTCTGTAAACCAGGGTACAGAAACAGCAGTATCAGCAGAGGTCACACTGAGAGTCTGAAGTGGGCAGAGAGAAGTGAGTGGGAGGTGAATAGGGAGAGAGAGGAGGCTGGGGTGGGGTTGAAAGTGTAAGCGCTGAATCTCTCTATAAAACCAGGGTACGGTATCAGCAGAGATCACACTGAGAGTCTGAATCAGTCAGTCACCGGCCGGGTCACTGGTTCATCACTCACTCTGCCTTTTGCTGTTTTACAGTTTGGTTTGGACTGATTCACTGTTGTCTCTGGAATTCCATTCACCCTCTGACCAAATATTATTTCTGACAGAGTGTGATCGGTGAGATAGTGTGCTCAGAGCCACAGACCCTCTCCAACAGCATGAACAAACCTTCCTGTATGGATATTGGCTCCATTCTGAAATGGGTGCAGACCATCCAGAATATCGAGCTCTCATATTCCATCAATCTGAAGCCCTCCATCGCATGTCATCCACTTATCCACATTTATTGAATCTATCCTCCTGTTCGGACCCTGGTCTGTCCTCTCAAAGTGTAACACCTCACACTTGTCTTCATTAAATTCCATCTGCCATTTTTCCCGTTGGTTCAGATATTGTTGCAAGTTCTAAAAGTCTTTCTTACTGTCCATTACACCCCCAATCTTGGTGTCATTCGCGAATTTGTTGATCTATTTTACCTTGTGATTACCTGGATAGTTGATATAGATGACAAACAGGAATGGACCCATCACTTATCCCTGCAGCAAACCACTAGTCACAGACCTCCAGTCAGAGATGCAACCATCTACTATCACTCTCTGACTTCTCCCGTGAAGCCCATGTTAATCCAATTTACTACCTCATCATGAATGCCAAGCGACTGAACCTTCTTGCCCAGCCTCCCAGGTGGGACCTTGTCAAAGGCCTTGCTAAAGTCCATGAAGCTAACATCCACTGCCTTGTTCTTATCAGCTTTCCTGGTAACCTCCACAAAAAGCTCTAAAAGGTTGGTTAGACATGACCTACCATGCACAAATATCTCTAATCAGTCCCTGTCTATCCAAATACTGAAATATCCAGTCCTGTAGAAAACTTTCCCACGACTGATGTCAGGCTCACCAGCCTATAATTTCCGGGCACCTTCTCAGAGTTTCCCTCCTTCAAACAAAACTACCTGTCCTGTATTCTGTTTAATTGTCCTTTAAAGTCAAGTCAAGTCGCTTTTTATTGTCATTTCGACCATAAACTGCTGGTACAGTACACAGTAAAAATGAAACAACGTTCCTCCAGGACCCTGGTGCTACATGAAACAACACAAAACTACTCTAGACTATGTGAGACAGCACAAGGCTACACTAGACTACGTAAAACAACATAAAAACTGCACTAGACTACAGACCTGCACAGGATTACATAAAGTGCACAATACAGTGCAGGGCAGTACAATAATTAATTAATAGATAAATAATTAATAAACAAGACAATAGGCACAATACAATAATAAATGATGTAGATGTCAGTCTAGACTCTGGGTAGTCTGGACTTTCCTCAGCCTTCGCAGAAAGTAGAGACACTGCTGGGCTTTCTTTGCTATGGAGCTGGTGTTGAGGGACCAGGTGAGATTCTCCACCAGGTGAACACCAAGAAATTTGGTGCTCTTTACGATCTCAACGGAGGAGCCGTCAACGTATAGCAGAGAGTGGTCACTCCATGCCCTCCTGAAGTCAACAATCATCTCTTTTGTTTTGTTCGCATTCAGAGACAGGTTGTTGGCTCTGCACCAGTCCGTTAGCTGCTGCACCTCCTCTCTGTAAGCTGACTCAGCATTCTTGCTGATGAGACACACCACAGTCGTGTCATCGGCGAACTTGATGATATGGTTCAAGCTGTGTGTCGCAGCATAGTCGTGGGACAGCAGAGTGAACAGCAGTGGACTGAGTATGCAGCCCTGGGGGGCCCCATGCTTAGTGTGATGGTACACTCCATATGCCAGATGTGGATTTGACCAAAACCCTTAAGACACAGGAGAAGAATTAGGCCATACGACCCAATGAGTATGCTCGAACATTCCATCATGGCTGATTTATTATCCCTCTCCCCCATTCTCCTGTCTTCTCCCTGTAACCTTTGACTCCCTGATTAATCAAGAACCTATCAGCATCTACTTTAAATATACTCAGTCACTTGGCTTCCATCGCCATTCATAGCAATGAATTGCACTGATTCACAGCCCTCTGGCTCAAGAAATTTCCTCACCTCTGTTCTAAATGGACATCCATCTATTCTGAGGCTGTGCCCTCTGGGCCTAGATTCCCCCACTACAGGAAACATCCTCTCCATATCCATGCTATTCAGGCCTTTCAATATTCAATATGTTCCAATGCGATCCCCACTTCTTTCTTCTGAACTCCAATGAGTTCAGGGCCAAAGACATCAAACATTCCTCAGACATTAACCCTTTCATTCCTGGAAGTATTTTCGTGAACCTCCTCTGGACTCTCTCCAATGCCAGCACATCCTTTCTTAGATAACGGACCCACAACTGCCCACAATACTCCAAATGTGGTCTGACCAATGCCTTATAAATCCTCAGCATTACATCCTTGATCTTATATTCTAGTCCTCTCAAACTGAATGGTAACATCACATTTGTCTTCCTTGCTGCCAACTCAACCTACAAGTTTATCTTTAGAGAATCCTGCACAAGGATTCCCAAGTCCCTTCATACCTCTGATTATTTTGCATTTTCTCCCCATTTAGGAATCAGTCTACATCTTTATTCAGCTGTTCCCAGTAAACTCTCCAGAGTCCCTGCCTAATGCTCTTGTAATTTGACCTGCTCCAGTTTAATGCTCTGTGGCAAAGTCCATACTTATCCCCAAGTACAGCTGTCTGAAAATGTAAGGAGTCATGGGCACTGTTCCTGAACTGCTCAGCCACTGAAAGGTCAGTCACCTGGTCAGGCTCAGTCACCAACACCAGGTCCAGTACAGCTCCCCCTCACGTTGGACTATCCGTGACGAGAGACCGAGGCGAGGGTGGTTGGGACCAAGAACTGGAGTATCTGAGACGAGAACTGAGACATGATACGAGACTGAAATGAGGACGGGCTTGTAAACTAGATGCTAGACGAGAATCCAAAGTTGAGCTGTCGATTAAACTCAGGTACTCTGTAAATATTAAAATCCTGATGCCAAATCACCACCAACAATTAGCAGGGTGGCCTGAATTTTTAAAGAGGCCACACTAGCTATCCATATTCGGGGAGAGTTATGGCATTTAAACCCCATAGGCTGTCACGGTCAGGTGAACCTCTTCCATCGGTCTATTAGAGTCTTCTGTTAAAACAGATTCCAAATTGGAGTCTAGAGGATGGACAAATCAAAGTCCAAATCTTCATATCCGTATCCTCGGACGATGACCGTGAGGTGCTATGAATAGTCTTTGTGCTCTTGGGACGAGACTCCATACGTCTACCTTCAGCAGCCTCTCCCTTGGATGGGACCTGGCGACCGACTGCCTTAGGCTTGGCTGCTCGGGCTCGGGTTCTTGGTCACCTGCTCGGCGAGCTTCTTGGCTTGCTCCTGAACTAGAGACTCTTTCTCTCCGGTTCCAGCGCACCTCTGACCAGACTCACACGGTCCTGTTGACTGGAGCCAGGACTAGGTGGCAGGACTAGGTGTCCTGAAGGCTTCAGATTACCACGTGCAAAAGTCTGCCTCCTTGCTGGTCACTGTTCATGTGAGAGTCTGGGGGTCGGAACACCAAACCCAAAGCATTCCTTTTTGCCAAGACTTGACCAGCGATGATTCCCCCTTCCTCTCAGTTCACAGAAGGGTTGTGCTTGGTCAGCCAAGTGTGCCTGAGAACCAGGAGTCTGTGAGGAAAATTGCTGTTGCAGAAACAAATGTCCTCTACATGTTTCGCTGTCCTCATTTGCAAAACCAACGTCTGCTGCAGTATCCCCAGAGGACGACCATCAGGGCAGTTGTGGTCATGTGCTGGCTCAGCTCCTGCAGAGGTATGTTGAGCTGACAGGCTGTCTAATATTCCAGGAAATTAACAGCTGCCCCAGACTCCAAAAGATGTTCACCTCTTGCCGATTATTTCCCCAGGAGATCCCCACCTTCAGCATGACACCAAAATCTGCGGGTTTGGGAGTCATGGCTGCTACTGTCATAGTCCTCCGAACATCGGACGGTCTTAGCAGTTCCCCTGACAGCTATAGATTTGGACATCCGGCCCACAGGATACCTGCCTTCCCGCAGTAGTAGCAGCAACCTCGACTCCTACGCTGGGACCTCACATCAGTGGAGAGTCCTGTGCAGCTGACTTGCCTTGGCTCGACTCAGTCCCATGCAGGAGACAGGCTGGTCAGTGTCCACGGTCGGGAAGTGAACTGTGATGAGATGAGGCCGGGCTTGGGCGAACCACTTGACTTCTTGAGATAGCCCCACCCTCGCTCCACCAGACGATTATTGAGGCAGATGGCCTGGTCGATCAGAGCCTCTACCAGCTCTCCCAAGACAAAGGACATCATTTAATTCTCCTCAGAGCCTGTGGCCAAGGCCTCCCTGTTCCAGCCACGCTCCTCAACCAAAGTCCGAGATTCAATCGTGTAGTCATCTGATGACAGACTAGCTTGACACACCTTCATCAGATGGTCCGAGGCTCTGTTAGTTCCAGCAGGATGATGAAACACCCTCTTCATGGCGTTGATGAATGCTTCCAAATCAGAGCAAATCTCCAGCCTCCACTCCCAATGTATGGTGGCCCAGGCCAGGGCTCTTCCAGTCAGGAGAAAGTTTATGAAGGGCTCCTTTCTGTGCTCTGTAGGGAACCGGGATGGCTGGAGTTCGAACACCAGTGAACTGAGTGAGGAAGCCACAGCAAGAATCCAGATCATCGTCAAATCTCTCCGGAGCCGGATGATGGACTGACTCCTCAGTGTGACCAACAGCCTCACCCGAGCATCTCTGCTTCCTGAAATGCGACATGGAGGTCATGTATCTCCAGGCTCTGTCTTGAAATTACCTTCCTGTGGCTGGCCACAGCTGATGAGAGGCTCTGATACCCCACCAGGTCCATGTGAGGCTCAATCGTACTGTGATGAGAAACCTTGGCGAGGATGGTAGGGCCCAACTGCTGGAATATCCGAGACTAGAATTGAGACACGATATGAGACTGAGATGAGAACAGAGTTCTAAACAGTTCGCTAGATGAGAATCCAAAGTAGATCTGATGATTGAACACCAAACCTCAGTTCAGGTGCTCTTTAAACATTAAAATCCTGGCTCAAAACATGGGCCAATGAGCAGACAGCCTGAGTTTTTAAAGGGTCTGTGCCAACTATCCATATTCCAGAGAGTCGGGGCATCTGAACCCCAGAAGCTGGTGTGCTCGGGTGTGTATCTGAATTACGAAATCTCGCTGAACAAATTCTGCCCCATTTGAATCTCTTGCATGAAGAAGCTCCAATTTATATTTGGGAACTTGAATTTCCCCATGAAAACAGCCCGATTGTTTTTACATCATTCCCGGTGATGTGTTGCAGGAATCAGTGCTGGCCCATTGTTCTTTTTCACTTAAATTAATGATTTAGAGGAGAATGTGGTAAGCTGAATCAGCAAATTTGCAGATGACACCAAGACTGGGGGTGTAGTTTACAGTGAGGGAGGTTATCAAAGCTCAGAGGATGATCTGGATCAGCTGGAAAATGGGTAAACATATGAAAACATGGTGAATGGGGTTTAATGCACACAATTGTAAGATGTTGCACTTTGGGAGGACAAACCGGGGTAGTGAATAGCAGGGATCTGGGGTTTGTGATAGAACAGAGGAACGTGGGAATAGAGATTTATTATTCCTTGAAAGTGGCATCACAGGTAGATTGGATGGTACAGAGAGTTTTTGGCTCATCGTTTCAGAAATGAGTACGTTGAGTATACAAGTTTGGATGATATGTTTGAAGTTCTATAAGATGAAGGTGTGGTCTAATATGGAGTATTGTTGCATTTCCGGTCACTGACCTACAGGAAAGATATCAATAAGCTTGAAAGAGTGCAGAGAAAATCTACAGGATGTTGCCTGGACTTGAGGGTCCAAGTTATGGAAAAAGGTTAAATAGTTTAGGATTTTATTCCTGGATTGTACGAGAATGAGCAGAGATAGAACATAGTAACATAAAAACCTACAGCACAATACAGGCCCTTCAGCCCACAATGTCCTTACTTTGGAAATTACCTAGGGTTATCCATAGCCCTCTATTTTTTAAGCTCTATATACCTACCCAGGTGTCTCTTAAAAGACCCGATTGTATCCGTCTCCACCACCATCGCCAGCAGCCCTTTCCATGCACTCACCACTCTCTGTGTATAAAAAAAAACTTACCCCTGACACCTCCTCTGTACCTACTTCCAAGCACCTTAAAACTGTGCCCTCTCATGTTAGCCATTTCAGCCCTGGCAAAAAGCCTCTGACTGTCCACACGATCAATGCCTTCCATCATCTTATACACCTCTATCAGGTCACCTCTCATCCTCCGTCACTCCAAGGGAAAAAGGCCGAGTAACCTCAATCTATTCTCATAAGGCATGCTCCTCATTCCATGCAGCATCCTAGTAAATCTCCTCTGCACCCTTTCTATAGTTTCCACATCCTTCCTGTAGTGAGGCGACCAGAACTGAGCACAGTACTCCAAGTGGGTTCTGACCAGGGCCCTATATGGCAGCAACATTACCTCTCAGCTCTTGAAGTCAATCCCACAATTGATGAAGGCTAATGCACCGTATGCCTACTTATTCACACAGTCAAACTGCACAGCTACTTTGAGCGTCCTATGGACTTAAACCCCAAGATCCCTCTGATCCTCCACACTGCCAAGAGTCTTACCCTTAATACTATATTCTGCCATCATATTTGACCTACCAAAATGAACCACCTCACACTTATCTGAGTTGAACTCCATCTGCCACTTCTCAGCTCAGTTTTGCATCCTATCAATGTCCCGCTGTAACCTCTGACAGCTCTCCACACTATCCACAACACCCCCAACCTTCATGTAATCAGCGCATTTACTAACCCATCCCTCCGCTTCCTCTTCATAAAAATCACGAAGAGTAGGGGTCCCAGAACAGATCCCTGAGGGACACCACCAGTCACTGCCCTCCATGCAGAATACAAACCATCTACAACCACCCTTTGCCTTCTGTGGCAAGTCAGTTCTGGATCCACAAAGCAATGTCCCCTTGGATTCCATGTCTCCCTATTTTCTCAATAAGCTATGCATGGGGTACCTTATCAAATGCCTTGCTGAAATCCATATACACTACATCTACTGCTCTACATTCATCAATGTGTTTAGTCACATCCTCAAAAAATGCAATCAAGCTCGTAAGGCACGACCTGCCTTTGACAAAGCCATGCTGACTATTCCTAATCGTATTATGCCTAAATGTCCATAAATCCTGAGGCTGAGCTACAGTCTCAATGGAGACCGAAGCTCTGTGCCAAGGTTGGAATTACAGATGGAGATAGGTTTGCAAATAGGTTGGTAAGTTGATGGACCTTCTCCATCAACTTACCAACCATTGACGTAAGACTCACTGGTCTATAACTTCCTGGGCTATCTCTACTCCCTTTATTGAATAAGGGAACATCATCCACAACCCTCCAATCCTCCAGAATCTCTCCTGTCCCCAATGACGATGCAAAGGTCATTGCCAGAAGTTCAGAAATCTCCTCCCTCACCTCCCACAGTAGCCTGGGATATATCTCGGTGACTTATCCAACTTGATGCTTTCCAAAACTCCAACACATCCTCTTTCTTAATGTCGATGTGCTCAAGATATTCAGTCCACTGTAAGTCATCCCTACAATCGCCAAGGTCCTTTTCTGTAGTGAATACTGAAGTAAAGTATTCATTAAGTACCTCTGCTATCTCCTCCAGTTCCATACACACTTCTCCACTGTCTCACTTGATTGGTCCTATTCTCTCAATTCTCAATCTCTTGCTCTTCACATACTTGTAGAATGCCTTGGGGTTTTCCTTAATCCTGCTCACCAAGACCTTCTCATAGCCCCTTCTGGCTCTCCTAATTTCATTATTAAGCTCCTTCCTGCTAGCCTTAAAATTTTCTGGATCTCTGTCATTAACAACGGCTGTTGAAAATCTAGTCAAGAAGTAAAGAAAAGAGAAATTATCTCTGATCAACAGTGCCATGCACCCACCTCTTTTGCCTCCCTCCCTGTCCCTTCTGAAACATCTAAAGCCTGGCACTCTAAGTAGCCATTCCTGCCCCTAAGCAATCCAAGTCTCTGTAATGGCCACAACATCATAGCTTCAAGTACTGATCCACGCTTTAAGCTCATCCGCTTTGTTCATAATACTCCTTGCATTAAAATAGACACATCTCAAACCATCAGTCTGAGCGCATCCCTTCTCTATCAACTGCCTATAGAAACATAGGAAACCTACAACACAATACAGGCCCTTCGGCCCACAAAGCTGTGCTGAGCACATCCCTACCTTAGTGGCATCACAGATAGATAGGGTGGTAAAGAGAGTTTTTGGCTCATCGTTTCAGAAATGAGTACGTTGAGTATACAAGTTTGGATGATATGTTTGAAGTTCTATAAGATGAAGGTGTGGTCTAATATGGAGTATTGTTGCATTTCCGGTCACTGACCTACAGGAAAGATATCAATAAGCTTGAAAGAGTGCAGAGAAAATCTACAGGATGTTGCCGGGACTTGAGGATCCGAGTTATGGGAAAAGGTTGAATAGTTTAGGACTTTATTCCTGGATTGTACGAGAATGAGCAGAGATATTATAAAGGTATACAAAATTATGAGGTATTAGAGCGGAAAATGATAGACAGACAGACAGACATACTTTATTGATCCCGAGGGAAATTGGGTTTCGTTACAGCCGCACCAACCAAGAATAGTGAAGAAATATAGCAATATAAAACCATAAATAATTAAATAATAGTAAGTTAATCATGCCCAGTGGAAATAAGTTCAGGACCAGCCTATTGACTTAGGGTGTCTGACACTCTGAGGGAGGAGTTGTAAAGTTTGATGGCCACAGGCAGGAATGACTTCCTATGACGCTCAGTGTTGCATCTCGGTGGAATGAGAACATAGAATATAGAAGAGTACAGCACAGGAAGAGGCCATTCAGCCCACAATGATGTACTAAACCAGCCAAAGCAAATCAAAAACTCCTAAATACTAATGCCTCCTACCTACACCATGTGCATATCCCTCCATCTTACTTACATCTATGTGCCTAGCTATGTCCCTTAAAAGACTCTGATGTATTTGCCTCTACCACCACCCCAGGCAGTGCATCCCAGGTATCCATGACTCTGAGTAAAAAACTTACCACTCCCATCCCCCTTGAATGCTACCCCCCACACCTTCAATACATGCCCTCTGGGATTAGACAGTTCAACCCCAAGAATCAGATACTCTCTGTCCACTCTATCTATGCCTCTCATAATCTTGTAAACCTCGATCAGATCTCCCCACAGCCTCCAATACTCCCGAGAAAGCAGCCCAAGTTTACCCTGACTCTCGTGAGGCAACTTCCAAGTGAACCTCTTCTGCACCCTCCCCAAATCCTCAACCTGCTTCCTATATTGGGCTGACCAGAGCTGTCTGAAATATTCCAGAGGTGGCCTAACCAGAGTATGTAAAATTGCGACGAAACCTCTGGACCTTTGAACTCTGCCTCAATTAATAAAAGCAGCTCATTCCATCAGCTTTCCTACCCACGTTATGAACCTGTGTATCTACTTTCAAGGAGATCCAAACTTGGATCTCAAGATTTCTCTGCTCAGGAACACTGAAGGACCTTGCTCTTAATAGTGCACTGTCTCTTTGCATTTGCCATACTAAAGTTCAACACCTCACATCTATCTGGTTTAAACTGCATCTGCCATTTCTCAGCCCATATCCACAACTGATCTATATCATGCTGTATTCTTTGCTAATCTTCTACACAATACACAACTCCACCAATCTTGGAATCATCCGCACCCACTGATCTACATTTTCACCCAGGTCATTAATTTATGTACATTACAGACTGCTGAGGTCCCAGCACAGATCCCTATGAACTCCGCTAATTACAGACCTCCAGCTCAAAAAGGCCCTTCAATCTGGGGAAAACGTCTCCACTCAGAGGATAGTGCGAGTGTGGAAGGAGTTGCCAGTGAAGTGGAAGTTGCAGGTTCAATTGTAACATTGAAGAGAATTTTGTAGAAGTACATGGATGGGGAGGGCTATGAAAGGCTATGTTTCAGTGTGGGTAGATGGAACTAGGCAGAAGACCAGGCCATCATGGGCTAAAGGACCTCTTTCTGAGCTGTAATGCTCTGTGACTCTATAACTCTATGACTGGCATCTCCTCATGGCAGAAGGTTCAGATGGGGCAGAATTTATTAGATGTGTCTTGGAAGTTTTGCTGACCCAATACGTAGACAGACCAACTGGAGGTGAGGCCACATAGTGGGAAGAGAGGTTCTCAGGGAACTGAGCAATAGAAATGTAGAGGCTGTTTGGGAAGCACTTGCATTGGGATCCATTGAGTCAGGGAATGATGGCAGGGTGAAGGAACTATGGTCATCAAGAGATGTGCAACATTTAGTGAAGAGAATGAAGGAAGCACAATTAAGCTTTAGGAAGCAAAGATCAGACAGGGCAGACGTTATGCAGACAGAAGGGATTAGTTTAATTGGCCATTTGATGACTAATTTAATTGGTTTGACACAACATTGTGGGCCGAATGGCCTGTTCCTGTGCTGTATTGATCCATGTTCAATGTTCCAGGGCTCTTCACAATTATAAGGCAGTCAGGAAGGTGTGTAGGAAGTATTTATTAGAGCTGGGAGGAGACATGAGAAGGCCTCGGCGAGTAGGATTGAGGCGTTCTAATGTACAGGAGGAACAGGAGGATGATGAGATGAGTGTCAGACCACTCAGGAATACGGGGAATCATGTGCCTGGAGACGGGGGAGGCAGGAGTGGTCCTTATTCATTGATGGAATAAACATATTGGTGAAAGTACAACGGTGATTGCAGTGCATCTCTATATCAGTCAGGGAATATGGGATCGACTGACACTTGGCAACGTAGATTTGGAATTGTCTCACCCACAGAAGGCAGAGAGTGGTAGTAGATGAGAGTATTCTGCCTGGAGATCGATGATTAGAGCTGATCCAGGGGGATCTGTCTGGAGATCGATGATTAGAGCTGATCCAGGGGGATCTGTCTGGAGATCGATGATTAGAGCTGATCCGGGGGGATCTGCCTGGAGATCGATGATTAGAGCTGATCCGGGGGGATCTGTCTGGAGATCGATGATTAGAGCTGATCCGGGGGGATCTGCCTGGAGATCGATGATTAGAGCTGATCCGGGGGGATCTGTCTGGAGATCGATGATTAGAGCTGATCCGGGGGGATCTGTCTGGAGATCGATGATTAGAGCTGATCCGGGGGGATCTGTCTGGAGATCGATGATTAGAGCTGATCCGGGGGTATCTGTCTGGAGATCGATGATTAGAGCTGATCCAGGGGGATCTGTTCTGAGACACCAGGACTTTGTGATTTCTATAAATTATTTGGATGTGAAAATGGACGGGTGGGTTCATAAGTTTACAGGTTACACAAAGGTCTGTGGATTTGGGGATAGGATAGAAGTTTGTTATTAGTTCATCGGGACATTGACAGGACACAGAATGAGCGGAAAAGTGGCAGATGGAATTCACACCCGATGAGTGCAAAGTGATTGTCTTTAGAAGGTCAAGTTTGAAGGCAGAATACAGGGCTATTCACAGGTTTCTTAGCGGTGTGGAGGAACAGGGGGATTTTGGGGTCCATGTCCACAGGTCACTCCAAGGTGCTGTGCAGGCTGATAGGGTTTTTAAGAAGGGGTATGGTGTCTTGGGCTTCAGAAATCCAGGTACTGTGTTCAAGAGCAGTGACAAACAAGAGAAATTCTGCAGATGCGGAAATCCAGGCAACACACACAAAATGCTGGAGGAACTCAGCAGGCCAGGAGGTATCTATGGAAAAGAGTAGTCGACATTTCAGACTGAGACCCTTCAGCAGGACTGGTGAAAAAAAGATGAGCATTCGGAGTTAAAAGGTGTGGGGAGGGGAGGGAGAAACACAAGGTGACAGGTGAAATTGGGAGGTGGGGAAGAGGTGAAGTAAAGAGCTGGAAAGTTGATTAGTGAAAGAAATATAGGGCCAGAGAAAGGGGAATCTGACAGATGAGGACAGAAGGCCATGGAAGAAGAAAAGTGGGAGGAGCAACAGAGGGAGGTGATGGACAGCTAAGGAACTAAGCCGAGAGTGGGAAAGGGGATGAGGAATGATGGGGGGGTCTATTACCGGAAGTTTGAGAAATGAATGTTCATGCCATCAGGTTGGAGGCTACCCAGACAGAATATAAGGTGTTGGTCCTTCAACCTACATCACGACAGTGGACGAGGCCATGGATAGGCATATCGGGATGGGAAGTGGAATTAACATGGGCGGCCACTGGGAGATCCCACCTTTTCTGGGGTGTATGTGGTTGGTGATGCGGTCTCCCAATCTACATCGGGATTCACTGCTATACAGGAGGCCACACTGAATATTAAGAGACAGGATCTACAAGTATTTGGATAGACAGGGACTTATTAGGGAGAGTCAACATGGCTTTGTGCGTGGTAGGTCATGTTTAAACAATCTATTAGAGTTTTTTGAGGAAGTTACCAGGAAAGTGGATGAAGGGACGGCAGTGGATGTTGTCTACATTAACTTCAGTAAGGCCTTTGACAAGGTCCCACTTGGAAGGTTAGTTAGGAAGATTCAGTCGCTAGGTATACATGGTGAGGTAGTAAATTGGATTAGACATTGGCTCAATGGAAGAAGCCAGAGAGTGGTAGTGGAGGATTGCTACTCTGAGTGGAGGCCTGTGACTAGTGGTGTGCCACAGGGATCAGTGCTGGGTCCATTGTTATTTGTCATCTATATCAATGATCTGGATGATAATGTGGTAAATTGGATCAGCAAATTTGCTGATGATACAAAGATTGGAGGTGTAGTGGACAGTGAGGAAGGTTTTCAAAGCTTGCAGAGGGATTTGGACCAGTTGGAGGAATGGGCTGAAAAATGGCAGATCGAGTTTAATGCGGACAAGTGTGAGGTATTGCACTTCGGAAGGTCAAACCAAGGTAGAACATACAAGGTAAATGGTAGGACACTGAGGAGTACAGTAGAGCAGAGGGATTTGGGAGTACAGGTACATAATTCTCTAAAAGTGGCTTCACAAGTAGATAGGGTTGTAAAGAAAGCTTTTGGTACATTGGCCTTTATAAATCAAAGTATTGAGTATAAGAGTTGGAATGTTATGGTAAGGTTGTATAAGACATTGGTGAGACTGAATTTGGAGTATTGTGTGCAGTTTTGGTCACCTAATTACAGGAAGGATATTAATAAGGTTGAAAGAGTGCAGAGGAGGTTTACAAGGATGTTGCCGGGACTTGAGAAACTGAGTTACAGAGAAAGGTTGAATAGGTTAGGACTTTATTCCCTGGAGCGTAGGAGAATGAGGGGTGATTTGATAGAGGTGTATAAAATTATGATGGGTATAGATAGAGTGAATGCAAGCAGGCTTTCTCCACTGAGGCCAGGGGAGAATAAAACCAGAGGTCATGGGTTAAGGGTGAAGGGGGGAAAGTTTAAAGGGAACATTGGAGGGGCTTCCTCACTCAGAGAATGGTGGGAGTGTGGAATGAGCTGCCAGATGAAATGGTGAATGCGGGCTCACTTTTGACATTTAAGAGAAACTTGGACAGGTATATGGATGAGAGGGGTTTGGAGGGATATGGCCCAGGTGCAGGTCAGTGGGACTAGGTAGAAAAATGGTTCGGCACAGCCAAGAAGGGCCAAAGGGCCTGTTTTCTGTGCTGTAATGTTCTATGGTTCTATGGTAGGGTAGTAGCAGGATGGGGTGAACAGATATGCATAAAATGGAAGAGATGCGGTCGAGGGTAACGTTGATGGTGGAGGAAGGGAAGCCTCTTCCTTTCAAGAACAGTGAGATATCTTGGTAGCTCTATAAAACTCTGGTCAGACCACACCTGGAATATTGTGTTCTGTTCTGCTCACCTCATTATAAAAAGGATGTGGAAGTTTAGAGAGGGTGCAGAAGAATACGCTGCCAGAGTTAGAGACCATAAATGGGGAAAGTTTGAGTGAGCCAGGGCTTCTCTCTTTGGAGTGAAGGAGGATGAGAGTATAGTGAGAGTGAGAGCCAGCACTTCCTTCCCATGGCAGCAATGGCCGATACCAGCAGACATCCGTTTAAGGTGAGTGAAGAAAGTCTAGGGGAGATGTCAGTGACAGGATATTTTTCCACACAGAGTGACAGCACACTGCCTGGGATGATAGTTGAGGCTGATATCACAGGGAAATTTATCACACTTCTTGATAGATACAGGTTACCAGGAATTCGTCAGGTTCTCAGCCCAAAACGTTGGTTGTTTATCCCCCTCCATAGATGCTGCCTGACTTGCTGACAATCCATCTTTGCAACTCACCAATTAGCTGTTGAATTGTGGTGTCACTTTGTGAATCGTGACATCACCTCTCGCTCTGTCACTGTTCTCTGTGCATGGACAGGCTCTATTGACATTCCGGCTTTTATTTATCCACAGATGCTGCCCGAGCTGCAGACTATTTCGAGGATTCTCTGACCTTATCCAGGACACCATCAGTACGATCTCTGTTCCACTCCCTCCAAAGAAAGTGCATCATTCAAAAGGTAAAGGCACCAAGTTTGTACACAATTCCCTTGGTGTGCTCCCAACGAGATTGGGTACGATTGTAGTCACCAATTTGCAGGTTCCCATGGTGACTGAACACAGTAAACACACTGCCAGGGCAACAAGGCCTCACAGAGACTCACCAGCCAGAGACACAGAAACAACCAGCACAGTGATCCGGGGACAGGAACTCGGGTGCTCGAGAGCGAGTTCCTGCACAGAGAAATATCTCAGACAGGAATCCAGGAAATATAACAGATCCAAGAAATAGAACCCAGGTCAGGTGAAAAATCCCAACACTTCAAAACACCAGAGTGTCTGAGAAATTCAGGGGAAAACAAGCCCCTTTAGGAACAAGGAACACAGAACACAGGAGTACATTCAGACACTGAGCAAATGGCGAAGGTTTCACCGGCTGGAAATTATGAATCTGATAACCCTAGCACCCCACAAATTGTAAAGGAATTGGGCTTACAAGATCATTATCCACACAAGCTGTCACTGATGTCCTTGCGGGAGGTAACCCGGGATCAGCTGCAGAACAACAAACTAACCCGACCAGGAAATCTTCCTTGGCGATTTCTCCTCAGGATTCTCTCAGGCAATTCACTGACGGGGAGTAGTGAATGGCCACCTGCTCAGTACCCAGACAGCGAGGGTGATGGTGATGAAGAATTAAGTGATTTCTTTGAAGTTACAGCACCAGGGGATGGTGGGATAAATCCTCTGGATATCATTGCTGCCATTTTCCTCTGTGCTGACCACTCTCTCCAGCAGGAACTGATGCTGAAGATGTCTCTGTGCCAGTTTGCATTACCCTTTCTGATGCCAGATACACACAGTCACCCCATGGACAAGGTGAGGGGACCCACACAAGGGCCTGGTGCCACCCTTCTCCTCTGGGCCATGAGGCCCATTGTTAAAACATGATGCCCACATTCTCCTACAGACAGCAGCCCCGTTGTGGAGGTGCCCATCGTGACAGCAGCCATGCCAACGGTGTCCTTCCTCAGACTGGGAAGGTGCACAGTGTCCAAATCCCGAATCCTCAATCTCACCCTGAGTCAGACACAGCTGCAGCAGAACATCTTCCTGCACTCCGAGATGGAATGTGGGAATGTGCCCCGCAGGATATCCAATGGAATGGCTGAGATCAGCTGGTATCTCCCTTCTGGGAAGAGTAACACGGATATTTTCCCAGAGGCTGCTGCATTCATTAACCTCCGAGGCGATGCTGAAACTTTCCAGGGAAACGCTCGGTTTCTGGCAAAAGTATCTGCTGCTCTCTTTATTTTCATTGATGTTATCGGTGAGAAGGAACGAGAATTCCTCACCTCTCTCACACAGTCACCAGCAAAACTCTTTCTCATAGTCAACACCCACATCAATCAGCAACACATAACCCCTGAGCAGGTGGAGAAACTGTTCAAAGATCTAAAGTTAAAATGTCAACAATGCATTGTTCGGACGAATGTAAATGCAGACAAACTTGTGGAAAAGCTCCGTTCTCAGATCAAACAAGTAATTCTAATGAGGGACAGGGACCAGACCTTGCTGAGCCTGGAGAAAATGGCTGACATTGCGATGGAAAGTGGGATTGAGGTCGATGAATGTCAACATGAAATACAACGAGCCAAGGAACTGACCACTAAAGTACAGAGAAATCCTGACCCTGGACACCAGAGGGAATCAGAGGATCTAAATAATCCCAATTTCTACAACAATTTAAAGGGAAGGGAGAGTGTTTTCCCAATTGGAAATAGCCAATGTGATAATTTTAGCATCCCACAAGTAGTGAAGGATCTGGGTTCAGAGGATCATTATACCCACAAATCATCACCAACATCCACACAAGATGTTTCCTGGGATGCACTGGAGGACAGCAGAACAGATCAAATCAAAACGCTCCCTTGTCCCCTTCTCCATACGATCCCATCAGCCAATCCAATGGTGGTGAATCCTGGACAGCCATGTGCTCAGTCCTCAGAGAGTGACAATGTTGAGGATGAGGATGAAGATTCTCTGGATGTGAAAGGACAAAGAGTTGATAAACATCACCCTGGAATACAAGAAGTAAAGGACCTGACCGCAGAAGAAAAGAGAAAAGCTGACCCTGGAGACCAGGCGGAGCCAGAGGATGCATTTCAGCGTAACGTTTACAATATCTCAAAGGGAAGGGAAAGAGCTTTACCAGATGGAAGTAACAGATCTGAAAATCTCAGAGCACCACAACTCATAAAGGATCTGGGATTGCATGATCATTATCCTCACAAACTGGCCTTTAAGATAATGCGGGAGGTATCCCAGGATAAATTGGAGTACAGCAAACCAACACGACCAGAAGATCTTCCTTGGCAATTTCTCCAAAGGATCCTCGCAGCTAATACACTGGCAAGGAATCTTGAATAGCCTCCTGATCTGTCCTCGGACGGAGAGGATAATGATGATGAAGGTCAGAATGATATCGTTGAAGTGAGCGAGTCACGGGTTTCTGGGATGAATCCTCTAGATATCATTGCTGCCATTTTCCTCTGTGCTGACCACTCTCTCCAGCAGGAACTGATGCTGAAGATGTCTCTGTGCCAGTTTGCATTACCCTTTCTGATGCCAGACACACACAGTCACCCCATGGACAAGATGAGGGCACCCACAGAAGGGCCTGGTGCCACCCTTCTCCTCTGGGCCATGAGGCCCATTGTTAAAACATGGTGCCCACATTCTCCTACAGACAGCAGCCCCGTTGTGGAGGTGCCCATCGTGACAGCAGCCATGCCAACGGTGTCCTTCCTCAGACTGGGAAGGTGCACAGTGTCCAAATCCCGAATCCTCAATCTCACCCTGAGTCAGGCACAGCTGCAGCAGAACATCTTCCTGCACTCCGAGATGGAATGTGGGAATGTGCCCCGCAGGATATCCGATGGAATGGCTGAGATCAGCTGGTATCTCCCTTCTGGGAAGAGTAACACGGATATTTTCCCAGAGGCTGCTGCATTCATTAACCTCCGAGGCGATGCTGAAACTTTCCAGGGAAACGCTCGGTTTCTGGCAAAAGTATCTGCTGCTCTCTTTATTTTCATTGATGTTATCGGTGAGAAGGAACGAGAATTCCTCACCTCTCTCACACAGTCACCAGCAAAACTCTTTCTCATAGTCAACACCCACATCAATCAGCAACACATAACCCCTGAGCAGGTGAAGAATCTGTTCAAAGATCTAAAGTTAGAACCTCAACAATGCATTCTTCGGGCAAATGTAAATGAGGCTAAACTTGTGGAAAAGCTCCGTTCTCAGATCAAACGAGTAATTCTAATGAGGGACAGGGACCAGACCTTGCTGAGCCTGGAGAAAATGGCTGACATTGCGATGGAAAGTGGGATTGAGGTCGATGAACGTCAACCTGAAATACAACGAGCCAAGGAACTGACCAAAATACTGGACAGACTTGTCTCAGGAGACATTACTGGGTATAAAAGGAGAGTGTTGCCCTTTCATGGAGAGCCCTGGCAAGGGTTGTCTAAAGTTGAAAAAGAGAAATCTCGGATGAAACTCCGTGGGGACAGAACCACAGAAGAGTATAACCACGAACTAGACCAAGAGAAGAACAGAATCCGGGAAGCTCAGCTCAGACAGAGTCTGTCGGAAGAGATGCGGCTGTTCATTAAACACCTCACCCGTCATGGTGGGGTTGACAGAGCCATTTCCCTACAGTGGCTGAAACTGGAACTGGACAGTAAATCACGGGAAATTATGGCAGGATTGCGTAGAATTTATAAAGAACTGTGCAAAGACTCAAAGCAGAAGGTGAAGGAACTGAAGGAGTTGGATCAGAAGATGTCTGATAGTTCCCTGGGACTTGAGCATTTCATGAGGGAACTTGGCCAGGTTTATGAACTTTCAGTGACTCGACACAATGTCACCCAAAGGACACAGATCCACCCAGAGGTGTCGCAGTTCCCACGTGTTGCTGCTGAACTGTTGCTGGAAGGGTTCCCACTGGAACTCATCGATGGAGATGTTTCCAATGTTCCCATTCCATGGATCGCTGCTGTACTCACAGAAGTGGCCAACAAAGTGGGAAGAGCTTGCTGAGTGTTTGTGCTGACGGTGATCGGAGTTCAGAGCACGGGCAAGTCCACACTCCTCAACACAATGTTCTGTTTGCGGTTTGCTGTGAGCAGCGGCCGATGTACTCGAGGGGCCTACATGCAGTTGATCAAAGTCACAGGGAGCCTGGCCGAGGAGCTGGGCTGTGAGTTCATCCTGGTCATTGACACAGAGGGGCTGAGAGCCCCAGAACTCGCAACACTGACAGACAGCTACGAGCACGACAATGAGCTGGCAACGTTCGTGGTTGGATTAAGCAACTTAACGTTGGTAAACATCGGGATGGAAAATCTGTCAGAGATGAAAGATATTTTACAGATTGTTGTTCATTCCTTAATCCGCATGAGGGAGACAGGAAAAGGGCCAAAGTGCTTATTTGTTCACCAGAACGTCGGCGATGTGAGTGCGCACGATCAGAATCTGAGAGGCCGTCAGAAACTCCTGGAGCAGCTGGATAAGATGACAGAGGCTGCAGCAAAGCTGGAGAAGGTAGACCGAGTAACGTTCCGGGATGTGATGGACTATGATGCTGACAAGGACAACCTGTACATCCCTGGTCTGTGGCATGGTACACCCCCAATGGCTGCAGTCAACACCGGCTACAGTGAACACGTCTCCCAACTGAAGAAGAACCTAATTCAGTGTCTAATCCAACAGAGCCAATGCCAAGGAGCTTTCACTATCCCGGACTTTATCAAATGGATGGCTGGGCTTTGGGAGCAGGTGAAACACGAAAATTTCATTTTCAGCTTCCAGAACAGCCTGGTCGCAGAGGCTTACAACCACCTCTCCGTGAAGTACAAGGACTGGGAGTGGGAACTCCGCAAATTCACTCACTCCTGGGGAAATGAGGCTGAAAACAGAATCAGCAATGCCAGAGGAGATCTGACCGAACTGCTCCGTAATCTGGAGAGGGAGATGAAGACAGAGATGAACAAAAGGGAGGGTGACACTCTGGATAAACTACAAGTTCTGTATGAAAGTGGGGCTGATAACATGTGTCTGATGGAGAAATACAGAGAGGAATTTAAGCTCAGCATCTCCAGTTTATGCAGCCGACTTCAGCACGATTCAATGCAGAGATGTAGAGATGCCGTGAATAGACGGGTGGGACTGCAGGGAGTGGATGATATTTGTAATAACTTTCACAAGCAGATTGGAGAACAGGTGAAGGTGCTTTTAAGGAAGTGTAAAGCAACAAATCAGGTGTTGGGTGAAGAGGAATTGCAAAATGAATTTGAAACGATGTGGGAAGATACACTCTCTCAGCTGGAGTATCAGCCCTGCAGAGGAAGAAACATTGAACAGGAGATTGAAAATCTTCTCAGAGAGGAAACAAAAACTCAAGGGAGAGTGATTAATGAAAGGCTAAAAGGTAAAAATCTCTGTGAACTGGGGGCCCAGTACTTTCAGATTGAAGTGAAACACATCAATGTGTCATATTGGAGATGGGGTACAAGTAAACTCATTCCATCCAGATTGCAATCAGATCTCAATCAAGCAGCAATGATTACAAAGCTCATCGAGGATGAATGCAGACATTGGATCACTGACATCACAAAAAAGGACATGGATTATGACAATAAATATTGCATTGAACTTTTGAACATGATAGAGGGAAAAGTTGACAATATTTCACATCAATACGTTTCAATGTCTGAGGTTTTCAAGGCCGAGTTTAAACTTCACCTGTGTGGTTACGCTGCACCAAGATTCCAGGAGATGCACAGGAGGTTCATCCACAAACACAACCCACGGAGAAGACTGGAAAACATGAAAAGTAAATACTTTGATCGCTTCATGGATATTTACACAGAGCAGGATGAGAACCTGAGACAAGCAGAACGATTTGCTCAATATTGTTTCATGCCAGCTCTCCGAGATGCCACCCTCAAGACTCTCAGCGTGAACATTGTGGATGATATGAAAAAACATGACCCTGAGCGACAGTACAGTCTCCGTAACACCTTCACTGTGGCCCTCCTGGTCCACCTGAAACAAACAGATCTATTTGATGAATATCTCCAGTACATCAGAGACTTTGAGAATTTCGCCAAAGACTGGCTCCATCAGCAAGTTATTAAACACTGCAAGACAGAACACGATGGAGAGAGCACATTTACCCGTCTGGCTAAAGAAATCCTCACAGAGATCACTGGGCAAGCTAAGGTCATTGTTCAGGATGCAGTGAAGCAGAACTTTGCTGGAAATGCTCAGAGCTTCCTAAACACGTTTGTTGAAAAGTTAAAGACAAGAATCTCGATGCCCAAAGATGAGATGAAACTCATTCTGTTTCAGAGTGGCAGTGATGGCAAGAAATGTGCAGAAGCCATTCTGCCATGTATTGAAGAGGTGGAGCAGGATCTCCTCTGTGAGGTAAAAGGCTGGGATGTCAAAGCAAAGATTGAAGAATTATCCATTAAACCCAGGGAGGAGTTGTTCAAAGGGTTATTCAATTGTACTAAGAAATGTCCTTTCTGTGGGGTTTTCTGTGACTCAGAGACCCTGGTACACTCACAACACTCCTGTAAACAGCACAGACCTAAAGGTCTCAACAACTGTCGATGGATAGACAGTGAACGTCTTATAACGGATATCTGCACAGCTTTAGTCGCAAGTGATACAAGATTCTGAAATCAAGACACAAATTTGGAATGGCATCCCTACAAAGATTATCGAACAGTCAATGATTACTACAAATCCTGGATTATCCAACAGGAAATTTCCGCACAGGCAGCATCCTATTGGAAGAAGGTTTTCTACACTTTCAATCAGCAGTTTGCTGATGAATACGGAGCAAAGCCTGCAGAGATCGATGGAAGCTGGAACATTGACTGGGAGGTGGTGAGGGAAGAAATGAACAAGACGTTTAATACAAACATTCCGTCTTGGTAATGTCCCTTTAAATGGCGTTACTCAGTGAGAGACAGACAAAGGGAAACTGTCTGTCTCAGAAGGGTTGGATAGAGTAAATCACAGAGTATTCAAATTCAAATCCAATCACAAATCATCAAAAGAATTAGCAGAGCAGAAGGAATGTTAATTGTCCTGCCCACATGGTCACAAAGTCCTCACCTACTCACCCTTTCCCTGTAACTCAGGTCCTCAAGTCCTGGAAACATCCTTGTACATTGTCTCTGCTCTCTTTCAAGTTTAATAATATCTTTCCTGTGAGGAAATGACCAGAACTGCACACAATACTCCAAATTAGGCCTCTCCAAAGTGTTGTACAACTTTCAAATCACAACTCCTGTACTCAGTGTCCTGATTTATGAAGGACAATGCACCAGACACTCTCTTTATGACCCTATCTACCTGTGAAGCCACTTTCAATGGTGGCTCTCTATTTCCATGTCCCTTTGTTCTACATCAATACTATTTCCCTCCATTATCCTGATATCCCTGATCCCTCTCATTCCCAGAAATCTGATGATCTTGTGTTGAGCCCAGCCAATCCCTGAGCCTCTCTCTACAGCTCCAGGGTGGAGAATCCCAATGATTCATCATCCCGAGTAAAGATGTCTATCCTCACTTCAGTCCCAGATGCCTCCCCCTCATTCTGCCCTCTCACTCTGGACCCCTCCATCACAGAGACCATCCTCCTTGTCTCTTCCCTGTGAAGCCTCTCAGGACTTTACATCTACCAGGTCCTGCCTCATTCTCCAAACTGCCAGGAGTCGGTGGCCAGCCGACTCAGTCTCTCCTCACGTGTCAGAGCTGCCGTCCCAGGAACCGGTCAGGTGAAGCTCTGATGCTCTCCCCCTGTGCCAGGAACATCTTTTACAGACAAGAACACTAACCCTTTCCCCAGAACCCTGGGTGCAGTCACACCGAGACTCTCTGTAGTCACCATTCCTCAAATCCCCTTGCGTTAAAGGCCAACGTTTCCATCTTACCTGCCTGCTGTCTGTGCATGTTGTCTGCCAGTGACCGGTGTACACAGTCACCAGGTCCCTGTGAACAGAAACGTTCCCCATTCCCTCACCGTTTAAACAATGGTCAGTGTTTCTGTACCTCTTCCCATTTTCTCCATCTGTCCTGCTGTTGCCCTCTCACTTATTGTCTTTATCCCCTTGCAGCCTCTTTGCCCCTCATCTCCACTCACTTTCCCATTTCAGTAAACTTGGAAATGTTACTCTTGGTCTCCTCAGGGAAATAACTGACTGGTATAACTGGGGCCCAAGCACTGATCCCTGTCTGAAACACCCCATGGATCACAGACCAGTCATGTGAGAAGGACCCATTCCTTGCTACCATTTCCTTTCTCTACATTAACCAATGTTCAGTCCATGCTGGAAATCTCTCCCTGTTCCAAGTGCTTTCATCTTCTCTCCCCAACTCCATGTGCTCTGAACTTGTTCACCAACCTCCAGTGAGAGACCTCATCAATAACCTTCCGAAAATCCTAATACATCACATCTACTGGTTCCCCCTGAACGACTTCATTCGATACTTCCCCAAAGACCTCGGAAAGACCAGTCAAATGTGACTTCCATTTCATTAATCCAGGCTGACTAAACTCACTCATAATATTTTCCAATGACCTTGATAGCATATCCTTCGTTGTAGATTCCCCCATTTCTCCGAATGCCAGTGACAGGCTAACAGTTTGGTAGCTCACTGTTTTCTCTCTCCCTCCACTCTGGAGGAGTTCAGAGAGTCTGTGGTCTGCTGACCTGACCCACTGAGTCCCAGCAGCTCGTTTTTCATCCCAGATTCCAGTCCCTGCAGACCCGTGTGTTCCCAGCAGACATCACTGAGCAGCTTCAGCAGGCAGCTCATTCCCTTCAGCACATTGAATAAAGCACTCTGCTCACACACTGTTTCTCCTCCCTCAGATGCTGCCTGACCTGCTGAGCATTTCCAGATTTCCAGCCTCTGCAGTTCTTTCATTGTCACTGACTCTGTTTGACCGTGTGAGATTTTCTAAACACCTTGTCATTGTTCCTTCAGTGTGTGTTCAGCATTTTCCCAGTGACAGACATCAAGACACCGAGTTTCCTGCTTTCTACCTCCGTCCTTTCTGAAATAGGATCCTTACATTTGTAGTTTTCCAAACAGCTGGGCCTATTCCAGAATCTGGGAAATCCTGGAACATCCCAACAAACTGGAACTCCAACATTGGAACATGGAACAGTATATCACAGCACAGGCCTTTTCCCTGTGATATTGTGCCAACACTTTAAACAACTCCAAGATCAATCTACCCCCTCCCTCCCACATAGCCCTCCATTGTTCTATCACCCATGTGCCTGTGTAAGAGTCCATTAAATGCCCCCAATGTATCTGCCTCTACCACCACCCCAGGAGTGTGTTCCACACACCCACTATTTTCTGTGTAAAAATAACTTACCTCTGACATCTCTCCTGTACTTTCCTCCCAACACTTTAAAGTTATGCCCCTCATATTAGCCATTTCACCCTGAGGAAAAGTCTCTGACGAAGATGCTCAATGTAGATCTGATGAATAAATCTGAATGTCTGAGAGCTTTGGGAAGAAACGTATAAAAAGGTGCCGGACAAGATCACCGACAGCACTGACTCCGGAGAGCAACCAGTGAAGAAGACCCTGAGTCAGGGACTCGGAGAGGAGCTCACGGTGAACCCTGGCCAGGTTCATCTGGGGTGGGGAACACCTGAACAGGGGCGGGGGGTTTTGGAAGTTGTGAAAGTAAACTAAAGAGAAGTGTAACTAAATAGTTAACGTTTGAACTGTGTAATTACTCCTTGAACAAATCCTGATCAATAAAGACAACAGTTATTGGTCAGTCATCGTCTGGTATGTTCTATCATGTGATGTGTTTAACTGGGAATAGGATTCACCAGTGAAGTTCACTTTGTGATCAGAAAGCCGTGGAACTGTCGAGCTAAACGTGAGTCAAAGTAAAACAATGCTTTACCGTTTTTTACCTGTTGGAACATGACCTCCCACTGGCAGGAAATTACATCACCCCACCATCACAAGACCATTACATCATGCTCACCAGACTCAATTACATCATGGTCATGTGACAGTCACAAGATACCCACAGGGTATGTTTCACCTCCCTCCTAACAAATTAATATACAAATTAATAACACCTTACAAATTAATATACAGTAGGAGTGTTACAAATGTTAAAATAACACTCCAAAAAAAATTACATTGTACATTCAACATCTAGACAGACAGCAATCACATTATCTTTGCCTTTAATATGAGTTAATCAAAATATTGTACTCCTGTAACATCAGACTCCAATTTAGTAACCTTCTATTTTTGTCTTTCATCTTACTCAGAAAGACTAACGGATTATGATCGGTGTAAATTATTTGTGGCTTTTGAGTTGTACCAACATACCCATTAAAATGTTGTAAAGCCAAAACAAGAGATAATTTCTTTTCTATAGTTGAATAGTTCCTTTGATGCTTATTAAATTTCTTAGAAAAGTAAGCTACTAGATGATCAACCTCATCACCCTCATTCCTTTGCATTAAAATTGCTCCTGCAGCCTCATCACTAGCATCTACAGCTAATGAAAATGATTTTTCAAAGTCAGGTGCCCTGAGCTCAGGTTGACGACATAGCATAGTTTTCAATTTATCAAATGCCTCCTGACAAAGCACTATCTACACAAACTTTTCATTCTTCTTCAAGAGGTTAGTTAATGGAAGGGCAATATTAGCAAATTTTTTAACAGAATTTTCAGTAATATCCTACCATTCCCAAGAATCTTCTGAGAGTTTCATTCCCAGTTGGAGTGGGAACCTCTAAAATTGCCCGAACTTTTTCCTGAACAGGTGCTAACTTACCTTGACCCACAACATAACCAAGGTAAGTCACAGTGGCATGTCCAAATTCACTCTTAGCTAAATTAATAGTTAAATTAGCTTTTCAAAGCCTTTCAGATAGTTTCTCCACCGCAGTAATATGTGCTTCCCAAGTATCATTTCCTGTAACTAAATCGTCAATATAGGCATCTGTATCTTTTAACCCATGAATCACAGAGTTAATCATCCTCTGGAAAGTACCTGGGGCATTCTTCATCCCAAATGGAAGAACAGTATATTCATATAGCCCAGATGGGGTTAGAAATGCAGAAATCTCTCTATCTCTATCCGTCAATAGAACACACCAATACCCTTTTAACAGATCAATCTTTGTAAGGAACTTTGCTTTTCCAACTTTATCTACACAATCATCCACTCTAGGGATTGGATATGCATTTGTTTTCGTTACAGCATTCACCTTCCTGTGGTCAGTACAAAACCGAATACTACCATCTGACTTAGGCACCATAACACAAGGTGAACTCCAATTCGAATTAGAAGGTCTAATAATATTATTCTCTAACATATACTTAATTTCTTTCTCAGCAAATTCACATTTTTCCATGTTCATTCTATATGGATGTTGTTCTATGGGTTTGGATTCTCCAACATCTACATCATGTGAAGCTATTCGAGGAACATCTGGAAATAAATCCCTATATTTAAAAATTAATTGCTTCATCTGCTGCTTCTGCTCTGGCTGTAAATGAACTAATTTGCCACCGATATTTTCCAGAATTGTTGAGTTTAGTAATCTGGCAGAAACAATGTTGGGTTCAGAATGAGTTTCAGATGAATCATCCATTATGTTCTTAGTGAGATCAGAGTCATTATTATTGACCACAACAGTCATAGTAGCAGACTGTTTTTCATAATATGGATTTATCATATTTATATGGCAACGTTGTGTTGCCCTTCTTTGATCTGGAGTTTTTATCACATAATCCACACCGTTAACTTTAAACATAATTTCATAAGGACCATGACATTTAGCTTGTAAAGGATTTGTTTGCACCAGGAAAAGAACCAGCACCTTATCTCCAGGCTTAAATGATCTCATCCTAGTTTCTTTATCATACCAGGTTTTCATTTTCCCCTGAGCCAATTTTAAATTTTCCCTGGCCGAGCTACAAGCTTTATGTAATCTATCCTTAAATTTTAAAACAAAATCCAGGAAATTAGTGTGTACCTCTTTATTAATCCATTGTTCTTTTAATAAGGCCAAAGGTCCTTTAACTCTATGCCCAAATACAAGTTCAAATGGACTGAAACCTAATGAATCTTGTACTGACTCCCGTACTGCAAATAGAAGTATGTATATGCCCTCATCCCAATCATTTTCATTTGCTACACAATGCGTCCTAATCATAGTCTTTAGGGTAGAATGAAACAATAGACAATAGGTGCAGGAGTAGGCCATTGGGCTGTTTGAGCCGCACCGCCATTCAATGTGATTATGATTGATCATCCACAATCAGTACCCCGTTCCTGCCTTCTCCCCATATCCCTTGACTCCACTATGTCTAAAAGCTCTATCTAACTCTTTTTTGAAAGCATTCAGAGAAATGGCCTCCACTGACTTCTGAGGCAAAGCATTCCATAGATCCACAACTCTCTGGGTGAAAAGGTTTTTCCTCAACTCTGTTCCAAATGGCCTACCCCTTATTCTTAAACTGTGGCCTCTGGTTCTGGACTCCCCCAATATTGGGAACATTTTTCCTGCCTCTAACGTGTCTAATTCCTTAATAATCTTATATGTTTCAATCAGATCCCCTCTCATCCTTCTAAATTCAAGTGTATACAAGCCCGGTCGCTCCAATCTTTCAACATATGACAGTCCCGCCATCCCGGGAATTAACTTTGTGAACCTACACTGCACTCCCTCAATAGCAAGAATGTCCTTCCTCAAATTTGGAGACCAAAACTGAACACAATACTCCAGATGGGGTCTCACCAGGGCCCTGTACAACTGCAGAAGGACCTCTTTGCTCCTATACTCAACTCCCCTTGTTATGAAGGCCAACATGCCATTAGCTTTCTTCACTACCTGCTGTACCTGCATGCTTACTTTCAGTGACTGATGTGCAAGAACACCTAGATCTCGTTGTACTTCCCCTTTTCCTAACTTGACACCATTCAGATAGTAATCTGCCTTCCTGTTCTTGCCACCGAAGTGGATAACCTCACATTTATCCACATTAAACTGCATCTGCCATGCATCTGCCCACTCACCCAACCTGTCCAAGTCACCCTGTATTCTCTTAATATCCTCCTCATATTTCACACTGCCACCCAACTTTGTGTCATCTGCAAATTTGCTAATGTTACTTTTAATGTTACTTCTGCATGTATGCATTTCTAAATGACAATAAATGAGGACTGAGTGTCCTCATAATCTAATCTAATCTAATCCCTTCATCTAAATCATTAATGTATATTGTAAATAGCTGCGGTCCCAGCACCGAGCCTTGCAGTACCCCACTAGTCACTGCCTGTCATTCTGAAAAGGACCCGTTAATCCCTACTCTTTGTTTCCTGTCTGCCAACCAATTTTCTATCCATGTTTGTACCCTACCCCCAATACCATTGGCTCTAATTTTGCCCACTAATCTCCTGTATGGGACCATATCAAAGGCTTTCTGAAAGTCCAGGTACACTACATCCACTGGCTCTCCCTTGTCCATTTTCATTTTCATGCAGTTACGTCCTCAAAAAATTCCAGAAGATTTGTCAGGCATGATTTCTCGGTCCAACCCTGTTACTGCTATCCAAATGTGCCGCTATTTCATCTTTTATAATTGACTGCAGCATCTTCCTCACCACTGAAATCGCTTTCAAATGGGTAACTATGATGTTGTTGGGATAACGGAGACATGACTGCAGGGAGATCAGACCTGGGAAATTAATATACAAGGGTATACGTGCTATCGCAGGGACAGAAATGTGGGCAGAGGGGGTGGGGTGGCCCTGTTGGTGAGGAATGAGATTCAGTCCTTTGCAAGGGGGGACATAGGATCAGGAGAAGTAGAGTCTGTGTGGATAGAACTGAGGAACAGTAAGGGCAAAAAGACCCTAATGGGTGTTGTCTACAGGCCACCAAACAGTAGCATGGATATTGGGTGCAAGTTGAATAGGGAGTTAACATTGGCATGTGGCAAAGGTAATGTTGCAGTAGTTATGGGGGATTTCAACATGCAGGTGAACTGGGAGAATCAGGTTGGTGCTGGACCCCAGGATAGGGAGTTTGTAGAGTGCTTACGGGATGCATTCTTGGAACAGCTTGTATGAGAGCCGACCAGGGACAAGGCTATTCTGGATTTAGTGTTGTGTAATGAACAGGATTTGATAAGCGATCTTGAAGTAAAGGAGCCATTAGAAGGTAGTGACCATAATATGATAAGTTTTTATCAGCAATTTGAGAAGGATAAGGGCAGATCAGAGGAGTCATTATTGCAGTTGAACAAAGGAGACTATGGAGCCATGAGGGAGGAGCTGGCCGAAGTTAACTGGATGGATATCCTAGCAGAAAAGACAGTGGAACAGCAATGGCAGATATTCTTGGGAATAATGCACAAGGTGCAAAATCAGTTCATCCCCCGGAGAAGGAAGGATTCAAAGGGGGGAAAGGGGCCACAGTGGTTGACAAAGGAAGTCAGAGATTGCATAGCATTAAAAAAAGGAAGTATGACAGAGCTAAGGTGACTGGGAGGACAGATGATTGGGAAAATTTTAAGGAACAACAGAACTTAAGTAAAAAGGCAATTCGGGGAGAAAAAATGAGGTACAAACGCAAGCTAGCCAGGAATATAAAGGAGGATAGCAAAAGCATTTTTTAGGTATGTGAAGAGAAAGAAGATAGTTAAGAACAATGTTGGGTCCTTGAAGAATGAATTGTGTGAAATTGTTATGGGAAACAGAGAAATGGCAGAAGAATTTAATAAGTACTTTAGATCTGTCTTCACTAGGGAAGACACAAGCAATCTCCCAGATGTATGGATGGGCCAAGGACATAGGGTAACAGAGGAAATGAAACAGATTGACATTAGGAAGGAAACGGTGATGAGTAGACTGATGGGACTGAAGGCTGACAATTCCCCAGGTCCAGATGGTCTGCATCCTAGGGTACTAAAGGAGGTGGCTCTGGAAATTGCGGATGCATTGGTAATCATTTTCCAATGTTCCTTAGATTCAGGATCAGTTCCTGAGGATTGGAGAATGGCTAATGTTATCCCACTTTTTCAGAAAGGAGGGAAGGGAGAAAACAGAGAACTATTGTCCTGTCAGCCTAACATCAGTAGTGGGGAAGATGCTAGAGTCCATTATTAAAGATGAAATAGTGGCATATCTAGATAGCAATGATAGGATTGGGCCGAGCCAGCATGGATTTACCAAGGGCAAATCATGCTTGATTAATCTACTGGAGTTTTTCGAGGATGTAACCAGGAAGTTAGACAAGGGAGATCCAGTGAATGTAGTGTACCTCAATTTTCAGAAAGCATTTGATAAGGTCCCACATAGGAGATTGGTGTGTAAAATCAGAGCTCATGGCATTGGGGGGGAAGATATTGACATGGATAGAAAACTGGTTGGCAGATAGAAAGCAAAGGGTAGCGGTGAATGGGTGTTTCTCGGAATGGCAGGTGGTGACTAGTGGGGTGCCACAGGGCTCGGTATTGGGACCACAGCTGTTCATGATTTACATCAACGATTTAGATGAAGGCATTGAGAATAACATCAGCAAGTTTGCTGATGATACTAAGCTGGGTGGCAGTATGACATGTGATGAGGATGTTAGGAGAATTCAGGGTGACTTGGATAGGCTGAGTGAGTGGGCAGATACTTGGCAGATGACGTTTAATGTGAATAAGTGTGAGGTTATCCACTTTGGGAGTAAGAACAGGAAGGCAGATTATTATCTGAATGGAGTAGAGTTAGGTAAGGGAGAAATACAAAGAGATCTAGGAGTACTTGTTCATCAGTCACTGAAGGTGAATGAGCAAGTGCAGCAGGCAGTGAAGAAGGCCAATGGAATGTTGGCCTTTATTACAAAGGGAATTGAGTACAAGAGCAAGGAAATTCTTTTGCATTTGTACAGGGCCCTGGAGAGACCACACCTGGAGTATTGTATACAGTTTTGGTCTCCAGGGTTAAGGAAGGACATCCTGGCTATAGAGGAAGTGCAGCGTAGATTCACGAGGTTAATTCCTGGGATGTCTTACGCAGAGAGGTTAGAGAGACTGGGCTTGTACACGCTGGAATTAAGGAGATTGAGAGGGGATCTGATTGCAACATATAAGATTATTAAGGGATTGGACAAGATAGAGGCAGGAAATATGTTCCAGATGCTGGGAGAGTCCAGTACCAGAGGGCATGGTTTGAGAATAAGGGGTAGGTCATTTAGGACAGAGTTAAGGAAAAACTTCTTCTCCCAGAGAGTTGTGGGGGTCTGGAATGCACTGCCTCAGAAGGCAGTGGAGGCCAATTCTCTGGATGCTTTCAAGAAGGAGCTAGATAGGTATTTTATGGACAGGGGAATCAAGGGATATGGGGACAAGGCAGGAACCGGGTATTGATAGTAGATGATCAGCCATGATCTCAGAATGGCGGTGCAGGCTCGAAGGGCCGAATGGTTGACTTCTGCACCTATTGTCTATTGTCTGATGTCAGGCTAACTGGTCTATAATTTCCTGTTTTCTCTCTCCCTCCTTTCTTAAAAAGTGGGATAACATTAGCTAACCCCCCCAATCCTCAGGAGCTGATCCTGAATCTATGGAACATTGGAGAAGTTCGCTGATGACACGGCCATAGTGGGGTGTGTCAGGAATGGGCAGGAGGAAGAGTATAGGAAACTGATACAGGACTTTGTGATATGGTGCAACTCAAACTACCTGCGTCTCAATATCACCAAGACCAAGGAGATGGTGGTGGGCTTTAGGAGACCTAGGCCTCATATGGAGCCAGTGATCATTAATGGAGAATGTGTGGAGCAGGTTAAGACCTACAAGTATCTGGGAGTGCAGTTAGACGAGAAGCTAGACTGGACTGCCAACAGAGATGCCTTGTGCAGGAAGGCACAGAGTCGACTGTACTTCCTTAGAAGGTTGGCATCATTCAATGTTTGCAGTGAGATGCTGAAGATGTTCTATAGGTCAGTTGTGGAGAGCGCCCTCTTCTTTGTGGTGGCGTGTTGGGGAGGCAGCATTAAGAAGAGGGACGCCTCACGTCTTAATAAGCTGGTAAGGAAGGCGGGCTCTGTCGTGGGCACAGAACTGGAGAGTATAACATCGGTAGCAGAGCGAAGGGCGCTGAGTAGGCTACGATCAATCATGGAAAACCCTGAACATTCTCTGCATAGCACCATCCAGAGACAGAGAAGCAGTTTCAGCGACAGGTTGCTATCGATGCAATGCTCCTCAGACAGGATGAAGAGATAACTACTCCCCAATGCCATTCGGCTTTACAATTCAACCGCCAGGAGTAAGATATGTTAAAGTGCCGGGGTTCGGAATGAGCTTAAGTTACCATTCAATGTATTTAAATAGTTAAGTATTGTATGTAATTAGCTTTGCTACAATAAGTGTATGGGACATTGGAAAAAATGTTGAATTTCCCCATGGGGATGAATAAAGTATCTATCTATCTATCTATGATTTCTAGAGCCACCTCCTTAACTACCCTGGGATGCAGACCATCAGGCCTTGGGGATTTATCAGCCTTCAGTCCCATCATTCTACCCAACACCATTTTCTGCCTAATGTGAATTTCCTTCAGTTCCTCCGTTACCCTCGGTCCTCTGGCCACTATTACATCTGGGAGATTGTTTGTGTCTTCACTAGTGAAGACAGATCCAAAGTACCTGTTTAACTCGTCTGCCATTTCCTTGTTCCCCATAATAATTTCACCCATTTCTGCCTTCAAGGACCCAACTTTGGTCTTAACTAATTTTTTCTTCTTCACATACCTGAAGAAGCTTTTACTATCCTCCTTTATATTCTTGGCTAGCTTACCTTCTTACCTCATCTTTTCTCCCCGTATTGCCTTTTTAGTTATCTTCTGTTTCTCTTTAAAAGTTTCCCAATCCTCTGGCTTCCTGATTATCTTTGCTATGTTATACTTCTTCTCTTTTATTTTTAAACTGTCCTTGACTTCTCTTGTTAGCCACGGTCATTCCCTGCTCCCCTTAGAATCTTTCTTCCTCTTTGGAATGAACTGATCCTGCACCTTCAGTATTATTCCCAGAAATACCTGCCTTTGTTTCTCCACTGTCATCCCTGCTAGGGCATCCTTCCAGTCAACTTTGGCTAGTTCCTCCCTCATGGCTCCATAGTCCCCTTTGTTCAACTGTAATACTGACACATCCGATTTTCCCTTCTCCCTCTCAAATTGTAGATTAAAACTGATCATATTATGGTAATGACTCCTTTACCTCGAGTTCCCTTATCAAATTTGGTTCATTTCACAACACTAGATCTAGAATTGCCTTCTCCCTGGTAGTTCCAGTAGAAGCTGTTCTAAGAATCCATCTCAGAGGCACTCCACAAACTCCTTTTCTTGGGGTCCAGTACCAACCTGATTTTCCCAGTCTACCTGCATGTTGAAATCCCCCATTACAATCGTAGCATTACTTTTGCGACATGCTAATTTCAGCTCTTGATTCAACTTGCACCCTATATCCAGGCTACTATTTGAGGGCCTGTAGATAACTCCCATTAGGGTCTTTTTGCCCTTACAATTTCTCAGTTCTATCCATACTGACTCTACATCTCCTGATTCTATGTCACCCCTCGCAAGGGACTGAATTTCATTCCTCACCAGCAGAGCCACCCCAACCCCTCTGCCCACCTGTCTGTCCATCCGATAGGATGTATACCCTTGAATACCCTCGTCCTCACCAGCACGAGGAACTGGAAGCAAACCGGAGATAACCACCCTGGAGGTCCCGCTTTTCAGCCTTCTTTTCAAGCTGCAGAATTTCTTTCCTCTTCTTCCCGATGTCATCTGTGCCAACATGCACTACCACTACTGGCTATTCCCACCTTTACCTTTGAGGATGCCCTGCAATCGGTCCGTGACGTCCTGGATCCTGGCACCAGGGAGGCAACACACCATCCTTAAATCCTGCCTGTTGCCGCAGAAGCCCCTTTCTGTACCAAAGGTTCTCTAACTCTATGCCCAAATACAAGTTCAAATGGACTGAAACCTAATGATTCTTGTACCGACTCCCTTACTGCAAATAGAAGTATATACCCTCATCCCAATCACTCGGGCCAGTGGGACTAGGTGAGAGTAAGAGTCGGCGTGGACTAGAAGGGCCGAGATGGCCTGTTTCTGCGCTGTAATTGTTATATGGTTATATTAAATCATGTCTCTCTCTCATCTGCGCGGGATGCCTCCCCCCCTCTTCTCTCTCATTAGCAGCATAGTTCATAGGGTCAACTCTGGACCTCATCTCAACCTCGGTTTGCTCATCACAGTTGGAAAAAGTATGTGAACCTCTGAGGTAATGCTGTCTACAAAAGCTACTTGGAGTCAGGTGATCCAATCAATGAAATGAGACTAGAGGAGTGGGTTGTAGAGGTGCCCTGCCCTATAAAAAACACAAAGTCAGGTTACTGACAGAATCTGCTTTTCTCAAAATCTATTTATGTGCACCAAGCCTCAATCAAAACAACTTTCAGAGGACTTTAGAAGAATTGTAGAGATGCATGAAGCTGGAAAAGGCTACAAAAACATTTCTAAAGATCTGAGTGTTCATCAGTCCACAGCAAAATAAATTGTCTGGAAATGGAGGAAACTCAGTATTGTTGCTACTCTCCCTAGGAGTGGGCATCCTGCAAAAATACCACCAAGAGCACAACGTGCAATGCTGAAGGAGGTAAAAAAGAACTCAAGGCCTGAAAAGACCTGCAAAAATCTTCAGAATTTGCTAAAATCTCTGTCATATGTTCACTATAAGAAAAACACTGAACAGGAATAGTATTCACAGAAGGACAACACGGATGAAACCACTGCTCCCCAAAGAAAAATATTGCTGCATTTCTCAAGTTTGAAAAAGACCACCTGGATGTTCTACAACACTTCTGGGACAACAATCTGTGGACAGATGAGACAAAAGTTAAACTTTTTTGGTAGAATGCACATTGCTATGTTTAGCAGAAAAAGGGTACTGCACACCAACACCAAAACCTCATCCCAACTGTGAAGCATGGTGGAAGGAACATCATGGAGCTGCTTTGCTGCCTCAGGGCCTGGACAGCTTGCATTGTTGAGGGAATAATGAATTCAAAATGGTATTAAGACATTTTACAGGAGAATGTCAGGGTAGCAGTCTGCCACCTGAAGCTCAATAGAAGTTGGATGATGCAACAAGACAATGATTCAAAGGACGAAGTAGATCAACAACAGAATGGTTTAAAAAGAAGAAAATTCATGTTTTGGAATAGCCGAGTCAAAGTCCTGACTTTAATCCATAGAAACGTTGTGGAAGCAGAGCTTAGGAGGGATAATGGCACCTAATGGTGACTCCTTTGCTTACATCTTCAGAAACAGCTCCTTTAATATCTTGATTTTTCCCTTTCAGGGTTCTTTTGAAGACCCTAACCTGGAGTTACACGCAGGCTTCTGTTCTTTGCGGGAATGGGTTCCATGACTGGCCATTATTCGACACGCCAAGGGTTCGGCCTGAGAATCTCGATCATGTTCAGAAGCCCAAGATCTCAGGGCTCTGGAGTTGAGGGGGGGTCAAGGGTCAGTGTCACGGAAGGAGATTCATGTGTTGTCGGGGAGCCGGAAGATCTTTCACTGTGGGCTCAAAGACCCGAAGTCTTTGTGATCTTCAGACAGAGAGCTCAAAAAAAGCAATGAAACAGACTTTTAATATTGCAAACCAGCAGGTTGTTATGTCTCCTGCTCACTGTGAAAATGGGGGACACCTCCCTCTCCCTTGGAGAGAGAGAACCTGTGGTTTGTCAAATGTCAGTTGAAATGCGAAGCCTTTGGGATAACTTTGGTCTGTGTCTTTGCTATTGCTTAGCACACGCTTGGGCTCGGTGACAGTACCAATGCGCTTTTTTTTGCTGGTGGGGGTAGGGGGAGCTGGGGGGGGCTACTTTGGGGTTCTCACGTTTAGCTGCCGTTCATTCTTTGGGGCACTTCTCTGTTTTTGTGGACGTTTGTGAAGAAGAAGCATTTCAGGATGTATATTGTATATATTTCTCTGACATTAAATTCAACCTTTGAACCTTTGAAGGAGCTGAAACAAGCAGTTCATGCAAAGAAGCCTACCAACATTCCAGAGTTGAAGCAGTTTTGTAAGGAGGAATGGCCTAAAATTCTTCCAAGCCAATGTGCAGGACTGATCAACAGTTACTGGAAATGCTTGGTTGAAGTTATTGCTGTACAAGGGACTGACATCAACAATACATATAATATTGGATCATCTTTCTCAATAAATAAATGAACAAGTATAATGTTTCATGTGAGATTCATTTAATTGGGTTCTTTGTATCTAGTTTTAGGACTTACATGAAGATCTGATCACATTTTAGGTCATATTTATACAGAAATAGAGAAAATTCTACAGGGTTCACAAACTTTCTAGCACCACTGTATGTGTTGTAATTGCCATACCCATGCATTTTACAACCAGTCTGTAGAGGTTTGTCAGTGTTTGGTGACTGCATAGTAAATGTTGCTCACGTAAATGTGTTAACACGATGTTTACTCAGAGAAAGCAGATAACTTGCACACCACCAAACAAATAAACAGTCTTCTCTTTACAGCAGCATTCAAATATCTTTAAACAGACAAAGAAACAACAAACTTTAATATTAAATAACAAAACTAACTGTCAGCATTGTGCATTTTTACACAGACTATTAATTAGCTAATTAATTATCAGTGTTTACTGTCCATACTCTATCTTTTTGATAATTTGAAAACAATTTTTGGGCATACTGGGAAGAGCTCAGATGAGCCACACCGGCCACACTTTCAGTGAAATTAACACTGGATTTTTTTCAGTTAATTCAAAATAACAAATGACTGTGCTATGTTTTGAACCCACAGATGAATAGTGAGGGCTCTAATTACTCTACATATCAGTGCCAATTGCTAAGCACTGAGTCCACCAGGAGGATCACGGGGGTCTCCCTCCCCCCAGTTATGATAGTTACCTGCAGCGTTATTGGTGAAGGGCCCAAGTATTGTTGAGAATCCCTACTGCCCATGCCACAATCTCTCTTACTCACTACCATCAGGAAGGAGGTACAGGAGCATCAGGTCTGGGACTGCTAGACTGGATAACAGCTTCTTCCCTCAGGCTGCAGACCAATGAATACCCTGCCATCGCTGAGGTCTCATCACTAGGACAGAGTTGCTGTTTACTGTATGATTTATTTGTGCTGCACATTTTTAAATTATATTTTATTAACTTATTTATGGTAATATTTTGTTTTATGTGCTCTGTGCGATACATGTTGTGTGTGGATGCACCGTGGTCTAGAAGAACATAGTGTCTCATTTGGTTGTATACATGTACAGTCAAATGAAAATAAATCTGAATTTGAACCTGAACAATGAGGGAACGAGTTCCAGTGAAATTCCATGTATCCTGTCTGAAGGAACTTACGGACAGGCTGTATTCTCTTGGAGTGCTGCTGACACCTGCACATCGACTCTCCTTCCGCAGTACTTACACCTGGACATAACGAATAATCTCACTCAGGTCGTATCCGGTCACTGCAAAGGCACTTCCTTCGGGGTCACAGAACTTGCCTCCGCAGACCTGAACATCGGTCACACACTCCGTGTGCAAATGCTCCACCTGTCGAAAGCAACAGCCTGTGGGTTGATTCCTGTCACTGGGCTGAAACACACCTACAAGTCAGCCCAGACCACTCCACTGCTGCTTATCCCATGTTGGGGGCAGAGGAAAGACAGCAGGAATGAGGTGGTGGGGAGGAAGCCAATGAAGTGCAGATAGAGGAGGTGGGGGATGTCCAGTGGAGTGCAGGGACGATGGGAAAGGCAGGGTGTGGGTGGGCAATGGGGTCAGAGACACGGGGTATGGATGGGCAGTGGGGGGTCCGAGACACGGGGTATGGGTGGGCAGTGGGGTGCCGAGACACAGGGGGTGTGCGTGAGCAGTGTGGTGCAGAGACACAGGTTGGGTTATGGGTGAGCAGTGGAAGGATGAGCCCTCACAGGGAATGGGTTGGAGGAAGCATAGTTCATGGAGGTGTGAACACAGAGCTTGGTCCGAACCGGGTTACTGACAGAAGTTTATGCCAGCCTGGGGACCCCAGGTGCAGCCGGAAACTCGGGGAGAGTTCCCCAAATCTGTGTGGACGTGCTACAACCTTCCTTAAAGTGGCAGCAATTACAAACTGGCTTGACCCAAGAAGGAGCACTGTTGCCATCAGCAGCACAGAGCGCACTGGATACCCTGAGAAATCCACCACTTCTCAGCGTCCTTACCTCAATGGCTTTGGACTCCAGGTTCCAAAAGAGTCTCCAGATGTGGACAAAGGAATCCTCAGCCCCTGACAACAGCTGTAAAGGAAAAGTGCAGTTAGTAATGTCGCCTGGAATAGCTCTGATCCTGGAGAATCACAAAGGCTGGAAGAGAACAGGCTGCCTATGAGCAACCAGGGTACCTTGCCACTTTGGGGTGCAATATCAAGTGAGCTGATCCAGCGGGCATGAGCGTTCACCACCAAGTGTACCATAGCAGTCGCTGCGTCGAAGATCTGGATCTGGCCACTCCCGTAACCAGCTGCAATCATCCCATTCCACATCCTCACAGACGAGCAGGTAACCCTAGGGACCATCCGCAGGTTAGCACAGGCACCAACATTCACAGCCCACTCCACTACCAGAGGACCAGAGAACTGACCAGTACCAAAATTACTCCCTCCGATCACCAAAAGCAAAATGACTGAGTGGCTGCTTGATTTCTAAACTTTCACTGGAAGTATATTTGTTTATCACCTGCAGTCTCAGATTACAGTAGATGGTGGTAAAGCACTAAAATAATGTGTCTATTACACACCCTTGTATGTGAACATTTGTGCTGATATGTGAAGCTTATAAAGGATTATAAAAGTATCAAGAGCAGAAATAGAGTCTTTTCTCTGGGCGGGGAAGCTCTCTGGGCGGGGAGGCTCTCTGGGCGGGGAGGCTCTCTGGACGGGGAAGCTCTCTGGGCGGGGAAGCTCTCTGGACGGGGAAGCTCTCTGGACGGGGAAGCTCTCTGGACGGGGAAGCTCTCTGGGCGGGGAAGCTCTCTGGGCGGGGAGGCTCTCTGGGCGGGGAGGCTCTCTGGGCGGGGAAGCTCTCTGGGCGGGGAGGCTCTCTGGGCGGGGAGGCTCTCTGGGCGGGGAAGCTCTCTGGGCGGGGAAGCTCTCTGGGCGGGGAGGCTCTCTGGGCGGGGAGGCTCTCTGGGCGGGGAAGCTCTCTGGGCGGGGAGGCTCTCTGGGCGGGGAGGCTCTCTGGGCGGGGAGGCTCTCTGGGCGGGGAGGCTCTCTGGGCGGGGAGGCTCTCTGGGCGGGGAAGCTCTCTGGGCGGGGAAGCTCTCTGGGCGGGGAGGCTCTCTGGGCGGGGAAGCTCTCTGGGCGGGGAGGCTCTCTGGGCGGGGAGGCTCTCTGGGCGGGGAAGCTCTCTGGGCGGGGAGGCTCTCTGGGCGGGGAGGCTCTCTGGGCGGGGAAGCTCTCTGGGCGGGGAAGCTCTCTGGGCGGGGAGGCTCTCTGGGCGGGGAGGCTCTCTGGGCGGGGAGGCTCTCTGGGCGGGGAGGCTCTCTGGGCGGGGAAGCTCTCTGGGCGGGGAGGCTCTCTGGGCGGGGAGGCTCTCTGGGCGGGGAGGCTCTCTGGGCGGGGAGGCTCTCTGGGCGGGGAAGCTC